>NC_134701.1:99774701-100974701 GCF_043290135.1 Rhipicephalus microplus
TTGTGCAAATCAGTCTGCCGGTCACAGCTGCGGCTATTCAGTGAGTTTGCAAGTTGCGAGAGTAAATTTGGTCTTTATATTTGCAGAAACTTTTCTGTTTGCCATTCCAAATACCATGAAAGATGAAACTCATTCTCAGCTCCCAGCGTATCTAAGAACGGTTAACTTAAGCGATGTACACGTATTCGTTACGATAGCTTCGTTTCAATATTCAGAGTCCCACAGATTCAACTCACATCATGGTGCTGGGAAACACCTCTTGCATGGGGTGTGAAAAACACCTTCGATGAGGCGGACACCTTCCAGGAATACACATAGGTAAGAATCTTTGAAAAACTAAAGTACCACCGGAGGTGCAGTAATACCAATATTTATCTGACCCACCCCCCCTCCCCCATCTCGCTTTGTTCTCACTTCGTTTCTGGGGTTTACCCGGCCTTGATGGCTCCAAATTCAGCTTGGCAGTTTATTTAGTCGTGTCCGCTTTCCGCAGGACGGGATTTTTCAAGTAACTAAAACGGGGCTTAGACCCCTTTAACCTCAGCTTTTTCAGGGCAGACATCTGTTGTCGACATTCGATAAGAGTTGATAGTAACTGGGATGTGTTCCAGGTGTCGCACCGGAAGTATGGCTATGGGTTCTCGTACGGCATTGGAATAATGTAGTAGAAAATGCAAACAAAGCGTTTATGCAACACAGCAGATTAGCTTCATTTGGCAAGCACAAGTTGTGGATAAAAAAAAATTGGCAGCATATCCACGGAGTGAATGATTGAGAGTGGGGCCAACCATTTGTCTGTCCATTCGTTCTTGTTTCCGTCTGTTCATGCGTCCACCTGTGTGACCGTGCATGCGTCCATCTGCCCGTCCGTGCGCGCGTCTGTTCGTGCGTTCATTCATGCGTCCATCCATGCATCTGTGTGTGTGTCCATTCGTCCATCTATTCAGCAATCCAAGTACCACCATCTCGCATCTTTTCATCATATATTCCCCATATAGACGCACCGCCATCCAGTGGACATTCTGAGGACTAAACGAGAGGTGGCACACGCACACTTTCTTACGGCTGGCGCTTCAGGTCTACTTCCCACCTTTAACCACCTCGAGTTCATGGTATATACTAGTTCACTGTGTTTATGGCACTGCGGCCCTACGCTCGCTAAACCTTTCTAAAACTAAGGTGGTTACACCAAGCGAGTATAACGTAGCAACCCTTTCTTGTCAGGTATTGCTCAATTTACACACCATTGGCTGCTAATGGGGATCGCAGTGTGCGCATTAACTAAAAGCCGAATGCTCCTGTCTCTCATTCCCCATTATCAGCCATCGGCATGTACATTGAGCACTAATTTTTATGGTTCAACAACGCGCAGAGGAAATCTCTCACCGGCACCACCTTGAAGTTCAAAATGTCATTCTTGTTACATACTACAACGGCTACGAGGGACGAACGGGTGCCGTTATAAAAAGTTTCGCCCCTAAAGAAAGTGATCGTACGCACCAGCGAAAGCAAAACACACTCTTCCGCTGCATGACAGATGCATATATCGACAAAAAATAGGGTCAACTTCTGAATAATGAGATATTGATGTTTCCTTACATCGGATCAGGCTGCTCAAATCTTTTCCGATATAGGTAGCATAAAAGAGGTGATTGACTTGAATAGTGAAATCACGAATAGGATGCCCGAGTGGTTTCGACCACATTAAACGCCAAATGTGGGCGTATTGCTTTACGCTGAATCAAGCAAATGTCTATGCACATTTTGTTTCTTAACTAAAGTGTACTTACGTTTGTATTTTGTCATTTGATAAGAGTAAGTCAGGTACACCTTGAAACGTGGAATTCCGTTAAATTTTCTGCAAAGTGAAATTCAGAAGCGGAAGAATTTCAGTCTGTATAGGTATATAACAAAGATAACTGGTGTAGGCTATGGAAGAATGGAAGTGCGAATGGAGTGATCATTTTATCATTAAAATTGAAAAAACATGTGAAGAAAACCTTTGCATTAAAGTAGGATCACATCTATGGAGCCTGAGTGCTCATGGCACGCTCCCGGCAAGCATGCCATGACGATCTATGAAGAGGGAGAAAGTCCTGTAGCACATAGCATGTCATGATTTCTTATAAGGAGACATGTCATTTATCCTCCTCATATAGCCAGATAAGCTAATGTATATTCGGCGGAACGCTTGTAACTATTGAACCACTAGTTTTTTTAGGATTTCTCCGTGGACTGCTAGACGTCCGCTTTGTATCGGCTCCGATGCAAGTTTAGACATCTCTGCGCTCACACCAGGAATGGCGGCGCCCGCCGTGGCAGCCTCCAGGAAGTGCATTGCGCTTCATAGCACAGCGGATAGCGGTGACACCAGTGTCTACTCGCTTAGCAGCCAGGCCTGGTCTGATGAAGACTTTAAACTCGTAAAAGGCCGTAAGGCGAAGCCTAGAAACCCAAGGTACTCCTTGACTTCAGAAAACTTCGCTGTAAAAGGTACCCAGAAGACTGTTGTCAGTACGTTTGTTTTTGCACCATAATATTGTACCAACAACTTGAGGTCACCCATCGCACAGCACGTCTCGGTCCTTATCGAAGTGGTGGTGCGAAATGAAGGAAGGGACGTGGGAATCAACTCTCGAAAAAAATGTTCTGGGTACCGACGTTGCACACGAGACAGCACTAAGCACACTGTGTGAAATTACGCGGAAATTGGTGTCATTAAACTTCGCTCGTACATCCCGTATTGGGGCCGTGATACCACTACTGGTGCATTCTATGATGTCGAAATTTATGTTTCTAACACAGGCTTGACTAGTATTGTGAAGATATTAGTTGGTGGCTTTCGATATAGTACATACGTCTCGCATAAGCACATCTCGCTGTACCCAACTAACATTCAGGGTGAATATTGGCCATTGCAGATACAAGCAATAATGGTAATAATTGTTAGGGTTTAACGCCCCAACACCATTGCATGATTAGGAGAGATACCGTAGTGGAAAGCTCTGAAAGTTTGACCATCTGGGCTTAACGTGCACCTAAGTCTAAGCACACGGGCCTAATGCGCTTTCGCATCTATCGAAAAAGCGGCCGCTGCGGCCTGAATTTCATCCCAAGGGAATAGGAAGGCTAAGTAACTATCAATACTGAGAGAATAGCTGAAGTAGCGGATGAGTTTCACAGAGGGCTATACAGTACGCAGGAGGACCAGGATCTTAATGCAAGAACTAGCAGTAACTGAGATGACATTCCACCAGTAATGACAGAAGAAGTCAGGAAAGCATTAGTGGGAATATGAAAAGGCAAAGCTGCTTGTGAAGATCAGGTACATAAGATCCATTGTATGACGGAGGAGAGATTGTGCTGGAAAAAATAGTCGCCCTCTTTACTATTCATAAGAAGGGGGGCAACCAGTGCTTGAATAAATACAGGCCCATCAGTTTGCGGTCCACCGTGTATAAGCTATATACAAAGGCAATTGCTAACAGAATAGAGAAAACATTAGAACTCAATCAATCAAAAGAACAAGCAGGATTTCGAACAAGCTACTAAACAATCGACCTCATTCGTACTATCAGTCAGGTGGTTGATCAATGCTCAAAATGCACCCAACCACTGTATCATATAGTTTTCACAGAATACAAGAAGCCATCTTATTCAGTGTAGATGTGAGCAGTCATGCGGACGCTGCGGAATCAGGGCTTCGACAAACCACATATAAACATCCTGGAATAAAGCGACAGAATGCTGATACCAATAAAAAAGGTGTAGACAAGAGCATACAATTTTTCTTGTGGTATTTGCCACGTGCTATAGAAAGTTTTCAGAGGCCTATAGAGAAAAGCGCTAGGGAATGTTATTATTAAGTGCTTTAGTAGCCTGCGCTTCGCCGATGACATTGCATTTCTTAGTAACTCAGAGAAGAAATTGCAATGTATTGTCAATGAAATAAACAAGCACAGCGGAAAGGTAGACTTTAAGATTAATCTGCGGAAAACGAAAATATTCTACAACAACTTTGCAACAAAACCTGCTTCCAGATAAGTACCAGTGCCCTTGAAGTTGTAAAAAAGTATGCCTGCTGAAGACTGGCAGGAACCGCGGAGCCGAACCACGATATTGATGTAACCAGACGAATAATGGGGTATAACTTATTCGGTAAGCATTCTCAAATCATGACTGGCAGAATGCCACTATCACTCAAGTGCAAGGTATAAAACAGCTGAATTTTGCTGGTACCTACCTACGCAGTAGAAACCCGTAGAGGCTTACAAAAAGAGTTCAGCATAAATTGAGGATGATGCAGTGAGCGATGGAAGGAACGTGATACGTGTATTCTTAAGAGACAAGAAAACAGCAGTTTGGGTCGGGGAGCAAACCGGGGATAAGGATATCAAAGTTGAAATCTAAAAGAGGTAATTGACAAGGGCTTGGCACATAGCACGTAGGCAGGATAACTGCTGGTCAATGTTGGTAGTTCACTGACCGAATTCCCTTAAGAGGCAAGCGTGTAAGCAGGAGAGAAAAAGTTGGGTGAGCATATGAGATTATGACGTTTGCGAGCATAAAGTGGCCGCAGCCAGCACAGAACCGAGTTGACTGGCGGCGCATGCGAGAGGTATTTTCCTGCACTTAGCGTAATCAAGGTGAAGATGCTCACTCTTGGGATTCAGGATAGGCCACCTTCGACGATCTGTACAATCGTTCATCCCACGGCCACTTCAATGCAACGAATGTTTGAAGTTTGAACGCGCATTGCACATGCACGCCCCCTCCCCCTCTCTTTCCTGTACTACGCACACCCTCCATCGCCTTTCAACGTCGTCACAGGCAGTGTCTGCTTGCGTTTTTCTCCCTCTTTCCTCTGTGTCCTTGTGTATCTGTGTATGCAAACCAAATAGTAATCAAATAATAGTATAAAAATGACTGCTTGCGCTGCACAACCATTTACTCTTCATTTCTCTCATGTAGACGTCAGACTCTGGAGTTTTGCAAGCATGCAGCGCCATCTGTCGGAGCGATTTCGGGTAGTGTATAGTCCGATCCCTATGCACAGTTTGCTGTGCAACCAAGTGCCACTAGCCTGTGTGAAACAATGATTGATGTATATAATAGGCGTCTTTGCACTGCGAACACTAAAAAAATAGCCATGAATTTATCTCCGCGAGTCCCAGAACATGTCTCTACCTCTCTATTCGTATCTTGATTTTGCAGCTCCACTAGTCATGACAATAGTTATAGCGCGAGAACAAACCGACGACACAGAGACAAGAAGGACACGAAAGACACGTGTCCTTTTTGTCTCTGTGTCGTCGTTTTGCTCTCGCGCTATAACTATCGTGATGGCATACCAACTAGCCCAAGCTGCCACACTAGTACGACACGCAAGCCAGCCGCTATGAAGTTCTTTCTAGATCACGTATCAGAACGACGCGGAATCAAGAGCAGATGCTACAGCTCCACGCGCAACGAATATAGGCCTCAGTCGACGCTGTGTCAAATTTACGCATACGTGAAGTATTCCAGTTTTACCAATTTCCGCAACTGTAGTACGAAGCAGAATGGTGAGAGCGCTGGATACGGCACACTTCTAACGTGTTGAGTAAGCAAATTACTCGCATTCTCTCCAGCCAGTCGCATGCGAAAGCGTGATAATGTAGGTCTCCTCTTAGTGTTCAGTGTAGCCTTGAGGGAGAACTGTGGTAACCTTGAGCAGAACTCGGACCGCAGTGCGTGCTGCGCAAAGGTTAAATGCAGATTGGGTGTGTGAGCGCGCGGTGAAGACCATTCTCCGCGACCAAACATACTCTGAAGTGGTGGTCCCAAAGCATCATCGCGGACGTACGCATTGAAGCCTTAAAGTTCCGACTTTAACAAGGAAAAGTTGGCACGTGCGTCATACTAGAAAATCGCAAGATGTTGTCGTAACCACCATTAGTGTTTATTTTTTCGTGGTCTCCGCGATTACCACAGCCATCTCGGACACTTCGGTTGTGTCTTTTGTGGTACGATGAGAAAGTGAACAAGCAACTATCCGCATTCGAAGTGTATAGAAACGGAAGACAATTGTCAACAGAGAATGCGAGGAAGCGTAATATAGCTGTTTAAGGCCCACGAAGCGAGAGATGGATGCAGAATGCAGCTGCAAGCACGAAAACTACCGGGTACAATCCAGCCTGAGAAAGAGAGCTTCGCACCACTGATCATAAGACACATTGTTCCTCTATGTCTTTCATCACTTATTTTTGTGCGCAAATTCGATGCATTTAGGCGTATAGAACACACGTCAGAGTGGTTGCCTTGAATCCGACGTCATGCGACGTTTTATTGCTTTTGCAGCATGCCAAAATAACTGAGATGTCTATCGCGTTGTGCCCGCCCTTCAATTTTAAAAGCTTCTCATATTTTCTTGCGTGATGGTGCATTGAAGGAAGAAGCCTCCAACCTGCTTCATTAACAGTAAATCAAGCCTCAACACCAACGAAAAAAGAAGAGCTGTGCACACTGGTTTGCTCACCGCTGTTTTTGTACTACCCAGGTATGACCACGGCGGCAACAAGGGTACTGGTGGCAGCGTTTTTCACAGTGCCACCTGGGCAGATTCTGATATCTGCATTCACTGAATATTGCCCTCCAAAGTAGCGCCGCTAGGAGATTTCTCGTTTGCGTAGTTGAAGAGTGAAAATTACCAGCGTGCACATTCAATAAAACAGACTTCTGGACCCTGTGTCATAATCAGAATGTTCTGCCTCCCATTGCCTAGTAACAGCGATTGGCATGTTCCAGTAAGAAATACCCATCCACCACTGCGTGTTTTCTTCCTCCCGAGGTTTTTTTTCTGCGCAACGACGCGATGAGTGCCAGCGTCAACGCTGCCGCCAGTGTAAGCACATCGTTTTCTTTAGTGGGCGTAATTTTAAATTCCTTTGCATTTATCCCCGATGCAGGGTAGCGAATTAGACGGTCCCCAAGTCAACATTTTGGCATTTGCTCTTTTTGATTTCTATCTCTATATATCGAGAAAACGACATGGTCATCAGCGCACAATGGGTGTAGTAGCATGTAAGCTAGGTTGTAAATCTTACTGACGTCATGATTTTTATGCACCACCTTCCATTACTTTTGGCCATGCATAAATGTCTCATCATAATAACTTCACATATATGAAGTTACGAGAACAGCTGCTGGAGCACTATCTTCATGGCATGTGAACTACACCATTACTGACAAATAATTCACGAATTTTCTTATCTGAGCAGTCATTCGTGGTCATCGTGCCGTTCTGTTATCTTATACCATATATTCGGTATTAGATCCCGTCTACGATATCTCAAAGCCGTTGTCCGCAAGGAAGAAAGATAGATAGATAGATAGATAGATAGATAGATAGATAGATAGATAGATAGATAGATAGATAGATAGATAGATAGATAGACGGCAAATTATCGCAGATATATCTCAGAAATCCTTCGCATGTAAAGAAACAGGGTACGCCCTATACCCTCCATGTATTTTCGGTGAAGTTCCTGTACCGCTTTCTCCTTAACATTGAGAACTACAGTACTTATTTTACCACCATTGTAATCACAAGCTATTTCTCTTTTTAGAGAAGCTAATTTATCACAGGAAATTGAAACACCAGTTTTCGTAATGTTTTTTTTCTTCAGGGATCTAATTAACGCTTGGTAATATTACATATCGTGTTGAACAAGAGGACTACCAGACACAACGACATTTTTGCTTCAGCATGTTGTTTATTACGTTATCTAAATACTTGCCGAAAGGTATGATTTTACTTCTTGGGGTTGATGAGATAAAAGGACGTCAGTGCAAAAACCAATCATCTTTATAGATAGTTGCGTATGAAAATAAAACTGTTCATTATTTCAAAAGCACAACGAGTTAAAAGCAAATCGACTGGCCGGTTGAATAGGTACTAGCCAGACCCTCGTTGCCAGTATAACTTTTTATTTTTGTTAAAAAACGACTTGCCTGAGGAGCCTACTTTCTGGCCTGCTGTACAGCTCTGTCAGCAAAGTACTGTCGACGAATGTCAAGGGTGCATAGGTGCCGCGTTGTGCCGTGCCGTGGCGCTATGCCAGAAGAAATCAGCGCAATCACAGGGGATATATTGATATCATGGTAACTGAGCACAGCTTTAAGAGGGAAGGTTTGCAAACTTTGGTGGTCGAGAAAAGCATTTTGAACAGCTGTCCCACATGGCAATTCGACGACTTGCTCGGGTTTGGGGTTTCTGACGTAGGCATTTAACAAGAAATTTCGGATGAGGATAACAAATTCTGGAAGGTGCTTTTTTATGAATGGATGGTTCTCCATTTGATAGGGCTTTGTTGAACTTGCACCGAGGTTCGACGTCCTTTGAGCAAAGGCGGTGGATAGATTCATAGTTTTTGATGACATGTGAAAATACGGTGCCCGAACCAATTTTCACAAGTCCTTCAAGCAGGCTCTGTTTTCAGCGGCCAAATATCAGTAGTTTTTGTGCTTGCCAATGATGACAACCTGAACAGGTCCGCGGCTAGTTATATATTTCCGAAAAGAGTACTTGGTGCCTCTTCGTTCTTTCAATTTCGCATTTCTGGGCCCATTTTTTTCCGAGTATGCCAAATGAACTTCAGCTTGAAAAATTTAACCTCTGTAAAGTTCTTTGGTGCTTGAACTGCAAGGTATCCGTTGGTGCTTGAACTGCAAGGTTGCCTGCTATAAGAGTATGGCAGGCCACCTTACGAGTTCTGAAATATCTCAATTACAGCGAAAATCGCACTGTGTCAACCAAACGTCTCATTCTCGTTCAGAAAAGGTTGCGAATTCGCAGCAACGCAAAAAAAATAACTTTTCAATATTTTTGCTTATCCTGTACACATAGAAGAGCACGGGGAAGGACGTCCAGAAGGGACAAGGAGGTGAAATTATTGGAAAAAGCACAACAGAAGGACGCTTCTCTTGTTCCAGTCTTTTCGGTTCATTTTAAACCATCAACCTGCTTTCGTGTTCTCATGAAATTTGGGAAAATTTCCTAATATTATCTTTTAGCGTCAGTAATCCCGTCTTTCTGCAGGCCCTTTTAGATTTGGCGGTACACAAAAATGCACTTAGCATATCGCAACGACATCGGAAGACTTAATTTTCATCTTTGCTGCTCTAAAAACTTATGTGCTGAGTCTGTAATGCTAAATATCAAATGCATCCAGACCCAAAATAAAAGAAAATGAAGGGTGCATTCAGCGTAATGTGTTCACGAGGCTCGAAGCTACACTTCAAATTCTGCAGAAGCATACTGCAGTAAGCAGTGCATTGGTTAGGTGGTGGTCAAAACAGGCAGGGCTTCTAAAATTTTAACAGGAGCACAAAGTATGACACCCAAGCTCTAACTGAGCACTACTTTAAATTTTTTTGTATCTATGCCAGCTTTTTCATTTCCACATCACTATTACTTCAATATTGATTGGGTTATTTATATTTGTTTTCATCCCTTGCTTGGTGCGAACACATTTAGAAATGTGCCCTTGTATTTTCCAATAACACTAAATCAGCCTATTGCTGTCACAAGAAATGGTAGGCTTATGGGAAATGTTATATCCTAATGGTAAATTGGCTTTACAAAATTTTCAGTTAGAAGCAAAAACAGAGGTGTGAAAAAGAACAATATAAAACGTGTGTTGTGAGTACAAGAATCGCTACATAACGAATGCCGGACAACGATATTAGAGTGCTGTATGATAACCAAAATTTGTTACAAGCTCACTACTGCGCTACAGCCAATAAGGTTTCGACATTTTGTGTTTTTGTTTGGATAGAAGTTTCGTGGAATTTTTCGAGAGATTTTCGCCGGATATGTGGTCGTAACCATCATGACCAAACTAACGACAAATCTCTGGGCATCGTATGTTAACCACACGTGAAAAAACAGACGTCGATGGGGTCGACCAAAATGGCTGGTCCGGAGATCAAAGCAGCCGCTCTGTCGCTCGGGGAATGGATGAAATAGCATCCCCTCGCTTGGGAAGCCTGTCGTCAAAGCGGAGAGGAGACACCGCGCCCATTTATGAAACAGGTATCATGAGACGCGGAAGCGGGTAGGGGTAGTCTCTCGAGTGTTCAACTTGGAACGTGGTTAATTTTGATTGCAAGCGTGCCAAATTTCCAACTACTTGTAGGCAGCTGGTATACCCTTCTGCGTGCTTTGCCTTCAATAGGAAGAGACTGTGCGGAAACAGCGATCCTTCCTAGAGCAGCCGCCTTACCTTAAACCAGCCATTTGTTGAGTTAAGTTACTACAGACTCAAAAGTCATCACTTCCAGCCTTACTTCGTATTACATTAAAATTTGTTGCTGTGACTTACAATGCTTTGCCTATGCAATGAAACGGTGATTATTTCCCCCATTTATCAAAGAAAAAGAATTTAAATGGGGTTAGTCGAGTGGGACATTGCTGACCACGAGTCACAAGATGCCGATCAAACTTGGTTTGAGATGTCCATTTGGTCACTTTTACTAAATGTATGGGTAAAAAATCTGCCCTCACGTGCTATTCTTGTATACTGTTACGGGGTCGGTGACTTCTGTACATTAGGCTTTTACAGAGAAAAAAGACACAAGCAAGAGTCTCAATGGCTGATTGACACACTCGCGTAGCTCTCAGATGATTGTGTCCTTCCTCTTACTTTACTTCATTTCCGTAACAGGACTCCAGCACCGTCTCAGCACGAGTCCGAAGTGCGATAGAAGTAGGGTTTCAGGCGCGATATATGGGCAATGTCAACAAGTGACGAACTTGGCGACGTATTAGAGTGCAATGACGCTATCTTGTGGTTGATAACGCTAACCTGACGTAAGACTAAATAGGGTCCTGCGTATCGGGACAAAAGTTTTTGGAGAGACGTACACGGCGACACGGTGACCAAAAAAGCACTCGGTCACCTGGAGAGAACGTTATATTACAATGCCGGTGGTCGTAGAGGGCTTTTCGCATATCCTGTGACCCGGTGGGCAACTTGACGAGCTATGTGGGCCCGATAAATGGCTTAGTGAGTGTACTCGGAAGCAGATGGCTGGAGAGGTAAGGTGGTTTCAAATGGCAATATGGGTTTGTGACCATACAAAAGATAAAAAGGTGAGAACACCGTGGTGTCATGTCGAAAGGAATTATACGCGAAACTCAAATAGGCGCACGTGGTGTCCGAGTCACGATGATCTTCGGAGATGTACCTCGAAAGCATTTCTGTGAGCGTGCGGTTGAGGCGTTCAGTTAGGCCATTAGTTTGTGGATGGTAGGCAGTACATAGATTATGCGTTGTAGCACGCCATCGAAGGAGGTCGTCGACAACTTTGGACAAGAAAGAGCGACCGCGGCCCGTAAGCAGCTGTCGGGGTGCACCATGGTGTAAGATGACATCACGAAGAAAAAAATCCGCAACGTCATTGACGCAACTGGTTAGCATGACCTTTGTTATCGCATGACGGGTCGCATAAACTGTGGCGACGGCGATCCATTTATTTCCAAGTGTCGTCGTCAAAAAAGGGCCAAGATGGCCGAGTCCCACGCAATGGAATGGTTCAGAGGAGACTTCAATTAGGTTAAATTATCCAGCTGGCAGCAAATAAGGTCTTTTCTAGGGCTTACAAAGGTCACAAGTGGCGACATATCGACGCACGCTTGGGTACAGTCCTGGCCATAAAAACTGACGTCGCATGCGGGCGTATGTGTGAGAAACACCGAGGTGTCGAGCTGTTGGTGCGTCGTGAAGTTGTTCAAGTATGACAGGCCGTAGATGAAGAGGAACGACAAGCAGAAGCTCAGGGCCTTCAGTGCTGATGTTGCAGCGGTAGAGGATGTCGTCATGCAGCACGAACATACGGGACTCAGCGTCATGGCTGTCAGACTGGATGGCGTCGATGATAGTGCGCACTGACTCATGCCGTCGTTGTTCAATGAGCATATCGCCGAATGTCAGTAAACGCCATTACGCTGCTCTCCAGGTCAGTTGATTGATATGTGGGGTTTAACGTCCCAAAACCACTACATGATTATGAGAGACGCCGTAGTGGAGGGCTCCGGAAATTTAGACCACCTGGGGTTCTTTAACGTGCACCCAAATCTGAGCACACGGGCCTACAACATTTCCGCCTCCATCGGAAATGCAGCCGCCGCAGCCGGGATTCGAACCCGCGACCTGCGGGTCAGCAGCCGAGTACCTTAGCCACTAGACCACCGCGGCGGGGCAGCTCTCCAGGTCAGTCACAACGTGATCAGGAGGATACATCGGATGACGAGAAAGAAAGTCTGTGTCCTTGTGCAAGCGGCCAAACTTGTAGCTGACACTAAACGAAAATTCCTGGAGCCTCAGAGCCCAGCGACCCAGACGTTCCGTCGGGTCCTTCAGAGAAGTCAGCCAGCAGAGGGCGTAAAGGTCTGTAACGACTGTGAATATGCGACCCTATAAATATGGCCGGAACTTGGCGACGGCCAAAACTAAAGCTAAACACTCTCTCTTGGTGATGTAATAATTCCTCTCAGGGGGAAAAAGCAGGCGACTGGCGTAAGCTATCACGCACTGCCTGCCGTGGTGCCACTGACCGAGAACTGCGCCAATAGCGTGGCCACTGGCAGCGGCGCGAACGTCTCTGGCAGCAGAAGGATTAAAGTGGGTAAGTATGGGGGGTGCCCTTATGTATCCGATGAGGGCGCTGAACGCTTGAGCCTGCTCAGGGCCCCATAAGAATGTGGTACCCTTCTTCAGCAAATATGTGAGAGACCTGGCAACGTCGGCGAAGTTTTTGACAAAATGACGAAAGTTAGAACATAAGCCGAAGAAGCTCCGGACGTCGGATGTAGAATGGGGCACTGGATAGCTACAGACGGCGCGGATCTTTTCGGCATCTGATTAGATGCCATCGGCGTTTACAAGATGGCCCAGAATGGTAATCTGACGGCGGCCGAATTGGGATTTTTTGGATGGAGTTGAGTTGTAGCCCGGTTGTTCTGAAGACTGTGAGAATCGCAGCGAGACGGGTAAGGTGGCTATCGAAAGTAGATGAAAAGACTATTGCATCGTCGAGATAACAGAGACAAGTAGACCGCTTTTAGCCACGCAAGAGAGAGTCGATCATTCCTTTGAATGTGGAAGGGACGTTACAAAGTCCAAAAGGCATGATTTTAAACGGGTATAAACCATTCGGTGTAATGAAGGCTGTCTTTGCTGTCCATCTCATCGACAAAAATCTGCCAGCAGCCGGACCGAAGATCAATAGACGAAAAGTATGTGCCACGTGCAAGCAGTCTAACGCGTCATCGATGCATGGTAGTGGGTATAGGTGGTGATAGTCAACGCAGAAACGCCAGGTACCGTCCTTTTCTTCAGAAGGACGACAGGGGAGGGCCAAATACTACTTTATGGTTCTATTACACCTTTATGGAGCATTTTGTCAACTTCCCATGTCGGAAACTTGGCTGAGTGACCCCAGTGTCAGGAACTGCCGCCTACACAAATTGGACCCATCGAGAAAGCTTCAAGTTCTATCGGACCTCTCCCGCCAGGATGCAACTTTACTGTGCCGCCTGTGGTTAGGAGTAGCTTTTACAAAGGCGTACTCCTTTCGCATAGGAATGGCGGATAGCTCCCGATGTGAATCGTGTGACACTGACGAGACAATAGAACATCTACTGTGTTCATGTGAACGTTTTTCGAGCGAACGCAACTGGCTACGCGAAACGTTAACGACACTAGACAGTAGACCTTTTTCCGAAGACAAGATCCGTGGTTCATGGCTGTACGCGTCGCAGGCCAGCAAAGCGACGCGAGCACTGCTAAGTTTTCTAAGAACGACCGGACTACGCGACCGCTTATAAGCGTGCAATGGACAAGGTCACATCTACACACACGTTGCCCTTCACTTCTCTCTTTCTTCTCCTTTAATACCCTCACCCCTTCCCCCAGTGCAGCGTAGCAAACCGGAAGTGCGTCTGGTTGACCTCCCTGCCTTTCATTTCTTCCCTTCCCATCCTCCTCCTTGTCAACTTCCGCTTTGATAACTCTGCGTTCAGTGTGGGAGACATGATAGGGGCGTCGGCAGTGTTTATGCGGTTCTGAACACTGGATGTTTGCCCTAGAGGTCTGTCATCAAAATGAGAATTGGCAGTATACATATATGACGCCAGAAGGCGATGGATGCCGTTGGCTTGCGCAGTATTGAGGTCGGGTGCAGTCATCTTCGAGAAACAATTTGGCAGAGAACAGGTGCTGTTATCTACAGGAGACTGAAGTAAATCAATCTCGGTGGTGAGAGCCGCTATTTCAAATTTGTCAGCATTAGATACGCTGGCTAAGAACATGCCACGAGGAAGCACTTGAGGGCACAAGCTGAAATTGAGAAGTTGGAGCGAGGTACAGTTGTCAGTGACAGTCACTAGCGTATAGGGAATGGCGATGTTGCGACTCAAAAAGACGTCGGCGAGAGGAAGCAGGACATTTTTACCATAGGGTACCTGTGGCTGTGCGGTCAGAACGACGTAGGTGGCTGCTTGAGGCGACAGTCGAACATTCTGAAGAAAGAACAGGCGTAGCGTGGCAGTGTGTGGTTCAGCAACTGTCTGAAGCAGCTCTAGCTGAAGGACGCCGGCAGCACAATCGATAAGAGCAGAATGATTCGACAAGAAGTCCAGGCCTGGGATAACGCCATAAGGGTAGTGGTTAATCACTGCTAAAATGGCATAAGTAATGTGGTCCTTTATACTTAAGCGGAAAGTGCACAGACCGAGAACCATCGGCATACCGCCATCGGCCACACGAAGATTTTGTGCAGCCGCTAGTGGCAGAATTTTCTTTAAACGTGTGCGTAGGCTTTAACTCATGACTGAAACGCTTGCGCTGGTGTCTACATGTGCTTGTACAGGTACGCCGTCTACTTCAACGTCTATTACACTTCGTCTGATGAGAATGGAGAGAGGATTTGCTGTGGAAGTCATCAATGCAGCAGCACCTCCGGGGGCTGCGATTCTGTTTTTCAAAACGATGCGGCCGGAAGCCACGGGGGACGAGAAGCGCCATGGCTTTGGCGAACGGGACGATGGACGGCGTATTTGCGGCAAACGAGACTGGTGCCCACGTGGTAAAGGCGAGCGGCTGTACCTAGTGTTCCGAGATTTATCAACGGCATTGAACTCTTCGGCAGTTGAAAAGGTGTGGGCGGTACCGTGAAAACGGGTCAAATGGGTCGTTGCACGAGGTGCCGAGGACCTTGTGTTGCCGCTGTAACAAGCTATATGTCCAACGCGGAGGCAGTTCAAACATATAGGGTGGTCATCTGCAGTTCGCCACTTAGCCCGGTTGCGGGTTCGCGGAGAAAACCGTCGGTTGGAGGAGGGCATCGCGAGAGGGCGTTCGCTGACTCTACGTGCGGTGATATTGCACACGAAATTCACTCCGATGTTTTCGATCTCCTGGCGCATGATGGCTTCACAAGAAGTAGAGTAACAGAAGTGGTATCAATACTGAACGAATAGAACTCTGAGGGCGCCATTGCTTCCATTTCGCGACGAACAATGCGTGTCAGGTCTCCATGCAGCGACGGATGTTGAGGTCTGGACTGGTCCTCACAAGTCGATGTTGCAGCAGTTCTTGGAAGTTGGGCGAACTTTTGCAGAATGCGGCGACTTTTCACTTGCTCAAACTGACGACACTCTTTGATGATCGCGTCCACGATGGAACAGCCCTTGCACATCAGAAGATTGAACCCGTCGTCGGCAATCCCTTTCAGGCCATGCCGCACCTTGTCACCTTCTGTCATGTCGCTTTCGGCCTTCCAGCAGAGGGCCAGCACGTCCTGAATGTATGCGAGGTACGTTTGCGTTGGAGATTGGGAGATTGGGCACGGCAGGCCAATTCCCTTTTGGCGGCGATCTTACGACAGGCGGTTTCGCCAAACACGTCTCGCATCTTTTCTTTGCATTAGTCTCAGCTTGTGAGTTCTTCTTCGTTGTTTTCATACCACACCTTAGCCGTGCCCCTCAAGTAAAACAGCACATTAGCCATCTGAAGTGTGGTACCCCACCTGTTCGGCACACTCGCTCATTCGAACATGGCCAACCAATCGTCAACGTTGACGCCGTCAGTCCCGCAGAATGTACAGGGATGCTTAAGTGGCGTGAAAACGTATGGTTGCGACGCCGTGTTCGTCGGAGACGCTGACATTGATGCGAAGGGCTCAGTATCGGCCAGGTCTGGAGAACCGATGCGACATTCGCTGCGAAGCACCGTTGCCTGATGGTTACCAGCACCTCTAACCAATATGTTACGGGGTCGGTGACTTCTTTACAAAATACTTTTACAGAAGAAAAGACACAGGCAAGAGTTACAATGGCAGATTGGCACAATTGCGTACCTCTCACCTGATTGTGTCCTTCGTCTTCCTTTACTCCATTTCCGTAAGAATGTTGTTAGGTAGTTGAGCTTGATTGGCTAAAAAGTTATTGCATTTATTTTGAATTGGACGGGCTTATTCCGATTTGAATCCCTGGGGGACAGGATTTTACAATAAAATGTGATATGTTTATTTACAATCAGTAGAAGTGAACTAATTGAATAACACGTGTGCATTTGTGGTCTTGGAATCACACGTCTAAGTATTCTATAATCACACGTCTAAAATGAATCTAAATATTCTGATATTCATCTTCACACGTGCGCTCCTATGACAACGGACATGCCCACTGACAGTATGTACTGTCCCACGCACAGCGTTTTGTTGGTCGCCGAGAACACCGTGACCGAGAACCACAACACGACAGGTTCCTGTATCCCGAAACACTGTCAAACGACTGCAGAACAGCCAATACGAAGATAAACGAGGACAGCATGGCTCTGTTAAACGAAGAGAAACGTGGTCAGCATTGTCTATATGCTGATCGTAAGACAATGAGTTAGGTATTCAGTGACAAAATATCGGCAGATCCCACGATCAGTGGGAATCAATCATATGTGAAGAACGAGAAAGAAATGTTGATATGTCACTTCAAAACATCCACAACTTTACTAGGTGGAGGTAAATGATACCGTACATGACTTTCGTGTCATGGTTATCATGTTTGGGTGTGTCGTTCACTTTTGTCATTTATTCACGTCACGTGATACCAAATTTTGTACATGTGGAGCTAGCGAAATGGCCGCAAGCACGCTATGAGCGTGGTATAATGCCATGTTCCTAGATGACACGCGTCTCAGGATTACCATGTTTGCATCAGTCATATATTTTGTCATACTTTAGGTCACGTAACACCAAATTTGGTTTATTGTAGAAATAGCAAAACGGCCGTAGGTGCATCATGAAGGGCCCAATATGCTCCAATTTAGTGTTGACGCGCGCGCACGCTGGGCCCAGCGACGCAACGTTAGCAAAACACAAGCACCTGTATTCTGATGCCAGGCGCGACCAGCTTCCATCGGCGTGGCCAGACGGCAACAGGCGCGAAAACGACATGCCACACGTCGCGCCGTTGCGTTACCCAGGCAAAACTGCGTCTCTTTTTTTCGTGACGGAAGGACGCCACACGTGCTGAAACGCTCATGCGTCGAATCAACACAGCGCGGTGCGCACCTGCGAGTATGTGGCAGGACTGGCGCCTGGCGTGGCAACGCCGGCGTGATGCAACGAAATGAACGCCGGCGAACACGCGCACTACGTCGCATCGAAATATATTGGCGCCTTGACTTGGCATTTAGTCATGCTGTCACACGACACGCATCTCATGATTATTATGTTTCCACCAGTCACATACTTTCGTCCGTCATTGCCGGTGCGTAATACCGAGTTTCGTACATGTGAAGCTAGCGAAACGACCTCGATCGCATCATGAGCCTAGCATCTAGTCATGATGTTACAAGACACGCATCTCATGTTTATCATGTTTGCACCAGTATCATACCTCCGTCATCCATTGACGTCCCGCAATACCAAATTTGGTATAAGTGAAGCTAGAGAAACGGCCACCCGCGCATTGTGAGCATAGCACGTAATCTTGTTCTTACATGACGCGCATCTCATGATTATCATGTCTGCACCAGTCACATATTTTCGTCATCCATTCACGTCGCGTAATACCAAACTTGGTATAAGCAAAGCGAGCGAAACGGCCGTTAGCACATCATGAGCGCGGCATGTGGTCATGTTGTTACATGCCACGCACTTCATGTTTTGTATGTGAGGTCTGTCACTTTTGTTTGCCTTGCAATCATGTCATACCATACCAGTTTTCCATGTGAACGAAACCACCGCAAGATCTGCAGGACCATGAAATGTAAATCATGACATTCATGACATACATGTCATTATTTTTATGTTACGACCAGTGTAATATGTCATATCATGCCATGCCAAGTTTGGTATCAATGCTGTTAACGAAACGGGCAGGAGACCTAAAAGTCGAAGGCAGCTACATCGATCGCTCGATCGATCGATTGATCGATAGATAGATAGATAGATAGATAGATAGATAGATAGATAGATAGATAGATAGATAGATAGATAGATAGATACGCTCAAAGTCGCCGACGGTTCGCTAAGAAATGCTTCGCTTTTAAAAACGTACTTGTTCATGCAAAAACTCCCTGCCTGAATAAAATTATCCCTGTAAAAACTGATCAAACGCAACAACCTTTATTCAACGACGACCACTTCAAGAAACCAGATCGTCTTTGTTTTCGCTGAAACCGAATGCTCTAGGCGTGTAAATACAGGCAAAACACATTGCGGCCGGCTGTTTCTTCGTGTGAAACACACGGACAAGAAGTACCCTACTTGTAGTATTCAGCGGATTTGCCATTACCAGAGAGCAAGCAAAAATATTTAGTAATGCATACTACAAAAACCGCGGTGCAAAGTGGTTTTGTGATGTTAAAAAAAGATTCCTTAAGTGCTTGCATATTAGGAGGTTTTCTACTTTTGTTCTCACATAACTAAGGCAAACTCTAGACAAATGGTCATAAACATGGTACCGCAATTGCTCAAGGCAGGCCTTAGGGAAAGACGCAAAGCCTTATAGACAACGAGATGGGTGCGAGGCCTTCTTGTATCTTAGCGTGCAGAGTAGAAAGTGACAGTTTATACTTCTAAGTTCACGGCTTATATAACCTGTCTTTGACACAAGAGCATGTTAAAACAAGGGAGAAGAAGAAGATGTAGCAGCTGCCATACAGAATATTGGATGCGTAGTTCTCACAGTGTCAAGGAACAATCCTCCCCTTATTATCTTCTCAATTATATGAAACGCAGGCTTTCATTCTTGTCAAAGATATGTGCACAACTTCTAGTAACAAAGGTGTGGCCTGAGAGCAGCAAAATTAGGGCGCCAAAATTTGAACACATGATTTTTTCGCGCATATAACAGGACCACCTGAAGCTTAGATTATTTTTTCTTGTACGTCAACGAGGAAGGGGACTTGCAGACGAGCTTTTCAATATTACCGCGATATTGAAGCTGGTTAGAGCGAGATTAGTTTTTGTCAACACCCTCCAAAGCAGACGCTCACTGAGAAAGAGTTCAGGGTGAACTGTCAGCAGCCAGTTATTTGAAAAACATCACGCAAAAAATAATGACACTTGTTGAAATGATTTAGCCATAAATGCGACAACAACAGAGAAAAGTGAAAAACGATAGGATTTATTTTGCGTATGCTAATGAAGTTCCTACTTTCTTTCAGGTGACTAGCTGTGAAATGTAGCATATAGATGCAGACGCGTAGTAATATATCGTGTAGTCCTTTTGGTGAAGCTGCTCTAAAAGAAGGTATAAATTACGTCACAGTGAGAATGAAGATGCGCACTCATGGCAAATACGTGCGAAACGAAATAAAAGCACACATCAATATCAGGGCGTCTATATCATTTCATTGTGATGTAAAGGATCAAAGACAGATTTCGAACGACATAGTGCAAGAGCTTGATTGCGGCAGTCGCAGCCATCGCTTAGAAGTGCATGCGAATCACCGTGCTCCATAGATTTATCTAGCTTTCTTCAAGCAGTTTCTGGAAGTTCCTGCGAGACCATCATCTGCCGCTGCCACTAGAGGCTCTTGAGCCAGCGGGGGCAGGGCCACCACCACAAATGGCGGTAAGTTGCTTTCACGTAAGCAAAGGGGAAACCTATTGTAACAGCGACTGATTTTGTCAGAGTTCTGAAGCACAGCTGAAGTCTGCTTGCTAAAGACCCCGTCAGCCTACGCCTGCGTATTTCATTTGCGCGACATACAAATGAGCTCACTGGCTTTTCGTGCAATGCGCTTCGAACTAGTCACAGAGCAGCGGTGATGCCTCTGTTCAGTATGGCAAGTGTGCCAGCGACAGCAGCTCGTCACAGAGGGGAGCACCATCGATGAGCTTCCATACCGATGGCTGATGGTCTGCCACTTTCCAGGGGGTCAAGAAGCACAGGCAAAGCGACGCGGAAGCCAGGCTTCGCGGTGCATTTTGGACGCGTCGCATGCAGAACAACATCGGCCAGCTTGTCACAAATAGCAATACATTTTGCGCACGTGGCTGGTATTCAACGATGATCACATACATAGGAAAGGTTGTAGTGCGCATTGCAGCCGAGAAAGTTAATGGCAGAGAAGTAAAGGTAAAGAGGTTAACTAGTCCAAGAGAACCGGTTGGCTACCCTACACGGATAGCTGCCGCAAGTTGAAATTATGGATCCGAATATCCTACTCACCTCTCGGCTGCGATGGAGGTTTAGGTGCATGTTCAAGAACCCCAGGTATTCAGGTATTCAAAATTTCCGGAGCCCTCCGCTACAGCGTCTCTTATCATCATGTGGTGGTTTTGGAACGTCAAACCCCACATATTGATACGCAACAGCCGGCACAGCCTGTCTGGAAGAAAGAGAAAGACGACGTTGGTGGCTGGTTGTTTATGAACTGTCGCCATCTTGTTCGCCGAGCACAGTGCCTCGTATTTAATTTATTAAATAAGTTACCCGTAACATTATCATCATCCTTTCTCGGCTACTATGCCCAATCTGGGGTGACGCAAGGCCGTGATACACCAAGAAAACAGAGCATGCGTGGCCTGGTTAATAGTCGAGACCAGCTGACTTATGCGGGTGGCGAAACGTTAAAACAGTGCCCTGAACTCACCCACACGCACGTGCATAACTAAAGAGTCATGAGTTAGTTTCTATATACATTGCCGAACTGATGTCGAGTGCGTTGCAATTGAAAACACGCCAACACAAACTCAAGTAATAAGGCTGACCCAAGGGTGAAAGAGATAGGTTATTTCACAAAAGCTTGCACATGGAACGTATCTCTGCACACAAACCACAAGTTGTTCGTTGCTGATCTCTTTGGAAACGGCCCGCATTCCTATGTGGTTGCCCCTTCAACGGTATATCCGTTCATTGCGAGCGTCTATTTGGTTCTGCTCTTCTTTCGGGTGTTTCAGGGTGCTTTAGAAACTGGTATTTTTCAGGGCGCTTTAGAAACTGGTAGCCTCATTGATTCGGCTCCTGCTTCTCCGAAACTACCAGGAAAGCTTGTATATATACTCATAGCGGGAAATGAACTAGTGTTCAGTGCATCTCTTCATACTCCTACTTATTTTGTGCATGTGCTAGAGTGTCGCTTGCAATGTGTTCTAAACGCAATATCAGCCGACAGACCCGCATCTAGTATGCGAGCAGTAACAAATGAACGTAGAGGTGAATACGAAACAAGGTGACGTAAAGGCTGTGAAGAAAGCGAAGCACTTGGAATAGACAGCATTGGGAAACGAACGAATATGACGGAGAAGTAGGCCGAAACATACAGCTATACACGTAAGCACCAACGTTACTGCTTGGTTCTTTCAATACGATGTAGGGGGAACGGTGGGATCAATGCCGTGACCTGCCCTCTTAGCGATCGACGGCGACTTTCCCACTTAGAGAAAATTGAAGACCGCCGCCGCAACATTTGCCGAGATTGTGGTGCCATACGAAAGATAGAGACCTACACACATTTATTTTGTTCTCGAGCAATGTATATCAATTTATTTCGCTTTTCTGTTTTGCGAAGACTCTATACTACATGAAATGCTACGAACCAAAAAGGAGAGATCCAGGCCGGCAGTGATTTTCTAGGACCCGAAGTGGATAAGCTGGAAGCCATTAGATTGATGTCGTTTCTGCCTCTTTTAATACAACAGAAGATGCAGGATTGTTGTGATAAGGGAGGTAAATGATAGACCTTGTGCATATATGCAGGTGCTTGTGTATGCCACTACCTTATCATTAGCGGCGAAGGACCTTAGTATCTCCGCGTGTCGGCGTATGGCACCGTCGTCTTCCGCTGTTGCTACCGTCGTGACGGTCGAATCGCTTGAGCACAAGACCGCATTTTCTCACAAAGCGGGAGTTGGCTTTCTCTAACTACCGTCTCGGCGTTCACCGCCTGGCAACAGAAAGCGAAAGGCGTGTAATGACTGAGCAAACGCTGCGTCGCCCGCGAGAGACAACATGCTGCATAATCAATCGCTGGCATTGGATCTTAACCTGCATTGTAGTGCTGATGTAGGATTTCTCTTATACACGGTTGAACAATAAACGTTACCATCGTGCGCGTTAACTAAAAGCAGACTGCATCATTTGCCCGTCCCCAGGTTTGCCGTTAGTGCGGCAAAAAAATGCCCTTCCCTAAATTATTCACCTCGCTCCCTGTTCATTTCTTGCACTCGGCTCGTGCAGCGGGCAAGCGTGGCGTATACTGTCTGTTCGGACTGTCTCCATCGGTAAGTGTGGTGATGAGCGACAGCGGTTGATCAGCCACGCACGAAGGACTTTTTTTCCAACGAAGTGCTTTATTTCGGGGTTCGTCACGCCTCGGTTGGTGTACTTTCGTTACGAATGTGGCTTTCTGAATGTGTACAAACAAATTGCAAAGAAAAAATTTGTTCCAAATCAGGATGTTACACCGCAAATGTCGTCAAAAGACGATAGTCTTGCGTCTGGAGAGAGTGAACAAACTGTTTATTTGATGTTCCGCGCAAGAAAATTGATTAATGGTATTCTTCAGGCGCTGCGTTAAAGTGCCTCGAGTGTGTAGTGGAGGCGAACGAGCGCATCGAAGCATGTTAGACACAAGTGCCATCTAGCAGTTATCTTCGAAAACGAAGGCGTGCAGCCCGCGGAGAAAGATGCGCGCCAGTCTCGGAGGTGATAAGGTGTAGAACGCAAAGCGACGGGCAAGTGCCACCACCATGACGTCGTAGCAAAACGTCGGAAACACTTTTTTGAGCATCGCGTTGCACTGTCAGCGCAACGCGAATAAACGCTACATTCCTTAGAGTTACTTGTGTGTGTCTCTTCTAGTATAAAGGCAGACATACAAAACATTGGTGTGTTGTTGTGGCACATTAGGTATGCGCAATAATTGCTTTCTAATTGACAATCGCACAACTATTAACATTAAACCTTGAGCAATATTGGTGGGCGCTGCGGATGGGGTTGTCAGTTTTGTGCCGTTTGAGGTATCGTTAGGGCGGACAAACAGACAGATGTACAGACAGACAGACAGACAGACAAACAGACAGACAGACAGACAGACAGAGAGACAGACAGACAGACAGACAGACAGACAGACAGGCATACAGACAGACAGACAGACAGACCAACATTTTTCCGTCGAAGGTCCCCAAGAAAACTATTGTCTTTAAAAACCACGGCATATCCACCATGCGTATGATGATGAGGGGGGCGAAGTATCCATCAGTCCGTCCGTGACTCCGGCCGTCCGTTCGTTCTTGCTACCGTTTATCCGTGCGTTTGTCTGTGCGGTCGTCTGTGCGTCCATTCGTCCATGCATCCGTTCATGCGTCCGTTCATTTATGCGTCTGATCATGCGTCCTTTCATGCGTCCGTTCATGCATCCATCCACATGTGCGTGTATACGTCCTCGTTGCGTCCGTCCGGTCATGCATTTGTCTCTCTCCATCCGTGCACCCGTCTATCCGTCCGTCATCCTAGGGAAGGCGATGTTGCATTTTTTCATCATATATTCTTCATATAAAAGTAGGGCCATCTAGCGGACATTCAAAAGACTAAACGAGAGGTGGCGAAACCAAACTAGAGGTGCGGCACAGGCGCACTATCTTGCGGCCTGCGCTTTGTGCCAAGTTACCACCTTTCACATCTTCTAGTTTATGGCACTATGGCCCGACCCTCACAAAACCTTGCTAAAACCAAGGAGGTTACGCCCAGCTAGCTTAACGTGGCAACCCTTTCTGGTCAGATAGTGCTCAAATTGTGTCGCTTTGATATTAGTTTTGTTTAGTAAACATGATATTCAATGCAAATTTTGTTGAAGATTAAGTCACTGATACTATTGTCCGTAGGTTATTTCATCAGAAACAACTATCTTTTTATATATGATTAAGATGCACGGGTTTCCTCCTCAATTCAAACGAGTTCCCGCGTGCCGCTCCTCTAGTTCGGCCGTGGAGGTGGCTACTTACTCCACTCTTAAAAAAAAGGTGGTGCTACTCACGAAATTGCAGGTAGTGAATCACTGTTACAACATTCACTACCTAAGTAGTAATTGTAGGTAGTAAACAGCAGAGTAGCAAAGTTACTATTATATCATTTACTAGCTACAGTCATCACCTACCGGTAGGTAGTAACGTAAAGTTACAAATGTACAACGATAATGGTTATGGCCCTTGATACTCATTAGTGAATTTTAGTAAACTAAGCAAGTAATATTACTACCACGACAGTAACTAATGCGTTACTACTTATTGAAAGGTAGTAAGTTAAGCTAGTAAGTTTACTACCAAGAATGTTGATATGTCTGGTATTATACATGCAGGAGGGTAGAATATGTATATAAACTTTTAAAGTGAATCTTTAGTCTGGGCGTGTAGCGATGTGAACCTCGGCAACATTACTTAAAGTCATGAAGTTGAGTAATGTTGCTAAATAGTCTAATAAAATAAAAAACTGCGTGTTACTGTGTATAAGGAACATATATTAGTTTAAGTCATAGAAACATAGGTTGGATAAAAATTGTGAGTGGCGATTCATTTTATGCCAATTACGTATTAAGAAATGCTTAGCATGACAGTAAAAAAAATACAGATTTTGAATCAGAAGTTTATTCAAAAGCGGCTCCTTCTGGCATCTCAATCGTTCGCCACGTTGTTTTTTTCTATAGCTGCGATTACCCGTTTCAATTGTGGCGATGTTGATGCATATCTTAGCCCACAGAAGTGTTCAGGCACAGCAACTGTGTTCTAGTTGTGCGGTATATAGTGGACTATAAATATATAATATATCTGCACAAGGGCTGCCACACGAGCAACGACATCCAATGAGGTGTAGACACTTTGTAATACAAATCAAATAAGCAAATGATGAACATCAGCATGACTGAATATCCGCATGAATAAACAACAACAGAATGAATATTCTATTCCGTTAATCTTCCTGCCTTTCTACTGTTAAAAATGTAATAAATTCGATTGTTTTATGATTATAAAGCGCTCTATTGTGGACACTAGAGCTCACTTTTGACCAATGTTTATTACCGTGCACCTAAATCTCATTGGTGCTGCGAATCATTTTATTTTTGTTTTGCTATATATTTACACCATTCCTCATTCATGTTGCAAATGTTTGTCCCTTTCGTAACTTCTATTGATTTTTTAAATATTCTCATTATCATTTACTCTTCAAGCAACTGATCATGAGAAAGGATTTGTATTATTCTCTTTTGCATAATCTGCTGCTTTCTGCAGTTGAACTGTGCATAGATTTGTTTGTCTCTGTTGGACTTCAAACGGAGTGTGTTGTTCCTATCAGTAAGTTTCTCGAACTTTTATCAATTTACCTCAAGTCGACCTGCAGTTTATGGTATGACAAGCTTTTTATGCAAAAGGCCGGAATCTGTATCGGGTCATGCATAGCGCCCATTTCAATCTACATATTCTTAGGTAGAATTTACAGATAGATTAACATAAATCTTGACGAATTGAACATTTCATTTCATTTCATTTTATTACCTCAAAAGTCCCACTTGGGGGTGTTACATAAGAGGTGAATATGTACAAATATATAACTTGTACGAAAATCACATATGTTAATGGCGCGACAGGTGATGGGTTAGCGACCGCCGACCGATTCCGCGAAAATGAGACGTGTGGCGGGCCCCTGACCGACATCCTCTTTGCTATCACCGTGGCGAACCTGGGCACGTCTACCGACAGTGTATTTATCGAGAGCTGGGACTTGTTGGTTTTTTGGCCAACTCCCCACCTCCTTGGTTCGGCCAGCGGCCTCCGGAAATTGCGAACTCTTAATTTCATGACGAGACGGGAGGCATCCCTCATAAGGCGTGCCCAAACTCACTCTTTAGTGACACCACACATTCAACACTACATACAAGGAAAAGACGGGTATCCTGCCTGCATGGCATGTGGTGGCTTCCCGGATAATGCTCACGTTCGGTGGGATTGTCCGGGTGGTCCCGAAGCCTTGGGCCAGAGCCTCAAGCACATACCTATAAACGTAAGACCTGCGACCCTGAAGGAGTGACTCGCGGACTCCTCCCCGGACATCATGAAGACACTGCTTCAGCATTTGCAACTACTAGGCCTGCCTGATGAATAGTTTTTTTAGTAGACCTGGACTGGGGTTCTTTTATTTTTAAATAAAGTTGTTCTCTCTCTCCCAGAGACAGTGCCCTGTATAGCGGCATCATTGACCTTATCGATGTGCCCAAGATTTTCCGCAGAGGAAACGCATTATATGCACAATCGAAGTTATCCTTCTCTTCAGGTAATTGCAGTGGGCACTCCACGAAAGGTCCTTGTCAATAATCACACCCAGGAAGCGATGGTTCTTTTAGTATGGTTTATTTTGTGCATTGATGGTAACGGGGTATTGTGTCATGGCTCTGCGAGTAAACGCAACCAATGCACATTTCTCTGTTGAGACGGAAAGACCTTGCTGGCGGAGATATGAGCATGTCAAGGTGGCAGCCTGCAGGACTCTTGCACGCACTTGTAGCCGAGAGTGCTGAGAGTGCTGTGCCGTTCAAACATCTTCTGTTCGCATTCGATGTTCTTGGAGCTTTGATCCCGTGCCATGCCTTTTACCATGAACCAAGACGCCGCTCAGCAAACGCTTCCTCCTACGCTGATGCCATGTCCCGGTGTATTTCTGTCACAAGTCTGCTTAACAGGTATGCTCTCGTGTAGGTTCGCGTAAAGCGAAAACCACCGATGACATAACCATCATCGGGAAATGAGCTGACGAGACCATTTGCTTCCACCCAAATCCCCAACACTCAATATATTTAGAAACCCCAAAAAGACAAATTGCCGACAAAAGACACATCACACATAACTAGAAGGAGGTTACGAAGAAGAACAAACGGCTAAAAACGTGAAAAGTGCATGAACATAAATGTTCAGTGTAAAATAAGCCTTGTCACAAAATAGCGGGACGTGGTGCTTGCAGCGAAGGCTGCGCTACCAAGGCATGGACGCACTCACGCAACCGATGACAGCGGTGATGCGGGGCTTGCAACTGATTTTTATTTATTTATTTATTTATTTCAACATTCGGGATGCTGAGGGCCGTGGTCAAAAAGCCTCTAATGGGCTTGACTGGGACCACGACCCCTTACACCAAGTAATGGTGAAGCGACCGAGTAATGGTGAAGACGCACTCGTGCAGCAGGGAAAGACTGGCAATTAGCTTGAGACACTCACGTGGTTGACTGGCACGGCAGGAAGCGTCGAGCTGGTCGAAGTCACTGACCTTTCGGCGTTCGGCTACCGCAGCTCGCACACGAATCCGGAGACGTTTTTTAGCCAACGCCAAAAGACCAGAACAAGCCTGGCCCACGTCAGGTGACGAGAAGAAGCTCTGTGTCCAGGTGGGAGACGGCTGGGACTTTGATGCAGGAGCTCTACTGGCCGCCACTCCTGCGCCCTGGCTACCTTCTTCACTCGGTCCCGACTCGTCCACGTCTGCTTGGCTTCGCTGTTCTTCTCCCGTGGCCCTCCGAAATCTTCGTGGAGGCACGTTATTGGCCCAAAAAATTCACGCCCACACGTGCCGCAAGCGAGCGTCATCTTCATCGTCCTCATTGGCTCTGGCTGAAGGCGTGGCGCACTTTTTAAAAGTGCACAAACCCATCACACCCCCGCATCACCGACCCTCCTGTATTCACCATTGCGGATAGCCCCGACGTCGAGGACTGGCTCGCCATGTACGAACGCGTGAGCGTCCCCATTTATTGAGACGAGGCAGCTAAACTCGGAAACCTCTTTTCTACCTCGCGGGTGTGGCCGGCATGAGGTACAACAACCATGCATCTGATTTCCCGACTTCGTCCGCTTTTAAAATCGCTGTCGTCGACGTGTTCGGCCGTCGTGCCATTTATAAGCTATAAGCCGAACAGCGCTTACGTGAACAAGCACAGTAGACCGGTGAGTCCTTCACAAGTTACATCGAGTACATCCTTGACTTGACCAAGAAAGTAGACCTGAGCATGTCAGAGGCTGACAAAATCACGCATGTTCTAAAAGGCATCGCCGACGATGCCTTCACCATGCTCCTGGCCAAGAACCCTTGCACTGTGGCCGAATTAATTATATTATGCGAAAGTTACGACGAGCTGCGGTGGCAGCGCTTGATGATCAGTCGACCGCCATCACGTGATGCTATCTCTCGGCTTTATCAGCAGTTCCTGACCACACAGCCTTGCAATTAAGTCAATCGTACTGGTTTTCGCTTCCCCGCAACATGCTCAACAGCCATCAAGTACACTTCTACCTCCGCTTCGCTGAGCCACTCAGCAGAAAATCGCGGAGGTCGTTCCTGAATACCACCAGCCGACCCCCGTATCTGTGCCACTAAGCTACTACCAAGTTGTCGCCAGGCCGCCCAACCAATTTCTGTGGCTGACCCCTAAGTTACACCGAAGCCATCGCGAGGCCCCAGGCCTTCCGAGAAACTGTGTCGCCTACATACGCCGACGTCACCCACGTGCCCCGAGTGCAACCCACCATGCACTCATATCAGCAGCCGGTTCGCCCATCGCGTCCTGCGACATAAATGGGACCCGCGAACCGATGGCGCACTGCTGACAATCGCCCCATCTGCTTTGCTTGTGGATGCATCAGACACGTATCACGCTTTTGCAATCGTGTGCAGCAACCGCAGGTCGCATCCAACTTTCCCAGCCAATGGAGCCGCTCTTATGACCAAGCACCGCCTATGTCAACATCATCCCACCCCGCTCCGTCTACCTGCCGTTCACCATCTCCGCGATGTTGCTCGCTGTCGCTGATGCGGCCACGTCCACTCAAGGGCAACCAGGAAAACTAGGCGTCGCAGTCCACGAGGCAAGGACTGCGACGCTGTCGAACTGTGGAAGCCCTCAGGAAAGCCCGTCGAACGTGATAGACGTACTTGTGCATGGCGTTCGTGCATCTGCCCTTGTAGATACTGAAGCAGCCGTATCCGTAATGGACGTAAAACTTAGCCGATTACTGCGCAAAGTGACCACGCCACTTTTCGGGCTCTCCCTTCGTACAGCCGGTGCCCAAAGCATTCACCCTACAGTTATGTGCACAGCCCACTTTATTATTCAAAACGTGATGTATGCGGTCGAACTCATCAGAATTCCTTCATGCTCTCACGACGTCATCCTAGGATGGGATTTTCTCTCTCGCCACGACGCCGTCATTCAATGCGCATCAGCAGAAATAGAACTCGCACAATTCTCTTCTTTGACGCCGGCCGACAGTCCATCTGCTACAAGCAAGTTACTCGTCAGAGACGACACTCAAATGCCTGCAAACTCGTCCGTGGCAGTGTCGGTCTACTGCGCAAGCCTTTCTGACACCGCTGCACTCCTCTCGCCATCTCATCGTGTTTTCAGTAGAAAAGGCTTGCTGGTTCCTTTCTCGACCATGCAACTCACTCACGGCAGCACAACAATTTTTGTTGTGAACTCATCCTCGTACAGCGTTACGTTGGTGCGAGGGGAATGTCTCGGCAGCGTGGAATCCATCGAAGACGCACAAGGTATGGATCTACCCGATGACATGCACTGCTCAAGTTCCAGTAAGCTTAGTGTTGTTTCGACATCTGCTTCATCATCAAATGATGTATTCGGTCCCTCCATTCCTGACAACCTTACTCCGGGCCAGCGTTCCCAGCTTCCGGGCCTGTTGAAAGAATTCCGCTCTTCTTTCGATGTCACTCAACCTTTTCTCGGCCGCACATCCACCGTTACGCATCGCATCGACACAGGCGCACAGCCGCCACTGTGGCAACGTCCATATCGCGTATCTCCCACAGAACGACGCCGTGTAATCAACAAACAAGTCGGCGACATGCTTCGCCTCGATGTTATTCGACCTTCTAGCAGCCCCTGGGCGTCTTATTTCGTTCTCTTCACGAAGAAGAACGGTTCTGTGCGGTTTTGTGTGGACTGCTGACGCCTCAACAAGGTCACTCATAAGGACGTGTACCCACTACCGCGGGTAGATGACGTGATTGACAGCCTGCAAGGAGCAGAATTGTTTTCATCCCTCGATTTGCGCTCAAGATACTGGCAAGTACCTATGGCAGAGGACGCTCGACCGAAGACCGCTTTTGTCACCCCCGACGGCTTGTACAAATTCAACGTAAAGCCATTTGGGTTGTGCAATATGGCCGCCACCTTTGAGCGCATGATGAATACTGTTCTGCGTGACCTAAAATGGTGCACGTGCCTGTGCTACCTCGATGACGTTGTCGCTTTTGATCCGAACTTCTCGACGCATCTTCAATGCCTTCGGCATGTTTAAAACGCCTGAGTGACGCCAGTCGCCAACTGAAACTAAAAAAATTGCCGATTTGCAGCTCGGCAGCTAACATTACTCGGCTACGTCGTGCTCAAGGACGGAATTCTCCCTCATCCAGCCAAGCTTCGGGCCGTGACCGGGTTCTCTAAGCCGACATCCGTCAAGGAACTGCGCAGTTTTGTAGGGCCGTGTTCCTACTTTCGGTGCTTCATTCGAAACGTCGCGACTATCATATCGCCACTGACGAAGCTCCTCGGAAGTAACGGGCCTCTTCATTCATGGTCATCACCGTGCGACGACGGTTTCACAACACTCCGTCGTTTCTGAACATCGCCTCCCATACTCCGCCACTACGACCCTACGGCTCCTACAGAGGTACACAGGGATGCCAGTGGTGTCGGCCTCGGCGCTGTCCTTGCGCAGCCCAAACCAGGGTTCCCGGAATATGTCGTGGCGTATGCAAGTTGTACGCTTACTAAGGCCGAGACCATTTACACCGTCACCGAGAAGGAATGTTTGACAATCGTCTGGGCCATTACAAAGTATTGTAAACTTCCAAACTATTGCTAAAGTACGAAGGTCCCTACCGTGTCGCCAAATGCACTTCCCCTGTAAACTACTTGGTTGCACCCATCCTACCATCTTCGGACAAGCGCCGTCGATGACGCGATATTGTTAACGTAGAGCACCTCAAGGGCTACCATTACCCGCTCATTGTAACCAGCTGTTAGGTCGCCAGGCGGCTGCCGTTTCGTACCCGCGGTAGTTGTGGCAAAGCCTTCGAACAGTGGGTACCCTTTTCATAAGAAGAGCAGCTCGTGCAGAGGGTCGGTCCCCGCATGGACTGTCACTGTCGTGCATCGTCGACGTGTCCGGCAATAAACGTCTTAACAATATATATATATATATATATATATATATATATATATATATATATATATATATATATATATGTGTGTGTGTGTGTGTGTGTGTATATTCTTACAAGAAAACGTATATATACAGATATTTACAACGATTACACGTGATTACAATGCCTGGCGCACTGGCGGGCTGGGACCAGTCTCTATCCACTTCGTAGTCTTTTCTTTCAGCCAGGGACCCTCTACCGCTTTATGCCCCAATCCCACTACTGCCTTGTGGCACTACCCCGCGGCGTTAAAGCGCCGACCCGGCGCTTGTCACGAAAGGGGACTGTTGGGTGACACATAAAGCTTCAGTCTTACGACGTGCACAACAGTGGGTGGTGGTGGCATTGAGTGCGCTTCATCGACGACTCGCTGTATCTCGTAGGTGAGGTTGGTGATCTTGCGAAGGACTTTGTATGATCCGTCATAGCGAAATAAAAGTTTTTCTGAGAGGCCGATGTGACAACATGGGGTCCACAAGAGTACGAGAGAACCTGGTGCATACGAAACTTCGCGGTGGTGACGATCGTATCGATCTTTCTGAGAGGCTTGAGAAAGCATGAGTCGTTCTCGGGCAATCTGTCGTGCTGCGTCGGCTCGCTCTATGACATCGCGGACGTATGTGACAGGGGAGCTTGAACCAGCGGGAAGGAGTGTATCAAGAGGCAGAGAGGGTTCCCGTCCATAAAGAAGGTAGAGCGGGGAATAGCCTGCGGTGTGATGTCTGGAGTAGTTGTAAGCGAAGGTGACGTAGGGTAACGTTGCGTCCCAGTCACGGTGGTCCCGAGAAACATACATTGACAACATGTCCGTGATAGTGCAATTCAGGCGCTCTGTAAGTCCATTAGTTTGTGGATGGTATGCCGTTGTGAACTTGTGGTTCGTGGAACAGGAACGTACGATATCCTGGACGACGCGAGATAAAAAGTATCGGCCTTGGTCAGTAACGAGCTGTCGAAGAGCGCCGTGATGCAAAATGATGTCATGTAGCAGAAACTCGGCGACATCGGTAGCGCAGCTGGTTGGAAGAGCGCGGGTGATCGCGTAACGTGCCGCGTAGTCGGTCGCCACGGCAACCCATTTGTTCCCGGATGCAGAAGTGGGAAATGGCCCGAGAAGGTCGAGCCCTACGCGGTAGAATGGTTCAGCAGGGATCTCAATAGGGTTAAGGAGGCTAGCTGGAAGCGATGTTGGTCGTTTTCGACGTTGACAAAGGTCGCAGCTGGCGACATACTTTTGCACAGAGCGATATAGGCGTGGCCAGAAAAAACGGCGCCGGACGCGATCATAAGTGCGAGTGACTCCCAGGTGACCAGCGGCAGGTTCATCGTGAAGCTGTCGGAGAACATCTACACGCAAGTGGGAAGGCACGACGAGAAGGCGGTCAGGGCCACTAGGGCGCATGTTGTGGCGGTAGAGAACTCCTTCATGAAGGAAATACAAGTTCAGAGAAGTGGGTGGAGTAGCGGAAGTCAGGCTTTCTATGATGGGAAGTAAATCCGGGTCGCGGCGTTGCTCTGAAGTGATATCAAGAAAGTCTGATATTGATAAGACGCAAGCCTCCGTAGCTCTCTCTGTGGCGTCTGGTGGATCCACTGGATACCGTGACAGGCAGTCAGCGTCTTGATGGAGGTGACCAGATTTATACACGACCGAGAAGGTGTATTCTTGGAGGCGTAGAGACCAACGACCGAGACGTCCCGTGGGATCCTTGAGCGAGGAAAGCCAGCAGAGTGCATGATGATCAGTTACAACTGTAAAACTGCGGCCGAAGAGGTACGGGCGAAATTTAGCGACAGCTCAAACAAGAGCAAGACACTCTCTTTCGGTGATGGAATAGTTCCTCTCGGCAGGGGATAAAAGGCGACTGGCGTAGGCGATGACACAGTCACGTCCATGCTGACGCTGAGCTAAAACAGCACCAATTCCGTGGCCACTCGTGTCCGTACGAACTTCTGTCGGGGCAGTCTGATCGAAGTGGGCTAATATTGGCGTAGTCGTGAGGGCTGCAATGAGCACCGAAAATGCAGCACTCTGAGGTGAATTCCAAGTAAATGGGACGTTTTTTTTAAGAAGCTCGGTGAGAGGCCGCGCAATATCGGCGAAATTTTGGATGAAGCGGTGAAAATAGGAGCACAAACCAAGGAAGCTCCGGACATCCTTATGAGAAAAGGGCACGGGAAATTGAGTCAATGCGCGAATTTTGTCCGGATCGGGCTGTACACCAGATGCGTTAACGAGGTGACCAAGTACAGTTATTTCGCGACGGCCGAAACGGCATTTGGAAGAGTTAACCTGGAGACCAGCGTTGCGAAATACTTGGAGAATACTGGACAGTCGCTCTAGATGGCTTGCGAACGTCGGTGAAAAAACAATTATATCATCCAAGTAGCATAAGCAAGTGGATCATTTGAAGCCGCACAGAAGGGAGTTCATCATGCGCTCAAAGGTGGCCGGCGCATTACAAAGCCCAAACGGCATTACTTTAAATTGGTATAACCCATCGGGGGTTACAAATGCTGTTTTTTCTCGGTCCCGTGGGTCAACAGCAATCTGCCAATAACCAGATCGCAGGTCAATGGACGAGAAAAACTTTGCGCCATGAAGGCAGTCAAGGGCGTCATCTATTCTTGGTAAAGAGTAAACGTCCTTCTTAATGACCTTGTTGAGATGTCTATAGTCGACGCTAAACCGCCATGTGTTGTCCTTCTTCTTGACAAGCACGACCGGGGATGCCCACGGACTAGATGAGTGTTCGACGCCGCCTTTGGCGAGCGTTTTCTCTACCTCTTTCTGGATGACAGAGCGTTCGGCAGCGGAGACGCGGTAAGGGCGGCAATGAATTGGGTTGGCATCGCCGGTGTTGATGTGATGGGTCACAACTGATGTCTGGCCTAAAGGGCGGTTGTCAAGATCGAATATGTCCGCATAGGATGTCAACAGACGGTGGAGGTCTTGTGCTTCGGAGGGCGAAAGATCTGGCGCTATCATTTTGGCAATGTCAATGCTTGACAGGTTGGGCGCAGTGAGCAAGTTGACGTGCGGAGTAGGTTGCTGAGCCGACAGTTCAGAAATATCACACTCTTGCAACGACGACATGACGCCTAGTTTAATACCAGCAGGCAGCACATGCGTGCAGAAACCAAAGTTCAAAAGAGACAGATGGGTCTGATTGTGGCATACTCTCACTACGGTGTACGGGACAGCAATGGAGTACTTTAGCACAACGTCGGTAATAGGTGAAACGACATATTCACCATCGCGCACACGCGGATCACACGCGAGCTGCACGTAAGTCGCGGCTTGCGGCGGAAGATGCAGGAACTCGGTGGCACAAAGGCGACTTTGAGCGTCATGGGCAACAGTGGCGTCAAAAGGCAGTTCCAACTGAAGAAGACCCGTCGAGCAGTCCATAAGGGCGGAGTGCGCAGAGAGAAAGTCGAGGCCAAGAATCACGTCATGTGGGCACTGCTCAAGCACGGTGAACAATACGACGGTCTGGCGCCCAGCAATACATACGCGAGAGGTACACATGCCAAGAACGGCAGATGTGCTCCCATCGGCAAGCATTACTGCACACTTAATAGGAGGCGTGATCACTTTTCGCAGTTTAATACAGAGAGCAGCGCTCATGACTGAAATTTGTGCACCAGTGTCTATGAGGGCTGTAACGGTAACGTCATCCACCAAAAAGTCCAAAATATTGCGGCGTGTAGGAATCGTCAACAGAGGATTTGCAGAATGGGTCGTTAATGCAGCGTCACCTCCGGGAGCTGCATGGTCTAGTTTCCCGAGGTTGATGGCCCAGGTCGTGCAGGGGACCTGGATCGAGAAATCATCGGCGAGAGAGATCGGCAGCCTTGGGGTGATGGTGACCGGCTGAACCTTCGGCTCTGAACGTTAGTAGGAGCAGGCTATGGATCGTACGGAGTAGAAAAGCGACGAGAACTGCCTTCAAAGCAACGCCATGTCCCAGTGTTCCAAGATGAATTGAATGACCAACGATTGCGACAGTAGCGTGCAATGTGGCCGGCGCGAGAGCAGTGAAAGCAGATCGGTCTATCATCCGACGTTTTCCATTCAGCAGGGTTCCGGTAGCGGGAAGAGTAGCGTGAAGGGTACACCGGAATCTGGTTAACAGAAGCCGAGCTCTCGGTGCTGCGAACAGCGCAAACAGGTGTGATGCCGAGATTTGCTATTTCTTGGCGAACGACAACTTGGATGAGGGAGACGGTGGATGCGTTGTCTTGAGGACCGTCAGAGGCGATGGCTGCAGGAGCCATTGCTTCGAGTTCGCGACGAACGATTCGGGTGACATTTTCGGACGATGTAGCTTGCGTGAACTTGGGGCTGTCTTCACAGGTCGAAGTGGCTGCAGTATTAGGCAGACGCGCAAACTGGCGGGTTATGCGACGGTTCTTGGCGTGCTCGAAGCGCTGACACTCCATCACAACCGCGTCGACGGTGGCGCAATCTTTAACGATCAACAGATTGAAGGCGTCATCGGCAATTCCCTTCAATATGTGAGCGATTTTGTCAGTTTCGCTCATGGTCTCGTCCACCTTTCGACAGAGGCCCAATACGTCCTGTATGTAAGATACATACGATTCTGTCGATGTCTGCACGCGACATTCTATGTCTTTCCTCGCGGCCTGCTGTCGCCCAAATGGCCTGCTGAATAACTCGAGAAGCTTCAGTTTGCAAACGTCCCAGCTGGTCAACTCCGACTCATGCGTCTCATACCAGGCGACCGCCGTATCCCGCAAGTAAAATACAACGTTGGCCAGCATCAACGTAGGGTCCCACCTATAGTATTCGCTCACGCGCTCGTACAAAGCGACCCAATCTTCAACATTCACCTTGTCCTTGCCTGTGCCCGAGAACGTTCCGGGGTCTCGTGGAGGCAGGAGAATCAGAGGAGGCAGCTGATGCTGCTGGTGCTGCTGGTGCTGGTGCTGCTGGTGCTGGTGCTGCTGCTGCTACTGCTGCAGCTGCGGCTGCTGTTGCTCTTGTGGGTGGGCCTGTTGAGCCATTGCAGGAAAATGAAGGTGGCGACCACTCCGAAGTTCCGTGTTGGTTTGCCGGAAAAGCCAGGTAGGCGTACCCAGCACCTCCAACAATAATCTTACAAGAAAACGTATATTTACAGATAATTAGAACGATTACACTTGATGACAATGCCTGGCGCACTGGCGGGCTGGGACCAGTCTCTATCCACTTCGTAGTCTTTTCTTTCAGCCAGGGACCCTCCACCGCTTTATGCCCCAACCCCACTACTGGCTTGTGGCACTATATATATATATATATATATATATATATATATATATATATATGTGTGTGTGTGTGTGTGTGTGTGTGTGTATATATAAGGGAAAGAAGTGTATACCGACCTACCAATCTAACGGCTCGTTTTCCATGTTTTGGCACAATAATAATGAGATACAACTGACAATAATGCCAAGGAATGTATAGGGGAAGTTATTAGAACAAATAGAATGCAAATAAGAAGAAAGAAAAGTGGGTGAAAAATAACCAGCCGTGAGCACGAATCGAACCTACGAGCTTTGAATAAGGCGTTAGATGCTCTAACGACTGAGCTATCACAGCGGCCTTCCCTCCACACACTTTTTTGGGGTTTATATGTGAAAATAAAAGTGGGAGTGTCATATCATATATATATATATATATATATACACTTTGATCCCTATCATTGCTGCGGAAGCGATCGCAACGTTGCTACATTCTCCTAAATACGAAAAACACACATCTGGTACACTACATCAGCTTTCGACCTAGCTGTCGTAATTTTGTGTTTCATTATTCTTCGAGAAGATTGCTTAGACATTGACCTTACAATGTTTAATAATTGTTGGAGTTTAACGTTCGATATTCCCCATATAAATATGAGAGATGCTCTAGTGAATGGATGGCTCCAGAATATTTGACCACTCGGGCTTTATCGTGCACCTAAATTTAGGCACACGGACGCCAATCATTTTCGCTTCCACGAAAGACGCGGCTGCCGTTGCCGGGATTCAATCCCGCTACCTGCGAGTCAACAGTTAAGTTCCTTAGCGGCGATATCGTTATAGCATCTGGCGTTTGTTATTTTCACACACGTCTTATATTACTAATTGTTTTTTCGGAAAGATCTTTTAAGTCCGGTCTTTCTAACTATAAATGCAATTTCATTGCTTTGCGCAATTGAAATACCCTTATGCAGTGTGAGCACGCTGATGAAAGGCCGTATGTCTATACTAGGGTAAATAGAGAGTGCTTTGCCATAGTAAGAAGCGTTTGCGGGTGTTTTCAAACTGGATAAAGCTACAGTTAGGGTTCTCTCGTCACATAGAATGCGTCGCACTACGATAGTATATATACAACATGAAACCTCAGGCGATGTTAAAACTTACAATGTACCTTCACGTGTACAACGAGCTGAATTATACGATGAGAAAGAACTATTCGAAAACCATCACCCGTACTCAAAACGCACCAAGCATTTACAAATATTTATTTTCGCACATATCACTTCCGGTGTTAACGTATAGATAGATGGGTTGCGCCTGTGGCGTATGAGTTCACATTAATGAGTTCAAATCGACGCATGGGGTATATTCATTTACTTATTCCACGAGCAAGGAATTTCCACAGCTTGTTTTCAAAGAGCGTATCTTACACAAATAAAAACTTACACTACGTATATATTATTCACAAGTTTTACCAGAAATTTTCAACACAATGAACTATCATATAAGCGCCTCTCGTATAACTTGTTCTCGAAACCATTGTAAGCTCAAAAGAAGTTTTCGAGAGAATGCTTAATGTACTAGAATGTGTGAAGTAGTGAGAACTGTGTGATACTGATCATAAAAGCAACAGGCCCGAAGAAGTAGGAGAGTACGGTTCTCCAGAGCAGTATAAAAACCAGGCTTTGTGACCTGCACAAAAAGATTTTCTCTTTTATACTTGCTGAGCAAAAAAAATTCAAACAGATTCGACGTATTTTCAAGAAACAGTACTAAAGCTAATGAAAAATGTATGTTTTAGCCTGTAAGCGTCTAATAGCAACATGGCCATGCTCAGGGAAACATGTGGTACTGTTCGCTCTTTTCTGTTTAGCTAGAGTAGAGAGAGTCAAAAAAGCTCCAATACAAAAACATCAAATGAGGAAACTTTCAGCCCAGCCCAGAAAGCAAAATATTTGGAAGTGCCATGACAGGGCGGCTCCCCTCTGTGCAATTTTTTCGGCTAGTCTTGATCAGAGCACTTGCTTTTGTGTATTGCTCCAATTCTTCAAAATTTTCTAATAGCGTGCTTTAACCCCAGGCACCCCGCTTTTCTGCCAGCCCATTTATCTTTGGCTGCACACGAAAATCCACTTAGCTTCTGGTAACTACACCAGATGCCTTTGTTTTTATGTTTCTTGCTCAGACAAAAAACATACTTGGCATATATATAAAAGAAGTTGATGGTGCCACAACCGAACTGAAAACAACTTGAAATAAAGTGTGCGTTGAACGTAAATTGTTCAGAAGTTCATGACCGCCTATTGAAAGTATACAACAGAAGGCATATTAAGTTTTCTGAATTTGAGCTGAGTTAAGACTGCACAAAACACTTAATTAAGAGGGCACTAAACAGTGCGGTACTTAGGTAAAAGTCAAAACGCAATGAAAAGGGTAGCGGTGCCCAAATGTTAATCGGAGAGCAATGGATATGAAACTCGTCGTCTGTCTAAAGAATAGTTTACTTGTACCAATGGCCACAGTTTCGTTCATTCATGCTGAATTGTAAGTAGTGGTTGGTTTATTTTGAGTACCTGTATTGCTGTTATTTCTTTTCTTATTATGGGGATTAAGCCTGTCGGCTTCTGCGAAGTAGATGTCATGATTACGCGAGACATGAATCCTGGATGATCAACTGCCATTGCTAGATTGCTGAGCAAACACATGTGGGGATACGTCAATCACAATTGGACCACGTACGCTTCCGTGTTTATTGTTGTTGAAAATCCACATATTTCATTTACGTATTGTATGTTAACTATGTACGCATGCACTTGCACTGTCTTTCTTCTCTAGAATATTTGTAATTTTGCTATTGGGGACATCATCTGTGTCCTAAGATTGTAAGTTTTACAGTGGCATGAAATGAGTACATTATTTATTCAGTGTGGTAAGATAAAGAAACACGCCAGCATAATTATACTCGTCTTACTTGTGGTCCTGATTTCAACAGTTATGTTATTGTAAAAGCAACTATACATATGCGACCCGCTATGCAGCTAGGTTCAGCACATTTTGTTAACGCATTCAGACGATATGCCCCTGCAACAACGTCCAGTTCATCTGCGTTCTGTTTACTGCAGTAAAAATTGATGAGATTGGAGTGGTAGTGTTACTACCAGCAAAATTTACTCTGAAAAAAATCTACGAGGCAATTACAAATTCCGACACATTGCCGTATGGCCACGCCCGTTGGAATTTCTCAATAACGTCACACTTTTGCCTCCACGTCGAACGATAGTATGGAATAACTAATTGGAATTTCACATGGTGGAGTGAAAGCAGCGTGATACCTAAACCGCGTCGCGGAAGCTACTAAACACATAAAAGGAACACACACTAGATGCTGCTCGAACTACCAACTTTGAGAGCTCGTCCACTGCCACTAAATAACGCGAATCCAACACAAAGGACACTCGAAGAGAATGCACAGGCATGCAAAAAACGAACGCGAACTACGAGATAGCTGCTACTATTAGTTTATTCAGCGCGTTGTAAGTGTTGACATGCTATAGCCACCTGGTTGAATACTGCGCCCCGTGGAATGACCTTTCTGTCGCTCTTGCGATGAGGCTGCGTTCGAATCTTTGCTATCCTGGCATTCGATGTTCAGATTGAGTACGAAATTGGGCCCATTTAGTGCGTGTCTCAGGAGAAGTTAACAAAATCTAGGAGCATTGCTTCAAATCATGCCTTTCGTACTACCTTGCGGGTACTAAACATGACGAAGCGCTTCCGATATCTCAGTACTGCCAGTAGTACTGAGATCTCGGAATCCTATTCTTGTGAATTTGGCGTGCATTTGTTTCTGTAAGTACATGTGGCACATCTCCACCGGTACGACTGGCGTTTGTAATTGAATTGTAATTTAACTTTTTTGGACGCAGGATCTGACAACATGCACATGAACGGAGAGTGCTGGCAATACCGCACAAAGTTGACATGAACAGGCACACGCTTAAAACTGGCACTGGATATGAGCGTCTTCAAAACCTCGTGAATTAAGGAGATAAACGGCACCATCTGTGCTCCAAAGTAGTAAGGTAACGTACACTATGCGCTTATGCATACGCTACGACGCTGCAATTCTGCAACGCCGCAGAAAAAGGTTCGCAGCTCGAGCTGCGAACGCCTGCATGCATTCTACGTCTCGCTCGCCTATCTCACTCCATCAAGGCTCGACATTCAAGCGTCAACGACGTTACCTGCAGCATTTACTGGAGTACTTTTAATGGTGCTTCCTTTAACACCCGAAGTTGTTGGTGGAAAACAGTGCTAGTGTAGGTCGAAGCTGCAGGACTCCGAACACGAGCTGACCCACGCTAGTGCGAAGACAAATGCGGGGCACACTATTTTATTGTGTGTGACTCCCCTATGTTGGTGCGGTCAGGGTTTTTTGCTGTTATTAAGAAGCTGTAATTATGACCTCCGAGATAGCGCGCCAGCGAGCAATCGTGGACGCCATGCCTCAACTTTACGATCGAAGCATAATTCTGTATAGATGCTGACAAGTGTGGTAGACTACTTCTCTTAAACGCTCAGGGACAGCGGCACCAGCCCACCTGGTCAACATGCTGCACCGTTCGAAAGAGAATGTGATATATATATATATATATATATATATATATATATATATATATATATAACGCGTTTGTAATGAACTGTCAATCTTTTTGGCGGCTTAGTGGATGAAATACCAGGTGTTTTTATAGGCGAAGCTCCTTAAGGTCGAGGGCAATACCTCCTCCCTCCAGCGAACCCAATAGCGTCTCATTTATAATACAATAAGGGCCAAAGCTCATAAGCGCGAAAATGGACGCGACAGCGACGAGCGATGCGACGTAGATCGTCTTCGCGCGATCAGTCGCTAGCGCAGGCAAACCTCTTTCACGCGATGGCTTCGGCGAGCGAACTCCACTGTTGCTGGCATGATGCATACTACTCGCACCAAAAAAAAAAAAAAAAAACTCGTAGTGAGTGGTATGCAATTTAAAAATAAGATATATTGTTGTGTAATGGAACAAAAAGTGTTTATGAGTGCCTTGCAGCACTTTTTTTATATGCACATGCGTTAACATTGCGTTATTTCTTGTTGCGCATACGTGACTCGGGCAGGGTCACGTGCACATATATGTAGTTTTTGTCTTTTCTGGTTTTCGCTATTGGCTGCTTGAGCCCAGCACTTCCAGGCGATGAGCGACGGTTTCCAAATCTGGAGAACCGAGCGATCAGGCGAACGCCCTGTTTCATCGCTCATAGCATCGCTTGTCGCTGTCGCGTGCATTTTCGCGCTTATGAGGTTTGTTCTTAATAGATGGCGCTCTCTCCAAGATAGGCATAAAAACTGCAGTTGGGCCCCACCGCATTGTCTAGTGGCTAAGGTACCCGGTTGCTGACCCGCAGGTCGAGGGATCGAATTCTGGCTGTGGTGGCTGCATGTTCAATGGAGGCGAAAATGCTCTAGGTCCGCGTGCTGAGATTTGGGTGCATGTTAAAAACGCCAGGTGGTCAAAATTGCCGGAGCCCTCTAGTACAGCGTCCCTCATATTCATGTGATGGTTTTAGGACATTAAACTTCTCATATAAATCATCAAAGTTTACATGGGTGACTATATACTAATTGGCACTGTATGCATTTTGTGTCGTCCTCGCCTTTTCTCGACTAGTTTCTTATATGGCGCTATCCCATAGGAATATTCGTAATATGCCGGTTGGCTAAATGGACGCTAGATGGCGTTGTAAGTGCCACTGCTCTTCGTTTGGCAGCTGCGCGGGTCTGCGCCGGCTGCACGTTATATCTCATTCTCCTGGGTTGTGGCCATCCTTGTAGGATTGCGCTTGGTGCGTGGAGCAGCGCCGGGTGCACAAGGACGCTGTGGCTCGTGCTTTTTGGCATGATCCCGCGGTGCGAACGTGGCACCGGGTGGCTGCCGAGATAGTACGCGCCAAGACTACCGCTGTGCAACGTACGCAACTAGATGCTGATCCCAATACCGTGCGTGCCAAGAAAACAGCTGCGAGACCGTTCTTACGAGCCCAAGAAGTGCACCGAAGAGGCAGTATGCACCACCGGTGGGGTGGCCGTCTACATTAAGCAACGAATCCCAACCACGACCTACAGGTGCCGATCACCAGCCAGAGCCATCACGGCGAGTATGGTTGGTCGATCTTGACGACTCAAGTATTGTCGTCATGGTCATGTACCTAGCACGCAACCTCTCCAGCTGGAACGTAACACTCTTCGTGGACTCCACCTGAAAGTACTGAAGCCAAGTGCACAAACAGATTCTTCGTCTTCGTGGTCTACTTTGACGTTCACATATCCGACCCCTCTGACCAATAGATCATTCGGCACATGGCGGTCTGGTACTCGCTCAGGGGCATCTCTCTAGACCATCTAACACTCGCGACCGTGTGGGGATCGTGCATAGACGTTATCTTTGCAAACGTCCCTGTATGACCAGTACTATAATTGTTATTAGTCGACTTGTCGGACCACAGGATCGTGATATGTGAGATAAGCAAAAATACAATAACAATAAAATTTTATTCTGCACACACTACGTTTTCCTTGATCATTTATTTATTTGTTGGGCGAGATTTCCGGAGCATTCACGGTATCACCGAAAACCCTCTGGAGGTTCGCCCACCTCACCATCAACCACTCCGTGGAGGTGGAGGCCAAGGAGTGAGAGGTTAGACTCTAGGTGGGAGAAATGTTTTTGCGTTCTTTGAATTTCGTTTGGCAGCGTTACTTTTACGTCACACCCGGGACTGAAGTACGCCATCAAAATCTTGGTGGATTCCGGCATCAAACACTCTCGTGTTAAAAAAGACAATGTACTTTTTGAATTCTACAGGAAAGGAGCCTACATTCTTCATTCAAAAAAAATTGTAAGCGAGCAAGCAGGCACGTAGATAGCTAAGGCGCCAAAAATCTGACCAACCATCAGTTATTCTCAGCCATCATTGTTTGGAACCCCTATGGCAACTAGAAATAATGAAGTGTTCTTTGCACTAAAAAGAAAGTGGTCAGGACATAAAAGGTCAGCGGAGAGTCTTATAGAAACACAACATTCCGGGAGAAATAGATGCGTTTTTTCCTTTGACACAGAATGGTCTTAATATTGTGCTACGCCACAATATTTACTACAGCTTGTCAATGAGTTGAGTGGCCTGGAACTTTCATAAACCGTTAATGTGACTTCGAAAAAGTGCTTTTTTTGAGGATGGGCTTCGGGGGCCCACAAAAATGACATCGCAGAACCCCTTGCGTCTGCGCACACTCATACCAGGACCAATGGGCTAGCGAGTTCTTCAACCGGCCTCCGCATTATCTCTGCACAGAGGACCGCGCCATTTACGGAACACAATGCTTATTGTTTTATAGTGCACTGCAATTGTGCATGTTCATGGTGAGTGTTTTCGTGGGAGTGTAGGGCTGCAAGAGTGTCATATATGCTAACAGAGTTATTACAGAGTGTCTTGTTGGACGAGTTGGTTCATTCATAACGTAGCTTTTTGCGCGAAATAGGCACGAGAGACGGACAAACTTGTGTCCGTCTCCTGTTTATCTCGCACCAAAAGCTATGTAAACATAGTTACCACGTTCTGAATTGCTTGATACAGTGAAAGGTAATCATTGCCTCTCCAGTATTTCCCAGATTAACGTGGCCCAGCACTTGCCACGCCCATGCTATCTCTGCCAACCTCAGTGTCTTCCTCCGATTCACCCACCTTCCTCACCTTGGAATCCATACTGTTGCTCCTAATTTCCAGTGGCCATCTCGCCGTCTTGCTGCACGCCCCATTCATGTAAACATGGTCTTCTTAGTTTTGACTTTACCATAACATGCATTCTTCTTTTCTGACTCGCATCACTGTCTTCTCGCTTTCTGTTTTTTCTCAATTCATTCGGTCCCTCATGCTTCAACTATTCGGTACACATGTAAAAAGATGCACATGTGCCCCTACGGGTATCGTGGTTTTGGGACGTTAAACCCCACAATTCAATCAACATTTGCCCCTAGGGACAAACTACAATATGGGCTCATAACTACAGTGACACACGTGAGCACTTAGGGTGGTGCGAACTACTAACAGCTTTGATGAGTATTGTGAGATTCGGATGGAATTTCTCTTGTTTTCAAACTCTGCAGGCACAACAAAAAACACAGGTCTATGAAAGACATTTCTACTGTATTTGACAAAGTGCAAATATTTTGCATTGTAGAACAAAACTCTAATTTAAAATTTATAGCGCTTCCTTCTAAAAAACTCCGGCAAGTAGCTCACTCATGAAATAATTCGCAGAAAATATATTTATATATACGAAGAAACAGAATGCTACTTTGTGAAGAAGTGGAAAATCCACAAAGCAGCGACTGATGTCTGCCGAAAGAACCTTCCGGTTTTACGGAGAGAGGCTGCAGGCCGTATTTGCGTACAGATAGACTGACGAAAAGGGAGAAACTTAAGCCGCAAACTCAAGTATCTGAGGTTGAACAATGGATGCGAAGGCGATTCCTCCACATGGGGCAATCGCATTTATCAATACTCAAAATGACGTAGCTTACATAAAGTGCTGCGAGGTCTGAAACAGCGGAGATGTGTCCATCTTTGCGGGCTCTTGCTTCTATGCAATAGATCTATAGTGTGCGGGTACTTCGTCGTTCGCGTAGACCTTTTATTGCAGCATCGCTTTGGGGTTTTGTCGCAGTCCCTGTAGCCTTTTTCGTCCTCCAGCATTATCTCGTTCAGCGTACTGCTGAAGTACTCTGTTCAGGTGCCTTCCCGACGCTATAAACTAAACCGGAAACCTCATTACAAGCCACAACTATTGGTATTACCAAACTTCCAAACAAATTAGACTTTTTGCGTGAAATCGCCCAATTAATTAAAATTAAATTGCGCGTGATCGTACACATTCGCTTCCAGCGTAGAAATAATATGACGAAAACCACCATTTTTTCAGCCACGGGGCCACTTTTCTAGGTTTCACCGTGTCTTAACTTGAAGTTCCTCACGTTGTAAGTCAGTTCATCGAGCCTTGTGCATCCCGGGCAAGCCCGCAGGAGATGCGCCAATTCGACTTTCTGAACGGACGCATGATGGGACAGGCGGACCGAAGCGATGTGGATGTGGGCCGCGTCGCAAGAATCGATTGTATGGAATCTGCACTTCCCAGCCCTCGACTAGGCAGGCCGCTCAGTATGGCGCAAGTGCATGGTGGTTAGTAGGGAGGTCACTTAGTGTACTGTGCACGGTTTCTGGCACAGTGTGGTATCTACCCCATCCTCGATGACTGAGCAATCGCAGCGCCCACTGAAATTTATATGCATCATCGTTTCTATCGATGGCTTTCATTGTAATCAGATTGATCACGCTGTGAAATATTCTTGCCATTTAAAAATGCGTTTTTCTCTTGGAACATCGATTGCGGATGCCTTTTCAGTAGTGTCGTATGATATCACTTCTCTTTCCTCTCCTAATTTTTTTTTATTACCCATTGTCTATACAGCAGTGAGCGCAATGATAAATGGGACTCAACGATTAAAATTGGTTGAATGCTGGAAGAGCTTAAAATAAATGATGCCTTCTTTTCAGGTCTTCCTACAACTATATAGTACAAATTTCAACTTATTCTTTTAATGTTTAGGGCTCATTTGTACGCAACAAAAACACTGCCACTAGTACTGAACAGCGACTTTGGATACTCGGCTATATTAAACCAGATTAACTCTTCGAAGCTACGTACCGCCAGTGCTTCGTCCATGTGCTATTTTACGACATGCGCGGATGCGTTTACGGTCTGACGTATGCGTGTAGAATCTATGCTGATGTCATATGCAAAACATGTCTCCTGATGGGTAGATTTTGTTTTTCACGCTTTTTCTATGATATGGTCGTTAAGGCCACTGTTAACACCCGATTGTATAAAAGCTTTTATAGGTGAAAACAACCTTTCTTAGTATTTAGGAGTGTTAAATGAAGAGATGGTAAACCCCCGTTAGAGTGTAAACAATTTACTGTGTGTCCGTCTATTTACTGGTTCTTTAACGCGGGAATCAATATGGAACATCCAAGTGAACTTGAACGAGGTAGCAAAGACAAGAGAATCAGCAGGGAGTAAAAACCGTAAATACTCCGTAGTTACGGTTTTTGACGACGATAGTTTTCTAGGATACTTCGACGCAGTAACTTCGGTCTGTCTGTATGTCGTCCTGGCTGTTTGTTTAGAAAAAACTTATTTTATTATAGGGTGCTAGAAGCTCGTGAAACCACTGACATTGCAACAAGCACAATAAAAAACAAATGACAAATTACAACATGCCGTTGTCAAATAGGAAAGAAAGGCGGCGCCGAATGCGCTTTGTCTCAGAGTCACACATAACTCATGAACCTATCATCATCCATACGACTTTCCAGGCATGTCTATCCCCCCCCCCCCAAAGGTCGTGTGAAGGGGGAGTTTTTGTTTCGGGCAGAAGGCCACACCATGGCAAGGGGGCTGCTGCTCGGCGCCAGGCGCCAAACAGACGCGGTCTGCCTCCTAGCGTACAAGCCCGGCAGACCCAACATAGCGGCTACCCTTCGGTGCGGTAATTCAATCACAACATACAAAGCTGACTTTCTATGCAACTGCCCAGCATACTAGTCTGAACTACGTATTATGGAAGCCAAGCTCTGTCAGCTGGATGCACGGCCGCTTACAGAAGAGAAGATCCTAGGACCTTGGCCGACAGTTTCGCATACGCGCAAAGCCACGAAAGCCCTATTGTACTTCTAAAGGATCACCAGACTTCACGAGTGCTTGTGAAAGAACAGTGTGGGACCAGGCTGTGTAGTCTCCAGCTGACTATTCATCCTTCTCTTTCTTACACCTCTTCTTTTCTATCTCTTTCCTTTCTATTGTTTCCCCCTTTCCGCCACCTCATGTGTAGGGTATCCGACCGAGCAAAGCTTGGTTAACCTCCCTGCCTTTCCTGTCTATCTGTCTCTCTCTTTTTTATTTTCTTTGTTTTTTTTCCTACAGCACGCAAGCGCTGGATCTCACGCGTAAGATATGGAACAATCGAACGAGTGCAGATGCGGCTAGTTGAAGTTGATCTGCGGCTGCTATGACTGTGAATGCTAGGAAAGGATTAGAAGCCGCAAAAAACACAAGTTTTACATAAACTTACAATCTAGATATACTACACGTGTTAATTTTGGAAATGGCTAACACAGCATCAATAACATCGCAGCGGCTATGATGCACCATATTTGACTATCCAGAAGATACCCGACGTAAACGGGGTGATTTGGGTGCCGTTATAAAGGCGCGCGCAAGGCTTACGACTTACCAAATGACAGGACACTGACACTATCTAGGCGGGTTACTGGTGAACAAAGATCACGCACCCTTGTATGATCGTCTAAAATGAAACAGCTCCTAATGCACACAAATGCCAGTCTCTGCAGTGCAGCACAATGTTGGCAAACACGAAGCATTAGTGTCCTATGGGCAAGACTTACACGACCCGCGAGTGAGGCCGCACCAGTGAAAGCTGGCGCCTGTATCTTAAGAGAACCAGGCTCGGCAAGTGCTACTCAGTTGTAGTCGAAGTATAAGTGATGAATGCATTCCCTCATCTATGTTCAGTGCGAACGCCTCGGCGGAGGCAGAAGCCTCGCCAGTTACGGCTGTGATTCTTTCTGCACGTGTCCGTCTCATCTAACAAACCATGATACAAACCATGATCATTCAGCGTTCTTTGAGCTAATACAGATCACGAACCTATGTCTATAATCATTGAGCCTTGTGTATATCAAACCCACTGTGACAACGTAAGTATTCGGGAGAGTGCAGTCACGTACTTGTGCCTATATTTATTACGCCTTAAGTACATGAAACTGTCTGTGACAGCGTTAGTTGATAGAGCATATGCCGTCTGCGAGCTTTTTTTCCATGTCATGAAAGACAGAAGTCATTCACCAGATTGCATTTAGTCGTCGCTGCGCTTGAAACAACATATGCGAAATTTAGCAACAGCTACAACGCCCACTGCAGGGTTTCGCATTGCACTGGGCGTAGTTAGGCTGATGGTGATGATGATGATGATGATGATGTTGATGTTAATGATAATCATCATCATCATTATCATGATGACGGCGACCATTTCTTATAATTCCGGCCATCTTACAAGCGCTGCGTTGAGTGACAACTTGCGCCTTCTGTCGAAGTGTGGTTAACTGAGTGTTGTCTTTTGCAAGTTTTTCTGTAAAGCTATAGGAACGAGAACGTGCAAAGCCGTACAAAAAGGTCCGAATGCTCAAATATTGCAATTTATTGCAAGCTGCAGTATGTGTGGTAGGGAACAACAGCGGCCTAATATACAAACGCTAATAACTAGACAATATAATTTCTACAACTTTTTGCAAGAATATTGCTTAGAGAATTGGAATGTTCACTGGGTCGACAACATTTCAAGAGCATTCTGTGTGTATATACGCAGAAACATTCGATGAGGGGTGGCACGATAATCTTTTCTTTTCTTCAATGGCTGAAGTGAATTGCCAGTAAAGACAGGGTAGTATTTTTATAATGATCTACCATGGGATAGGAAACCGTTTGCCATTTCACTGCGTCTATACAGTGATGCTGCAGCCTTTTTTTAATTTGCTGTCTCGCCTATATAGCGCGCCTGACAGTTCTGACAGGGAATTAGGTAGAATACGCCAGAATATCTTTACTTTTCAAAGCAGTCTTTGACCCAGACAACGTTTTATTTCAACTTGTGTGAATTGATTTGGCAGAACTCGCACTTCGTAGTCATAATCTTGCGTAGGGTAGCGTGGCCCGCTTCTAAGTTGACATCGCCCTGGCAGGGGAGTCACCTGTATGCCTTTCTGCTAATTCCATAGATTGTCTGGGGCAGCCATCACTTATTGTGGCACTTTCTTCCACTCAGCTTTGTGTACGTTGGAAGTAGAACTTCTTTCGCATGTGTGGGTAAAGAGTGTTGATGCCACAGAACGTTTTGTCAAATGAGATTGGTAAAATCAATGAGACAGTAGCCTTGCATACATAGGGCTTTGGTAAACCCAGATGCATACCTATGACTTCAACGTCCAGGAAAGCCAAGTGACCATTGATTCTTTTGTCCACGGTGAAATCAACTATGCTCCAGAATGAGTACAGTCGCTCCAGAAAAGAGACAGCATCTTCAAGACAAATAGCACATAAAGAGTTATCTACGTACTTCAGTAATAATTTCAGTGCACGCTAAACAGCGACGCAGGATTTGATCTGAAATGGCTACCCCAGCCAACCTACTAAAACAAAAGAAAGGTGTGCAGCTGACTTCCCTGACTAGGTAATGATAACAAACAAGAGGGCTTCTCTCCTACACATGAGTGTGACTACGAATTGCGTGTCTGTCATTTCCCTTCAAGCTAGCTGAAACAAAAACTTGTCTAAGTCAAAGACTGCTTTGAATTGGGAGGGTATCCTGGGGTCTTCTACAAAATTCTGTATCATCACTGCCGCGTATGCTATCTATCTGTGACTTCGAACTTTAAAAGCAGGCTACAGCAACACTGCATAGACGTAGCCAGAGTACACATGGTTTCGAGCACCCTGGCAGAGAATCATGGATAGACTGGACCGTTCCTTGAATGACAATTGGCTTCAGTCATTGAAGAAGAAAAAATATTATCCTGCCGGCCACTCATCAAATTTTTCTGCATACAAACTACAAATGACACAATAAATGAAACACGTGGCTTACTCGCTGAGGTATGCCCACGTACGTCGCATATTTCCACACATACACAATTAAAACACACCATGACTTTTATTATTGTCCACAAGACACCCGTATTGAGCGCCAAAACATCTGCTCTCTTCTTTTGTATTCTTTAGCTGGCTAGCGTACATTTTCTTTAACCAAATAACAAAGAAAGAAAGAAATATGGGGTCACAGTCTCGGGCAGGAACGGTTCTACCAAAGTCCTTCACTATAATTAATGGTCATGAAACTCCACAATATATTTATAGGAGAGTTTTGTGCGCTTCAAGGAGGCACAGGGTGCCGCTGCATCTTCACCGGGAATATCAGGCAGGCAGCGGCGGCATATTGTCGCATAAGGTGTTTTTGATGATGAGGCGTGTTGTGCCTGAATATTGCAAAGGATGCTGCCTGCATGCTACGTTCCTGGGTTTCGATCAGGTTACAAGAGAAAAAATGACCCAAAAGGGTCTATGTGCTGCCTGCCTAGCTAGCGAACAGCGAGAGAAGTGTAGCCGCGCAATACCGAGGCAAGAAAGTGGGAAGGCCACACACCTAAACATGTTTACAAGCATACGATGCAATGCAGAAGTGATTTTATCGGGTGTTCACTCACTTTGGGTAAAGCAACATGAAATAAAATCCCCCATAAAATATTTTAAAGGGGAAGCTCCTTAGGGGCTAGCATTGTTCGCCAATGTACCTACGTCCAAACATGGATCACAACACCTATGACACAGCTCTGAAAATACCACAGCTGCCGTCCATCTCAGTCCGTCCGTACATAAGATCGTCCTTGCTTCCGTCCATCCCTCTGTCCATCCGTCCGTCCGTCGTTTATATTGGCCGCTGACTTCAACGTAGACATCATGGACCGGAGGAACAAGATTCGACCTCTCTTCATCATTCACTTCGTGGAGTTGCGCGTATTTTTTACGTTACGCAAGCCCAAAACGTATCACTGGGTACCATGTTTGGATTGTAACAATGCGACAGCGTAGGAATAGTAAATCCACAGTGGGCTAGAGATATCTCATTCTATTACGTCACATTTGAAATGGTACACTAAGGTATCCGCTATCGGCCTATTAGATCGCATATTCCGCAGAAGCTCAGAAGCTGGCTGTATGCGTAGAAATTTGTGAATGATGACTGGATCACTTCATGAAGTTGTATTCCAGGAATGGCTTAGGTTTTCAATGTATAAATTTTTTTTCTGTATCGAAAGGAATTTGTTCGTATGAATGGTTCTCGACAGGGGTACGTGACGGAGAGACGCTCTAGACTATTGCTACAAAAAAAACGTTTAACTTTATTCCCTGTTTTGAGAATAAGTAGAATAGACGTTCAATTTATGCTAGAGACATTAGGGCTAAGCTTTTTCTAACTAGCATAAAGCAAAGACAACATATTTATATGGCCACATGAAGCAAAAACCTGCAAGCGGGCAAGTTTTTGTTGTGTGTCTAAATTAAGCAGAATTATCGCACCCGCTGCGGTGATCAGTCACATCACAATTTTCAGGCGCGAAACTTTATGCGTTAGAGACTTCACTAACGCATGTGGACTTACGTGTCTTGCCCAACGTATCAGTGTGATGGTTCGTCGTCCTCTAATTTGTCGCTTATCAATCTAAGTTCACAGGCTGCACAGAGCGTGCATCGCCGAATGAGGCCCAGCTTTAGGCTGACAGCTGGATGAGCGGACACGTCCTTGTCCTAAACGTCCTTATTCGGTATATGTTTTTGTTCGCTTACTTGAAAAGCTTTGTTTTTTACTTACAAAAACTCTGAATTTCAAAATATACAAAACATTACATTTCAGCTAGTGGCCCGAATGGCGTACAGGGACGGTTGGTCCGGGAAGCAATCGATGAGAGGCAGTAGGGCTGCAAGCTTTCCTGACACGGCAAGTTGTGATGGCAGCAGTATCACGTTCACACTTGACCGACGACTACGTGTTTTTCGGACTACACAATGAAAAGCCCGCAGCCTGTATTTTCGAATGATGTTTCTTTTTTTTCCTTTTTCGCAGTGCGCTGGCTCTGTTAATTCTGTCGCACACGCCTTCGCTTGAATTTGGGTTAGCAGAGGACGTGTGATATGCAAACGTTCATTTTAGCACGAATACAAGGAACGTTATAAAGTTGGGAAAAGCCGAATTGGTACGGCACTATGAGCTTCTTGAAAGACCGCAAGAACCTAGCGGTTAAAACGCCATGACAGAGAGCAAATGCGAGCGTGTTCGTGTTTAGCAGAACCCACTCACACTTAAGCACTAATAAATATATACTGCTTACTGTTAGTAATTTGTCATATACCTCTTGAAAAAGACTCATATGCTAAGGAAAAGAGAGCAGGAACACTGCTGAGAATTTTTTTAATGCTAATAGCAATGCGCTTAAATCTATGCTGATTCTGTGCACTCCTTTTTTCGGTAAGCAGCGAAAATAAGTGAGGGTGAAGTCACTGTGCTGCATAGCTCGAGAATACTCTAGCAACAGCTGCGCCATACTTGGGCGTAGATGATGAAAATTTCAGAATCGGAAACTGTGGGGTTATTTCGGAGTGGCTGGATGCAGTGTAATTAGCGAGAAGTTCATGTTCAAGGTAGGTAAATTTAGAAAAAAAATCGTGCATTATCCTGCTGAGAAACCGGCAACAATGAGAAACCGGCAACAAAATATTGAGAAACCGGCAACAGCATTACCTACTAAATATTATAAACATGAAATGTAAATGCTAATTATTCAAGAATGGAGGGCTTCAAACACGTCTTAGTTTCCCTGACCTTCTTTTTATCTTTTAAGCAGTGCGTGATAACGTAACAAGCTATTTCTTTCACTCACAAGCTTGTGAGAGGAGATCACTTTGTGTGCCATTTGGTTGCAATGTCTCCAATAAGTTTACTATGATATTCCTTTTTACGATGAAGTGATACATCACTCGTGCGCCTTAATACACAATAGGAACATGTGCCATTATACCTGGAAATGTTCTCCAAATACCTATAAAGGCTATAAAGAGAGTCAACAGAAGAAAATGTGAAGAGTTTGGTATGTAATGGTAATATACAATGGTAACGAGGCTCTTGGGATATAATTAATTGAAGTTGTGATGCGGCTCTATTTTGAGATACAGACAAGAAGGTAACTAGAATGGATGGATAAAAGTAAGTCGTAAAGGCAAACTTTTAAAACACTAGAGTTCAACGACGTTTCTGAAGCCCATATTCTGCTAATATTCCATTTATACTCAGTAAATATTGTCACGTAAGAGTGAAGGTAGCCCGAAGACAGGAGACCGGGAGGCTCGTAGAAATGGAAGGAAATCCGGGGCCGAATTCACAAAGCTTTCTCTTTGGCTACGCATTTTCTTAGCCAAAAGTTCTCTTATCTGGAGGGATTACTATAGCGCGGTTATGAATTTAACTTATTCGGCACTTAAGAGGGCAAGGAGGACACATGATAGTCGATGAAACGACAAGGAAAGAAAGAAGTGTGTGCCGATAATATCAAGGTAGCACGCAAAGCGTCTAGCATCGAGAGTAGACGATGATAGCCAATGATTTGCTGCATCTAAGTTTCAGTTCCGCGAGCGTCTGCTACAGCGCTTACAGGATGCCGCGTACGTTGTAATAGACGTTCTGGTGGGCTGTGCAAAGCCAAGCACTCGCCTTTAATCAACGACTGTAGCTAAAAAAAAATAATTGCTCGATGGCCTTAAGCCACCGAGCAATCCATGCACTATCTCGCCAAGTACAAGTATAAACAACACTCCAGGTGCATCACATAAATGAAACCACACATAAATCGATGCATGCAATGTTTTAAATTGTGCCTCGAATGCCTTCCCTTATTTAACGCGACCAGTTACCTTACATTTCATTGAAGCTGCGCTGCTACTTAACTAATTCGGTGCAATATAGCACGGTATAGTGGTGAACGTTAGGGTGTTTTGTACCTATAGTCAAAGGTAGCCTTTGTTACAATATTCTTATTACAAGACGCAAGAGCGACTTTGGTGCCTGCAGACGAATTGTGCGGAAATAGATAACAGCAATAATCAAATGAAATTGTGAGCGCAATTTCGCTGGTTCCATGCACCGCAGCATTTTTATAAAGCCGGAATGCGAGAACGTGCATACGCTTACGCTTAGGTATATGTCTACGTAAAATGAGGGAGACTCGTCGGGAGGTGTGTAAGTGCTAATGCTTTTCACAAAACACGGTGCAGATATTTCGTCCAGCGTTGTTTGAGTGCGCAAACAAAGCAAGGGACGTGTATACGAGTCTTGAGGTCGAGAGACGTTCTCACACGTGCGAAAAGGATGAAAAGAGAGAGAGAGAGAGAGAGACTCTCGTTTCGGCTTCGCGAAAGCTTGAAATTGATAGATATTTAAGACAATTTTCTGGCCCAGCAGACGTCAGGGAAAGTCTCCGCAAAGCAGCGTCAGATGCTCGGAGAGCATAAAAAAGTGGAGTACGCGTTATATGAGAGTGACAGCCACTACGAAAGCGAGATGAAGTGTGACTGTCCTTAGATGTGAGAATCAATGCCAATTAGGAAAGTTGAGTTAATGAGCCAAAACTTTCTTAAATAACGATAATGGAAGCAAACTGAGCATTCATTTAGTGCAAGTGACACTAGTGACAGTGAACTCATAATAGTTGATTAGGGTTGTCACAGGCCGATATATATTTTTATTTTCTTATTTATATTTGGCAAACTATGAGAAGGTAGCCTACGTTAGCGCCGGCTATCCCAACGTCATGATAGTAATGTACAAGAATAAATAGCACACCGTTATACATTCACACGTGGCGGTTTCTATCTTCTAGTAACCTTGGGCAAACGCATTCTAACTATTTTTTCTATTTTTGACAAAGTTTCACCGGACGTTTTTGCATTTGGCTTCATTCGAAGGAATGACGATATATCAGCAATAGGGTGCATGCAAGCACTGCTGCAGTGAACGAGCGGTTACAGCGCTCAACTACAATCTAGGAGGTACTTGGTTCGATTCGCAGAATCACTGAGCACTTTTTTTTTTCAAGAGGTTGCCCGGCCTGACATTATGCGTGGTGGCGGGTACTAATTTTTTGAGAAGTAGGCTTTCGCACTTGCTTTTTTCACTTCCCTTTTGTTCCAAAAGCACTGTACTGTGCTCCTTCAAAAATTAAACAATTCAGGGTTCATAATTTTCTCCTCCATCCTCTCTTATCGAAAAAGTGTCCAGTACTGAAATACCAATAACATACCTGGTGTATCACTTTTCACGTGTTTGGATATTCGACCAGCAATCAGTCTTCACGGTGTTTTGAAGAAAATCTACACATGCAGTGAGCTAACTGCTTGCAGCCAAGTTGACTGCCTTTGTAGGGACACGCTTTCGTGCTAATTTGGTGGGCATCATCACATGCAGCAAGACCAAAGAGCACGGACAGTTAGAGCTGACGCAAACAGCGTGATTAGTTTGTGTCTTCTCTCCCGCTATTTGTCATGCTGCACGCTTCAGTGTAATGTCGCTGTCAATGGTTAAAATGAACTATAGCAGTTAATCGAGTTCTGCTGAGAGGGTCCCCTATTGTCCAGAATGAAACAGAACAATGGCAATTTGATTTGTGTGATAAAGAGATACCCTGCTTTTGTCTACTAGAATAAATTTCTAAACTGAAGTTTATTTTTTAATAACAACAGTTCCAGTGCAGATGAAAGGTGCATGGAAAAAAATCGTGTATTCAGCTTGACTAGGTTTGTGACCTTAATTGTAATTGCGAACCGGTATCACAGTATGCATAAATATCACACACATATACAACCATTGGTGATAGCTTGCTTATTCTGGTTAAAATTGAAAGGTTGAAATCGACATCTTCAACCAACACAATGTGTACGAGATATGCCATGTAGAGTAGCTATGCGGTAAACTAATCTTCGCAGGTTTGTTCCATTTTACCCAATTTCTTGCCCATGACTGTAGGTTGGTAAATGAAAACTCTTTTTGAACACACATATTCTGTGTAAGGTTACATTTATTTTTATGCAGTACAAAACAAATTGAAATGTATAATGGCTCAAAAGAGAAATAACTAGAAACAAATTCAGCCAAATCATTACCAAACTTACTCACCAATGTGAAACGGATTCTCATTTAAAAGATACATACATACTGCCACGTTCCATTTCCCAAGTTTTTATTATCGTCCGAAAACACCGCACGATTCTCGGCGCAAACCGCGCCTGCAGTTTTCTAGAAGGTTCCGGACTGTAGTAGATCATTTCGATAAGATCACGCCCACTGTGCGAACGGTACTGATTGTTCTGGTAGCTACGCCACCGCCAGCGATAACGCTAGAACATTCGAAGGCAAGAGTGTAAATGCCGACGCGCTTCGCCGCTTGTCAGTTGTTGATCGAAGGCCGACGCTCCGTTCGCCGCTATCAGTCCGAGACTGCTATCTGTGCGAGACTGCTGCTGTAATTGGACTTTCAGTTTACCGGGCACAGGTTCGCCCAAATAAACAGTTAAATCCTAACACGAAGTCTCCTGTCTTCGGCCACGTCACGACCCCGTGACATCTCTGGTGGAGGTGCGGGGTACCCAGCACCTCCACCAGATGTCACGGCTTGACGGGGGCGTGCGGTACATGAACGAAGCAGCACCTCCACCAGAGATGTCACGGGGTCGTGACGTGGCCGAAGACAGGAGACTTCGTGTTAGGATTTAACTGTTTATTTGGGCGAACCTGTGCCCGGTAAACTGAAAGTCCAATTACAGCAGCAGTCTCGCACAGATAGCAGTCTCGGACTGATAGCGGCGAACGCAGCGTCGGCCTTCGATCAATAACTGACAAGCGGCGAAGCGCGTCGGCATTTATACTCTTGCCGTCGAATGTTCTAGCGTTATCGCTGGCGGTGGCGTAGCTTCCAGAACAATCTGTACCGTTCGCACAGTGGGCGTGATCTTATCGAAATGATCTACTACAGTCCGGAACCTTCTAGAAAACTGCAGGCGCGGTTTGCGCCGAGAATCGTGCGGTGTTTTCGGACGATAATAAAAACTTGGGAAATGGAACGTGGCAATACATACATACATACATACATACATACATACATACACACATACATACATACATACATACATACATACATACATACATACACATACGCACACACACATATATACATAAGTACACCCATACATACATACATACACTCAGGTGTAAATAATAAAATGAATGGCTATAAAACAACAATTCTAATACACTCATTTTCAATATACTACAGAAAGTAACTTACGAGAGAAATCCACCGGCACTGTTATGTCTGAACACGGTGTTTCTCGAACCATCTCGCAAAAGCTTGATGCATAGTTTTCCGCTGCTGCCCAGTGACAAGCAGTTTTTATAAAAAACACAAGAATAAAGCCCTTGACAATGTCATGCTAAAGAAAAGGGCTGTGCATCAATATTTTGTACATGTCTGCAATATCACTCTGTTTATTTACATAGCTTGGCTCATTCACAACCCACTAACAAAGCATGTTAGGACACTTGGGCTGAAAGTTGGCACAGCGCGAGTAAATTATAGACAATACATGAATAATACAATTATAAGCTACTAAGCTCCTTGGTGCAAACAGTGTTTATATTGACAGCTATAGGTGCCATTTCGTTTCCCCAAAACACTTATCAAAAGAAGAATCAACTTTATTTAGCTAAAAGTTTCTATTCTGGCGCGTCGTGGTGGCCCAACTGTGGAAGTGACTCTTTCGGCCAGAAAAACAAAAACCAATTATTTTTCCAGTTCGTCAATTCACCCCATGCTAACATTGAGGCAGCTGGTAGGAGTGCTTTTGGAGAGAGGAAACCACCACATTCCCACCAGTTGTGGCCTTGGGTAGCTACTTCACTTCACAAAATGATGAAAAACACTCCTCAAAAAGACTTCAAAGTTTGCACACCAACACAGTTAGTTACTATACAGCTGTCTATTAGTCTGCTTGAAAAATATTGAGTTTACTGGTGGGCAAAGACTGTACACTATGTGAGGTGATGCTCCAGTGCACTGCATGTATGTCTTGCTGCTGGCCTCAACTGCGATGTTGCTCAGCACATATGTGTAAAATAACAACTAATACTATGCCACTGCAAAGTGATTATGTGTCATTTGCATGAAACAGGGACCACAATAAAAGAACATAACATTTGCCTTCACAACGTTCAAAAACTGTAAATAAATTTCCACAGAGTTTTCACAGTTCATCTGAGGATAGTAATATTGGTTGTAAACACATTCTTACTTCCACTAACAAACTATTTTAAGATGACAGATTCAATATTAGAGTATACCAGCACTTTTGTAGGGCTAAACAATTGTACAGGCACCTAGAAAAACACAAGTGAATGCATGCTATAGCTACATATAAAAATAAACACTTTTATTTCTAGTCTGAGTAGAGCTGCATAGATGATAAGTCACTTGCATTACATTATGAACGAAGTTATCCGAGCAAAGTATACATTTAAAAAGTTACACTTACACAGTAGATAAGTAGACTGTTGAAGGACGGACAGGCAGTGGGATAATACCCAAGCACTAAAATCTACTGTTAAGATATACTAGGAGTAGTGATGATACTCTTCCTTCCAAATAAAATAATCCACATAGATTCACTTCCCAGAGCTTTTACACTCATGGCATCATTGGTGCTATACAAATGATAGTACACTGGAGGATTACATCGACTAAGTACATGATTACTGCATCCATGGCTTCACTTCTTGTACTACAAAGAATGCAAACACAGTTACCATTGGCGACCATGGATGCTGTGATTTCTGGCATGCAAATGTAGAGGCACGCAAGCACTTAACACACATGTTAAAAACTTCAGCTCAAAAATATTTGCCCACTAACACTACAGCAGCCTTTAAATTAGTGTCATAGTTTGGTATCTTCCATGCAAAATTTAAATAATTTCGAATGCAAGCAAAGGAACTGCTGAATAATGCACTACTAAGAAGTTAAGCAGCAGCTGCTCCTGACATCACAATGTGCTCTTTCTGCTGTTGTAAACTTTGAGCAGGAGAACAGCCACTGGCAGTCCCTTTATACTTGTTGGTCTTCTGTGCTCTGTTCTTGATACACTGTACATGACCGTGGAGCACCGAACCCCTTGTTACTGCTGGAACTTAGAAAAACACAGATCATTGTTACAACCATGCTACATGCAAGAGTGTATAGTTGTCAATTATGTGCACATATTTACAGATATTGTATTTTCAGAAGCCAATGACAAGCCTGACAACACACACGCAAACAGTGACAACACACACGCAAACAGTGAAGGCTGAAAATATATTTAATATGATACAAGAGCAAAACCACAATGTTATAGATGAAGGCATGAAACTTCTGACAGGCATAAAAAGCCAATAGAGTTTCTTTTATTTGACTTTACACTAGGTGCGAGAAGTAGACCACAAATAAGTTCACTAAGAAACACAAGTTAGACTGCATTACAACACAACAGCCAATGTTCATAACTTTAGGGCTGTCTAACATAGCCAGCTCACCATACCGCATATAGGAGCAAATGGGCAGTCTAGAAGACACAAAGAACTTGTGGATTATGAGTGTGCTTGTTACTGACATCTATTATTCTAAATGAAGAAAACCTTTCAAAAATGCACTTCATCAGGGGAAATAATCATACGCAACAAACACAACGGGCTCCTACAGGTGCCACCAACACTCACCATTATTGTTGATACCAGTGTGTTGCCGGATGGATATGCTGTGTCCTGCACAGAACACCAAAGGAGCGCTCCATGACTTGGATTGCATGTGTGCTAGCTGCATCGCTCTGCTGCTGAAATAGGCTAGCCACAGACAGAGAAATGAGAAGCCATGGCTTTGAAACACACTGAACGTCGCCATTAGAGATCAACAATGCATACTTAGGTCAGGTACAATTTGCAGAAAAATATATATCACTATGCAATCGTGGTGAACATGTTCGGCTGAAACACAAGCAACAGCACTGAGAGAGAAAAAGCTACATTAGGTAAAAGATGCAGTTACTGGCCCTATGTCATCTGAGGCTTCTTCAATAGGTCTTTCTGCTTGCAAGTTGTGAACAGCCAGGCAATTTTCACGCACTTGCTATTTCCTTCCAGAGCACCTGATCCACAGAGGAAGTCACAAGCTCGAGAGCTCAATAAGGAATCAAAGTATTTGTGCTCGTTTCAAAGCACAAGCTTTTGAGTCTCAGATTATTGGAGTTTCATTCATAAGCTGCAGGCTTTCAGCTTTCAACATTCCCAATTATCTTGTAATTTAGTTCTATAAATGTTGAATAATAAATATGTGTAAGAATATTACAGGTATCCACTGAAAGCAACCATGCTTGGGTTTTCAATTTGTGCACAGTAAGTGGTGTTCATGTAATCGTATGTATTAAAAAAAAACTAACCTTGCAGCCAGCCGTCAGGCAGTTTTGTGCCCTCGAAGCTCCCAAGCAGATTGCAGTCCTTCCGGATGAGGCTGCCATGCATGCTTCCACGCCACATCCGATGAATGATAACAGTCCCAGCAGTGACATAGGCTTGCACAGTTAGGGACAACGTGTCCTTCCTATTTTTGTACAGGTGCTCGAAGTAATGGTGAGGATTGATGTGCCAGAATGTGCAACCGATGCATCACAGGACCTTAACAAACAAATCTGTGCGATCTGTGAAGAGCCAAAAACGAGATATTTAAAAACAATCATTAACCCGTGTGCTCAGATTTGGGCGCACGTTAAAGAACCCCAGGTGGTCGAAATTTCCGGAGCCCTCCACTACGGCGTCTCTCATAATCATATAGTGGTTTTGGGACGTTAAACCCCACATATCAATCAATCAAAAACAATCATTAAAAGCACTTACTTCTAATACTTATTTGAGGAAGTTATCACTTCGTTAAAGTAACCAAAATCTGCTATAATCACTTTGAAATAAACTGAAGCCTCATGTAAAATTTGCGTACCACAATATATATGTCCTACTGAAGTATAGTACTACCACAGTGGTAATCATCTATAGAACTAATTTTCCAAAATAACATAAATTTTTTAAGTGCAACCTGGCTCCTGAAAAATAAATTCACATTAACTTTCCAACTATGAAAGTGGTCAATCGACAGGCCCAACCTCATAATCAAACAAGAGCTAGCTTACTTGTATCAAATCACAGAAAACTTTTTATGTATTTCTCCATAATATGTGTATGTATATAACAGTAGTAGTAAATTTTTCATGCTTCAACTTACCATAGAGAAACATTACATCTGATGGGCTTAAAAACTTGCACACGTTATAGAACTGCGTGAATGATACAAGAGGGTACCGGTGAAATTTAGTTCTGCAAGGTGAACTCACCGATGGCAGCATTTAGTAGCCGTCGGTGTCATGAGGAACCAAGTGTGCTCTACGGCCAACAGGCAAAGGGCATCTGCAGACTGGAAACTGACGATGACAGCAATGAAGGGCTGGCCAGGCGTGCACGTCCATTGATAAAGTGTAAGAACTGGCCATGACCGGCTGTTTTCAAGGCTCTAGTGCCGTGCAAAATGATGGCCAGACGAACTCGGAAACCTGTAGTTAGGCGATATTGGCCTACAACTTCATCCAAAGCAAGGCACCGGTGAAATCTTTGCTTTTTTGGGGGGGCTGGAGGGAAGCTTGGCGTTCACGGGCTCTCGCTGCCACATAGAACTCTCAATTTGTTACCGAAGAACAGTCTAGGCACGCTTCCAAAGTAACACGATCCACAACAGAAAGTGGCATCTCGCAGTTTTGGTTGATCACATCACAGTGCTAGGTCTATGATTATCACAAAAAGGAGAATTGACGACTTAACAAACAAAAGCGCCAAGCTGCCCCAGCACGACTTCGCTGGGCAAAACAGTTATCAACGCTGTCTTTCAATTTTCGGTCACACGAGCACAGCTTGTTCACAAGTCTTCGAACGTCAACACAGCACCACTGTTCACAACGAACATCGTATCACTCCCGAACAGTACATTGCTCTCAAGTAAATAGAAGCGTACGGGCTAACTAGTGGCGAAGAAAGAACCGAGCGCGTAGTTCATACGTTTCCGTACGTACTTGGGGTCACTCAAGTAACGTGTCAAAACGCTGTCAATCCGAAATGTCGCACAGCACCAAACTGAGAGACTGGAAAGTCAAGCGAACAAACTGTTACCGGCACACAAACACACATTGCAGGCTTCTCGAGTGCTAGTTGCCGTCGATACATCGACGCCGATCCCCGCTTGATAACCACACCGACGCACAGGCTTCACTGCGCTTCACCGTACACCATTGCACTGCCACAGCTTTCCGCACTGCTTACACGCACCGAAAGAGCTGCTGTAATCACAACACATCCGGTCAAATGCTGAAGTAACTCGTGCGAGAAGCGTTTGCTGAAAGTCGCACCGACCGATATGCTGTTTACGACGCCATGTTGCTTTCGATAACTGCGCAGCACATAAGATGATAAGAGAGCTCTTAGAAAGTGCTTGCACTATTTTCACGGCGTGACAAAATTTTCTCTTTGGTAACGTCACGGAGTGAGCTGATGTAGAGGGTATTGCTTCACAACCAATCACAAGCTGTGCCTGTCGGCCAAGCCGTCGTCTGCTAGCGTTTGTCGCCTGCTTCGATCAGAGCATGCGACAGGGGATTCGCCTTCGCAACGCTATTATTCTCAGGTCAAGTGGTCGCTACGTCGCACAAACTACATGTCAGTGGCTCGCTCTACCTTTGAATGATGTTCGTGCGCCAAGTTAAATGGCTGGTAATTGACGCAGGGATGAATTCAGCCAAGGTTTGCTCCAGAATCGTGAGGGTTTGCATATTTTCGGTGTCATACAAAGTTACTAGGGTCATTTCATTCCGATTGCTTGCCATAATATCACGGTCCATATCGGTGTCTGAACAGTGAAGGTGAAGATGCATGATTTGTTTGTAGTTCCATGCGTAATCACGCGCACCCCTAATACGCTTTGATTTACAAAGTACGCTTTGTTCCAGATCGTCGCAAAGTGTATCGACAGCTGTATTTCAGAGATCGCAACCATTGGTCAGTTAGAGCCAATGAAAGTACACTAGAGCACAAACTTTAGAAACCACTCACTGAAAACTTCCTCTCATTTTTATTTCCAATAGCGTGCAAAGAATGTGCTCCCATTAACCTCTTTGGTGGTAATTTCCACCAATGAGGCAAGGATCTCGAGTCGCACTTTTAATTGGATGAGATGGGGCGCAACACAACAACATAACAAATAAGGTTGATCCTATGCCATGTCGCGTTCGAATGCACCGACCATTCATGTATCACATTGGTTTTCATCCAACCACAAATCTTCACATGCGTAGTTTTATGCCATTGGCGCCCAATAAAATTCTTCAATTACTGCGACTTCGAACTTATTGGACGATGGTGGTTGTCAACACCATCCACTGCGTACAAGGGAAACAACACGCGAAGCTCAAAGCGCCGAAAGAAATAAAAACGCTCCAGCAGTCATCAGGCAGCCCTTAATGGGCGTGAATTAACTCAAAACCAGCCAGGGCACCAAAGTATACCGCTGCGGCAGCAGGTTCTAAGTAGCCACATTCTTCCTAAGAGTGGTCCGGACCACTCTTAGGATTTTCTCTCAGTCATGCTGTTTTTACGCACAATTTCGCTTCGTGAATCCACTTACGACCACTTTTCGGTGACGTAAGCAAATATAGCAACTACATCACCATCGCTGACATGTTCCCGGGCAGTCACAGCGCGCTTTATTTGCAGCGGCCGATGTGACAACTATGGCCTCTTACGACGTTTTTTCGTTTCGTGAATCGACTTACGCTACAAAATTTCTCTTGCGCAAAAATGTTTTCGTAAGTGAGTTTTGTGAATCCGGGCCCTGCATTGCATGTGTACGTACAGGTAAGCTTCTTCAATTTATAACTACTGTCAACTGAACCAATCTTGTTACAAACACGTACCTAGGCAACCGTTTATTTCTAGTTTTTCTACATCGTTCGACAACAAGCTCTTTCTGAGGCAGTTGTGGCTTCAAGCCGCTAACCAATCCACCTTTCTTTCTTGAAGAAAAACAAGAACGCATACTCTTTTAAATACGTAAGAACTTTTGTGGCACGAGTACTCGATAACAGACCATCCGCTCACGCCTCTGTCACATAAAAAGAACTTTCACTTTAGAAAAAAAAGCCACAGGGTCCCTCATACACATTGCCTAAAATGACTCTTTGGCAAAAGCCTCAATCTTTTTTTTTTCTCGGTTAAAGTTCTCCTCCTCCCCTCAACCCGATTCAAAAGTTTTCTGCACCTAACTCCTATTCACCTTAAGAGTTGGGCATTTCTTTCGAAAATTGCGCACCACTCTGGAAGAAGTGCACCCCCTTCTCGTAAAAAAAGACAGACACACTAGGCTTTGTCACCTTCTGTTCGTCTCAAAAATTACATCAATGAAGCCTAACCAACGCACTTAAATGCTAGACCTTCACTTTTCAAACGTTTAGTGTAACAACGTCCAACGGAAGTAACCAGCTGAAAAATCCTGATGATGTCAAAGTGTCAATTTTAGTTACATGCTTGCAGTTAGCAATAACGTGAAAGCTTGTCTCAGCAATGACATAGAATAAACATCGCCAAAGACACCACGTGAACGAGGAATGCGTGGGTAATCAATATTGGCAGAATTGAGCTTAAGTGGCCTTCGCGTGCATTGGCGAACTCAGCTCTCGGGGTACGCGCATGTAATCATCTTCGTGCACGCGACTGAACTAGGTCAAGCAGTAAAGGCTTCTTCCTTTCTTTTAAATGTAAGAGTTTACTTGAATCCATAGCGCTTCATAGCTGATATGAAATTGTGAATCACCTATAATAAAGTTTCTTTAGCAAATAAAAGAAAACAAGCAAAAGAGAGGAAACTGTACTAAGCTTTAAAACATGTGAGGAACCGGGATGCTTACTTTCATTACGCGATGGTCGTCTGATTTTGTTGTTCTTTGTGAATTGTGTATAAAAAACGAGACGCTGCCCAGAATGGATATTTTCCTATCAATAAAAAGCGTATACCTCTAAATTTGGCGCTTTGTAGAAGTGGTGCCAGGCTTCAATTAGAAGAAAAAAAGAAACCTCGGATTCTGTAAGAATTACGTGGAGCCAATTTTAAGGAATACCGAATGGTTAGGTTACTTCAGTGGTTTTACCTGCAGTGCAGTCAGCATTTGCACACTTCTAGCCGGTCATTCAGTTCATTCCCAACTTGTTGTTCTTATACTGCGTGAACACATTCTCCGTGAGGTGTTTAAAGACCCAGCAAGGAAAAGCGCGGGCTACGTGCTACCGAATTTTTTACTTGTGTGAGCACCAGAAAGCTAATGTAAGGGATGGATAAAACTGCGTCATCCTAGAGCCTTCAAGTAAGTACAAAGTACTAATGTTATCAATACCTGCGTAGTTTGTGAACGCGTACAGTGATATTTGCTGCGCGTCACTTCAACACTTCAGGCTTGGCACGAAAGTGTTTTTCAGAGGCTGTTAAACTACAGAAGAATCTGGCAGCTCCCGCAAAGTGCATGAATCGACGTATTGCGAAGCAATCATCAAGCAGTAACATAGATCTATATCCTTGTCTCTGAGGCAAATCGAGTCATTCTTCTCATAGCATGTAGTTCATTATTGAATGCACGCTGGCGAAATTGTACATACTATGGTAACAAATTGTGCCGTGTGCATATACAGTAATTAACCTACTTTTTGTGCTCGTCATACTGTCTCGTCACTCAATACCAGTTTTGGTATGGAACAAGCGAGTGAGCGGCCCCAAACGCGTCATGAGCTGGGCGTGTAAGTGATGTAGTACATGACAAGCAAGTCGCGTCTTTAGCGCCTCTTAGTTAGGTTGCACCAAATAAAAATACAACAAGATCATCTTCATTACACTATCATTGGCATTTTCGGTGAAACATTGTTTATTTATTCATTTATTTACTTATATTCAGTACACCAAATCACCGAGACTTTGTTGTACGTGGTTTACTAACAAAATAGATACAGGTATAACAATATAATATACATAACAGTGAAGATAAGACACTTTTAGTGATAAGTTAGGCGTTCAATACCTTATGGTGGAAACATTGTGAAACTCCTCCAGCATCTTGAAATAAAATGCTTGTAATTTTAAAGCTGAATATCCCAACTTCTGCGCAAAAATCTTGAGCTCAGAGTGGCGTTATATTTTATGCAAAAGAATGACAGTTAACTGGCTTATGAAACTCTGTATACATGCCACACCTTCTGCACAAACATTCTGCTTCGTGTAAAAGAAGCCTGATTACATGGTCACGAGACCTGAGCCCTGATGCTTATCAGCGTTTATGCTAGCTCTGTGAAGCTTATTCAACGTAATACAAAAATCAGAAAGCCCGTTGTCATATGCTACCTCAGAGATAGAAGTCATTATTTTTTATTTCTATACGGAGAACTAATTCATAGCACAAAACAATATAACAAGAGGCTCGTACACTTCCATATTTGAAACCAAAGTTTCATGTTTTTGAGACAAAGAAAAATAATGCCAGATGGCGTATGCAAACTAGAAAAAATGATTTTGCCATTTCTGGCATCACTGCCATATTCATATTGAAAGATTTGTGAGTATCATTGGAAGTTAGAGTAACGCAACGGAAGCCAACAAAGCTGATTCTTGTGCTTGCAGGCGCCGAAGAAAAATCTGAAAACGATATTGCCGTTAGACGATTGCTCATTTCTATCACATTTATTCTGAAAGAAACCACAGGTTGATTCTCTTTTTTTATATCTCTTTTCCGAAACATCATGCTCCTATGATGAGACCGTCTGGTCAGACGAAAGAGACTGAACTGGCAATCAGCGCTTTCCTCCTTTCTGGCTCGTGTGCAATGGCGTGTAATGCATGGGCTGGTTCTTGGGATGAATTGCGTTCTGGAAGAGTGTTTGTATATTTTATATCGACCTGCAGACTTTCTTTTGTATTACTACGATTTCGGAAAGCGATGGATCAACGAGAAAGCACTGTACTATTCTTGGTTGCTCGATCAACAACCCAAAAAAAAACTGCTATCTGATTAGGAATGCAACAAACCAAACACGGAGCGTTAACGGTAGGTGACTCTTCAATCTACATCGTTTGTTCTACGTTACGAGTTATATATTGGTAAGTGCCGCAATGTATCCATGATGGCAACGTGAAATGACAATTGGATATGGCGAAATTAGCTAACAAGCAAAAGCTGCCGCATTAGTCGGAACCAAACAGGCCCTTGCGACAAAAGGCATTTGAGGCCCTTCGTGATATGCGTTGTCACAGTGGTATGAGAAGATTCACTTAGCTGTGGACAGATCCAAATACACCAACAGTACTTTCGCTACTCATGAATGAAAAATGGATGTAAAGGAGCTTTGAAAACAAGAACGAACGCAAGGGTTGAAATTTGGCAAAGTGATCACCTGGAGATAGACCAAGAATACCCAGTGAAACTTTTCTCAATGTATATTCAGGATTGCTTGGAACAACAGCGGTAGCAGACGTAACTTAGATGCTTTAAGTAGGAATAATTATATCGAATGAACATGCCGTCATTTAATTTTTGAACCACAAAACAGCACAATTGCTGAGATTCAGAAAAATCGTGATTTGAAACCCAAAATTTTATACACGAACGATTTGAGGCTCGAATGCGCATAATAAATAGTTTTCTAACAGCCGAATATTCAAGCCGAGCTGTCAATGTTGTTGTTTGAGTACACTTGCTTGAAATATTTTGTTGTGTTTGATACCTAATACGTAAATATGTATAACCGGGAATTCCAGTTTGACTGCTAGTAATGTTCTGAATTTGCAATCGAGATTTCTTGCTTGGTTAAATTTGTCATTCTTGTTTATTTTGCCTGACTCTCGAATCATCCTTGGGTGGGTTACGACCTTCAGTAGTGTGTAACGAAAAAAAAAACAAAATGAATAAATAATCAAATTATTCGCCATCCGCTGCTCGGTTTTCTTACTTATCCAACGTAATTATGACTCCAAAGCAACGAACTAAAGGGAACGAGAACACGCATGAGACAGAAAGCCATAAAATGCCGTAGCTATAAGCGGAAGCGTACATAACGTCTCTGAGAAAGGAGAAAATATGAGTTGTGGCTTTACATTGCAGGTTTGCAATTTGCACCTATGGTGTTCAGTGAATGGGTTTATTAAAACTGGGCTCTCTGGTGGCACACAAACCTTTTGAGTCTTACCGCTGAGGATATGCGAATCATATTGTGATTTTGTGTTCAGTAGCCGGAACGATTTTGATTGAACCTCCATGCTGCGTGTCTATTGAGGAGCGAAGGGGCAAGGCTCACAATGCGAAAAGGGGCTATAAAACCGCATCTGTTTATTTTGCGCCGTTGGTTTACTTTTTGTGAATTATTCGCAAAATGAAACAGCGACACATTCTGCATTCGCGTGTTCGCTATACTATTCACTATGTAGATATTCTTCTTGGTGTAAGAGTAAAACAAGAGTAGCGTAAACAATACAAAAACATTGCCTCGCGGCTTTGTTGGGTTACTTGTGGAATTCAAAATGATGTTGTGGCTATAACAACAAAATGAAAATTGTGCCACGCTAAGTATGGGAGGGTAGGCTGCTTTGACGCTTATGACACGCTGGTCAAGACACAAATGTCACAATCCCGTCACCCACTTTGTCCAACACTTCCCCGTAGTATGTGAAGAGTCACTAAACTAATTGTTGCGTGCTTCTTTGTACCAGTTTACCTCCGGATCAACACACAATACAGGAAAACTTTATGGTAAGAGGAAATGAGTCGGTGTTGGTTGTTGTCATTACTTTCTCTCAAGTGTCTGCGAACCTCGCACGTTTTCTGTGCAATAGCTTATAATAGTGTTTAGAGTGAGCAACAGTTGAAAAAACTCGATCCTGTGCTTAGCGCTTCTGAGGCCTATTTGCTTGCTTTGGTTTATTACGCGGTCCGAGGTCACGTAGAAACAGTGTAACGCAAAGAATTCACAATAGTTTTCTGCAAATATTTGCTTGATTTGAGTGGACACTCAGTTATGTCTGTCGAGGTGTTTCGTTTGTATTCACTATAACCAAAGTCAAGATCCCTGTGACGTTTGTCGAATTCACTACTCTAGGTGCACGGGTTGAAGTCCGAAGCGGTAGCTCGCACCACATGACCTAAACTGCCCCATCACACGACTGTTCTTCATGGCACCGAAACAGAAAAAGCGAAACTCTGAGAGCGTAACGCAGAACCTCAACATTGAAGTTGGTCGGCTTCAAAACCATCTCGAACGAGTTAGCAAAATCGGTAAGAAGAAATCTATGCTACGCTTTCATTTCCCCGTCTCATGATAAAAACTGTGGTTAGTCGAACCTTGGTGAAGCCTGTCCTTGCTCAAAACCCTGGAAGCGACAAAAAAAAGTGGAGGCTCACGATGAAACATGAAAAAATTCTCTGTAGTCACTGTGATCTACTATTAGGGACAGACAGATTTGCCTCCTACTTGCAGCACACTCGTAAAGATTTCTTTTTTGTGAGACGAGCTTGCACTGTGGTAAAATTTGTGCACACTGAGTCTTAGCTTTTAGTGTTTATCGCCACGAAGTGAGCACCGAGTTGGCTGCTTTTACGACTGGTCGTTGAACTGGTGCAGCTAAAATATCTCACCTGTACTGCCATCAATTTTGCCTCTTCGGGGACAGAAATAAGGAAAAGCCACATGTACGTAAATACTTAAACGACCACACTTCTACTACAAAGGGAGGAAAACGGTTACCCTTACTATGAATGATTTATTACCAAAAAGTGACTTTTATTGGAATGTCTTCACTCATCGGTGTGGTCTATGAATGCTACCATTATGTTTACACGCCTTTGTAAAATGCTTCATTTATTCATCCTATTGAAGCAGTCCGCGTGTTATTCCAATATAATCAAGTTCTTAAAAGAACCGTAAACAAATATATAAAAAACAAGTAACACATTTTAGGAATCTGTTTGTATACCGTGAAAAATAAATCTATTTCAAGAAACAAGACATGAATTTTTCAGTACTGATTAATTCGAAGAGACCTTCATGCAAGATCGGTGTTTGTATAATGTCCATTGATGATGACGGCCTTTGCATTTTAGGCTCAAGGGTACGGCCATAACTTGGCTGGAGCAATTTAACCTGCAGCAAACAAATAAAATGGAGACGAGGCAGTTCCTTAATAAAAACAAAATGAAATGTCTTACGTCAGCGCTGTTCTAGAAGCAATTACAATCAGTAGGCACTTTCACACTATAGAATTGAGAAGACAGATTTTACAAGCTCAAAAGACTATTTAGACATGTACACACTATATTCTTCAACATTCCTCTGAACAATAGTTTGCAAAAAATTTCCGAAAGCGATACTCAGATATGGTAAAATATTCTAAAGAGTAGGGTGCAAACATAACGCTACCACACACACACACACACACACACACACACACACACACACACACACACACACACACACACACACACACACACACACGCACACACACACACACACACACATATATATATATATATATGTATTTATTTATATATATATTGCCATAAACATGTATGTGTTTTGCTTCCTCATCTTGTCAGCGTTCGTTTCCTGCACCCGAAGTGGCGCCACGCTACCATAAGAGACCGGGTCTGGCGTAACCCTGACGTCTCGGCAACCCACGTCAGAGGGGACGTGTCGGGTAGAGCCCGGTCAGCAACAACTGGTGATCAGCGCTGCGATTAGAAGTGACTACTAGTAAGCAGTGGTGAGATCTGCAACACTAGCTCCCACCACTACCGAACATATTACATATTTTATGGCTGATAACTTTTACCTCTCTACTGATCGCTCCATGAAAAAGACGCGCACCGAAGCAAGTTTTCAACTTTTCCAACTCAACAACTCAACAAAGGCCACATCTCACGCAACCACGTTATCCATAGTGACCCACCAGCGAAACCTGTCAGAAAATTTTCCCCGTTCCTAGTTTCAAGGTTCCTGATAGACACACTTGAAACAGGTTATAAAGCAATGAAAATGGCTAGTGGAGACCTCCTCGTTGAAGTCCGAGACAAGGAACAATATGAAGAACTATCTAGCTTAAAGACTCCATCACTGTATCAGCACATCGTTCGATGAACACTGTCCGAGAAGTTCTGTAGGAGGATGACCTAGTTGACTTGAAAGATGCCGATTTTCTTGACGACGGGAAAAAAAAGAGGATATAATCAATCTCCAGAGAATGAAGATGGAGCGAGATTGCAAAAATATTTCAACAAATATATATTCATACATTTGGATCCAGCATTTCCCCCTCTGTCTCTTCTGTAATGAGAAGGTAACCATTAGTCATTTTTGTTTATCTTTTCGCCGGCTGACGTCATTGAGGAAAAGATTCGTACATAGTACCACAATTTCGAACTATGGGTGGGGAGATATCAGATTCAGGTGTTCTTTTGGTGTCTCTACTCTGGAACACAGTCGGTGATGATGATGTTGATGATGATGAATATGATGATGATGGTGGTTGTGGTGGTGGTGATGATGATGATGCCTTAAATATGCCTTGTACTCATTCAGGGGGATCAGCCAAGAACTGATTACCTGAGCTAGGAATTTTCTATGTTGAATACTTATGAAAATGGTATGTACATAAAACGAAAAAAGTCCTATAAGTGCTTTCGTCCCGTTCAGGCAAGACAACATTGTCATTGTCTTGACTAACACTGAGTGTGCTTGAAAATGATTCAAGCTAAGAATAATCATAGTATCAAAAAGATGACTTTTTTATTGTTAAGCTGTTGCTGCACTAATGAGACAAAATTAGTCAGTTCGTGTCTCATTCATTTACTTTCGTAGATATGAGCACAAACAGCATCAAATACAGTCTAGTGGCCGAAGCCCAAGCTCGCAGCGACAAAGGTAAGTATATTATCACTCGACAAATTCAGCCAGAGCTTAGAGAACGGGATATCAAGTAGTCTTTTCCTTAAAGTCTCTACTGGTGAAATAATAAAATGTATGTTTCTATTGTTTTGGGTTCTAACCGAAAATTGCATGGAGAAGATATCAAGAGACCAGCCCTGTATGAATAAAAATTTAACAGGGGACACAACAACGTAATCTAGTTAATGCGACTTCCAGTTGTCTCGCAGGGCACCACTGAATTTTCCACGCAAAGGTTAAGCGACTAATCTCTGCCCACGACGTAAATAATTCTAAGGCATCTGCCCGAAGCGAAAATTTCCGGTACCGTATCATAGTTACTGTGGCTACTCCAGGAAGGACCAAAAGTACTGGACAATTCAATGCCGCTCGTGCTAGAGAGTCAGCCATTTCGTTTATTTCTAATCCACAATGACCAGGTACCCATACTAGTTTTATTACCTTCAGCTGCGGGGAAACTAGCATTAGAACGTCGTTGCGTTTGTTGATTTTGATGACGCTGTAAGCGATGTAGAGACAGACAGGGAGTCGCTTATTAGGATGGCATTTTCAACAATCACTGGTAATTTTCGCAACGCTAGAATAATTGCCAAGCGTTCTACTTCAAAAACGGGGGTGTAGTCCCGTAGTCTTACTGAAAAAGTGCAGACAAGCAAACGGGAGTATATTCCTACACCTGTTTTTTCTTCGCTCACTGAAGCATGTATGGCTATTATGTTTGTCGTTCCTACGTGTGCAAGATAATCTTGCAGTTGTCTGTTTGAGTCCTAGTTTGATCGTAATTTTGGCTTGGAAGAGAAAATATCATCGTATTCTATTTTAATATTGTGATTTATTACCTTCGCTGCAGGCATATCTCGAATTTTCACATTTATTTTATCCAGTCGCTTTTGCACAAAGATAATGTCAGGTGTTATAAACTTTGGCCAATGGGCAAGAAAAAAGGAATTTGGATCAATTATAAACAAAAAAGTCATTTTTAAAAAGATAGCCAAAGAGATGTTTGCTTCTTTATTCAAGAATTTATCCATCAGTTCAAACGACTATCTAGTTTCATTCTTCGTCTTTCAAATATCTGATCAATCTTAATTTGTAACTAATTTTGCTGTATTAGTTAGTTCTAGATTATTTTAAAAACATAGTCACAGAGATGTTTGCTTCTTCATTGAGGAATTTATCAATCATTCCAAACGGCTATCTTGCCTAATGCTTCGTCTTTCAAATGTCTGATCAATCTTAATTTGTAACTAATTTTGGTGTATTAGTTAGTCTAAGCTTATTTTAGTAGTCTACTAAAAAAATACATATAAAACTTATCTACTACTCGGCAAGTCCCCTGCATTGGATATGAGCCATCAGAGAAGGAGAAAAAGAACAGAAGCAGGGATGCTGTGAAGGCGGAACGCTTCCAATCTGATTTCAATGAAACATGGCCCCGTATCGGCGCACATCACTGAAGAGGCCGTCGAAACATATAGTCTTTTGTCTGTAAACGCTGCGTGACATATAGACGCTATCTGGCATTAATGCCAAGAAACCAAAGTTTTCTAGAATGCACAGAAGAGGATAGATGGCAGCCCCAGTTCTTTTTAGCGAAGTATAGGAAACAACAGCTCTTCCTTTCATCGGCCTGTTGCTGAGATCTAAAGATACTGTGAGCGCGACAAGCGAATGACTCTTTATTCTCTTTGTAATCATCATCACCTGTAGATCTTCTTCATCTAGGAATATCATCACCGGCGTGATTGAGCTCGACCCTGGCCGAATAAACCGGTTCCTCACAAGTGGTGGACTGTGCTTTTCGTTCCCTCAAGTCCTCTCGCCCGCTCTCACTGAAGCTCCGCTCGGGTCGTCGCATACAACCCCCTGCCATGGCGGCCCAAGAAAACCCTGGCCCATCCAACGTCGCCGTCTTACTGCAGCCACCGCCACCCGCTCCGCCCAACAACACTCGCCTGCGTGATCCACCTGTGTTTTCCGGTCTCCGAGGCGATGATGTCGAAGACTGGATCAAGAACTACGACCTCGTCAGCGATTTGAACAGGTGGGACAATCCACACAAGTTGCGCAGCGTCCCATTTTACTTGTCCGATGTTGCGAAAACTTGGTTCTGGAACCACCACCCGGATCTTCCCGACTGGGACACTTTTGAGCAGCAAATTCGTCAGGTATTTGGTGCCCCTGCAGTTCGCACTGAGGCAGCAAAGAAGAAACTCGCTCAACGCACGCAGCTGCCGGGTGAATCTTACACCTCTTATATTGAGGATGTCCTTGCACTGTGCAAGCGCGTTAACACCGGCATGTCTCAAAACGACCAAATACGCCACATTAATAAAGGCATTAACACCGTCGCCTTTAACGCCCTCGCCACGCAAAATCCTGCCACCACCCAGGACGTGATAACCATCTGTCAGCGACTTGACGAGCTTCAGTCTCTTCGCCTTTGCTAAGATGCCACCGACGTTCGTTTGCCTGCACCCCTCGACTTGCGTGCGCTTATTCGCGACATCGTTCGTGAAGAGCTGCACGGGCGCTGCTCTTCCTGTGCTGCTGAAGTTACTTTACCTCCTGAAAAAGATAGCTTGCGAGACCTGATTAAACAAGAGATCGCCTCCACATCGCGTGCGACGTGTTTCAACAGTCCCTGCGTGCGCCAGACGCGCACGTACGCCGAAGTTGCCGCGCTCTCTGCCGCACCCACCGTTTCTGTGCCTACAACAGCAGACCATACGCCTGTGGCTTCGTTATCACCGCCAGTGCGTGCACCACCTTACTACGCACCTCAACGCCCACCTCGACCAATCTGTTACTACTGCGGCTATCGAGGACATATCGCTCGGTTTTGTCGAAGGCGCCAGCAAGACGAGCAACGCGGCTACGCTCCCGAAGAACATCGAAGCTTCCGTCCGACCATCAACTACTTACGGCCACCCTCCCGATTGTCCTATTACCGTTCACCGTCACCTACTTACAACACGGACATGCCTGGGAATTCCCGTACGTCTCGCCGCAGGTCGCCTTCGCCAAGTCGCCGTTCAGTGTCGCCTCTACGGCACGCCTCCTATTCCACGAACGCCCACGCGGAAAACTCCCCAATGCAGTTTTAGGCAGGGAAACTGCATCCCTTGGACAGCTAACAATTTCTCCAGAGCGGTCATCGAATTTGATAGTAGTGTTTGTAGACGGTGTACGTGTTGAGGCTCTTGTAGACGCTGGCGCTGCCGTTTCGATTATTCGTGCTGATTTTTGTTCCCGCCTTCGAAAAGTCACCACACCTTATGGCGGCCCACCTTTACGTGCGGCGACCAACGCTCTCATTCGTCCACTTGCACAGTGTACCGTTCGTGTCTGCATAGAAGGCATTCGTCATCACATTGTTTTCGCGGTATTTCGTGAGTGCACCCACGCTCTCATTCTTGGGTGGGATTTCTTGTCTTCTGCGTCCGCTTTCATATCATGTCATCAGCGCCTCCTGCATCTAAACGCCACTGACTCTTCTTCGCTTGAACAAGATGAACGCATCCGCCTTGTCACCAAGTCAGATTATGTACTTTGGCCATACATCGAAGAATTTATAAGTGTTAATTGCACCGACATTGTGGATGGTGACGTACTAATTCTCCCTTACGGTCATACCCTACGTAGGGGCATTGTGATCACACTGGGGCTTATTCGCTTCTTCGATGGGTGTACGTACCTAACCGCCATAAATCAAACGCCCGAGTGTGTACTGCTCCCCCGTGGCTCAACACTATCTTGCGCGGTCGACAGTGAGCCTGTTGCGATTGTTACTCTTCCGAACAACAACCACAACAATGTTCCGAAGTCGCAATAATTGCTATTCAATGCCTCTGCCACACCTGTGTCGCCGACAATAAGCAATGACTTAACACCTGATCAAACTGAAGATTTGCTCGTCCTGTTAAATAGACACTGTTCTCTATTTGACGTGAACTCGCCCGCCCTCAGCATGAATACCACCGCTACTCACAGCATCCAGACCGACGGCTCTCGTATTGTACATCGGCGTCCATATCGCGTGTCTCAGGCAGAACGCAAGATCATCGAGGAAAACGTCTCAGACATGCTACGACGCAACATCATACGTCCTTCCTCGAGTGCCTGGTCATCCCCAGTTGTTCTCGTTCAAAAGAAAGATGGGACAGTGCGTTTCTGCGTCGATTACCGTGCGCTAAACAAAATAACGTGCAAGGATGTTTATCCCCTCCCTCGGATCGACGATGCACTGGATTCATTACAGGGCGCAGAGTATTTTTCCAGCCTCGACCTTAGGTCAGGCTACTGGCAGATACCAATGTCGGAGTCTGATAAAGAGAAGACCGCCTTTTCAACGCCAGATGGGTTGTACGAGTTCAATGTGATGCCTTTTGGACTCTGTATAGCACCCGCCACCTTCGAACGCATGGTAGACGGCGTATTGCATGGTTTGAAGTGAAAAACATGTCTGTGTTATCTCGATGACATAGTAGTGTTTTCATCCACGTTCTCACAGCATCTACAACGTCTAGACGAAGTCCTCACATGCCTTGCAAAAGCCGGTCTACAGCTTAACACCAAGAAATGTACCTTTGCTAGCAAGACAATCAAGGTTCTCGGCCACCTTGTCAGCAAAGAAGGAATTCGGCCCGACCCCGAGAAGCTTGCCGCTGTCCTCAATTTTCCTCGTCCACTACGTCAGAAGGACCTGCGCAGCTTTCTTGGGTTATCTTCTTACTTCCGGCGCTTCATACGTGGTTTCGCGGAACTTGCGTCTCCGCTCCATCAACTCCTCGCAAAGAACGTCCCCTTCATTTGGTCCGAAGACTGCGAAAGTGCTTTCACGGCATTGAAGCAAGCCCTCACGTTGGATCCGGTACTGTGCCACTTCGATTCCACCGCACCCACCATCCTTCACACCGACGCAAGTAGTCATGGTCTTGGTGCGGTACTCTTGCAGCGTGACAAAAACTCACGCGAATGCGTCGTTGCTTACGCAAGTCGTGCTCTTACCGCTCCAGAAAAGAACTACACTATCACCGAGCAGGAGTGCCTTGCTGTTGTTTGGGCAGTGCAAAGATTCCGACCATATCTTCACGGCCGTCATTTTACCGTCGTGACCGACCATAACGCCCTATGCTGACTTTCATCGCTGAAAAACTTATCGGGTCGCCTTGGTCGCTGGGCGCTTCGCTTACAGAAGTATGATTTCGAAGTCGTCCACAGATCTGGGAAGAAGCATCAAGATCCTGATGCTCTATCGCGCTGTCTTTTGCCCGGCGGAAGCAATTCACCATCGATTCTCCAAAACAACAGCACCTCTCCAATCGCAGTGCTAAGTTCATCACCTGCCACCCTATCCGTCCTTGTTTCACAACAACGTGCCGACCCATACTGCCGCACCATTGTTGACCGCTTGACCGGCTCTACTACTCCTCCAAACGCCAGACTCCGTCGACAACTTAAACAATTTAAGCTTGTCGGTGATGCTTTTGTCGCTACATTTACCACATCGATGGCAACAAGTGGGTACCCGTCATCCCACGTTCTCTGCAACGTGAAGTTCTGGAAGCCTTTCATGATGATCCAACCGCTGCTCATCTAGGCTACCACAAGACTTACGACAAATTACGAAGTCGTTGTTTTTGGCCTGGCCTCTCTTCAGCCGTCGCTAAGTACGTCGCCTCCTGTGTCCATTGCCAACGGCGAAAACGACCGACAACTGCTCCGGCTGGCTTAATGCAACCTCTTCCTTGTCCCGCCTCACCTTTTGAAGTCGTTGGAATCGACTTGTATGGCCCTCTTCCTAAATCGTCCAATGGGAATCGCTGGATTGTCACGGCAGTCGACCACCTTACTCGCTACGCAGAAACAGCTTCTATACCATCTGGAACTGCCACTGAGATCGCCGATTTCTTTCTTCGCCACATCTTTTTGCGTCATGGAGCTCCACGCATTCTCCTCAGTGATCGTGGCAAAGTCTTCCTATCTTCCATTGTCGAGCAAGTTTTGCGTGCCTCGAACACTGTTCATAAGACCACTTCTAGCTACCACCCGCAGACCAACGGATTGACTGAACGCTTTCATCGGACCCTATCGGACATGATCGCCATGTACATTCACCCCAACCACACGAACTGGGATGCAATTCTACCCTTCGTGACATTCGCCTATAATACGGCTGCTCAACGCACTACCGGCTTTTCTCCATTTTTTCTCGTCCATGGTCGCTCGCCGAGTTCCGCTCTGGATGTCTCTTTCCTTTCGGCCCCTGCACCCTCGACGGCTCCTTTCTCTGAAGAATTCCTATCTCGTCTCGCACACTGCCGTCACCAGGCCCGTGTTAACACCGGCCTCTCTCAAGACACTCGAAAATCTCGCTACGACTCGTCTCGCCGTGTAGTGAGTTTTTCCCCTGGTGACGAAGTTCTTCTATGGACTCCACTACGCGTCCCCGGCCTATGCGACAAACTCATCAGTCGCTTCATTGCGCCATACACGGTGGTCGAACAGACATCTCCTGTCAATTACCGCGTTTCTCCTCTTAGCGCTAGTCCTGATCATCGTTGCCGAGGAACAGAGATAGTGCACGTATCTCGTTTAAAGCCTTATGCGCGACGCATTTCATAATACTGTCAAGCGACCAGGCGGCCGCTTTCACCGCGCGGGGGAATTAGTGTGAGCGCGACAAGCGAATGACTTTTTATTCTCTTTGTAATCATCATCACCTGTACATATTCTTCATCTAGGAATATCAGCACCGGCGTGATTGAGCTCGAGCCTGGCCGAATAAACCGGTTCCTCACAATACCTTCACTATAGCATAACAAGGACCCCAATCACCATTACTGTCACCCGTACCACGACAGTGAGCACACAGCAGCAACTAGTATATGTTGAGTGGAAGTAAAGAAACAGTGATCGCCGGTGTTGGTTCTCTCCCAGTTTGTCTCCATTGATTGTTGTTGCGAGAACAATAAGTATTGAGGCATTTTGAAATAAAGCAGCATACGAGATAATACTCACGTGCTGACTTTGCGCCTAAATATGCATGTGACGTATGAAGTGATGGTTAGGAGAAGCCGATGAAGAAGAAGTCAGAGATTGGAATAAACATGGGGTATGAGCCAGGCCACGTCACCCCTTCATCGTAGCGTCACACTAGTCGACAGGATGAAGACCTCCCAGCCACTTCATCAGTGTCTCATCATCGACGCAGTTCTACACAAGACGCCCTGACCATACATCGACTACGGAATCATCTCCTAGCCGCACACAGCGACCAGCACCATGACAGAATTATCGACCTACCTTCCCATCCCCAAGTACACCGGAGCAGCGGACGATGGACCTGTACAGGACTGGTTCGACCTGTTCGAGTTCCACGCTACCGCTGCATCTTGGTCGGAACGGGAAATGGTTACGAACTTCAGCGACTACGTCACCGGTGAGGCATTTAAATTTTACCTCACACACATATTCGACAACGATGAGTCTTGGCAAAAGATAAAACAAGAAATGATCGTTTGGTTTAAAAAATACGATGACGACTACGACGAAGACTTGCTTGTAACCCACCATCCACAGACAACTGCACTCAGTCGTCATTTTTACAGGCAGTCTTCAACCATTCGAACGCACAACAAGATTCGACCTCTGACAAAAGACGAAGTGGCACACGGGTTCAGTGGCAGACGACAACGCGTATTTTGGGAAAAACACAGCCATCGAGCGCGCCTCCCTTCTGCACGAAAGTCGGCATTTGCGAAGTCATCGCTTGAGCATATGACCCCAGACGTTGCCCAACCACCTGATGCCGTTCACTCTTCGTCTGGCATACGTGGTCCACCACCTGGGTTTTCATCACGCGGTTCTTCAAGCGCTCCTAACGCTCACCACTTGCCTTATAAGGACGCCTTGCTCATGGTAGACCAGCTGACGCATGAAGAAAATACCGATCAACGTCATGACTACTCGAAGAGTGGAAATCCTGGTTTTACATCACTTCGCTCTTTCGTCGCTCACAACGCCCACCTCGCGTCTCACACGCCCACTACGGTCGGGATAGAGCTTCGGAACTCCGAATATACTCAGCCAAGTCTAGGGCCAACAGTCCACATTCATGCGTCAGAACAGCTTACCTCCAAAGTTGCGGACACAGAGAAACAGCCCCAAGTAAAATCTGACCAAACCAAGCCTCTCGCAGCGTCACCGTCGAGTTCACAGCAACCCGAGAGCCCAACCAACACAGGAGGCTCGGAAGGATCAACTCCGAAGCTCTGCCCTGTGCCAGGAACGCCCATCAAGAATGGCGTTGCAACAGCCTCAGCAGATTTTTCTGCCAATTCTGGCGCACTATCTTCATTGCATGACACAAATCGCGACACCCTAACAAGTATCAGCTATTTGCTGGTCACGTCAACGTACAAAGAAAAGCGGGCTCGTGGTTCCAAAGGAAGTCCACCTCGTCAGACAGTGCAACATCAGCAATGCCAACAAAAGCAACAAGAGGAACCCCAACAGCTAAAACGCCCACACCAACATCCGCAACGAACAACTAAAACTACATCGCAAGGATACTTGCAGCCTGAAGAGTGTCGTGATCAACATACACTAAAGAAAAGACCGATTCCACATCTGAGCTATCTTCGCAGAAAGAAAAGCCAAGGAACTTTTCTGCACCAGCGTTCAAGACTGCGCCTTCGGTCTGAACATCTGCGTCATCACCTCAGAAAACTCCCAAAAAGCCACAAAACAACCGCTTGTGCTCTGCAGGAACACAAGCAGCGCCTAATCAGCCACGATCAACGGGCGCGCAAATTGCATGCACGACGTTTGTATGACCCACGACAAAAAATGCGACGCCTACGAAACATTCAATCCTGCAAAGCGTTCCAACCTCGTTCATTCTTTGCAAGAATACCGGCTGTATTTCCATTTGTTTCTATGTCCAAAGCGTTTTTGTGTTATCCAGGACGCAACCACCAGCCTCGCCCACCAGAACTCCTGCGTTAACCGGACTGCTGCACTTTCCCCTGAAGTCTTTGAAAGTTTACGGAACTCCCCTGGAGCATAGAACGAATTAGGAATTTTTGACATTTGTAACTTTTTAACCTCTACTTGTTAACTTTTTCTTGTTCGTAATCCATGCCTTCTTTCAGGGGGAGGGGGAATCGTGTGACGTATGAAGTGATGGTTAGGAGAAGCCGATGAAGAAGAAGTCAGAGATTGGAATAAACATGGGGTATGAGCCAGGCCACGTCACCCCTTCATCGTAGCGTCACATGCATAATATTTTATTGACAATGCTCACTATTAAGAATGCCAGAAGAATATCAAGATTGGTGGTTGCTCAGCAAGGGGTTATACTTTCGCTCTCGTGGCTAAATCATGTGACAGGTACAGAGAGACAAAGACAGGCACACAGACAGACCAAATTTTCCTCGTCATTGTACCCCAAGAGAGACTATCGACAAGAAATACAAGAAAAAAGATGAGACGAGAAAGAAACAACATATAAAAGAAACAAGAAAGGCAAAACAAGGATACTGTAGAGAAGAAAATGGACAAACGAAGCTGCAGCTATTATTTTCTAAGATTGCTTTTTAGAATTAAGAAAGACGTACATAAACGCATAGTCAGGTTTTGTCTTCATTCACTGTAAATAATAATATACCTATCTGCAAGGTTTTCTCATAATTAATTCTGGATGGCTGCTTTCAACAATAAAGAGCAAAGTTAAATGTGCGTATAGTGATCACGCACGCTTCCAAGTCAAGCCTTGAAATATTTACTGTTTGTGTAGAGTACCTCAATATAATAATAGTTTTATAACTGAACGTTTCTATTTATCCGGAATTCAATATTGCTTCCCAATGTGGGTGTGACATCAATGCCATAAAATATTTTCAGTGAAGGACATCGAGTCCCCAAGAAACGTTCGAAGTTCCCAGGCAAGCACCCACAGAGAAGTGATCAGAAGGTTCTTGGAGAAAGCAGCAATTTGATCGCCCTCAATGCACAACCCTTCCAATGAATACTTTACGCAAGCAGACAACTTTACCTTTATCGGCCGCCCTTAAAGCACGCTACACTTTTCTTGCACGTGCATTCGGGAAGTACCATGGCGTGCATTGGGTGTTCAGCGGCTCAAAGTGATTGAAGAGCAATGGTTCGCCACGCAAAATTGCCCTCCGATTCCATTCCCCTTTGGGTTCTCCTCTCATGGAAAGCTTATATGCCTCCTTCTGGAGAAAGCACTACACGCGAAGGCTATCCAAGGGGAGAGATTGCAGTGATCGCCTCAAGGAAGACAATGCTCAAAGCTTAGGTTTCGTGAGACGTGCAGAAATTCAAGCCTGGTGCTATTTTAGTATAGAAACACGCAATAAAGGCACGCGATCTTATCTCCAAGAACACAGAGCGCAGAATGCGTTTTGTTCACGCAACTACATGTTTAGTATTCACTCACTTGCGCCGATTCGTTTGCTCGTCACTTATGAATGTAGCTTCTTGGGATTGTCTGCAGAATTGTTCGGCTAACTACCTTATTTTTTCACGACATAAAATTTTGAGCGGAAATGGCGCAAGATGGAAAAGGGCAACTAGTACTATAAGCGCTCACGCACAAAGCTCGTGGGGCCCATTTCCTTTCCTCGTTAATCATATAATTTTTTTTGCCCAAGGATTTAAATCATATATCGATTTGAGTATCTAGCTATCTTGTTAGATACTGCTACTTAGTTGCCCATAAAAGAATGAGAATTCGTGCTAATGACGTACATAAGTGACAGCAAAGCTCACTAGACAGCATGCATTCTTGTCTCCAGTATATACTTTTTAAGATAAAAGGAAACTCCCTTGAAAATACATATTTGTTGCTACCACTGTTCTTATTGAGCTGAAAGAGCATTGCACAAAATAGACCAAAGGCCAACCGTCCTTTTTTTTACTAATTCTGTTTCGCAACAAACAAGACGGAACAAAATGAAAGCAAGCGCTAAAGAAAACGTCAAATGCACTTTCTTTTACCCTGGCAAGAAGCGCGTGACCATTTGTAGGAGTAAGTAAACATGCTACCGTAAAACATCTCACTTCAGATGTTCCAGCAGCCCACTGAACAGTTCACGTCCTACTGCCCAAGTGGAGGAGTTTTGCTTTTTCCTGGCTAGGTAAGTGTAGCTAAAACGCGCTGCGGGGTCACCAGCGTGAAAAGTTATGCGGCTATTTGCGCTAGGATGATGAATGACCACGTTTTTTGTGGCAGCGCGTATACTGCCACCATAACAGCTTCAACTATTTCGTATGGCCACTGAGTTGCCATGTACTTACCTTGATAGCTTGGACCACTTGAAGCTTTGCTGCGACGCACACCGTAAGAGAATTCGGAAGTGCTTTCGTTGAAAGTTACCACGTGCTCAATCGCGTGTAGTTGGTTCAGATTTCAGATACGTTGGTTATGTGCCCATGCCTTAAATGCCGTTCCTGAATATGCATTGAATAACTCCTCTTATGTTGGAGATACGTTTAGTATTCAGACATTTATTAAATGATAAAAAAGTGGGCGCCTTCTTGCCTTGCGAACGTGAATTTTCAGCGAAGCTGTGTCAAAGACCACGCATGGTGATGGGAGCTGGGGAGTATGCGTTACAAATGTGAAAACGTACCAATATGAAACGTAATAGTTTTTGTGATTGCTTCATGGTAATCTTTGAATACCGGGATTGGTTCCACAACCAATTTCAAGACATCCTTTGCCAAGACCTAATTTCCACACGATCTATTTATTCGACAGGCAGAGAGGAATGGAGAGTGAAGAGTATGGAGAGATAAATCGTGAGAATACAATCTGCTTGCAGTTGTCTGCACAACACAAAACTCGCTATCGGAGGTAAAATCTCTTAGAATGTTATTCTTGCCCTTTGTTAGCTGCGCGTGATGCCCATCACATATATAGCCATAGACGACTTTTGCAAAGAGGCAAGGGGGGCCCTGCCACACCACCCAGCTTTCGACAGCGGTCATTGTCGACTGATCACAGAGAAGCCAACGACTGCGGTGAAGGTTTCAATCAGTGAAGGAATCAGATAAGTATATCATGTAATTTCAGAACATATCTCTTCTACATTTCTGCTGTTAAAAGAGTCTTCTGAGCCTCAACACCACATACTATATGTATGCTGAGTAACGGGTCACCCATTCGATGCTTTAGCTGTTTGCGCTCAAGCCTTTCAGAGGAGGCTTACACTAAGCAGATTTTTTTTTTCTGAATGTTTGATCACTGTGTCATCCTTTTTTCTGTTTTCCCTGACCACAAAATGACATAACGGGTGCATAAGGGGTAAACATGTCAAAGTATGCCGTAGATGATAAACAATAGTCGTAAAAAACTTCATTCCGTGTTTTTCTGTTGTAAGCTACTTCTCGCGGTAATGAGAAAACCAGTGGGAAAGCACAGGATGAAGCTTGCACCCCTAGCGAGCACACCAACGTGAACAGACATGTTGGTCGAAGGCACCGATTGTGTGCGCTTGTTAGGAAGGTTAGTGAAAGTGCTACGAAAAATGTTCTTTAAATACTCTTCGCCACCCTCTATTGGCAGTGAGCAGTACGGTACCACTACGGTAGAACTTTGACAAGTCTCAGCATTAGCTCCAAAGTTTTGCAACAACAGGCCAGAAATTATCAAGAGATAAAAGAGATGAAATACGGATGATTATCTCATTTTTCCTGTGTCGACTTTTGATTTCGAACATAATTAACTGCGCCTCCACTTGGCATCTTGTGAGCGACGACTTCACTTCGTGTCTGGAGAGAATTCACCGCAAAAACATCAACAACACAATTACCACAAGTGCGCTCGCACTATAACCGAGTAGGTTTCCCGAGGACAAACCGCCCCATATAATAGTATAAATGGGCGTGTGTTAACGTATTGAGCACTCTGGTCGTAAATAGCACATACGTGAATCGCATAAATGTGACAATGTTGAATAAATGAGCGCCCATTGTTTTGCAATTCCAGGAAATTTCGAGGACAACTGACCTCTCTGGAAGTACATAATTTCTCTATAGACCTATATAAAGGGTCGCATCTGACACATCGATGTACATCACGATGAAACACCTGGCGCCCCTAATCAGCACCTTGTCAAACAAAGACTTTTAAAAAAAATGTCCCCTGATAAATTTCCTAATATTTAAACTGGCGTGATATGTTTTGGGTTAGAGAAATAAAAGCAACCGAACACCACCTATGCTCTTGCACAGACAAGGCAGCTTTAGATCCCTGCAGATGTAAACAAAAAAATACATGGTTGCCAATGTGTCGAGATATTGGCGCCAGATATACGTTTCTAGAGCTGTCACGACAGTGCTTCGCTGCGACGTAAAATGATTAAAAGCACCGTATAGAATTAAGGTGCTTTTGATTTCACAGAATATCAGCACTTAATATATCCCTGGCGGTTGTCGTTTTGTCAAACAGACAAACTAGACGTGGCACTTATGAGGCGGCGCTGTCGGGTGTCGACACTAAGTTCCTACACCCCTAGATCAGGTAAGGCTGTTTCTCTAATGTGCGCTTTTGTCGCGAACTTTGAACTACAGATCGTTTATTTTTTGAATGTAGACAGTTTACGACAGCTGAAAGATCTACGTTAGAAAATCCCAACCTTGCCAGTGGAATGAATTTATCCTGCCCAGAGTTCTGTTTTTTTCGAGCCTCTATTTCTCGGTTCATCAGTACGAACATTTGCATGGTTGTGCGCAACAATCTTAATTAAACTAAAACGCTAAACCTATATTATTATTCTTCTGGGTCGTCATATGCATACCTTTAAGTTTATTCATTTTTGTTTGTTTTTAAAAAGTATGGTGTTGGTATAATTTGTTATGTGTTACTATCAAAATCATTATATTTTGTACGTTTCAGTGAGTATCTACATCTTATTTGAAAATGTGTAATATTTTTACTCGATAACCACCATTATTCGAAACTTTCATAACATTTGATAAGATCCCTCGATTCTTGGCCAATGTCTTACAATGAATATTTTCGCCCAGTTTCTCTTCTGCAAAGAGGCGGAAGCCATTAGTCAGTACTTTGCATCTTGTCACCGGTTCTAGTCATTGAGAAAAAATTATAGGTTCTCCTCTTTGAAATCTGGGTTTGAAAATATCAGACTCCGTTGTTTTTTTTCAGCGCCTGAACTCTTCACTCTTAGAACAAAGGTGGTAGTACTTGCTAACTTTGGGGTAGTAATGGTTTGTCACTTATGTTACAACTCTAGTAGGAAGCGCAGTTAGTAACAGCAAGGATGGTAACAGTTACTACCGTTGCTGTTACAACCAGCATTTAGTAACTGTTAATACCCTACTCATTACCACCCATGGGTAGTAACATTTAGAGTTTTTTTTAAAGTAATAACTAGTACTACATTGTTTATTCAATCTGACATAATATTTTTCCACTGGTAATGTTGATCAATTATAGTATCATTACTACACAACTGGGGGTAAATAAGCATGGTGTGCCACGAAAGCAAAGAATACATAGACTATTTTTACGCATACTGTACGAAGTAAGCGTGGGATATATGTAGCCCATATTTTGCAGGTGCATGTCTGGCAGAAGGCAGCACATATGTTTCAGGATAAATTATGGCAAATGTAAACATATATCACTACAATATTGTCACGGGGTCATGACGTGGCCGAAGACAGGAGACTTCGTGTTGGGATTGAACTGTTTATTTGGGCGAACCTGTGCCCAGTAAACGGAAAGTCCGATTACAGCAGCAGTCTTGCACAGATAGCAGTCTTGGACTGATAGCGGCGAACGGAGCGTCGGCCTTCGTTCAACAACTGACAAGCGGCGATGCGCGTCGGCATTTATACTCTTGCCATCGAATGTTCTAGCGTTATCGCTGGCGGTGGCCTACGTTCCAGAACAATCTCTGCCGTTCGCACAGTGGGCGTGATCTTATCGAAATGATCTACTACAGTCTGGAACCTTCTCGAAAACTGCAGGCGCGGCTCGCGCTGAGAACCGTGTGGTGCCACCGGACGACAACGAAAACTTGGGAAATGAAACGTGGCATTGCCCCCCTCTGAAAAAGGCATCGTCCCGATGCTTTAACTAAAGATGAAGGTACAATAATAATGCAAGAAAGTACAATGAATAAATTACGATGAAACAATAATACAAAAAAACACTGTTTCAGTTTGTTAACGCGCATGAAACAGCTTGAGGCGCACGACATGTACGACTTCAAATCACGATCGGCGTCATTGAGAGTTCGTGATGCCGTCGGGTACAACCTCGTAATCAAGTGGGCCGAGACGTCGAACCAACCTGTACGGTCAGAAGTTGCGTCGCAGAAGCTTTTCACTTAGTCCACGTCGGCGTATCGGCGCCCACACCCAAACACGTTCACCGGGCTGGTATTCCACGAAGCGTCGTCGAAGGTTGTAACGGTGGCTGTCTGTCGTCTGTTGATTCTTGATACGGAGACGCGCAAGTTGTCGGGCTTCTTCGGCACGTTGAAGGTGCTCGCTCACATCGAGGCTTTCTTCGTGGGTGACGTTTGGTAACATGGCATCGAGCGTTGTTGCCGGGCTCCTTCCGTAGACCAAATTGTATGGAGATATCTGCGTCGTCTCCTGCACCGCCGTGTTGTATGGGAAGGTCACATACGGAACAATGGCGTCCCACGTCTTGTGTTCGACATCGACGTACATTGACAGCATGTCGGCGATCGTCTTGTTAAGCCGCTCGGCGAGGCCGTTGGTCTGTGGGTGGTAGGCTGTCGTCCGGCGGTGGTTTGTTTGGCTGTATGCCAAGATCGCTTGAGTTAAGTCGGCAGTGAATGCCGTTCCTCTGTCGGTGATAAGGACCTCCGGGGCGCCGTGACGTAGGCCGATATTTTCGACGAAGAACTTAGCTACCTCGGTTGCACTGCCTTTTGGCAGGGCTTTTGTCACGGCGTAGCGGGTAAGGTAGTCGGTAGCTACCACGATCCACTTGTTTCGAAAGCCGACGTTGAGAACGGCCCTAGTAGGTCCTTACCAATTTGCTGGAAAGGTCGGCAAGGTGGATCAATTGGCTGCAGAAGTCCCGCTGGCCTTGTCGGCGCTGTCTTTCGTCGCTGACAGTCCCGGCATGTCCTCACATAACGAGGGACGTCGGTGGTAATACGTGGCCAGTAGTACCTTTCTTGTATCCTCGCGAGCGTGCGAAAAACACCGAGGTGCCTTGCCGTCGGATCGTCGTGCAGGGCCTGCAGGAGTTCTGGTCGCAGAGCTGAAGGCACCACAAGGAGGTACTTAGCTCAAAGCGGTGAAAAGTTTTTCTTTTGTAGAAGACCGTTTCGTAGGGAGAACAACGCAAGTGCGTGCTTGAATACCTTCGGGAATTCGGCGATCCTGCCTTCGAGGTATTCTATTAGGGCCTTCAGTTCCACGTCGTCCTGCTCACGTTCAGCGAAGTCGTCTGTAGTTATCGTTCCCAAGAAGTAGTCGTCATCCGGGTCGTCGGGTAGCGGTCGACAGGCGCACGAGAGAGACAGTCGGCGTCGGAGTGTTTTTTGCCGGACTTGTAAATGACAGTAATGTCATATTCTTGAAGTCTCAGGCTCCATCGTGCGAGGCGACCTGAAGAGTCCTTCAAGGTGGCCTGCCAACACAAGGCGTGATGGTCGCTCACAACTTTGAAGGGCCTGCCGTAGAGGTAGGGGCGAAATTTTGACGTAGCCCAGATGATGGCGAGGCACTCCTTTTCTATTGTGGAATAAGTTGCTTCTGCTTTGGATAGCGATTGGCTGGCGTGACTAATAACCCTTTCAAGTCCGTCAGCCCTCTGCACAAAAACGGCGCCAAGACCTACGCTGCTTGCGTCAGTATGTATTTCTCTCTCGGCGAATTTGTCGAAATGGGCAAGTAACGGAGGCGTCTGGAGGCGATGTTTAAGCTCCTGGAAAGCGTGTTCCTGTGGTGTTTCCCACTTGAATTCCACGTCGGCCTTGGTTAGGTTAGTGAGAGGATCGGCGGTGCGGGCGACGTTTTTCACGAACCGCCTATATTAGGCGCACAGGCCCAGAAATCGGGGCACGGCCTTCTTGTCAGTGGGCGGCGGGAAGTCGGCAATGGCGGCTGTTTTTTGTGGATCGGGATGAACTCCAGACTTGCTGATAACGTTCCCCAGAAAAAAGAGCTCCTCATACGCAAATCTGCACTTTTCTGGCTTCAGTGTGAGTCCGGACGTCTTGATGGCTTGAAGTACAGCTTCAAGGCGCCGAAGATGCTCGTCGAAACTCGAGGAAAACACGACGACGTCGTCCAAGTACACAAGGCTAGTCTGCCACTTCAATCCTGCCCGTACTGTATCCATAACGCGTTGAAAAGTTGCAGGCGCTGAGCAAAGGCCGAAGGGCATCATCTTAAACTCAAAGAGGCCGTCCGGTGTTATAAACGCCGTCTTCTCTCGGTCTCTTTCATCTACTTCGATTTGCCAATAGCCAGTCTTGAGGTCCATTGACGAAAAGTACTTGGCGTTATGGAGCCGATCAAGTGCGTCGTCTATTTGTGGGAGAGGGTACACGTCCTTTCTTGTGATTTTGTTCAGGCGGCGATAATCGACGCAGAAACGTAGGGACCCATCCTTTTTCTTCACTAACACCACGGGGCATGCCCATGGGCTCTTAGACGGCTGGATAATGTCATCCCGCAGCAATTCATCAACTTGTCTCCTCATGGCCTCACGTTCTCGCGTCGAAACCCTGTACGGACTCTGACGGAGTGGTCTGGCATTTTCTTCGGTTATGATGCGATGTTTCGTGATTGGGGTCTGCCGAATTTTTGATGACGACGAAAAGCAATCTTCGTATTGCAGGAGGAGGGCCTTGAGCTGTTCTTGCTTATCGTTCGGAAGTCTGGGATTGACGTCGAAAGCTATAAGAGGGGCTTGGTTCCTCTGAGCAGGTTCCGCAGAATTGGTGAGGGCGAAAGTACTGGTGGCTTCGACCATTTCTTTGATGTATGCGACCGTTGTTCCTTTGTTCACATGTTTGTACTCAAGGCTGAATTTCGTGAGCATAACCGTTGCTTTGCCTCCCCGCAGCTCTGCAATTCCTCTTGCGACGCAAATATTTTGGGTGACCAACAGATGCTGACTGCCTTCAACGACGCCTACCAAGTCAGGTGATTTAGGAGCGCCGACTGAAATAATGACGCTTGAGCGAGGCGGAATGGTGATTTGTTCTTTCAGCACATTCAAGGCATGGTGTCCTGACGGCGTGCGCGGCGGTAGTGCTTCTTCTGAGGATAACGCTATCGACTTTGTTTTTTAGGTTGATGACAGCACCATGGAGGCATAAGAAGTCCATGCCAAGGATGACATCTCTCGAGCAACGCTGAAGGACTACGAAGTCTGTAGGATAAATACGGCCGTTAATAGTGACTCTCGCTGTGCAGATTCCTGCAGGCGTTACGAGATGACCTCCGGCTGTGCGGATTTCAGGGTCTTTCCAAGCTGTCCTAACTTTCTTTAACTTCGCGGCGAACAACCCACTGATGACAGAATAGTCGGCTCCAGTATCGACGAGAGCGATCACACTGTAGCCGTCGATAAGAACGTCGAGGTTGCTAGTTCGCCGTCTCGCATTACAGTTAGGGCGTGGTGTCGGGTCACGGCTGCGTCGGCTTGTTCCGCTGCCTCCATGTTGCGTCGTCAGGCCACCTTCGGTAAGTGAGCTTTCGCCGTCAGGGCTTTGCCTGGTTGGCGTTGTCTTCGGAAAGCTCCGTCGCGGCGTCGTCATCGTCGGAGGATCTTCGGTAGTTCGTCGCACAGCAACCGCACCTCCACCGGTTGCTACCCTTTGTTTCCCGGATACGGCCTAGGAGACCGGCCCCGCGTTGGGCCAGAGTACTGCCGGTGGTGCGGTGACGTGCGGTGGCTGGGCGATGGCGAACGCGAAGGGCTTCGTGGTGTCCACCGAGTTCCTGTCAGGTAGTCGGCGACGTCACGTGGTTGTTCTCCTGGCTGTGGACGCGGCGCATTGACGGCGAAGCCACGGAGTCCCATCTGTCAGTACTGGCAACGGCGGTATGTGTGTCCGGCCTCGCCGCAGTGGTAACAGAGCGGGTGATGGTCAGGGGCGCGCCAGACGTTAGTCTTCCTCGGTGCACTGCGCCGGGCTGCTAGCGAATGGTATGACGTCGGTGGGGGTGGTGGCGGCGGTGGCGTCTGTCGACGGAAGTGCGATGGGGCGGCGTTTTGGCGTGGACGGGGAGGAGCGTTGTGGCGCAGTGCAGCGGCGTAGCTCATAGCTTCCGGCTCGAACAGCGGTGCGTGGGGAATTCGAAGCGATTGCCGAAATTCTTCTCGCATAATGTCGGCGATTGAATCTACTTGAGGCTGCGCCGAAGGCAACAGCTTGCGCAGCTCTTCCCGCACGATCGCTCGGATCGTTTCACGCCGGTCTCCAGAGTTACTGGCTTGAGCAGCAGCGCAGTCTGCTGTCAGGCGACGATTATACTGTCGGGTGCGCATGTCCAGGGGCTTTTCGATAGTGGTCGCTTCGGCTACAAATTCTTGGACGGTTTTTGGTGGGTTTCTCATCAGTCCCGCGAAGAGCTCCAGTTTGACCCCTCGCATGAGGAAACGAACTTTTTTCTCTTCAGGCATGTCTGGGTCAGCGTGACGGAATAGTCGGGTCATTTCTTCTGAGAAAATGGTGACATTTTCATTTGGTAGCTCAACGCGGGTCTCTAATAAAGCAGCGCCCCTCTCTTTGCGAGCGACGCTCGCGAACGTTTGCAGGAATGCGCCACAGAAAACATCCCACGTTCGGAGCGTGGACTCCCGATTTTGGAGCCAGGTCCTTGCGGTGTCTTCCAAATAGAAGAACACACGACGCAGCTTTTCGTCATGGTCCCAGTAGTTGAGGGCGGCCACACGGTCGTATGTTTCTAGCCAGGACTTCGAACGATGACCAATGGAAAATTGGTGGTTCCCTGGGTTGATGCATGACCATCGTGGGCTGGGATGCTGCGGTTGTCATTGTCGCTGCAGTCGCGGTCATGGCCTTGGTCTTCCGCGCCTTGTCTTGTAGAAGCCCATACTCCGGTCGTAGCCCTTGCTGTCGGCGGCTTGTTCGCTGCTCCTGGTTGGCGTCGGTGTCTTCTCCGCGACGTGGGTTCGGTTCACTGCTTGACGGGGGCGTCCGGTACATGAACAAAGCAGCACCTCCACCAGATGTCACGGGGTCGTGACGTGGCCGAAGACAGGAGACTTCGTGTTGGGATTTAACTGTTTATTTGGGCGAACCTGTGCCCAGTAAATGGAAAGTCTGATTACAGCAGCAGTCTTGCACAGATAGCAGTCTCGGACTGATAGCGGCGAGCGGAGCGTCGGCCTTCGTTCAACAACTGACAAGCGGCGAAGTGCGTCGGCATTTATACTTTTGCCATCGAATGTTCTAGCGTTATCGCTGGCGGTGGCGTAGGTTCCAGAACAATCTCTACCGTTCGCACAGTAGGCGTGATCTTATCAAAATGATCTACTACAGTCCGGAACCTTCTCGAAAACTGCAGGCGCGGCTCGCGCTGAGAACTGTGTGGTGCCTCCGGACGACAACGAAAACTTGGGAAATGGAACGTGGCAATATACTACCTAGTTATGTGTATTTGCGAACGTAGCAGAAGACTCTGAATTAGCCTTACTTATGAAAATTATATGTTGTATTTAACCATTTTAAGAAAGACACAAAAAGGCATTACGTACGGTGGCCGAAACAAGGTACAAAACTCATTCTCAGTGCATTTGAATGTTTCACACGGCTAATATATGAACGGTTAAAAGATAATAATCGTTTTTTTTTGGAGTTTGATGTGCCAAGACAGTGATACAATTTAGAGAGAAGCCGCAGAGAATTATTTGTGACCGTTTGGTTACTTTGATCCACCGGTCTTGTTATTTTGCTGTAACCTACTAAGTTTGCTGTAATTATCTCTTACAACACGCGTAGCACTTGCTTATGGTTCGTTCACTTGTACTTCTCCGTTTCGGCTATACCGGTATGATGCTTACATATCTCGGTTGCGTAATTTGAAACAAAATTCATTTTCTCGCTCTGTGGATGTCTTCTGTGTCGTTTTACCGTTTAATGATGATACGTCGAGACGATTCCTCTCATAAATTATCAGAATCAGAATGACACTAATGCGCATTAGATAGTCAACAGCCGGGTAGCCAAAAGATAGTAACAGGCCAATAAAGGTAATAACGGCGGTAGTTAATACCTCTTTCATTCGAGCTACCTACTGTTTACTAACGTAAGTAGAAAACAGGTCGCAAAAACTTAGTAATGGTTCCAGCTAGTAACTGTTTAATAACGTAAGTAGTACTCAGGTATCAAAAAGGTAGTAATGGTGTAAAAAAGGTAGTAACCACTGCAGTTACTATCCATTTGCTTGCAGTTGCTCCATTTTTACTAACTTTTTTTAAGAGTGTTGGCTACACAAGGATGTTTTCCTCGCTATCGAGGAATTTATCAATCAGTTGAAAAGAATGTCAAACTACATTTTCATATTTCAAATATATCATCAATACTATTTCGTAACAAAATTGGTTGTATTAGATATTTTTATCGTATATAAGTATTATGCTAAAAATAACGAAAAACTCACCCACTTATTGGCTAATCTCCAGCGTTTGGTATGAGCTATCAGAGAAGAAGACGACAAGAAGACGACAGGCTAGCGTTTCTGAACGCCGTTCGCACCCCGTTTTGGTCGGACGCCAGCAGGGTTGTGGCGAGGCTCCAGCGATGGACCAGCCCACCATACTGCTCCTCAAAAAATGAACTGGAGTTCCAGCCTGTCTCAGCCTGCAGCCCCTGCGTAAGTGCGTCCCATTTGACACCCGGCCGGCGAGAAGCACGAGAGTACCTGTGGCAGCCGAACTGCGCCGTTGTCTCGTCATCGCGCCAGACGTGCGACGGCCACGGCTGCATTGCACGTCCTCGGGGACGGAGCTGTTGCTGCGCAGCCAGCATCGGACATCCCCCGTGCACAACAACCCGAAGTCAAGAATTACCGTGATGGTGGTGGCAGGACTTCTAACACTCATCGTGATCTCGGCCGCACTAGTCTGCCCCGGGGCCCCTTAAAAATGGCAGGCGGTCGTAGGCCTGCAGCACACGGCCATGGCCTGGAAGACCGTCGCCGTATTTTCCTTCGGCAACATGGAATCGGCCGCCGGTGGTGGCTTCCCCGCCGTGGTATCGGGTGCAGTGGGCCGGAAGAGGCCTTGCTTGGCTTCGCCCTGTGTGAGAGCAACCAGACGGGCGTCCGACGGCCAAGAGATAAATATGGCGAAATAAATAATATCTGATTGGTCAGTGCTCATGAACCAACTGAATTTCATGTTTATACTCTTTATCTTTTTATTGATGAATAAAGCCTGGCTTTTTCATTGAGATGTCTAGTATGTTACACACTGGTGTTCTCCCAGAGGGGATGCATTCAATTTTCACATTCACAACATTTCAGCAACAATTGCGCTTGAAATTGAAACACGAACACTGACTTTCTTAATGACACCTATAAAAGACATATAATTTCTACATTGATGCTGAGAAACAGTTACGTTTCGTCTCTTGAGCAAAATTGAAAAGAAAGGGTAAACCTTTTTATGGGTGAAATTCAAATTTTTTCGCATAGGTTGGCACCCCGGGTGAGTATTCTAGAGAATTAGTGTAACAGGTTATAAAAAAGTGAACAGGAGTCAACATGAAAATATTTCGCACACTTTCACGAGGAATATTTAAAGGGCTGTGCGGTTCTAATCGCAACTCAAATGAACATGAGAGGACGCTGCAAAGTTGCAGCATGGCGGATTCACCGAGAACCCCACGTCCGCTCTCGCTAACACGAATATGGAGTTTTCTGCAGTGTGATGGCAGTTCGCACTTTTCTGTAGAAAGGGGCGGGTTGTTGACGCTGAGCATCTTATTTTAGTCGCCACCAGTGGTCCCGCAAGCGCGAACGGCGCTCTTGAAGTTGTCGCGTTGTGTGTTTATTTCGCATGGCGAACCGCGTCTCTGCGAAATTTGTTTGCATAATTCGGGCACCGCAGCGAAATGTAGTCACTCGATACAATGAACATTTAGTAGGTTCGAGTTAACAAGTTAACACTGGTGCCTCACCTGGAAAGAAGAAATGTACTTGGCCATTCGTTTTTTCTTCGTGGGCGGCACCATCCTACAGTGCTCCTACCGTATAACTCTGGCGCTTGGACTGTTTGAACCTCAGTACACAGCTTCCCTGTATTGCCGCAAGGTGCCGAATGAACAACTGGAGTCGCGAATAGCTTCTGATTAATAAAGATATAGCCACAGATGATTGTTAGAGGTAAAATCTGACCTTTGGCGTTACACTCCTGCAGCGTCCGGAAGGAGTAATTCAAAAACACTTCCCCCATAACCAAAATTTCTTAGATCATCATCACATCACGGTGACTTCGTAGGACGATGTACTTCAAGGTAGCGACATGCTATGGCTTCATAACGTGATGAACTGTATTCTAATAAAGCGGACAATGCGAAACCAGGTAGTCCCGCCGCGGTGGTCTAGTGGCTAAGGTACTCGGCTGCTAACCCGCAGTTCGCGGGATCTAATCGCGGCTGCGGCGGCTGCATTTCTGATGGAGGCGGAATTGTTGTAGGCCTATGTGCTGTTGCGACGCGCAGCTCCAACGACGTTATGAAGGGTGCCTCGAAATCTCACTGCTGCAACCACTGTTTACGAAAGACGGCGACGCCAACACGGTCCCGAAGGCGCCACTGCTTCGAACTCCGCCGGGAAGGTCACCAGCCGTTTGGTAGCGTAGGTTTCTCAGCTTGCGACTGCTTCTGCGCAGAGCTGATAGACGAGCAGACGAGACGATGGTGAGTTAAACAAGGTTTATGTACAGAATATATACAGAGGCGTTACAAATACGGCACTGGGGCCGACAGCTTAGAGACCCGAAGAGCCGAGCTCTCCTCTCTAACACATAGGTCTGCTCTCAAATGGTCTGCTGTCAAAGGGGTCTGCTAACACATAGCTCAACATCCTGACACACAGCTCAACTGCGACACACATGTTTGCTCGCACATAGGACTGCTAACACATAGCTCAACTCTGACACACAGCTCAACTGCGACACACATGTCTGCTCTCACACAGGACTGCTGCTCGCGACGCGCCGCAGGGCTTCTTTTATGTGCACCGGGTGGATTCTTTGAATAACAAAATGTCCAACCAGAAGCGCCGCTGGTCATGAGGTCAGACTCCTCCAATGGGGTCGCCGCTGGGCCGCGTCATTCTTTCTCATCGAATCTGGAGAGGCTGCGCTGCAGGTGGCTGCACCCGAGGATGAGTGACGTCGCCAGGCATTGCGTCAGACCCGCCAGACAGGAAGACACTGGTTGCTTGCTCGACGGGCTGCTCGTGTCACTCACAGCACGTGCGCGCCAGAAAGTCGCCGTCGCGTGTTCACGCCGTTGAGTTGTTGATCGCGTCAGGTGGGCTCGCGTGCTGGCCTTGACACAGATTTCCTTTTTCCGAGGCATGGACGTTCGCTGCGGACTCGCAGGCATAACAGTGCTCAGATTTGGGTGCACGTTAAAGAACCCCAGGTAATCGAAATTTTCGGAGCCCTCCACTACGGCGTCTCTCATAATCATATTGTGGTTTTTGGACGTTAAGCCCCACATATCAATCAATAAGAAAGAAAACACCTTTCTAATACACTAAACAGGTTAGATAACCAGCCGCTGTCAGAAGAAAGTATACTGCGCCATCGTCATGACTCATCGTCACAGAAGAAAGCCGTGCAAGCGCTGCTGGTTTTCTTCCGCACATGTTTACACATTGGGTTGCAGTGTTTGGCCACGTGGATTTATTTCAAACTGCAATGTAAGTGAAATGCGTATATTTAAAGAACATTTCAGCTAAGAAAATGTGCTGTTGCTTTAAAACTGATTCACTTCTCACCCTTATTCCTTGAAATCTCATATAAAAAGCCTCCTATGAGTAGCACATTGTAACTATCACAAGTATTCCTGGGTTTCAATTTCGTGATATGATTAACCTATTGATATTGGCTTGTATACTGTGAATTAATCATTCTGATTAATGAATAATGATTCTCTGCTGTCTGACCTTCAATTTCAAGCAGACTACCTTTTCAGGCCGGCCATATTGCTCTTTATGTTCAGTGTTTTCAATGTCCACATCAAAGCCCCGAAAGGATCTCTTTTAAAAACAACATTAAAGTAGTGACAAATATGGTTATATGGTGACAAATATGGTAATATGGTTATATGCTCTCTATTTTGATAAGATATATGAATAATGGGCCTTCTATAACGATCTTCTCCACTGTTGTATTTTTAGCGACTTGTACCCGTAAAACATAGCCTTCTAAAAAGAATATTGTGAGCATTGTTTATGCGTCCCATCTTTTCATCTGTACATACTCATTACTAGTCAAGCTTAGGTTGTGGGGCACATACTCGAGACAATAAAGAAGACTCTTGAGGGTACTGGACGCCATCTTACAAGTGGTGGAGAGTGCTGCCCGATTCCTGCGTCCTCTCGTGTTCTCGGACAACCCCAGCGTCTTCTAGAACACATCCCTGGAGCTCCGTTCAGGCCGCCGCCTAAACGACCTGGGTTCGGTAATGTCGCAAGCCGACCAGCCCAGCGCAGCAGCTGCGCCACAGCTCCCACTGCCAAGAAATCCTTCTCATCTGGTCACCAGCCCTCAAAAGGATGCTCCGCTGTTGGCAGGGCTTCCGGGTGAGGACGTGGAAGACTGGCTCGAGGAGTATTACCACGTGAGTGCCATCAACAACTGGGATGAGCCTGCCAAACTCCCCCACGTTGCATTCTACTTGAGCGGCGTCGCCAAAACGTGGTTTTTAAACCTCGCTACAGATTTTTTGACATGGCCCGCCTTACGCGCCAGTTCCGCCAGATTTTCGTCAACCCGTCGGTGCGCTCGGATATCGCCAAAAAAAGGCTTGGTGCACGTGTTCAACGCACGTGTTCAACGATCTGCAGAAGAGATCGCTATTCTCAGCCTTTCAGGGTATTGAAGTTAAATATTAGGAATAACGCCTACCCTAGCCTCTCATCACTGATAGAAGTGATGAAATGTAACAAGCTACCAAAAAAGGCAGTTACGACATAAAGAAAAAATGCCCACTAGTCTTATCTGTAGAGTCCGATAGGGTGATAATACCTATCAAAGTTTGAAGAAGTGCAACAAACAGCTTCTGCAAAGCTATAGCTGTGTGGTCCTATAAGAAGTCGCGGTGATAGGTTGTTGGCTATGCTCATGGCAATCACATTCGTCACCTCCTCAAACTCAAACACGCTTACCGCCAAGCTTGACACGAAGTTGACGAAGACTGCACGCGACAGCGGCTGACTCCGCAGCTCGCACTATGGTACCTCACTTGCAAAGGGCCCACCATCAATTTCAGATGAAGCAGGGGAGACTGCAGTGCAAACATAGCGTTATATCCTCCTTCGCCTTTAGGCATTTTCGCTCCCTCTCTTCCTTGCAAAGAGATGGAAGAGCTAGCGCAGCGCCGGAAATCGAACGTCAACACCAACGTGTTAGATATATGCCGGTCTAGTAATTCTTTTTCCTGAATTGGCCAAAGTAGGTGTTATGACCCTTTCATGCTTGATGTGCCGTATGCGTCTTGACATTTAGCTTCATCCGAGACAGGCAAATAATAGACACTGCGCTTAGCTAATCGAGATGCAGGGTCAGTCTGTTGAAGGAATCTTATAAGAATCATTCGAGCTTTTATTATTCATCTGTTCAGCCAAGCACATAAACTTCTGGTGACAACGCCTGCGCATCAATTGAGGATCGAGTCGAAGGAAAATAAATGAAGAGCTAAGAACTAAGAAACAGAATTCAGAAAGCCTAAGGCGTTTATAAAACAGTTTCTTGTTTTCATGGTTGTTCACAAGTTTTTAAGCACTTGTGCTACCATATGTTTCAATGCCAGTAATCTTACTAAATATTTTGAAGCAGAGAGGAATATTAGGTGAATCAAGTTATGCTTGAAGTTAATAACACAAAAGAACAAATGAAAAAATTATGGAAGGCAACACGAGAACGGTCTTTCTATTGTGTGACTCATGTTTAATCTAACGTATGTATTGTGAGCCAAGTCAGCAGTTGTCTGTCTCACGGAATTGTGTGTGCCTACACTCTCAGTCAGGTGCCCGATAACGAATGGCATATAGGGGGCGCGCTTCTGCTTACTGACTAAAATCCTGTCTATAGGACCCCAGCAATGAAAAATACCCGTGACTGTCGCACAGCGCGGAAGTAACACCTACAGACTGTAAGAGGAGGCACAAAAAGGGAAAAAAGAAAAAAAGGGAGAGCTGCCGTTTCTATCGCAACAGCCTGGCGCCAGGAGCCGGCATCAACTTACGCAGAACCGTTCAAGAACAAGTGCGAGCGTGGCAAAAAAAAGAAAAAGAAATTCCTCCCCCCTTTTTTCCCACCACCTTCTCAGCTCGGCGCATCCATCATTCTTGTTCACCGTCGCCTGCATGCAAAGTCATTTGTCCATCGCCATTTTGTCCCGCTGTTTTGTGATGGTCGTTTTTCTACCAGATGGTCTGGGACGGAGAGATTTCCCAGTACCTTGCAGCACACTTTATTCAAGATATCATACATCTCCCTGCATTTGGGCAAACACTGGGACGTGCAGTCCCAGTATTACTTTTTCGATTGTGCAACACAACAGACATTGTGTAATGCACTAAAGAAAAGAGTACTAGAGCATGCGCGACAGGTTACTGAAACACTCGCCTATATATGCTGATGCTCGTGCCCTATACGAAGCAAGTTGAACAGAGGTTTTTAAGAAAGTATGGCAAAAAAGGAACATACCAAAGGCAGCGAGACAGAGAAAGATCAACATTGAAAATTGATTGGTTGATGTTTGATTAGCGGCTGCGTAGTTTGATGGTGAACATCAAGCACAGATATCAGAAGTCAGGTGCAGAAGTCAGCAGAAAAGCGTATGTCACCGACATTTGCTCACTCTTTTGAATATGAAGTACAGTTCTCATATTCCAGCATGAATTTGTAACAAAACAAAGCACAAATACACGTTAATCGTTCTTGAGGAACGGCGCACCACAAACCAAAGCCGGAGCCGAAAGCGCTCGCCATGGTTGTCTCGAGTTCATGAAGGCCTACAAACTATTCGCTAATCAAATGTGTGCATATGGCACAAAAACAGTTCATGGTTCCACCGCCGGTTTGCAAAAAGTCACGTGGCTGTTATATATCCACAAAAAGGCTCACCTTCACGCGGTGGCGCTGTGGTGCAATGGGTAAGACATCGGCTTCACGTGCATGCGGTCCTGAGTCCGATTCGAGGGCTGTGTGCGCTTTGAATGTTAATCTCGCAAATGTAGATGATTGTGATAGTAATGGTTTTCTAATTACCTGTATTTATATTATCAGCGAGAAACCACTCTCATAAGCGTGAAACACTGCTTTTTTCCCGCCACCGCGTCAGGGCTGGGCCGCTTACGGAAATTTCACGCCTAACCACAGGCCTTATCTTGCCAGGAAAAATTTGACCTAAAATCCTGGATAATCTTGGTCCCGGCTATTCTGAAGGCCACTTCAAATCGGGCCGGTTTTTCTGGGACAGGGCTACGGAGCCACGTAGAAGGGGCGATAATTTGACCTAATTTCATGCCTGCAGGCGTGCAGCCAGGATTCGACAAAGAGTGATAAGAATATCGACCAGTATAATTGCAGGCATGATGGCGATGTGAAATCGACAATGCTGTAGCGACACTTATAGCAGAGATATGGCCACAATGATGGCGCTGCTACTGAAAGAACGCTGTCATGATGACGGGCACAGTAAGGTACGCTGCGGCATTCCCGCTAGCAGTTACTGGATATTGCTTAACTTGAGTCACGGTGCTAGTTACTTGTTGAAAGGCAGTTTTTTTTCGGTACTATTTATTGCACGGTGTTCTGTGATTTAGCGACATGATTCAATATTACGTGACTCTAAATTTCTTGAGCACCTATGGTACGATGTTAGAGTTTTTAATCACATGTCTGTTTATTCCGCGTTTTTCGCCGTGTGAGTAGTGCTTACGTGGTGTCCCGTGATTTCATGCCCGTGAATAGTGATTACGTGACGTAACGTGATTTAAGTTTCGTGACTCGTAGTTACGTCATGTTACGTCATGTTTAACCAAGCAAGATATTCGGCCATCATAGCTTTCGCATTCCACAGTGGACCAATCAGGGCGTGGGTCGTGGCCCACAGCAGAAGTTTGAAATCACGATGCTAGCGCGTGCTGATTCATGATCATGATTCCTGTTCGCCCTACCAGGCACAACTAAAAGCCTAAAGAGCTCTCCTTTTAAAAAATATCCTGGAATTCTCGACGGGAAACATTCACGTTTCCAGTTAATCGAATACACATTACACAAACGTAAATGGTACTTGAATAGCAAAGTTCAAGATGAAAGTATTAACATCCAGACGTTCTCGTAGTTATCGCATGCTGAATTCATGAAATAACTGCGTACCATAAGTATACGCTGCGGCAGTAGTTACGCTGCTGCAGTAGGCTAATGAGATGGCGTAAAGCTGACACGTAATTCTAGAAATACGGCGTCTGTCAAAAAAAACTGCAGCACTAGGAAATCGCCAGTTCTTGATACAAAAGTTCTTATCGAAAAGATCAAATGGCTAGCCAGCTGAGAGAGAGAGCGTGATGAGGGCAGAAAGCGTGCATAGCGGCAAACTAATACAACTGCAATTAGCCATGTCTTTCTCTGACCGTTAGATTGCAGGCTCAATACATAAAACATCACGTGCCCACACTCTGCTCGTTGAATTAGTACCAAAAACGATAACGAAAATACTTAGCGAGGAGTGAGTGCGTGTGAAAGTTCTGCCATTGGGTTGGCAAAAATGGCATAACATGTGGTGAGACGTGTATTTATGGCTTTGATTTTGAAAACAAGGTGCTGCTCTGGCAATAAGTAGACATAAAATCTCGTCAGTAGACCCTTGTTAGAAAAAAAAGTGAGCGATTCACTCGACGATCAATTGGTTGCAAGGCGGAAAGGGGGAGTGTATCAGAAAATTCTAGCTGATTTATTGATACAGTGTTCAGTTGGAGAGCTCAACTGTGGAAAAAATAGATATGAATACTGCATCATGTAAATACCCTTCCTGATTCGTGAATTTTCGTCTTTGCATCATGAACTGTGCACCATTCACTGCATTCTTGGAATCCTGCCTTGGAAGACTTTTTACTGCTTGACGATCTTGAAGCTACGTTGAGAGGACATTGCTTTCAAACAATATGTACATTCAAAATAATGTGGTAAGATATGTTCGCGTGTGACCAAAAAGTGCGTTCTAGGAAGTTTTTTTAATGAATGAATGATAGGAATGATAAATTGTAAGTAGATGAATTTGTTGTGAGGATGCCAGTGCTTAGCAAGCTATACAAAAAAATGTACTAACAGCATCAGAACAATATTTGGTTTTGTTTAGCACCCACTTTGTATAACATACGAAAAATCTTGCTAATTCACACAAATGAATTCTTTCAGACAGGTATGGTTGTGACTATTCATATAGTTCGGCAACCTTGCACATAGTGAAATGCGCTTGTGGCAAACCGTTGCGTCTTACAAGAGAGAACATGCTCCCTTAAACAGGTGTGTATACTAGGCTGGCTGGATAGGGTACATCATATTTACCATATCACAGTGCCACCACAGCTATATAAAGAATGATATGAATGACATAACTGCTGTTAGAAAGCTGCAATTGTCATGAAACTTTCTTCCTTTGATTGAAATGTGGGGTTTAACGTCCCAAAACCACCATATGATTGTGAGAGACGCCGTAGAAGCTTTCTTCCTTATAAATACAGAAAAATGTAGCAAACAAAAACGAATGTAACAAAAAATTACGGATGAGCAGTGTCAAATCAGAAAATTCAAATGCCTTTGTAAATTCCAGCAATATTATCCTTTACATCAATATACTTTATTGTTGCTAGATTTTCTGGCTACTCTTGACAGCGCAAGCGAATTGGGGCACAGGAGAAATGCTTTGGCCTTTTCTTGTTATGTGGACGTCCACCTGAAATACGCATGTGCGTTGAAATAGTGGCCTTTCATGTATGTAAAAGTACCATTTCCTATTTAAACACACAAAATTATTTTTTTAGTTGTTATAACATGCAAACCCATTTCGAAATAATCGACTAGGTAATCATGACCATCATTATATATAAACCCTTAAATGTATATACAAGGTGCTTCATAGAAAGAAAAATATCAGAAACATGTCTGTACACGAATGCAGTGTTTGGACGCTAAGTAAAAAAGCAATGTAATTATACAGTAAATAAACAAAAAGTGGCAATGTTAATAGGAAAAGTGTGAGAGCTTTAACACACGTCGTATGTAGTCCGACGCGAACGCCATTGCATACCCTAAAAAAACATAAATGCCAAATGCCCAGCATACCTACGAACAAAGAAGTATGAGTATAAAATAGCCGCTATTTTCTGCAGTCTTTACAGGAGCTGAGATCACCGCTTTCGGAGAGCGGTAAGGGGAATCCCTCAAGAGAGGACAGGATAATCGGGTACATAGCGGGAAAGATAGCAAGTGACAGAGTGGGGACCTGCTGATAGATTGGCTCTCCTTTGTGTAACCGAGAAGAGGTGGGGTGAAGTTTTATGGGTTGAAGGCCCCCATTTTTTTTATTTTCTGAGCACATATACACGCACACATATGAACGCATAACTGAACCAGCATATATGATCACATTTCGCCCCAATCATTTTTTTTTGACTAGACCTTGCCGTGGCTGTCTGAGGTGTGAGGTGGGCACTTATGGAAATTTCTGTTGAGAAAACAGAGGCATCGGGCAGTGAGAAATGCAGGGAAGGGTACTGAGAGCGAATCTATTGTATCTCTCACAAGAATGCCGCCCGTTTCTTAAAAGAAAGTTAGATGAAGACGAGTGTGAGAATTGCATATTAGCATAGAGCCATTCGAAGCCCCAGCACTCGCTGGCGCATGAAACAAAATACTTATGAAATCTGTAAATCTGACATGTTTGCCATTACTTTAATTAGCTGTTACATAGTGTATTTACGCAACGACGCCTTCCGCAAACTTATTCGTATCGCAGCTACTTCACTTTTTAGGCGAGAGAACCGGATTGCAGTAACTCTGCATCTATTCAACTAGCTGATTTTCAGGAGAGAACCTTCAGCGTGCTTTTCAGTGCTACTGTTTTCATGAGGCAATTCACCAATGCAGTTGATAGGGGCACTCGAGTGGTTAGTCTTCAGTGAAATGACATTTAAATCTAGCCAGGGGTGGTTAAATATCTTTGTCGTGCAGGTTGGACGAAGACCCTACGGAAACCAAGAGCTTCTAGAGTTCTTGGTCTCCGGTGTGTTAGGGCTGAACTTCAATGGTTCTAGGGGAGGATTAGGATCACAATCAGGATGTTGTAGGTAGCCGACGGATCTAGCCTTGCATAATTTGCAGACAATTTCCACGCTCGCTTTCATTTTTACTATTCGTAACTATTGTACTTTTGTTTGTTTTTTAACTAAGCCGGGCTGGCTCTTAAGAAGTCGCACGTAGCGCAATATAAGCCTGCATAAGCAGGTGGTCTCTGTGCTATTCGACATGCAGGATTGTGCCAGCACCCCTGTTTCACCGCACCAGACTCCTACACAATTTTCCTTGATCACCAGTCACATGCGAGGTCTGTAACATTTAAAAACTTCAAGAGAAGTCGCTCACCTGCTTTCTAAAAATCAAGTGACCACGCGGGAACATAAAATCAGTCAGGCTGTCGCATGGTGAACCTGAACATTGCAGTTCCCCTAAATAAACTTCGCCGTTCCTTCTTCAGCTCACTACACTTAAGCAAATACTGTTTTAAGTCACCTCTTTCCTTGTGATTCGGGTAAAATGGCGTCGCGGAGTGTCTAATCTTCTGGAGCAATGTTGGTGTACGCGCTGACCCGTTCGGATACAAAAGCAAGCAGGCATCTGGCCTTAATAGCCATTTTCCCACACATGGCTGGTGAGGCGTTAGCCTTAACAAATGGAAATGCTCGTTGACAGCTTCTCGTAAAAGATGCTGATTGTCTGTGAAAGTTTTCTTCGTTAGTGTAAGTTCCAAAGTACTCTGTCCAAGTCTGTGAGCCGCCTCATTACCCGCTACACCCACATGTGATCGAATCTATTCAAACTTTATGTTTAGACCAATGTAATGCATGCAGTTCTTAAGGATTTCCAGCGATCTTCGAGGGCACCGATCTAAAACCAATTCATGTTTAAGCCGCTACGAAGCAAGCTTACTGCCCGAAATTTGCACAATTCGTTGTTCCCTACAAAATTTCACTTTATTCAAGGCTGCTTGAATTGCCACGCTTTTAGCGCACTTGAGTGGCGCAGCACAGGACACTTTTCGGACACCTTTTCTTCATAGGGAAGAGGAGAGGCTGCTACCTGGCAGAGAGTAAACTCATGAAAGGAGAGGTCCGGAGAAGCTTCATTCTGTTTACTACACATTTCTCTTGGAGTGTTCACACACGCCACCACGCAATGAATTTCGACACTTTCCTTGAAGTCGCTATTTTTTTTCAAATATGTTAAGACATGAATGAAAGAAGGGCATTGAGAAGAAAACTCAAACGAGTGTAAGGTGAATGGGTCATGGAAAAATGCCCAAGCTTATATTAGACAGAATTTATTATTTTGGCAAATGAATGGTGTAGGGATGAATAAGCGGTGAACCAGCTATGACGCATTAAACGTTTCATGAAAGGCGAACAAGTTGTTTACATTTATAGACATTGTATTTGTTGTTTTATTCAGTACGTATATTAGGAAGTGTTTGAATGAACATTCCTCTGTTATTTCCAGGCGAAAATTTTAAACATTTTTGGTTACCTAATAAACACAAAAGGAATGTTTTCTTCTGTCACACACAACCCAGTCAAACGAGTGTGCAATGAAGCTAAAGAAGGACGTTGGTCACGCCTATTCTCTATCCCGGCCCTGGCCAAACATGTGAAATGCGGTCATTCTCGTAAAAAATAAAGCTAGTACGGCGAGTTTGATGCATGTAGCTCATACAAGACTGACTGGGGTGGTTCCTCTTCATTTACTGTTTGTTCCTAATTATTTCTGAAAGCTTCCTGAAGGATGTAGCCTGGAAGAGGTCAAGAACAAGTTCAGCGGTACCCGCCTGGTTCTATTCACGCAATGCTTACGTGTTTTCTTCAAGCGTGGGACGACTTAACCAAAGTACCACTTTTCTCACTATTTCATTTGCTAGAGTACTTCTAATAAATTTTCATATCTTTCGGCTCGAATAAAATAGGTAAGATTGATGCAGCTCGACTTCTCGAGTGCGTCTTCTCATGTAGGATTGCGCTTTGCGCCGTCTAATATGATGGGTCACATGAAAATGTGGCTTTCTTTGAGAAAGGTGAATTTACACAGACAAATATGTTTCGCGAGAGTTCAATAGCTAGATATTATTCAAAGAAAGTAGTTCGGGCTCAAACATAGATCATATATATTTATATAAGAGACTTCTTACATGTGTCTGTGTATACGCAAGTTCAAAATTTAGAAATTTTTGTTACGGGGTTGAACTTTCTGACCTTGACTCCGTCACTATTTCAGACGGCTCCTGCCCTGTGTATATTGCCACATTTCTTCCTCATGTTTTGTTGTCGTCCTGTTTCACTGTCAGTTTATTCTCAGCGCAAACCATGCCTACACTGTTCAAGAAGCATCGGGACTGCAATAGATTATTTAGCCAGGAATAATGCCTCTTCGTAAACAATACAGATAACTTTAGAACCTACATCGCTTCTAGCGATAACGCTAGCATATTCAATGGCAAGTGTATATATGCCGACACGCTTCACTGATTGTCAGTTGACCGAAGACCGACGCTCTGCTCGTCGCTATGAGTGCTAATGTCTTGCTGTTATCTCACTTTCATTTTTTTCGTGGCTACATGTTCGGCCCTAATAAACAGTTTAATATTTGACCTGCAGTCTGCTTCCTCCATCCACTTCACGACCCCATGACGTTTGGTGCTGGTGCTCCTTTTTTTATTACTGGACGCCCCCGTCAAGTCGTGAACTCAGCCCAAGCCGGAAAACAGATATCGATGCCAATCACGGGCAACAAACAAGCCACCCGCAACTGGGTCTACCACCAGAGTAGGCGCCTCTACCTCTAAAGACCCGAAGAAACACGACCCCGACCTCAGACACGGGGACAATGACCACTCCTGTGCCACCTGCGTGGAGTTTGCTCCGGTAACTTAAGAAGCCACCAAAGCTCCTCGTGGTAAATTTCTCAAAGAACCAGAATCCTGTCTATAGACCACCATGTCGCTGCCTTAAACAACTGGAGCGCCAAGGAAAAGCGACGACAAGGCTACTATTACCTAGAAGCCTCGGCAGAAACCCGATTTGAAAACCGAGAGTCTTCCCTCTAATCCGGGGCAGATTTCCGCAGTATTTTCCTACACACTTTCATGAGGGTCGTCTGCAAGGAAAGGGCAATTTGCTGCTGCTAATTTGGGTGCAACTCCCAAAAGAAGAAGCCGCCATCTTCATGGAAGAGGTGACTCGACTACTCCGCCTTTCCGACGCTGAGATGACCTAAGATAAAAACGTTTGGCTGCTTATGCATAGTGTTAAACAAGAACTCTTCGCCGGACTTGTCCGCAACCCACCCACAATGGTTGCCGAGTTTCTCGCTGAAGCTACAATTATAAACAAAGGCTTTTGAGATGAGGACAAGGCAGTACGATCGCCTCTAACCGACAAAAGACTACGCCTACGTTCAAACCACAGTGTCCAGGACCTGCGCGAGATGATTCATGCGTTCATGCGTGAAGAGTTACATTAGATGTTCCCTGAATCACCGCCTCGAGTGGACTTGATCACTGACATTGTTTGTGAAGAATTCCAGCAAGCGTTGGGATTTCCCAAGCCAGCGCCGTTTCAATCGAAGGCTACGAACTATGCTGCTGCAGTGTGCCGAAACGCTTTACCACCACACCCACGTTAACACTCCGCCCCACCACAGTTCCACCGCCAGACATCGCCGCCACCAGAACCAATGCTATACCACCCATCTTCGGGCCAGCGCGACGTGCCAAGGAAGACACATGTGTGGCGCGCCCCCTATCACCGCCCACTTTGCTACCACTGCGGTGAAGCCGGGCCCACGTGCCGCCGCTGCAGTGCCGACAGATGGAACTACATGACTTCGCCGTCAATGCATCGCGTCCGCAGCCAAGGGAATGGCCACGTGACATCACCGACTACCTCGCAGGAGCACAATGGCCACCAAGTCTATCCCATTGAAAATCGCCCATCTGCCACATGTCACTGCACTAACGGCATTACTCTGCCTGACCCGGGGCCGGTCTCCTACCCCGCAACCGGGATACTAAGGGCCGAAACCGATGGAGGGGCGGTCGATGTGCGACAAACTACCGCAGATCCTCCTCCTCCAAAGACTACGCCGCGATGGAACTTTCCGAAAACGTCGCGATCCAGGCAAACCACTGAGGACAAAACCTCACTTACCCATGATGGCCTGACGAAGCAGCATGGAAGCAGCGGTACAAGCCCACGCCGCCGTGACCCAATGACACGACTTAACTACCATGCGAGACGACGAACTAGTGACCTAGAAGTTCTTACCAACGTTATACAATGTGACAGCTGTCGTGGACCGCGGAGCCGACTATTCTGTCGTCAGTGGAGCGTTCGCCACGAAGTTGAAGAAAATCAAGCACGCCTGGGAAGGCCCGGAAACATGGCCAGCTTGAGGCATCCTAGTAACGCCGAAGGGAATCTGTACAGCTAGGTCTGCATTAACAACCGCATTTACCCCACAAGCTTCGTTGTACTGCAGTGGTGCTCGAGAGATCTGATCCTTGGTATGTACCTCCCAAGCGTTCATGGGGCAATCATTGATCTCAGATCCAAGTCAATAGCGCTATCAAGCGAACAAGCCGTGTCACCACACAAGCGATCCGGAAAGCAGGCCTTGAATGTACTAGGAGATCAAATGTTCATTCACTCTCTTTCTAGCACCAACATCTCTGTCGGCTCTCAGAATTCAACATACCTTCAAGGTATCATTGAAAGCGACCAGCACCTGTTAATCAACCGCGAGATTGGCATCGCAAGAGGAATAGCTGAGCTGAGAAGGAGAAACAAAGAGTAATGCTCAGTAACTTCAGCAACGAATACAAGCACGGGATTAGGCACGACGGTTGCCTATTTCGAAGAAATTGTGGAATCCAGTACCGCTATCGTCCTCGCCGCGTCTATTGTACCTGGCTTAGCGTTGCGAATGGAGGTCTCCAAGAAAATTTTGACATCGATTTGATACTTCCTATGCATAAGCAAGAACGTCTTAAAAGCCGGCTCCGGCCATGCGAAGAATGCTTTTTGTCGTTATCGAAAATTTGGCAGACACCAGTAGCAAACCAATCCATCATAACAGAGGAGAGTACCTGACCGCTCCTTCAAAGCCCATACAGAGTTTTGAGGTGAGAGCAGGAGGAAATAAGGAAGCTACCCGACGAAATGCTACGCGACGACATCATCCAACATTCCAAGAATCCGTAGGCATCACATGTGGTGTTATTGAACAAGGACGCACCCCATGTTTCTGCGTTGATTATCGTCCCCTGAACAAAATCTCGAAAGATGTGTATCCTCTCCCACAGATAGAGGGTACTTTCGACCGACTTTACAGCACGAGGTGTTTTTTGTCAATAAACTTCAAGACCGGCTACTGGCAAATTGAAGTTGATAAGAAAGACCTACAGAAAACCGCTTTTATAACACCAGACAGCCTCTTAGAGTTCAAGATGATGTCTTTTTGGTATTCACTTGGCTCCAGCGGCTTTGCAACGTGTTATGGATACTGTACCGGCCGGCTTAAAGTGTCAGATTTGCCTTGTGTATTTTAACATCGTTGTGTTCTCCTCAAACTTCTACGAACAGCTCCTTCACCTTGAATCTGTACCTCAAGCAATCAAAACCTCCGGACTCACCCATAAGATCTAGAATTGCCGCTTTGTTAACCAGAAACTCATGTTGTTGGGTCATGTGTTAAGCAAGTCCACAGTGTGACCCAACTCACAGGAGACCACCGCTAACGCTGCATTTTCGCCACCCACCGACAAGAAGGCCATCCGTCGTTTTTTCTGCCTATATATGCGCCTATGACAGGCGCTTTATCAAAAACTTTAACCAGATTGCCAAGTCACTCACTAACCTTACCATGTCCGACGTGGAATTCAAATTTAAAGTGCCACAGGACGAAGAATTACAAAAACTAAAACGACGCCCGCAGACGTCTCCATTACTTGCGCACTTCGACGAATGTGCCGAAACAAAAATACATACAGATGCAAGCAGTGTAGGACAGGACGTTATTGAGCAGAGGACTGATTGACAAGAATGGGTCATCGGGTACGCTAGCCGATCACTATCAAAAGCAGAGGTCAGCTATAGTCAAAGCGAAAATGAGTTCCGTGCAATTATCTGGTCTACATCAAAGCTGAGCCCCTACATTTACGACAGGCCCTGTAGAGTTGTAAGTGACCACCATGCATTGAAAGACTTCTCGGGTCGTCTCGCAAGGTGGAGCCTGAGACTGCAAGAATTCGACATTTCAGTCGTTTACAAGTCCAGAAGAAAGCACTCCGTTGCCATCGACTCTGATGATGTTTCGAAAATATAAGGCGTCATTCTCCGCCTAATACATCTCGAACACAACATTACTGACTGCTGCTGCAATGATTATTAAACACCGTATCCTTGTTGTCCACGTGACAGTATTCATTCCAATTGAAACGTTTAAGCAAAACCATGAGCTTGTTGTATTATACCACAGTTAGCAACGCTCTTTTTCTCCCTCCGAGAATTCATTGCATATGGAATAAACACATTGTCGGCGTACGAGCATTTCGCTATGTTCTGCGTGTGAGAGCTCTATTCTTTACGTTCGTTCGTGCAGGAGATATAGAATTCAGCATTACCTATTCACACTGAAAATAAAAGGCAATAGCGTGACTCGATAACTGCGCCCATGGAAAACAAAGACTCAAACACTTTTGCCTCTATTGCGTATAAGTGTGTAATCTAAATAAAGATAATGTCGGCCACGCTGTCTAGTCGTAGTCGGCGCAGTATGCCGGCAATATGATACTGAATGTACCCATACTCTTCAAAAGCGCATGGCTCTGTCACGCAATGTCCAAAACGAGCCTCACAGTGGAAATGGGCCTAAGTAAACGTCGCAGACGCTGTGAGCGCAAGTTGAGCGGAAGATTGTGAGGAAGACGAGTGCGTGTTATATTTTAATACGTACTACCCAGTAATTGTGATAACACATACTTTTGAAAGGGCAGGAACAGAACACAGGGTCACTTGCTGCGTAAGAAAGTTATCTTTTGACGCACGATTGTCTGCTCTATATATATATATATATATATATATATATATATATATATATATATATATATATATATATATATATATATATATATATATATATATATATATATATATATATATATATATATATATATATATATATTGTGAGCATTATTCATGCGCGTCATTTTATCATTTGTACTTACTCATCATCATCAGCCTGACCTGTGTTGTGGGGCAGAGTCTCGGCAGGTCAAAGAAGTGCCTTGCAGCCAAAACGTTGCCTTACAAGTGGTGAAGAGTGCTTTCTGTTCCCCTGGTCCTCTCTCTGCAGCGTTTTTTCGTTATCTTCGACTATCAACCATCCCTGGAGCTCCGGTCGGGTCGCCCGCCATCTGCGCAATCAGCCCACGGTCATGTCGCAAGAGGAGCACAACAACACGGCTCCATCCACCACACCTGCACCCCTGGGCATGCCTTCTTAGTCTGTCACCGCCCCTCAAAAAGATCCCCCGATGTTCTCCGGCCTTCGCGGTGAAGACGTTGAAGACTGTTTGGATGAGTACGACCGTGTGAGTGCGCTTAACTATTGGCATGATTCTGTGAAGCTGTCCCGCGTACTGTTCTATCTGACGGGGGTCGCTAAGACATGGTTTCTCAACCATCAACTGGGTTTCCCGGACTGGCCTACATTTAAGCAGTAGCTCCATCAGATATTTGCCAACCCTTCTGTGCGTGCAGACATAGCCAAACGGAAGCTTGCTGAACGTGTTCACCACTCCGGCGAGTCTTATACCTCGTACATTGAGGATGTCCTCGCCCTGTGCCGTCGCATCGACAGCTCGATGGCGAAACATGACCCCGTTCGCCACCTGCTCAAGGTCACAGGCGCCGTCGCGTTTAACGCTTTAGTGGCATAGAACCCCACCACGGTCGCGTATATTGTCAGTACATGTCAGTGATTCGATGACCTTCAACTTATACGTTTACAACCTGACACAGGAGATCTCAGGCCAACGCATGACAATGAGCTCCGGTCGTTGATACGGTCCATGATCCGCCAGGAGCTGCAACTCCGGGCCACCTCGTCGTCTTATGAGCTCCGCATAACGCCTCCTGCAGGCAGCCTCCGCAACATCGTCAGGAAGGAGCTGGCATCCATGACGTGTGAGCAAGTCCCGAGCTCGCATACCACTCCAAAGCCGACATACGCTCAGTTGGTTGCAGCGTCACCTTCTTAGCAATCACCGCAGTGTGTGTCAACTACGCAGCCCTCACTGAATGCCCTTGCCCCAAAGGCACCGCCTCCTTCTTTCCATGCCTGGCGTCCAACTCGACCGATTTGCTATTATTGTGGAATACGTGGCCACACCTCACGGTTCTGTCGTCGACGTCAACAAGATGAAAGGCGGGGCTATGGTGACTTCGAGAGGAATGAGTTTGCCCCTGCTCCACAACATCGCCACCCATATCAAGTGTACCAACGCCGCTCACCATGTCCACAGCACTTCGACGCAGCCAGTACATTCCGCTCCTCACGCTGTCGTTCTCCGTCACCTATGCGCCGTTCCTTGTCACTACTTCGTCCGGCTACCACGGCGTCTGATCACCGCCCGGAAAACTAAACAGTGCAGCTTCAGGAGGGAAAGCTGCATTTGGCGGACTGCATCGAACTCCTCCGGAACTCCCTCCAAATGTACTTTCAGTGTGTGTTGAGGGTATATGGACTGAAGCCTTGGTGGACACAGGTGCATCGTTCTCAGTTATTAGTGTGGACTTGTGTTCCCGTTTGCGCAAAGTGAAGACACCGTGTGATGGCCCTCCCCTTCGCTGTGCTAATGCGGTTTTGTTCAGCCTTCTGGCGTTTGCAAAGCACGTGTTTTTATTGAGGGAATCCTTCACCATATACAGTTCCTCGTTCTGTCATCGTGTACTAATGCGCTCATTTTAGGGTGGGACTTTCTCTCCTCAGCTTCAGCCATGATATCTTGCCGTCAGAGGATCATTCGTATGTAAGATTTTGCGCTTTCGTCCGATAAAGATGCTCATAGCCAGCGCTTCGTCACCGCTGATGACTGTTTCATTCCTCCAGGCAATGAGCATATTCTGACCCTGACATCAGATAAGATCAGTGCTGGTGATGTATTCCTAGCACCGTGTGCACGCTACATCTCTGTTGGGCTTACCATCGCTCCTAGCCTGGTGCGCTTTCATGATGGCAGAGCAGTAGTTACGGCAGTTAACCCTACTTCTTTGCCTGTTGCACTGCCCCAGGGCACCAGTGTGGTTTGCTTCACAGACACCGAACCACTTTCTCTGGTGCCCCTTCACGCAGACGCACCATCTTTCTCTAGGAGTACTGATGACGATGCTACGACGGCTCCTTTAACAGCCACAATAAATCCTGATCTCAAATCAGCGCAAAAGCAACAACTTTTGGGTATCCTGCAAAAACACAGTGCTTCATTTTGATGTAAATTCTGAGTTTTTAAGTCGCACTTCCGTACCGTACATCGAATTGAAACGGAAGGCAATACAATTGTGCACCGCCGCCCATATCGAGTGTCATCAGCAGAGCGGAAAATCATCGAGAACAACGTTGCTGATATGCTCAAACGAGATGCTATCCGGCCTTTGTCCAGCTCGTGGTCATCCCCTGTAGTGCTAGTTCGAATCATTCTGTAGTGCTAGTTCGAATCATTCTGTAGTGCTAGTTCGAATCATCCCCCGTGGTCATCCCCTGTAGTGCGATTCTGCGTCGATTATCGAGCACTTATTAAGATCACGCGAAAAGACGTGTATCCGATCCCACGAGTCGACGACGCACTTGACTGTCTCCAAGGCGCTGAATTTTTCTCCAGCCTGGATTTACGGTCTGGTTATTGGCAAATACCTATGCACGAAGCGGACAAAGAAAAAACTGCATTTGCAACACCAGGCGGGCTGTATGAATTCAACGTGATGCCATTCGGTTTATGTAATGCTCCTGCCACGTTCTAACGCATGAGTGACACAGTTCTACGCGGCCTAAAATGGAAATCGTGTCTCTGTTATCAAGATGACATCGTCACTTTCTCCACTTCTTTTCGTCAGCACCTTGACCGTTTAGACGAAATTTTGACGTGTATTTCTAGTGCTGGACTTCAGCTAAACACAAAGAAATGCCATTTCGCCAACAAGAACATCAAGGTGTTGGGCCACCTTGTCAGCAAAGATGGCGTTCGCCCGGATCCTAACAAGCTTGCTGCCGTGATACGCTTCCCTCGGCCAGAAAATCAGAAACACCTACGAAGTTTCCTGGGCCTGGCGTCCTACTTCCGCCGCTTCATCAGCCATTTTGCTACCATCGCTTCGCCACTGCACAAGCTGCTGACATCCGCATCAACTTTCGCTTGGAACGACGACTGTGAGCGTGCCTTTCAAGCCCTAAAGCATGCTTTAACATTCGACCCTGTTCTGTGCCATTTTGACGAGAACGCACCTACATGTCTCCACAAAGACGCGAGTGGCCATGGCATTGGTGCAGTTCCTCTACAGCGGGATGCCACTTCACGGGAAAGAGTTATTGCGTATGCTAGTCGTGCTCTTACGGCTGCTGAACAGAACTACTCCATAACTGAGCAGGAGTGCCTTGCTGTCATTTGTGCCGTACAAAAATTTCGACCGTATCTTTACGGACGCCACTTCACAGTCTTTACAGACCATCACGCCTTGTGCTGGTTTTCGTCACTGAAAAACTTGTCTGGTCGCCTCGGTCGTTGGGTGCTCCGCCTACAAGAGTACGATTTTGACGTCATCTATAAGTCTGGCAAAAAACACCAAGATGCAGATGCTCTCTCTCGCTGCCCCCTTCCACTGTCATCATCGAGTACGTCAGTTGATTGCTCGTCTAGGGGGCAAAACTCTGCGTCACCCCTCACATTATTACAACTTGCGGTTATCGACACGCCCGCTTCAAATCACTACACCGAGTTCGCCACACGCCAGCGTGATGCCACTTCACGGGAAAGAGTTATTGCGTATGCTAGTCGTGCTCTTACGGCTGCTGAACAGAACTACTCCATAACTGAGCAGGAGTGTCTTGCTGTCATTTGGGCCGTACAAAAATTTTGACGGTATCTTTACGGACGCCACTTCACAGTTATTAAAGACCATCACGCCTTGTGCTGGCTATCGTCACTGAAAAACTTGTCTGGTTGCCTCGGTCGTTGGGTGCTCCGCCTACAAGAGTACGATTTTGACATCATCTATAAGTCTGGCCAAAAACACCAAGATGCAGATGCTCTCTCTCGCTGCCCCCTTCCACTGTCATCATCGAGTACGTCAGGTGATTGCTCGTCTGGGGGGCAAAACTGTGCGTCACCCCTCACATTATCACAACTTGCGGTTATCGACACGCCCGCTTCAAATCACTACACCGAGTTCGCCACACGACAGCGTGATGATCCATATTGCAATAGCATTATTCAACGCCTAAAGGGTATATCATCTACTCCTAATTGCTAGATTGCGCCGACAACTACGGCAATTTAAGCTTGATAACAATGTGCTCCATCATTACGTTTACGCTACTGATGGACAGTTTAACACCTAGTTTTAACACCTGAATTGTCGTATGACGGTAGTATTTAGTTTCAGGACATGAGGCTTTGATTACATAATGGACGCATTAACTGAGAGTACAAACCTAGGGCCAAAATGCCACTGCTTCCTTATCAGTCGGCACACTCCAAGATGATGAAGATGATAACAGCGAACACTTGTTTGCTCGGCATCCACGCAATCATGTCTTCAGCGCATGAGTAAAAGTTTTGATGGCTGTCTTCGCCATCTTGAGTCCATGCGTTACACTAAACGTGTCTTTTTCAGCGTTAATAGCAGCCGTCTCAAGTTGAGCTCTTCAAAAAGGACACCCACTAGCCAGCGTCTAGCTTGTACAAGAAGAGTAGTGGTCATTCCGCATTTACGCATGTTACTGCCAGACTAAATGGATACGACAATGTGCGAACGTAAGAGTATTCCCTTCGCCTTCCACGAAAATGCAGTTTGTACAGGCTAACCAGAGCTGCCTTATTGGGAAAGCAGCATAGCAAAAAGGAGTACAAACGTGGGTTTAGAGAATGTGCTGATGCAGTTTTGCACAGTTGTCCACCTTCATATGTAGAATGACGGAGCATCGTGCTCGGAACTACACACGACTTCTCACCGCCTAGAACCTAATCAATGTGATTGAGTTGGTAACTAAAATACGAATAAAGTATTATACTTGTCTTGGTTCACCATTCGGGCCCATTTTATCATTGTATGACTGGGCCTTTCCCCCTTTGAAACTGCTGTGGTGGCGAAAATATTAAATTCCTCTTCTTTCGAAATGATGTCCTGCTTCTTTTCTCGCCCTATTATCCCAGACGGCCCTGACAGAATGATAACACAGACACGGAACAGAGCCTTGGTGCGCGGATGCAGCAGCGTCTTCTGAGGACTGCAGGCTCACAATACAGAAGTGTCTGCTCGTTTTAATTCATCAATCATAAATTTTTCGTGTTTATTTTCATCTGTGCTTTCTTTTTTTCTCGCCATTCTCCTTTTAATGGGTTTCACAATATGTGGCAGCTTTCAATGTGTGTGAAAAATTTATCCGAAAAAAAAAAAGAATCGGAACCTCTATGTATACGCGTGTGCCACTGACAGAGACGAGTTTTCATGCATGTGCTCATATTTGGGAGGTGAGGACAAGCCACCCGCTCTGTTTTTATGCGTAAATAATCGACTTAAATTCTTTGATCATATAAAAGTAAATTGCGAGAAATTATTTGAAGGAAGCAGAGTAGACTAGCAACAATTCATTTTGTTGATTGCTTCGATTATTGTGCTCTGTGAGAGATTCATCAAATATTCAGTGGGCATTTTAGTAGGTGCGTGTACTTAGCCGAGGTTTTGTCGCCCCTATAGATGTTACTCTTCAGCCTGTAAAAATTTATCAAACGTAGCCAGTTTATAATTTGTGTGAATGCCATTCACTACATAGCTCCTGCTTATTTGAAAAGAGTCGACGCTCCAAACCATAGAGCGAGATTCTTGTGAGGCAAAATTAGTAACGAGTTTAATATTTTGAACGGTAATAACTGGCGATCATTTATAAAGGTAGTCCTCGATCAGAACTAAGGTACGAGTCAAGATCGTTGTAAAGAGGTAATTAGTATTCATAACTTTTGATAAAGCATCACGCCTAAGTTTACAAAAGCACTAACTTGAGTAAGCTTGCTTCTGTAGCCAACAGAACTTTGAAATCTACACTGCAGAAGCAATTACGATATCATTCATATGCATTTTGACGCCATATCATCCCAACAATTTTTTCTAAATATCTCTTTTAAAAAGTCGATGTTTTTTCAGTAAAAACTGTTTCCTTGGAACAAACGCATATATTCCTGACGAGCCTCAGCTGCATTTCTCATATTGTTGCCATATGACGGAAGACGCAAGGCAAAAATATTTGGCGCTACAAGCTTTCTTTAGGTGCAGCCTACATGCAATTTCTCTTAGAACGACACGTTTCAGTTTTACCAAATACTGATCTTTATAAAGAAGGGATCTACAATGACTGTTTTGTTTTGCTTCGGGATGTATACGTTTATATTACCAATGTCATCTAGTCACTTGTGACTACAGTGAAGAATGTCAACTTTCCCGTTACGTCTCTTTGTTTATTAATAGCAAAAACAAATATTATTCCCTACAATTGCTCACCAACAGTAATTCATCATACAATTCCACAAACACAAACGCGCTCTTGCGCCCACAGCCACTTTTTTTGTTTAAAAAACTAGTTAGTGCATATTCTGCGTTTTAGTATTACGTAAAAAGAGGCTTCTCTGCTTCAGAAAGTAAACCATTGGCGTCAGTTTTTATTCCTCCTCCACACGTCGCTTGTTCAGAAATAGCAGTGAGTTTCACTAACTGTTCTCAAATAGTTTATTTATTGTTAATTGGCTATAACGACAGCCAAAAAATACCGAGGCACTCCTATTTTACTATTGCTTGCTGCGGTTCACTTGCTTACTCGTGTGCAGCCCGGCTTTCACCTTCTTGTGCTACGTGTACAGCCGCGGCCACGTCTGTGTAGAGCACGTGAGCTGTCGGTTTTTGCTCTGCGCCACGAAACCTTGAAGAAGTGTCAAGCTCTGACGCGGTCAGCTTGACAACTATATCACGCTTGCTCCTTATACATCACTTCAGATCCCGAAAGTTCCTCAGGATTTCATGCCACCGGGCGAAAACCTGCTGCTCGCGTGCTCTGCACACATGTGGCCGCAGATGTACGTATCATTTTCTGAACATTTAGCATTGATATCTCACTCTACGTGTCATTATGACTCACACATATATACATAGGGATACACCTATGTACTTGAATTAAACCAAAACTTTCAGGGCAAACTTTATATTATGTAGTGTGATCCAGCCAAGTTGGCAAACTCTTGATGGACCAATGGCTGATGTGTAACTATTGCCTCGGCAAAATAATGCTTGCTAACGTACATTTTTTTGGTAAAACGTAACCTAGTGCTCTTAGTTCTTTTTAACATTTTATTAAGGTATCTGAAAGGCGGGTAATAGTGCCTAAAACTGCAGAATGTAGACTGGCCCTGTTGTTTTTGCAAGTGATTTCTCATCGTAACTGTCGTTGATTACTACTGGATAACGAAGATTGAATGATCGTTTGTTTTGAATGCTGCATGACAGTGGTAGTTTATGTGGCCTAATATTGTCTGATATTGCCCACCCTATTGCAAAAACCAGCGCCACTGGGTACCAGCGTCCAGCGCCATGCCTGATTATGGGCCCAATATGGCGCTGGTAGCAGCGCCTCCCTGCGCAGGTACTGGGACGCTGGAGCGGCACCGTCCCAGTACTCCGCGCAAAATGGCTTCACAGGGATAAAACGGGGGTGCCCATTCGCCATAAATAGATAAATGCATAAGTAAAATAACGCGCATTCATGGTAAAATAAACAAATAAAAAGTGAATAAAAAATAACACACCGTTTCATGGATTTGAACTTGCTACCTTCTGCTCACATACCGAGTACGCTACCCACTACGCCACGCCAGAACATGCTCATGAGGTTGTAAAACGACTATTTATCCGAAGAACGTGCCGTTCAACTTCATGTTTACAAGTCGCACAGTCAAGACTGACACAATATTCCTTTCCAAATAACCATTGCGTCTTGATCCGACAGCACGAAAGGCTTCCTGGCAATGAATGACGTGACGATATTAGGAAGAGCGCAAAGTTTTTTAAAGCATCTACATCTTAACTCTGAAAAATCTCAAATTGACTGGAGGAGCAGCCAGAGATTGTCGGCTGTAGCTGCCAATAGTTTTTTTTTCCTTTGATAGTCGGTACTGGCCTTTGCTACTGGTCAACAAGTAGAGTTGATTTACATGTCTTTTTTGGTAGATATCCATGCACACGAGTGAATAAAGAGTATTTTTTTTCCACGCAAGCGACGATGTAGCTGTACACATCCTGCGTGCCAGATTACATATTTGCACCTATATCGTTATCTGCAGCTAATAAACCACCGAAGAAATGACCAATGCAATCCAATGAAAAAGTATGCTAGTACGTTAGTTCACTAACGCGTACCAAATCACCAACTCAAATTTTTTTGTTTTTACGTACGAGTCAGAGAAGTACCGGCTCTTGCGCTCAGAAAGAAGCTTTGGGTGACAGCCTACGTTGCTGAAAGCATGAGACATCGATCGTCGCCACTCCTTGTGCGGGCACTGCACACGTAGATAAATGGTCGATTTAGGCTCAGAGATGTGTAAACTGTACTTTAAAGTCATGCTTACACATTAAAATCGTGCCTGCTTAAAGTATAAAGCGCCGGCAGCAGGTACGCCGATGCGGGCGGCATGATAAGCCTCACTGGGACGGGGCACTGGGTAAGGCTGCTTTCGAAGCAGCTGAGTTGCGATGCTTGAAGTTTCTGATTTGAGCTTTGCAACATTTCTCACAGTTACATAGACGGTACCTTAAGTAAGTGGAAGGTCAATTAACGCCAGAAATGCATTTACGGAGTGCGATGCCGAGCGACAGCCGTTTTTCTGGTCTCCACTAGCAGCATACAGTGGGCGTGCCAGTGTACAGATATATGCAGTTAATTAATAAAAACAATTAAAAAAACACCAATAAAAATAACAATGCAATCCGCTGAAACCGTATGCCAGGGAGTCAGTTCACGAAGGCGAACCAAATTACCAACTAAACTTAAAACTGCGTGTTGTTACATATCAGCCGGAGAAGTACCGGCTAAGTGCGGCCGGCAGCTTTCGGTGACAGCCTGCGTAGCTGAGAGCGCGACGTTCGATCGTCAGCGCTTCTTGTGCAAACATTGACACAAGACAAAATAGTTGATTTAGGTTCATGCACATCTGAACTATACTATACAGTTATTCTCACACTTTAAAGTTGTGTGTACACGAAGCAAGAAGTGCCGGTAACATATATACCAACGCGGCTGTCACGACAGGTTTAATGCTCGCTGGGCCGGGCACTGGGTAAGACCGCTCTCGACGCGTCGAGTTAGTATGGTTGAAGATTCTGCATTTGACCTTCGGAACACCTCTAACTCTTACCTGAAATAAGTAGAAGGATAAGCATGACCAGACATACGTTTATGCGGTGTGGCGGAATCGAACGACGGCTTTTTTTTTCTCGCCTCCGCTGGGAAACCTTGCGAAGCGATCGAACAAGCGCATTTACGTTTCCTCAACTTGGCGGCAAAAACAATTTCCTGTTTCTGTTTGGAGTGGCGTGCAGCTTCAAGCTTAGAAACACTGCAACTTGGAATCGTTACAGCAACACAGGGATGCTGCGAATATGGCCGGTTCACGCAGAGGCATAGGCGAAAAAGGTGCGTTATAGTTGTTGCGATACGTAAGTGCGCCGCAAAAAATACGTATGCTCGATATCTAATAGGGAAGCATCTCTCCCTGCCATCAAACTAAGCATTTTATATTCAACGACATAAAAACAAAACTAGGCACAAGCTACAATAACAGGCAAGCTGCAGCTGCGCTGGTAGAAACAGTGCGTGCTCTAGTATTCACCAGCGCTTGCCAGTGAAAATTACAGCGCTTCCAGCACTTTGCAGTAAGCACCAGCATCACAGTGGTTGAGCCAGCGCTCCTACCAGTGTGACACAGCTTTTTCCCAGTGCGCCCAGCGACGTGCCAGTAATTACAAGCGTGTACCAGTGTCTCCAGCGTGCACCAATGCCTAAAAATGTACTGGTATCACGCTGTTTTCGCAATAGGGCAATGTCTTTGCGTGCCAATGCATAATAGTGTGGCTTTTTCACAATCAACTAATGCTGACCCAACCACAGCTCCTGTGGCGTTGCGCTGGCTAGTTATGGTTACTGCTGGTGAGCACAGGATGAAGTGGCATACGCGCGAAAAGGTGAAGGGTGAAGTTAAAAGAAAATAAAAGAAACAAGTCATTCACTGATTGATTAACTGGCATATGCATGTTGACCGTTGATATTGACTATTTAGCGGCTGGTGATGCCTATTGGCTGCTCTACTTGTCGCTAAATGTGAGAAATAATGTCTTACGTTGGGTGATGTTCACCAGCTGTCCCCCAATTTTCCTTACTCCTGTAGGGAACTATGCGAACGACGACGAAGCAGCATGAAACGGCAAGCCACAGCGTTGGTGCACGTGCGACCCGAGCTTGCGTTTGTTTTTGTATTTTCGGCCTGTTGGTGTTCCTCGCTCTTCTGGCGTTCCTCGGCCTTCCAGTAGGTATGTACGTGAATAAACTGCGTGACATCTGGTGGAGGTGTGTGGACTCCCGTACAAACCTGGAACTTCGCTCCCGTAAGATTCCACCTCTACGTGACACGAACATGGCCACCGAGACGCCTCTCCAGGTGGGACCTTCGACCGTCCATGTCACTTGCGGTGCCGTGTATCCTCAACGAGACCCTCCTATCTTCAAGGGCTCCACTGAGTCGGACGTCGAAGATTGGTTGGCGAGGTACGACAAAGTCGGCGCAAGTAACAAATGGGACGACCCAAGTAAGCTTGGCTACGTCACATTCTACCTTGCGGACACCGCGCAACTGTGGTTTAATAACCACGCAGCTGACATTACTACGTGGTCTGCATTCAAGACGGCTATTACGGACGTCTTTGGACGACCTGCGGCACGCAAGCTTCAAGCCGAGCACCGTTTACGTCACCGTGCGCAGCAACCAGGCGAGACCTACAGGGGCTACATTGAAGATGTGTTGCATCTATGCAACCGCATCAACTCTACCATGCCTGAGGAAGAAAAAATCAGGCACATATTGAAAGGCATTGACGACGGCGCCTTTCAGATATTGCTCGCGAGAAATCCCCCCACCATTGCGGTCCTCGTTTCCCTCTGTCAAAGCTTCGATGAATTGCGTAGGCAGCGCGCAATTGCTCGTCAAGCCATCACGACGCCAGACACGCTCGCAAGCTTGCACCTAGCTGCCCAGCCTACCGACCAGCAGCCGCTGCTTTCGACAATCAAGGACTTCGTCCGCGAAGAGGTAGCGCCAGCTGTCACTGCTGCCACTGACACATGAGCCCACGCAAGCTTGGCACCGGACCTCCAACACGTCATTCGGACCCAAGTCGCTGAAGCCCTTCCGCCGGTGCATCAGCAACCACCAGTCACAACGCCTCTCACGTACGCCGCCGTCGCTGCTCGGCCTACGCAACAGCGTATGCCGTATGCTCAACCTGCCACGCCACCCTATGTCGTGCCTACAACCCCAATTGCGGTGCCGTATCCCTACGCGAGATCTCCAGCTCCATTTTACCGTCGCTCAGACGCTTGGAGGACGCCAGATAATAGGCCCATCTGTTTCGCCTGTGGTATCGTTGGACACGTCGCCCGCCACTGTCGCCGAGATCCCCCTCCAGTCGACGCCGTGGGCCGGCCAATGGCGTCGTCGTCTAGGACGCCATCAAGGTACACCACTGACGGTCCTCGACCCAACGCAAACCATCGGTCACCATCGCCACGACGACGCTCCCTGTCACCTATGCGTCGCCGACATGCTACGGAAGAGGGAAACTGATCGCTGCAGCTCCGGAGGCAACAGCTGCATACAATTCGAACTGCTTAGGGCCTCCATCTTTCTCGCCGCAAAACGTTATTGACGTCAATGTTGAGGGGACCGCCGCACAAGCGCTTATCGACACAGGGGCCGCCGTTTCCATAATATGTGAGCCCTTATGCCGCAAGTTGAAAAAGGTGACGACGCCACTTTCGGGCCTGATGCTCCACACGGCCAACTCGCAGTGCATATAACCTACAGCTGTGTGCACTGCACGTGTCATTATCCAAGGTGAACTTTATGCCATTGAATTTTTTGTGCTGGCATCCTGCTCCCACGAAGTCATCCTTGGATGGGACTTTCTTTCGCGTCATCGGGCCATCATAGATTGCTCACGTGCAGAAGTTGCCCTTACACCGCTGCCAACCTCTTGTTTTGTGGATTCTCTTCCTGAACCTTACAAACTTGTCGTTGTTGCAGACACGGAAATAGCACCGAGAACATCTGCCCTTGTAGCCCTGACCTGTACGGCCGCTCCTGCCGGAACTGTTTTGTTCACTCCGTCTGACGTATTTACCCGCCGCCGTAGCCTACACCTGCCCTTTGCCGTACTCACCGTGGAATCCGGTGCTACCGCCATGCTCGTCGCGAACTCGCTATCGTCGCCAGTTACCTTACTTCGCGGAGAATGTTTGGGTAACATACAAGACGTTGACCTCTTGCGCCCTCTAGAGTTCGCCGAACACGCACCTCACCTCCAGCTCAATGCTATGACGCCACCTGTGGCCACAGTGCCCGCGCCAGATTCATTCTAGCCCTCTGTTGCCGCTGAGCTATCGCCGACACAAAGAAGCGAACTCTTGTCCCTTCTTCGAGAGTTCCGTTCTGTCTTCGATTGCGCTCAACCATCTTTGGGTCGCACAGCGAACATCACGCACCACATTGACACCGGTACTCATGCTCCCTTACGCCAACGACCATATCGAGTTTCAGCGGAAGAGCGCCGTATTATCAATGAACAAGTCGACGATATGCTCAAGCGTGGTGTCATCCAGCCATCGCAGAGCCCTTGGTCGTCCCCTGTTGTACTTGTGCGCAAAAAGGATGGGTCTATCCGATTCTGTGTCGACTACCGCCGGCTCAATAAGATAACTCGGAAGGATGTGTACCCGTTGCCACGCATCGACGGCGCTCTCGATTGCTTGCAAGGGGTAGAATATTTCTCCTCCTTAGATTTACGCTCAGGATATTGGCAAGTTCCAATGGCTGATCCTGACCGATCGAAGACTGCATTTGTAACACCTGATGGGCTGTATGAGTTTAACGTCATGCCGTTTGGACTCTGCAACGCCCCAGCTACTTTCGAACGGATGATGGACACCATCCTTCGCGGCTACAAGTGGAACACGTGCCTTTGCTACCTAGACGATATCGTCGTTTTTTCTCGCGACTTTTCCACTCACCTTGTTCGTCTTCGTGCTATTCTCACGTGTCTCACCTCTGCTGGCCTTCAACTTAACATCAAGAAGTGCCATTTTGCCGCACGTCAGCTCACCATAGTGGGTCACGTCGTCTGCAAAGAGGGTGTTCTCCCGGATCCGGCGAAACTCCGCGCCGTGGCCGACTATCCGAAGCCCAATTCCATCAAGACGCTTCGAAGTTTTATCGGCCTGTGCTCATACTTTCGTCGATTTGTGCGCAACTTCTCTTCCATCATCGCGCCTCTTACCAACCTGTTGACAACTTCCAAAGGCATTTCTGCTTGTTCAAAAGAGTGCGACGAATCCTTCACCGCGCTTCGGCGGTTATTATTATTCCTCCAATTCTACGACATTTTGACCCTAATGCGCCTACGGAGGTCCACAGCGACGCCAGTGGTGTCGGTCTTGGTGCTGTATTGGCTCAACGAAAACCAGGGCACCAAGAATACGTGGTCGCTTACGCGAGTCGAACCCTCAAGAAAGCCGAGTGTAATTATTCCGTCATGGAGAAAGAGTGCCTCGCAATCGTCTGGGCTTTGACGAAGTTCCGCCCATACCTTTGTGGCCGCCCTTTCGAAGTCGTTACGGACCACCACGCTCTATGCTGGCTATCATCGCTCAAAGACCCGTCGGGGCGCCTTGGTCGTTGGGCGCTTCGCCTACAGGAATACGACATTCGTGTTGTATACCGATCCGGCCGCAAGCACTCCGACGCTGATGCGCTATCCCGCTCGCCGCTACCGGCTGACCCAGCCTCCTCGTCACCTTCTTCAGCTGTCATAACACCAATCGACTTCACAGACATGGCATCGGAACAACGCAAAGATGTGTGGGTTTCCCAACTCCTCGCCTTTTTGACTGATCCGTTAGCTAATTTAGTGTCAAGAACTATCCGCCGTCAAGCCACACATTTCGCTATTCGAGACGACCTACTCTATCGGCGGAATTACACGTCTGAAGGTAGGAAGTGGCTGTTAGTGATACCCAACCACATGCGCTCGGAAATCTGTACTGCTTTCCACAACGACCCGCAAAGCGCTCACGCTGGCGCTCCCAAAACGTACAACCGTCTACGTCAGCGGTACTACTGGCGCGGCATGTACACATTTGTCCGCAAGTACGTACGTGCTTGTACTGCATGCCAGCGACGTAAAGTCCCACCTCAACGCCCTACCGGTACACTTCAGCCTCTGCCTTGTCCAGCGCGTCCGTTTGACCGCGTCGGTATCGACTTATACGGACCACTTCCCACGTCGTCTTCTGGAAATAGGTGGATAATTGTCGGCGTGGACCACCTCACGCGTTACGCGGAGACAGCAGCACTACCCGCAGCAACCGCGAGGGAAGTTGCGTTTTTCATTTTGCGCAATTTTGTTCTTCGCCATGGTGCTCCCCGCAAACTTTTGAGCGACCGGGGGCGTGTTTTTTTGTCTGACGCCATTCAAGCGTTGCTCGCTCAGTGCAAGATGGTTCATCGCCTGACGACAGCATATCACCCGCAGACGAATGGCCTCACAGAACGATTTAATCGCACTCTCGGTGATATGTTGACGATGTACACAGCTTCAGACCAGACTAATTGGGACACTGTCCTTCCATTCGTCACGTATGCGTATAACACCGCTACGTACGCGACAACAGGATTCTCCCCTTTCTTTCTGTTGTACGGACGCGAACCATCGTGCACGCTGGACACTATCCTCCCATACACGCCCGACTCCTCTGAGTACACTGCAATTTCTGATGTTGCCAGGTACGCAGAAGATTGCAGACGATTGGCCCGTTCTCTGACAACCGAAGACCAAGGCCACCAGAAGGTACGGCTTGACACCGGCCGACATCTCTCTACTTTCACGACTGGTGCTCTTGTTTGGCTCTGGGTTCCACCGAGCACTCCTGGCCTTTCGTCGAAATTACTGGCACGATACCACGGGCCCTACCGCATTCTCGCCCATACGTCACCCGTCAATTATGAGATTGAACCATTGACACGGTCTCATGACTTACGCCGTCGTGGCCGAGAAATTGTGCATGTGAGTCGCCTGAAGCCGTATTACGACCCCGCTATAGTGACTACGCCTTAAGTCGCCAGGTTGGCTACGCTATTCACCAGGGGCCAATGTAGGGAACTATGCGAACGACGACGAAGCAGCATGAAACGGCAAGCCACAGCGTTGGTGCACGCGCGACCCGAGCTTGCGTTTGTTTTTGTATTTTCGGCCTTTTGGCGTTCCTCGCTCTTCTGGCGTTCCTCGGCCTTCCAGTAGGTCTATACGTGAATAAACTGCGTGACACTCCCAATTTTAAGCTGCTGTTGCTCAAGGTTTGCTGCAGACAAGCAGTTTTGTTGCTTATAGAAAAAAGTAATTCAAGTGATAAACGTTCGAATACGACTGTAAGTTAATGTACTGTTGCTCTACGCTCCAAGAGTGCACCGTCGAACGGCGCTCGTAATAAGTACGTAAGCATGTCGTTGCAGGCACCTTCCCTCAACAAGTGTGATGTCTACTTTCGCCACCGAGTGCGAATGTTTGATAGAACTATAGAGGTTTTTTGTGCCAAATTGCAGTCGCTGTGCCTAGCTAACACCGCGTCCTGCTCATAACTACAAAATGTACGCAGATTGCCAACAAGCATATAGAGCCTTGGTTCAAAGATAAGCCATGTGGCATAGGCAATTACTTATTGATGGCTTCTCATTGCATCCATTCACACCTGCATCGATTATGATGGAGATTTATTGCCCAAGAAATAAAACTGCCTACATATTTCTGCCCTTGCCGTGTACATCCGATACGATTCGATCAACGAAAGCGTGGTCGAGATTCTGAAGAACAAGTTTTAATGAAGAGCAGGCACACCGATCATCTTTCACCAGCGGAAATATGTACGGTGTAAACTAAAGGACAGAGACAGCGTGACCCTGGTGGCTACTGCGCAATATCACCAGTCGGACACAGTAGACCAACGTCACGTGCACTATATTTTGGCAGGTCCCAGAAAAGAGTTCTTCTCTTAGGAGGTGTGGTCTACTGAACATAAAGTTTGCGTTCATGTGGCTTCGTTTCTTTGCGGCTGCGTTTTGTAGGGATATGCCTGGTCGCTTGTTAAATGAGTGAGATGCTAGACTCACTACAATACTCTAATATGTTCCAACCATATTCACTACTTTGCCGGCGAAGTTCACAAGCTTAAAAAAACACTATGGCCACCTCTCGACACGCACGAGGCCCACCGCGGCTGCCAAGGACAGAGTACAAGATAGAACTACGTAGCAATTGCAGGACCTGTGCACTTGCAGCAGCAGTACGCCATCAGTCACATCATACGTTTAAAGGAATCAGCAGTTATACTGTGTTTTTACGCCTCTGTTTGTCTTGACGTGATAGAAAGCAGAAAGGTCGCATGGCTCACTGTAGTGCCCTGGCTTCTTCGCGCTAGCATTGTCGTAGTCAGTGCTCACAGTCAGCGCCTTTGTTTCGCAGTCATGCTTCTCTATGCAGAAACTAGGCTTCCTATATCAGTCAACGAATGTGACCATCTTTACACGACACATATATATTATCCATGGGTTCCCATGCTGTCTACGTATTTGCATATATATTGCTTTGAGGCCAGGCTATTGCCTATTTTGCTCCTGAAGCTCCTAGTCTTACTTCACGCAGTATTGTTGTCTGCTGCTTTCTTCTTCATTGCTTCACCTTTGTAAAGAGTTGAGGTGTCATTACAATGCTACCCAGTTTCATTTCCAAATAAAAAAGCATATTGGTTTCACAATACTAAGCGAAAATCATACCAATTGTTTATCATGGACACTTACATTTTTAACAAATCATATCTACTAATGCCCATACTTATATTTTCAGTTCCGCAACTTTGCTGTATTTCTGCCTTCACTAACTTCTCCGTCCTTCTTCCTTCCTTCCTCCTTGCTCGTCCTACCTTCCGTTTACCATGATAAGGGCACATTTTCTGTGCTCCTTTATTACAGATCTTGAGCAGCTGAAATGCAGGAGTATATTTGTGTCAAATTTATTCGTCAAAAATATACCAGCCGTCAGCTTCATAAGAAAATCACTGCCAGCACTGTGACTAACCCCAGCATATGTAGGAAAGGAAAAGGGAAATGCAAAAACGCCACAGTAAAAAAATTTTGTCCTGCATTGGCGGATACAGTTAGTAACGCTGAATCGTGGGTGGGGAACGTGGTGGAACGCAATGGAGCCTGATTATGCCAACAGCAAAAAAGTATCTCCTCTATCTCATATACAGACCGTTTGTGACAGGATTTTGAAGTCAGGATTAGAAACATGTCGACACTCATGTTCCTAATGACAGAAACAGGGACTCGCATTGTAAAACATGGATTTTGTAAGGTGGTCATGTTTGAACACATGTTCGCCACATGGAATGGCTCGCGGAAAAATGCATTCAGACCAGTCCTCTCTCGGTAGATTTTCCTCAAAAAGCGCCAGTAATTGCAACAGGTGAGAAAATAAAGCTGGTAAATTTTTGTGAATTCACAATCAATTTAAATTCGAAAGTATTTTACTGCGTACTGCGGGCACTTTGAGTATCTATCTATCTATCTATCTACCTATCTATCTGTCTATCAACCTATCAATCTATCTATATATATATATATAAATATATACATATACATATATATATATATATATATGAGATCTAACAGACAGTAATGCCAAGGAATGTACAGGGGAAGTTATTAGAACCAATGGAATGTAAATAAGAAAGAAAAGTGGATGAAAAATTACCAGCCGTGAGCTGTAATCGAACCTACGACCTTCGAATTACGCTTTCGATCCTCTAACCACTGAGGTACCACAGCGGCCTTCCCTCCATCCACAGCGGCCTTCCCTCCGTCCTGCTACTAACCGCAGGCGCTAGGGAGCCTTCATGTGCGCACGTCTCCATGTTTTAGGATGGTGGCAGCCTTTGACCCACCACTTGCCGCCACCCGCTAAAACACAATGTTGCCAGTCCTGGTTTCCGTGGCAACAGGCGCCATGTTGGTTCTTGCGGCCAGGCGTTCCTGCTCCGTCGCACTGCACCAGCTGCATGTTGGCGCGGGTGTGCAAGCTGCGGTATGAGCTGCGTTTGATTACCCCATGGACGTAGCTTTCGCTACGACACCATCCTTGTGCTAACCACACATAAAAAACTTTGAAGTCTATATGCCAGGGTGCTGCGTGCAACAATGGAAAACCATCTGGAGACCTTCCCGCTTCCCGACTTCCTGGGCTACACAAGTGAAGTGAGACTGCTTGGAGGCGACTACTTCTCGCCGTGTTTGTGAGGTGAGTACCCGTTGTATTGTGGGTGGGTTGAGTATATCACCGCACAATTCGTGAAATGGCTGACTTAGCCATGCAACGAAAAGCAGTTTGAGCAAAGCAAGCACGACAACGTGCACAGCATAATAATGAATTAGGTTTCGTTCGGCTACACTGTGCGAGCGGAAGATGGTTGAGTATGCTTGTTTATCCTTAAAGTCGAAGCGCCGTTCCTCAATCCAATGATATGACTAGTCGAATGTGTGGTCCTGCATGCATTCACTATCTGCACTTTGTCGATTTCCGAAGCCGTCACTGCATTCGTCGCAGAAAACGCCAGGCTCGTAAACCACTTACAGATGCTCCCGTTCGCTTCTACCTTTTTTGGCAGATGTTCGCATTCCTGCAATTTTACCTCGGTTGCTTTGGAAGGGCATTTGGAAAATAGACAGACGAGCCGATGAATGCGTTCCCTGTAGGCTCTTGTCTTGCACAGTTGCAACGCAGCTAACTTTTTGTGTGGCTTCCATGGGGTATTTGTTCTGCGCTTGAATGACACGTGCAACCACACCGAAACTCGCTCAATATTTGCAAACAGGACTTCTCTTTTATAACATAGAATGCGACAGATTTACTGTTCGTGTCCGTTCATCCTTCTGTCTATCTGTCGGTCCTGAAAGGAGCAGTATGTGTGCACTAAGCAAGTCGGTTGTCAGCCCATATTTCAAATATGCCCGATGTGATGCATCGTTATTTGTGTCGTCCTTTTGTTTCATAACCTGATGCAAAGATGATTTGATATCGTAAACTCTGCTTTTCTTTAGTGGTTGTAGGGAAAATGTGTATGGACTCTGTATATGTGGTCGGATCCTTGTATGATTTTTTGTCTTATTGCTCTTCTCTAGACCCAATGCGAGGACACACGCTTCCAGCAAAGGAGGCAGGATCGTTTGAAGACACAAGGCCAGAAGCCGTTTGGATGCTGTTTGCAATAAAATATGACCTGAAAAAAAAAGATTTCTCCCTCGCTGCTCCCCTTTGCTTTTCTTCAAGCCTGATATACAGGCTTGTGGGCATAGGGCGGAAGGGTTACAATGTGATTGAATGCCCTTCTTTTTCGGGCAATGCTTACAGCTTGTAAGGTTTTTAAGCAGTCATTGTACAGATTCGTTCGCAGGAACTAAACTTGCTGTAGGAAAATATATTACGGAGAAACGCAATGTTTAGGGTAAGATAAACAGGCTAGCTGAGCCACTCGGTTTACAGAGAACATCGCGAGCTACCCGGTTGTTTGTTCTGCCTTCCCTGTCAATACGAGTTCCATCATATAAACAGCACAGTTTTGAGCTTTGCACTAAGGGGCCTTTGAGGTATTTGCAGTGCTAAGATGATGATGCTTCATAAATGGCGCGCAGACATTGAGGTTTATTCATAGTGACATCGAGGTTCTCCCCCTCGCAAGTATAGGCTCTCTAAATAACCTCACTCCGCCAATGCGGTGGGTCTACCAAGTGAGAGAAACGAACTGTTTTAACAGTATTTTATACAAACTCGAGTCACGAACATGTTTTTCCTGTTCTACCAAACCACGGATAACTTCAAAAAACAACCCGTCAGCCTTCAGCACTTGCTATACAAAAAAAAACCCTCTTCTCGTTGAAACCCACGCTGCCGTCAATGTGAATGAGCGACCACTCAGAACCAACATGGTGGCCCGCCAAGTATGGGGGCAGTTTTAGCCAGTTGTAAGCAACCATGATCGGAGTTGTCACCACCCTAAAACACGGAGACGCGCGCACATGGAGGGTCCCTACGCGACGCACGATCGCAGCGACACCGTAGCCTCGAAACCAGCGCTTGCGGGCCAAATGCGGGCCGCCATTACCACACGCAATTTCAAATTTTTCGCATGCGGTCCGCGAACGCGAACGCCAACTCGCGTTACGACGCATGCGCAGTGGCAGCGACTGCACCGCAAGGGCTCGCAGTGCGCTATTCTAAAGCTCCCTAATATTGGGTTGTCACGCAGTGAAGCCGGATGCGAATTCAATTGTGCTATTGGTGCTTTTATTTACGGAGTGTTTTCCTCATTTCTTGCGATACTGGCGACGGAAATCGGCTGCTGCGGTGGCGGACAACTACGGCGCTGCGCGTGACCCGTGTTCTGATCTCATAACAGCGTTCGCTGTAAAAAAGACACAAATGAACGCAATTTGCGGGTGACGCAGCGACGTGCTTAACGCTTAGGCTACTGCAGAGCGCGTCCGGGCTTTTTAGGTTGTTGAACGTTTTGTCTGGAGTTAACAACACAATGCGTGCAACTAAGGCGATGTTTCTGGTGTTCGGCAATAGAGTAACTCAAATGGCGTCGTCGTTCTACACTACGTTTTCATACCGGTCCCGCTTCTGTGCTCTACCTACGCGGGCAGCTCTGTTATATTATCTATTTTTATTGTGCTTTCTCGGTTGTTAATATGAACCGTGGAGAGATTTTTAGAGCTTTTTAGCGCTGTGGACGTTTTTTACACATATCGCAATTTGTTTTTACATTTATTTGCGGGCACTTTTTCTTTCCTTAATTTTCTTCACAATAAGGTTGCTGAACGACTAATTAGTTCTTTATGTTCTAGGCTACGTGATTTAATTTACTTCTAGGTTACGTGATATTGTTCTAGGCTACGTGACATAATAAACTATTTTGCTACAACCTTGAAAACTGAGCATTCGCTATCGTGAAAAAAACAAGACTATTCTTTCAAAGCTTGCACACGAGATGCGTAATGAAAATATTTAAAAACGCATTCACTCTGATCTCTGTACTTGTAGAAGTCATGGCGGTGTCCATGTACTTTCAGCTCTCACGAAATATTTCGATATCAGGATTTCGAAAAACGGGCCACTCTTTTATTACGCGAATAAAATATTTATTTATTTAGGTATACCACAGCCCAAGTACAAGGCTATAGTAGGCATGGATGAGTAGTCCAGTTTGAAAGCAACAGAGTAAATAACAACAAGTTAAAGCTCAAATACATTAGAGCAATACAAAAGAAAACAAAGCTTTGCATATTACAAACAAGAACTTACATATGTTTGAAGTGGTTAGTAGCGTCATCAATGAAATCTTTTTATTCTAGTGAGCAAACCCTCCTTGGTAGAGAATTCCACAGCTCCATACAACGTTGAAAAAAAGCTAAACTTTAATATATTTTACCAGGGAATAAAAACTTCATCTTCAAGTTATGGGAGCTGCGGGTGCAAGTTTCATCCATGAGTGCTATGTTGTTACCGCCAAAGATGCCAGCGTAGGAGTCGATAACCGTAAATAATAGTTTCAAAAATAAATATGGTAACGAGAATGCGATGATACAATGTTTAGTAATTTCAGGGCTTGTGAGGGTGAGAAGTTAAGGCTATAGTTACGACATATGAAACAGATGACTTTACGTTAGACGTAGTCAAGTATTTTTAGGTCACCTTGTTTGTGAAGCTACCAAACTACGGATGTGTATTCCAGTATAGGCTGATAGAGGTCTTATACAGAAGTAACTTGGTGCCACGGGGAGATATAGCGAAAGTACGGCGCAAATAACCTAATTGCTTAGAGCTTTCGCGCTGATATATTCGATGTGGTTAGCCCAGACAGTTTTTTTTTGTTAGAATTACGCCTAGATATTCATATTGTTACACTCATTTACGTTGAGTGCGACCTAGGTGATAATCAAATGAAAACAGATTCTGGCCGTTGGTAAATGATATGACGGGTGTTTTAATGTAGGCGACGTTGATCTGCCATGTTTTACATTGAGCGCTGAGAGACATGAGCAATTGTGAAAGACGCTGAAGATCTTCCGCAGAGTTGATGAATTCGTACAATACGCGAGTGTCCGCATAGGCCTTATTGTAGACAAGGTGCAGTGTGGTAAATCATATATATCTATATGAGGAACAATACTGGGCCAAGTACAGATCTCTCCGGAACACCTGATGTGACGTCAACAAGATGACTCGACTAAATTGAAAGAAACAAATTGTGAGTTATCATGAAGGAAACTGGTGATCCAAAAAACAAGACGGTAATTATTGAGTTGTAATCGAATTTCGCTAGCAACTTAGAATTAAATAAGAGTCGAAAGCTTTAAAAAAGTAAAAAAAACTGACATCTATTCAGTTCTTGTATGGTTAGGTTAGAGGCGACGTCATGAACGAAATCAACTAATTGTGTAACAGGGCTGTAGCCATGACGGAGGCTGGGCTGAGTGGACGTTAGAACTTAATTGGAGTCAAGGAATTATGGGTTGTATTTGTGAATATTATGTTCCAACACCTTGCATGACTCTGGTGTGAGAGATATAGGCCTGTAATTAGATAATAATTTTCTATCACGAGATTTATACAAATGCAATACTATCGCTGCTTTTCATGAAGGGGGTACTTCACTGCAGTCTAGGGACTTCTGTCAGATCCCTGTAAGTAACGCTTGTTTATGTGAAGTATCTCACAAAAAAGGAATTGTCTAAATTGTCCGAACCAGTATATTTCTTCGTGTCGAGATGCAACATTCAGTTTACCACACCTTCCGACCTTCCGAGCCTTGCACCTATGGTGCTTCGAAACTGATGCTTCCCATAGCTGACAAGCCCCTGATCGAGAAAACGTAAGTCATTGAAAAACAGCGCAAACAGATACCATTACGCCTGGGAGTCCACACCAAGCGTCAATACCTCTGCAAAGCCAATCTGTGTCAAGGCCGGTGATCAAGCCCGCCTGATGCGATCAACTCCACGACGTCATCAAGTGGCGGCGCTGGTCTGTTTTACGCAACACACAGCGAGCTTCATCAGCCCACGAGCCCGATGAAGCAATCGGCGCCTTCCAGTCTGGCAATTCTTACGCAATGCGTCACAACATCACTAGTCCTTGGGAGCAACCCAGCGCAGCGGCCCCGGATTTGATGAACGTGACGCAGCCAAACAGTGGGTCCGCATTGAAGGATTCTGACATCACGGCTGACGGCACTTCTGGTTGGAAGTTGGTGACGTAAAGGTCCACCCGGTGCCCATAAAAAAGGTCAAGCGGCGCGTTGCGAGCACCTGACCTATGCGTCAGAGAGAAGCCGACGTATGCGTGCGAGAGAAGATAGGTTAGCTCTTCGAGTTCCTAAGCTGTCGGCCCCAGTGCCGCATTTGTAACGCCTCTATTCCTATGCTGTACATGAATCTCACCTTAACTCACCGTCGTCTTGTCTCCTCGTCCATCAGCTCTGCACAGAAACAGTTGCGAGCTGAGAAACGCACGCTACCAAACGCCCGGTGGCCTTGGCGGCGAGTTTCAGAGCAGTGGCGCCTTCGATCCCGTGTTGGCGTCACGCCTTCGTAACAGTAGATGGCAGCTGCAGGATCGGCCGGCGTCAGCGACATCGATACGGTGAGTGCCTGATGTTTTCCCCCCAGTTCACCAGGCTACTCAGTCATAGGTTATAATAGTTTATAGAAGGGCTGTGTGAAGCATTAGTGATTGAGCTTTTCTTATTTCAAGCCAAGTCGAAGCGCTTTGAAACCAAAGGTAATGCGGAGGGTGTAAACACGGCAGTGTTGAAAATGGCGTGCGCGTCTTGCTAGTAGACTTATAGTGGAAATGGCAAGTAGATTCTTAACAGGGGCAAACAGCAAGAGGCTAGTGTGAACGATGGAGAATCTTCAAGTGAAGGCAATTATCGAAATTTGTGAGGAACTTGGCCTTACTTTGGGCCATGCGAAACGAAAGCAAGCGGTCCTTGAGATTGTAAAGAATGAAGGAGTGTCGGCTGAGAAAGTCGATGAGGCCTGGGCGGATATCAAAACATGCAGCGAGGAGGCTGAAAGGCGAGAAATAGAAGTTCGCGAACGCGAAGAAGCTGAAAGGCGAGAAGTTCACGAACGTGAAGAAGCTGAAAGGCGAGAACGCCGCGAGGAGGCCGAGAAACAGGAGCGCCTTGAATCGGAACGAATAGAATACGCAATCCTACAGTGTTCGCAGGCGCCTAGCATACCTTCTGCGACAGTTCAGGTCAGCAGTCAGAGAATCCGCGACCAACTGCCACCGTTCGCAGTATAGGCGAGGACATGGCGAAGTACCTTGTCAAGTTCGAACCGTCTGTGAGCGAAATGCCTTGGAGTGGTCTCTTTTGGTGCCGAACCTGTTAGCTCTTCTTCCCGGCGAAGTGTCCGACGTTATAACGTGCTTGTCGAGAGAAGCGTTTGAGAGCTATGACGAGGGGAAGGAAGTGCTCTTGAGACGTTATAGGTTGTCACCCGAGGCTTTCAGGCAAATGTTCCGGTAAGCTAAAAAGGGGAATGAGTCACACGTTGACTTCGCGTTTCGTCTTAGCCGATTTAATTCAATGGCTCAAGATGAAGGTGTTTATGACAATCGCGATAAAGTGGTAGAATACATTACATTGTTGAAATGCTACCACCGCATCGACGAAGATGTCAAGCTTTTGCTGCGGGACAAACTTGGTGAAGTGCAGCTTAACAAGGCAGCACAGCTGCTGAGGAGTAATATACTCTCCAAAAGTTGCATAGGGGGGCAGTGCATGTTGAAAAGAATGAAAGGAAGAAGAGCTTTTAAAAGAAACCTGATCAACTAAAACATACTCCGCCCCGTTTTTTAGAAAAGATTCGTGTCTTACAAAAAGCACGGTAGGGGAATGGCAAGCAAAAGCGGAGAAATTGAGCAACGTTCCTAAAGAACGCACTGATACCACGCAGGCATTTGAATCACGGAAGCCGGTAATCTACTCCAAGTGCAAAAAGAAAGGGCACATCGCGATCAACTGTAAGCAAAAGTTTGCTTTCGTCATAATCCGAGATTCGGAAATGAACATGTGGTTGTTAGAGCCGTATCCCCAAGAAAATAGTGCGAGTGGGAAAACGTGTCGAGCACTTCGAGACACAGCGGCAACCATGAACCTTGCCCATCCTTCGTCTGTGTCTCCATACGACTTCAGAGGAGAATGCGCGTGACTAAGGCAAGTCGCCGAAAAACAGAGTGCTTACTTACCAATCATTACGGTTGTCATTGAAGGCACGTTTGGTAAGCTTCGCACCAAAGCGGCTGTGTCTGCCGCGCTTCTCGATCGTTTTTCTTATCTTTTTTCTAGTAACTGTGAGCAAGTCCTCAAAGAGCAGGGTAAATCGCTCTTCTCCAACTTAGCTTAAATGGCCCTCGCGCGTTCGCAAGCGCGGAAGCTTTCGCAGGAACTTGATCGTGTTCAATGTGGTGAAACACCACCTGCAAAACCTGTTTATATTTGTGGCCTTGGCGGCGTGTGGATGGAACCCCAGACAGAAAATCCTCTGTGTGAGTCCATTAAGCAGTCACTCAATCGGCCCGTCGGCGAAGCGACTGGCGCGGTCTGCGTCGGTGGAAGAGACGACATGGCGCCATTGAGTCAGAGCGAGAGGGGTGCAACGCTCTCGCCTGAGCGGAAAGTTGGAGTGAGCTGTCGAAGATTGATTGAGAAACGCTCATTCGAGAGCAGCAAGAGGACCTCTCGATCAAAGCGCCAAAAGACAACGTAAACTTGGGAAAAAGGAAAAAGAACGTTTCCTGTTTCGGGAATGCCGGGCTCCTGTATTAGAGCTACACAACTAACTGTGCGAGGTCACAAGTATGAGCAGCTCTTGGTGCCACGAAAGTATCATTGACAACTATTGGAACTGGTGCATGAAAGTGCGTGCGCAGGGCACCTTGGCATGAAGAAGACCAATGCTTGAGTTTCCTTTGAGTTTTATTGGCCGAAATACCGGAAGGATACCGAAGACTTTGTGCGCTTATGCGACACTTGTCAGAGGGCGGGTAAATCCACGGACAAGTGGAAGGCATCCATGGAGCTTGTGCCAATTATCACAGAACCTTTTTGGAGGCTAGTAATAGAGATTGTCGGGCCATTCCCAGAGTCAAGGTGAGGTTGTCGATACATCCTGACGACCCTCTGTGTAGCCACAAAATTTCCAGAAGCGATACCACTTCAGAAACTCAATTCCCCTCATGTCGTGGATGCACTAATATCTATATTTGCACGCGTTGAATTTCCTTCTGAGATACAATGCGGCAATGGCCGTGTCTTCACCAGCTGCCTTGCCGCTACCTTTTTAGATAAATGCGGAATGAAAGTAGTGCACAGCTCGATCCATCACCCGCAAACTAATCCGGTAGAGCGTATGCATTCTGTTCTGAAACGGATACTGAGAGCTCTTTGCTACTGCAGAAATGCGACTAGGAAGCCCGTATTCCTACCCCTATGTTCGCTTTGAGATCAGCTCTTCATGAGAGCACTGGTTTTAGCCCTGCAGAGTTTGTGTATGGCAGGAGTCTGAAAACACAATTGCGAATGTTACGCAATTCCTGGGATGGATTCTATGAGGACTCTAATGTAGTTGGGTATGTTCTAGACCTTCTTCAGAGGCTTGGAAAAATTAAAGGTCTTGTGGAAAGGTAAATGAAGGTTGCACAAGTGTTGTCGAAGGAGTACTACGACAAATCGTCAAAGAGACGTTGTTTTGAAGTAGGTAGTCTGGTAATGCTGCTGCGGCCGTCCAAAAAGAACAAGCTTGAGGTTTATTGGGATGGACCCGCCAATGTAATATTGAAGCTTTCTGATACCAATTATGAAGTGAAATGAGAAAGGCGGCCGAAAAAAATTACCACAGTAACTTTAATGAAACCATACGTTCAACGTCAAGCAGTCGTAAATCTGTTGTTGAATGCTTCAAAGGAAGAGGGAGCAGAAATTTTGAGTTCTACTGATGTAATCGAAAGGGGATCAGAGGTAATCTTGGAGCAGTTGAACCTAGCCTAAGTTGAGTGAAGTCTAGAAGAAGGACCTGAAAATGATTGTTTCCGATTTTGAAGACGTGTTTTCGGACCGTCCCGAAAACACGACGGTGATTGAACACAATATCGAACTCACTTGTAAGGAGCCAATCTGTAGAAAGCCATATGGTTGTTCCCCTGTGCAAAAGCAGATCATGAAAGACGAGATCGATAAAATTCTGGAGTTCGGAGCTATATTGTTCCAGGAAGACAGTGCTGAAAACGAAAGGCCAGTTTTGTATTTCAGTCAAAAACTGAGCTGCATGAAAGATGCACACAGTACCTCTGAGAAGGAATGTGCTTGCCTCGTGTGGGTTGTTCAAAAGCTAGCTTGTTATGTCTCCGGTTTGAGGTTTGTGGCCGATGCGAACCACTGTCCTCTAACCTGATTAAATAACATGTCGCCTGAAACTGGCCGGCTGCTGAGGTGGAGCATGATACTCCAACAGCACAACTTAGACGTTCGCTACAAGAAAGGAAAGCTAAACGCGAATGCAGATGCAATGAGCCATGCGTTTTATTTAGTACTTTCTCCACCTTTCGGTCTTTTGCTGGTGAGTCGGAAGAAATTTTGTTCTCATCACGGCCTTAGCTAAGTGCTCTCGTTCAGAGTGATCTCAATGGGCTAACTTTATCTTGTATTCTATTTCATTGCGTTGTTGTACGAGTAAAGTTTTGAGTTCTCGTTTCAAGGGTCTTCTGTCCCACATATGCCCCGCAATGTAGAGGGAACGAAATTACGATAGACACTTAGCAAGGTATTTGTTGTACTATAATTTGTCTGGTGTTCTATTGGGTAACCGAAGGCACTTGCTTGTGTCCTATGTTGTCTGTTGTTAAACCATTCTTGCAAGTTGCAGAACCATCGACAGGTGCTGAGACCTAAAATTGTCAGAAGAGACGAGCTAAGCTAGTCGATAAAATTTGGGGACAAGCCAGTGGAGCTGGAATCCGTCCTCAAGAATGGGATGTGCTCACGCCTGGAGCTACATCCTCCCCACAGCCCTGGAGGGGAAGCTGGAGGAACCTGACGAATGATCGCGCCCGACATCTGAGCAATGTGGAAGAAGCTCGTCTTTCTAGCGCATTGTCTGGCGGTTGAGGTGCTGTTACGCTCGGGAGTCCACACCAAACGTTAATGCCTCTGCAAAGGCAATCTGTGTCAAAGCCAGTGATCAAAGCCGCCTGACGCGATCAGCTCAAGGACGTCATCAAGCGGCGGTGCTGGTCTGTCACGCGACGCACAGAGAGCTCCCTCAGCCCACGAGCTCGATGAAACGATCGGCGCCTTCCAGCCTGGCGAATCTTACGTAATGCGCGGCAACATCATCCGACTCATCCTCGGGTGCAACCCAGCGCAGCGGCTCCGGATTTGATGATCATGACGAGGCCCAACGGCAGGGCCGCATTGGAGGATTCTAACATCATGGCCAGCGGCGCTTCTGGTTGGACTTTGGTGACGCGAGGGTCTTTCCGGTGCCTATAAAAAGCCAAGCGGTGCGTCGCCAGCAGCTGACCTATGCGTTAGAGAGAAGCCGACGTATGCCTGCGAGAGAAGACATCTCGGCTCTTCGAGTTCCTAAGCTGTCGGCCCCAGTGCAAAATTTCTAACGCCTGTATTTCTATGCTGTACATAAACTTCACTTTAACTCACCGTCATTTTGTCCGCTCGTCTATCAGCTGTGTGCAGAACCAGTCGCGAGCTGAGAAACACACGCTACCAAACGGCTCGTGACCTTGGCGGCGAATTTCAGTGAGGGAGACTCTGGAGTCCAACCCATGACCTCTTAGTTTGCAGCGATATATACTGCATAGCCTACGTCACCGGCACAGAAAGAAAGAAATAATTTCAGAGAAGCGGCACCTTCGGGGCCGTGTTGGCGTCGCGCCTTGGTAACAATACGCATGTGACCAAAGTACTGAACAGGGTCTTAAATTTAGCGTGCTTGAACATCATCCAGTCTTTCAAGACGGTTATGAAAGACATAAATTTTGCATAATATAAGAAAACATGCCATTGCGTGGTTTCATATAGAGGAAAAGGGGACTAATCAATAATAAGATGTGATTTAAGCACGGGAAACACCAAGGGTCAGGCAGAATTACTCCTTTCTCTATCAAAAAAGCAGTGGGTTCTCTGTGGCACAAGCAATCGAACTTTATAACTCCAGCATTGTAAGTGCACACTCCAACCATTCGATTATGTTTGGGGTGTACGCCAACCATAATAATTTTAGGCGTTGAACCCGGTGCCTATCCTGTATACCATGCCTCCAATTCTTGGCTACTCTAAGCAAGCGAACTGGGAGAAAACGAGACAGAAAGCCATAGGGGCAGTCAGATAACTAATCATACACTCAAAATCGAAAGATTAAGCACAAAAATTTTGAGAAGCGGTTTTCAAATTGGGACCGTCTTTCCACTACACAGAAAAGATTTCTAGTTTCTTTGAGATATTCGTAATTTCTCACTCTGGCATATCAAGATGCCTTTTAAACGAGAATTTCCGCATAACTCACCTAAAAAGTGTTATATGACGCCATTCACCAATACTTCACTAACGTACTTCTTTCACGTGCATGACGCTGTTGAAATAGAAAAAAAATAAAACAAAAAAAGTTTAGCAAGTGAGGGAGACCCTAGAGTCCAAACCATGACCTCTCGGTTCGTGGCGATATCTACTTCATAACCTACGTCACCGGCACATAAGGGAAGAGTATATCACACCTGCCTTACATATTCACACTCTTTTTTTCTGTACCTGTGTTTTAGTTTGCCGGGGCCTTGCCGCCACCTACAAGAGCATTTAAGAGAAGTACTGCGTCATGGCACTAACGAGCACGGACAGTGAACCCTTAGGTAGTCTCAGCTGTACGCGACAGCATCTTCATGCCAGCATTCGAACAGACGCTGGCATCAAAGCGTCTTACCAGTGCCAACTAAATGGCGCTGGCAATAGTTACAGCGGAGCATGACCGACGCACTGATATCTGACAACGTTTCTGGAGCAAACCTTAGAGGCCACCAGTGGTTTGAATGATGACGCCGCGGTTACGTGATTTCTCTTTTGCGTTGTGTTTGTGTGCCAGTTATGTGCATTGTTCTTCGCATTCATATGCATTTATGGTGTTTTTATGCTTCAACTGAGCACCAACTACACGTACTGCTGCATGAGGTGTCACTGAAAGATAGCATCATCGACAGGCTAAATGTCGTGCAAGTCAGTTTGCGGCAGCGAAAGACATACCAGGAGGGACCGAGACTCCTTCGCGCGCTTAAGGCTCGAACTGAGAGCTCTTCCTCGCATGTTTCCTCTCATGCTCTTCCAATGATCGTACATTCACCGAATCGATTCACTAGCACAACGCCGCAAGCCAAGCACACCCACAGGATTGTCGCCTACCGGTAAATCATGCAGCATTAACCAGAGCGGACCATGAGTCCACAATACTCTTTTTTGAGCACTCTTTAGTTTTTGCTTGCGCAGCTTGAAAACGCCTTTGGTTTGTGTGTGATTTGTGAAGAACTCGATGGTGAAATAGTAGATTTTGAAAAATTGTCTTGTAGTATGGCTTGCGTGCTTTATTTGCGTGTCTCATCCCTCAATACCTTCTGAATTGTTGAATAGGCTTGTGTTGGACTGAAGCACAAAATATAAAATTCGCAAAGCACGTTCTTGTCTTCCCACAGAAAGCAATTCCGCACACTACTTTCGCCACATGAAACAAGGGGAGTTCCAGCGGATTGAAAGTCTTAGAACTAAACTAGACGGCCAATCGAAGCGTTCCAATTGCCCGCAGCGACTTGAATGCTTGATGAGCAGAGCACCAACTGAGGAATATAGGAAGAATAAGACATGCTTGCTCTGGGGCCAGGAGCACGAAGTCATCCTCCGTGCGCAAAGTATTGACTCAAAGTTTCGTGTAGCCAATCAAAAATAGATATGTTTCGCCGGAGAAAGCGTGGCTGGATATTCCTGTCACGCCTCTTTGTAGACTATAGCATGGCTGCTTTTTGAGCTAGTTTCACGTCTTCTGTAGAAACCGGTTGTATTCTATGACCTTGCACAGAAGGTCGGAATCTATGAACATAACTGCAGTTGAGGATACAAAAAGTTTATCTCAGGAATCTGAGAAAAGCGTCGCACTTTTTACGTTGAAAAATATTTGACGCCCAATCTTTTTCTTTTACAATTTACGTGTAAATGTTGTCTGACAAAGGATAGCTACAAACTCTCGAATTCGTTAATTTTGTTTTGTAAAAACCTGACATGTATACCTCATATAAATGTCACGGGGAATTGCGCTCTGCTTTTCTGAAATCTTCGAGTACTGGCTACGTTTCGCTTTCTCCTCTTTCTGATATGAACTTGCTCCTAGCAGCGAAATTACAGAGATAAACAGCGTTTTAAACTCAGTAACATTATGTGCAAGGAGCATTATCCCCTGTTTTGTGTCAGATGGTTCCTAATTAGCACTGTAACATTACTCATCGCAATACTTTTTGCACGTTCACCACATTTCATTTTTGTTTTCGGAAAAAAATGCCTGGTAAAATTAACCTGTGCAATTTTTTGTTCTTCTTTTGGTGCGTTTCAGAGCACGTGCGTTGGTATTCCCCTGGAGAACAGAAACCTCGAGTTGAATGCTGGTGCACTCTGTTCAAAGTGCGTGACAATATTTTGCCATGTCAAAAGCTCGTTGAAAATTCCGCAGCTCTTGGTTATGAAAGACTAGCGCTAAGCTCAAGGCAAATTTAAATGGTGCAGCATTTGTAATCTCCTTTAAGAAGCATCATGCAGAATAGGCTAAAAAATAAAATTCTCCTATTAGTAATGCCCGTTTAAGGAAATGTTAAGTAGATTCTGACTGTGGCAAATATGAGACGATAGATCATCTCATATGTGGTTACAATCACGCTTTTGTCTTTAAAAGTTGAATTACATTTTAATTTTGTGTTCAAACTCTACAAAGAATGACTGCTGCCTTCACCAAACAGCGGTGTGGTTCAATTGTTTGGCAGCACAAGAGATCACCGCACGTAGACTCACTTTGCTCAAATGCAAAATTTATAAATTGACGTTTTTCACGCACTTTAGCAGCTTCCAACAAGGCCAAATAATAATATTTTCTTTTTTCTCACTTCCTAATTCAAAGTCGCACGTGGTGGTCGCGCCTTTGGCACGTTCGCCTGCCTGCATGACTGTCTGCCTACGGAACAGCACCGCAAGCTCTTCGGCTGGCCATATTATCAAGTAAACTTCCGTAAAGCCCGCAAAAAATGCACGTGCTTTCATTTTTATACTTGCACCGGCAATACAATCACCATCGTCTCCACCAACCAATGCTCCAAAAGTTCATCACACCAATGGTAGAAGATAGATTGCTGATCAAAACAATCCGTTTTATTTTATTTCTGCTCACCTCTCAGTGAAACCGCTGAGAGATTGAACGCTTGAGACAATGCGCTTTTTATCTCTATACAAAACAGACAAGCTATGAAGCTCAGTAAACATTTCTTTTAAGGAAAGGGGACATTTCACATGTTCATAAAGCTTACCATAACTTGATGCTTCTTATAGGAGTGTTTAAAATACACAACCGATTTGCCAATGACTGAAAAATCTTCAATGCTGAAAAAGCTGCGCTCCTTTATATTATGAGCAAATCTCGTGAAACTAAGCTACAGAAGCAAAGATGATATCTTTGGAGGTGAATAAGCTAAATTGTTGTCTGCGAACCCTATGTTCATTGTAGCTTGTTTAACGGAAGTTTATCCCAATTTCTTTCCATTTAACTAAATTTATCCAACCTTGTATAGCCGTGATTCTCCGTGGTGTCATGGCTCGCCACCGACCAAGTATTATATCTTGTAGAATTGCAATAAAAGGCCAAATATATTCAATCGTCTACCGCGTTTGTGCAGAATTGAAGTGACCAGGGCAGTTTCCCATTCGATCGGGAAGGATGTCCCACCAAGCCAGATATTGTTAATATACGCGAGGAGTGCGCCGTACGCCTCGTCGGGGAGGTTAGCAAGTAATTTTATTGTTACTTTGTCTCTTTTTGGTGCACTCCTCGCTTCATTTCAGCTAGGGCCGCCTTCGGGTTGTGGAGCCGGAATGGCTGATCCTGCTTCGCTTTCTCGGAATCTGCATACGAGTACGCTGGCCCTTGTATGTCACGTCAAACACAGAGGTATTGATCGCGTACTTTGCATGCTGACTTTGAAGTGTCTCCATCGCAGACATAAATAGCCCATTGCAGATGTGTTTTTGTGTCTTGGCTCTGGTTTGGGTCGATAAATCAAGGCACGAAAGAGACGCCAAGTGTTCTGGCTGGGCATTTGTCTAGCAGCCGTGTTGCATCAATCCACTCAATTCGAGTCAGCGAGCTTGGCCGCGTACTCAGCCGCTCGTTGGGTGAGCTCGGCAATGCAAATTTTGAGCTTCCAATTGTGTTTTTGGCGGCGCCATCTGCGGATGAGGCTGTGCCGTTCCTCCCAGAGGTGAAGGAGGTGATTGTACACCCATGGCGTAGCCTCTGAGCGTTGAACTTGAGTTTTCGTCGAACTAAGGTGGGTAACCAATTCTTGTGAGAATGCGTGGTAACCTGTTTCGTGAATCGCGGCCAGGTTGGTGTAGTTTTTTCAGAACTTTGTTCAGTCGGGTAGGCGGGCTTAGGCGTGGAGTCTTGCCAGTGGTGTGGTTGTGACGGTTGTGTTAAGCATGCAGTGGTCGCTGCCGAGGGTTTCCTCAGTGTGGGCTCAGTCTGCGTGTCTAATGTGTTTGGCGAAGGTAAGATTTGGACACGTGTCCCGAGTCACGGAGTTACCCATTCGCGTTGCATTTGCAGGGTCAGTGTGAAGAGTGAGGTCCAGCGTGGACGCAAGTTCCGCTAGCTTGGGCCAACGCTTCTCAGCACGCACGTACCCCCAGTGTGTGCTGTGAGCATTGAAATCGCCAACGATCACAAGGGGATTCCTGTCCACAGCCTTCAGAACGCGACTGAAGAGTGTTGCGAAAGAAGTTTCGGAGAACAGTAGATGTTGAGTATGTGTATTGGTGCATCACGTTTCATGAGCGGAGGAAGGATTACCGTCCTGTAGAAATATTCCATATTAGGTTCCGAATCCACTTTGTCGCTATATAATTTTTGTGCACGAACATGCAGGATTAGGGGTTCTGCTGGAACAAGGAATAATTTGAAACGCTAGCGCCACTCCCTGGCTCCTGGAAGGCAACGACTGCGAGAAGTGAAACGAGATTCATTAGGAAAAGCCAGAGGTGACCCCGCTTGGCACGGGAACAAAATGCTTGGCAATCCTATTGAGTAATTTTAATGGGGGTGGCCTAATCGTAACATGGAAAGCGTCTATCTTGAGGGTCGCCCGCCATGGTCTTTCAAGTTAAATACCGGTTCTAGGGACACAGCTGCGAAGCCAGCACTCACGGCGAGGGTGGCGTCCTTAATTTCTGTAATCGTGCAGCTGTAATTGTCATCTACATCATTTTCTACGCCCCGACGCGAGGTCTTGGGATAGCGGCCAGACACGTCTTTTTTCAGACCACCGTATCGTCGGACGCTACGCGACGATTGTGCCAAATGCTGCGTAATCATTGTAGGGATCGCTTCGGTCATTTAGGTGATAGCAGAGGTCATGACCACTGAAATTTCGTTTTCTAAGGCATTAAGACAGGCATCCATGCGTGCCTCTAGACGAGCCTCAAGTGCAGCTTCCACACTCAGTGCTGCCGATGGGGCCGTGGGCTCACTCTTCATAGCCCCAGTTGAGGGTGAGAATAAATTACCTCTTTCAATTTAGACACTCAGTGTTCCCCGAAAGTTTCCCGAGAAGCAAATCCGCCGCCACCGGGCTCAGGGTGAGGACCATAAGAAGTTTTGGTCACGACCCGGCACTACCGTGACTGACGTCGCCAACTCGTGTCCGAGGTAGACCGTAAAGGCGTCTGCGTAGCGGTTTTCCGAGAAGGATTGGTGTAACGACACATGTTCGCGTAGCTTGAGCACGACTACAAAGTCGTCTGAGCCTGGTTTCGGGATTGAGCGAGGCCTCCAGTTTGTAATAGCCTTGTCTTTGCCTCCTGCAGCGCGAGATACTGGAGGCTGCGTCTTGCCGGCCGGTGTTCCGGAGGCCGGGATGGCGTTGGATGCCGCTGTATTTGCTTGAAGGGACGCGTGACCGCTTCATTCAGCGATCAGTGCCAAAAACTTGGAACAGAGGAGTCGTCGTCTTGAGAGGCTGGAACTGTAGTCCAGGCAATGCCTTCAGGATCGTAACTCCGCGGGTGCGACACAGTGGCTGCCATGTTACCTGGGGTGGCCGGTGCGACGCCGTCGGTGTTTCAGGCCACCAGGTTCCCGCGCTGCTGTTAGGCGTAATGGTGTCACCCCCGTGGCCCGGTGAACTTCGGCCATAAATACTTAAAACGTGGATCCACTGGGTCAAACTTGATTCCAACGGAGTCCAGACTATTTGCTGAGTCGATGGACAACGAGCTTGGCGGAATGCAGATGATTTAGCCGTGGCTCCAGCGGAAAATCAACGCAGCCGATGCCTGTAGCCCTAAAAAAGTCTGCTTGGTAAGGCCTGCTCGCTGATATGCCTACTTTTACAAAATGATTATTCAAGTGATCCGCAAGTTCTTTGGCAGCTAGCTCGGCAATGACAGCGGTAATCTTAGTCGGTGCAGAGTTCCACTTACCGTAACCAAGCACATCAATAATCATGCGTCATATAACGTCAGGTGATTGCTGTGTGATTCAGCAAATATTTCTCTCGTAGTAGGTTGTCTTATCTCACATAGGCTCCCGATTCAACTGGTTACTCATTCCTTTAAACTCTGCCGAATCACTCAGCCCTCTTGATTTCAAGAATAAGTTGTGAAGCTTATTCTTAAGTCGAGAGAGGGGGTCACCCATGGTGTACGTATATTTTTATAGTTTATTTTGCTTGAATAGAAACTGTTTTGCGCATGTACGTACAAAGTCAACGAGAAATTTTCATGGGCTTCGTTTGAACAAGTTAAGTTTAAAAGAAAAGACCGGTCATGTTCACTGATGCCCTTCTTAAAAGACTCCAAACTGTGGTTTGTCAGAGTTTGCATTGTGTACGGCACTCGATAAATCTGCTTAATATTCGGCTTGTGGGATTAAGACATAAATAACCCTGGGCAATGATATCTTATATCTCATGAAACTCTTTCACACTGAAATACACTGGCTTCAATATTTGTTATAAATAAGTCAAGACATGGTACAGATATATGGTGTAACACGTGTTTCTGCAGAAGTGACATTCCTCAATTCGTCACACTGAAGCAGGTTCAAAAATTCCTTCGCAATGAAATTATCATTCAAGATACTGATATTGGAATCTCCACCACACACTAGTGCAAAATTGTTGGGCGATACGTATTGCAGATATTTATCAAAAGAGCTTTCAAAGCTCAAAATATTGCCCCCTGGCCTCGCCACGGCGGTCTAGTGGCTAAGGTACTCGACTGCTGACCCGCAGGTCGCGGGATCAAATCCTGGCTCTGGCGGCTGCATTTATGATGGAGGCGAAAATGTTGTAGGGCCGTGCGCTCAGATTTGGGTGCACGTTAAAGAACCCCAGGTGGTACGAATTTCCGAAGCCCTCCACTACGGCGTCTCTATTAATCATATGGTGGTTTTGGGACGTTAAACCCCCCATATCAATCAATGAATGAGTTTTGGGACGTTAAACATCACAAATCGATCAGTCAATATTGCCCCCTCGAGGATGGTACACAACAGCTATCATGTCTGAATTGTGCCTGAGTGCCAAAACGTCTTAGTCTTCGCACGTGACACGGAAATCTGATGCTAAATTATACTTTCAGCGACTGTCCACGTGAATAGCACCGCCTACGCAACGCCTGTTACGACGGTCAAGAAAAAATGCCTCATACCCATTAAAACTTTCCGGCAGCTTGCGCCGTTATACCACGTTTCAGTCATCATGATGCCTTGAAACTTGAGCGGGAAATCATTGATAAGGCGGTGTACGACGTCACTTTTATACTCTGCAGATTGCGCATTGAAATGCAACATAGTTGAATGGAATCTGTTTCGAGTACTAAGCAGATGAGGTAACACAATCTCGTGGTATTTCATGTTTCTTAAACCAACAGTAGGCCTTTTACGAACGCGAAGACATCTTCGATAAAGAATTTTTATCGTAAATCTTAATTACTGCTGAAAGCTCAATTTGCCTCGCCAAAATCTTGACATTTGCTGTCCACGCAGATTTCTTGCTGCATTTATGTTAGTTTTTTTATTGGCATTCCGAGTAGTTTTTTTAATGTTGGGAAAAGGTACTCGTTGATTTACATTGGTCTCGAGATATCATGTCCTAGATCTGTTTGTTAATCAAGCCTTCTTTGCTTTCCTCAAAGTTTCGTCACGCTTCGGTCTGGATTTGAACTGTACAACTGGATCACTCAGGGTTTCACGTAAGCAATCTGTGATGAGATTCTGCCTGCTTCTCTGATTGACTCCAAAAGGGCACTTTCGATCATTTATAGGATATACGGCATACTTACAATTTTTTGTTTAGCAAGGCCTTGAATTTTTAGATTGACAGTGCGAGAGTACTGCTCAACAAGCAGAAGCCGCCTTTCTATGTCAGCACTTCTAGACTCCAAAGTGTGCACTTCGCTCGAAGAAGCTCATTTTGTTTTGGCCGTTCAACATATACTGAGACCACAGGGCTCAGCTTTTACTTCAGTTCTTCAACTGCTTGATGAGTGAATTCAATGCTGTTAGCCATATGCCGTTGCTCCATTCTTAATCCTCGCATTTCCGTATGGAAATAACAATTATTTCATACTTTGAAAGCTCTAGTTTGAATTCCGCCCGTAATTCCTCCTTCAGCTTTAACATTTCATTCGCCAGAGTTGAAAACAACTGTGCGCGCGTCCACGTCCTTTACAAAAAAATAAAGTCACAAACCTCACAAGCTTTGGTAGCAGTGACACACACATGAAAGAAGTCACTGCTTTTCAAGCTGCTTGAAGATAATTATGGGGCAAAGCATTCGGAGGTGATTATTGAGATTAAGGTTGAGGTAGTACTGAGACTGATTGTGGTTGTGATGCTTATATATGTTTTTATTCAATGAGACAGTGCTGAGACCAATTGTTATATAGCGGTGATTCTTCTTTAGAGCTGATAAGAGGTTCCGAGTTCCGGGTTACGTGTTGACTTCATAATCACAGCTCATTAGCTATCGTCTTTGCTGTAGAATTTTATTGTCGGTATTGCCGCCTTCCATCCGCTTCAAGTTGCCTCAGCTGCGCGTCAGCTTGGCATTTTTTCCGCTTAGTCTTTGCTTCCCTAGCCCTAGTCTGTGGTGTAGAACTTTGTTGTCGCTGTCGCCGCTTTGCATCCGCTTCCTTCTCGTTTGTCTCCGTGGTAGCTTCCTGTCGACGGCGACTCTGATACTCAGCACGTCGCGCTTTCCTGCGTTCGTCTTCGTCCATATGAGAGAAGAGAAGTTGTGGTATGGAACGTGGTAATATATATATATATATATATATATTTATATATATATATATATATATATATATATCGTTGATAGCAGCGCCATCACACCTACAATTAACCATAGCGCCCTCTGCTGCTTATAAGTTGAAGGTTACATGGGAAATGGTTCAGAAATGTCAGACATGAAGACGTGTTACGGACAGACGAGAGACGGCGGACATCGTAAGGTCTTAAGGATTAAGGAGCTTCGCCCCTAAAACTGCAAAGTTCAACTACCAACCTGCGGCAAAAAGGCAGCAAGGAGTAGGTGATATCGAAGCATTAATTGATTGATTGATATTTGGCGTTTAACGTCCGAAAACAACCTATAAGTATAAGAAACACTGTAGTGGAGGGCTCCAGAAATATTGACCACCTGGGCTTCTTTAACGTGCACGCGAATCTGAGTACACGGGCTTACAACATTTACGCCTTCATAGGAAATGCAGCCGCCGCAGCAGCCGCCCTAGTCAAGATTCCATTCCGCGACTTGCGGGTCAGCAGCCGAGTACCTTAGCCACTACACCACCGCGGTGGGGCAGATATAGAAGCGTGTTGGGCCCCACTGCCGAATGAAAGCAGTCCACAGCCAACGTGGCCTTTTATGGATGTCTCCGCTGTCCTATGATACTGCATGCCACGGGAAACAGCGGACAGTAGCACCTCCTGGTCGCAGTTGCTTGTGGCCTGTTGATAATGCACGTGCGATGATCTTCGCCGATTTTAGTGCGAAGTTCATCTGGGTAGAAGTAGTGATCTTCAGCAAAAAGGCAGCAAGGGACAGGTGATATTGAAAAGTGTTCGTTGTCACTGCCAAGTGGCGACGAACATAAATTTCTATAAAAATTGAAGTTTGTGTAAATTCATTTTATAAAAGTTTACGCATAGTATGCATTGTGGCAGTTTTACTGAGGCTACTCCTAAGTCCCATTTTAACTTCACAGAAAAGGCGATTTCTTGTTCGTTCTTGTTTTCTTCCCACGTCTTTGTTTGCAGAGCAAATGTGCTGCGGCGTGCTTTTTATTATTTATTTATTTAATACTGTCAACCCTCGCTCGAGGGTCATAACAGGGAGGAAGTACAATAGTAAGTACAAAGAGAAAACCTCAACAACTGGCACTCAAATAGCAATGCACACAAGAAATCAAAATTGGCAGTAGTTCAATTGAACCATGGCCATATTAAGCATCAATTTCTCTGTCTAAATATTGCACATCGGTATATTAACAACTTGATAAATTAAACGATTCCATTGTTCTATAGCATCAAGAAAAATTGTGCACCGAAAGATGTCAGTGCGAGCGTTGAAAGATATACTAGGGCATCATGATTCAATCTAGTGCTAAGTTTTCAGGGGAGGCGTATGTAGTCGTCTTTAGGTATTTTTAATATCCCTTGCAATATACGATATAACGTTTTAAGTTTATAGTGATATAGTAACTGAACATCACACCATATTGGAATAGTTGTGGTTGTTTTTCTCCCATTGCTTACATAAGAATACGAATTAAGGTAAAATGAAGAAACGAACTTCATAGATTTACTGTACACCACGGTGATGATCAAAATAAGCAACATTTTCTTCATTTCACTTCGTTTCTTATTCATTCCAAGAGCTTGTTTCTTGTCGTCACTCTAGTCAATGTCCTACGTTATACAAACTTCCACGAATACAGAAACTTGCTTAATTGCTGATCCATTCTATGAGCGAGTCGGTGGGTGGTCAGTTACCAACCGCCACCAATCTCGCGCGAAACGCGACTTGCAGAAACATTCATGGGCGTGTGTGAAGTCACAGGTATAATCGTGTACTTCATTGTGGTGTCTGGCTTCGTGCGCACAATGCTAGCTGCATGTAACGTGCTACTTGCCCCACTTGAAACAGCAGTAACACGTTTTAGTAAAAATCAACACACCCCTCTCCTTCCTCCTCCCTGAAACATCTCCGTAGAGCATGCTATGGTAGATCATGGCAATGTGCAGAGCCTGTCAATTTCCTGAAAACCACCCACGTACAGTATTCGGTGCCGGAGAAATCATTCAAAAGGTATTGTATTTGACAGAAAGGTTTATATCAAGCTTATGTCCGTCAATAGGCTAAAAATTGTGCAGAATATCCAGAGTGTTTTTAAAACAACCCACCGCAGCAGCTCAAGTCTGTTGATCGATGGCTTATTAGTCTCCCTGTCGTGCACAACTTCAGTTCGAAAGCGCAAGCAACTAAGAAAAAAGTGACCAAAAATTGTCAGGAAGCGCACAAAATTCGTTGCATACGCAAATGATGTGACGTGTATCAGATGATCTGCCAGAGCCTCAGTATCAATTAGACAGCATGGTAATTAAGGCGTAGGAAACAATTCCCACCTTCTTAATTAATTAGAAAGACAGGAAGAGTTGTCTTTTCCAGATGAAAGAATAAAAAGACGCGGTAATGACTTCGAGAGGTCATTTTCTAAATTCTTGTGCAGCCATCTACCACTCGCGTGAAGCGCGTTGATCTAGAGAATAAAAGGCTGGAAGTCGAAAAAATCAATGAAAACAAAAAAAGAGAAATGACCAAGGCTGCTAAGATGGCAAGGCAGTATAACACAGGCGAGAGGCTCCTTAATGATGCTTGATAAAGAAAGAGCAAACATATTGAGAGCACCTTTTACAATTTTTACTGACAATAAATAAGGGCTGAACATCAGGGATAAAGTACCTCATGGTCTCTCTGGAGGCTAATGAGCGCTCATTATGTGCACACTACTGATTAAACCTGTTTGCAGTTAATGAATCAGCTAGGCTGTGCTAGACAATTTTTGTTTGTTCGGACCACTCCTGCTAATACAAAAAAATATGTGCAATGAAATTCAGAAAAATTTCATCACACTGAAGCCTGCAAATTTGATTTAGGGCTCCTCTGATCTGTGAAGGTGCAGGGATCTTTATGCACGGACCCCAGCACCACACATTAGTGCATCTCAGCATCAAGGTTTCCAATGACGGTGTGTCGAGAACGCCGAAAAAGACAGTATACCTATACGCTGTCTTTGAAGTCAGTGATCTTGACTCTTTTGTTTAATATGACAACTCCACACTTCCGAAAATGTTGAGTTAACACAACCATATTTAAACTGCTGCTATTTATTCTGCGTGACCAATAGCCATTGTGTATTGGAGAAAGCACAGATTTTAAAATGCCTTATATGCAGATGAAAAGGATGACTCTATTTTAACACTGCATTTGAAGTCGCGGCTGCAAGTGGTTCAGATAATGTTCTGCTAGCATTCATGACAAGGATTTCATTCTCATTTATATTGTCGAACAGAACAAAAGTCAAGCAAGAGCACCTTTGTAATTACATTTATACGCATCTCAAAGAGCCTCTGGCGATAAAAATTAGACGCTACGCGACACCCAATTGTAGCGTGCCTTTTGATCCTATCAGTACCTTTGCAAACACATCACAGAAAAAAATGTAATTAAGCAAAACAGCATATTGTGCATTTTGAAGCAATTCAAAACAGTTTATTTTTGTATCAAAGGACTTAAGAGCAAAACACGCGCGATGCATAGCAATATCACATTATATACTTATGAATCTGTGGGTCACTTTCCTTACATCACCACTAGAAGAAATGAGGAAGGTAGAAGGGGGAGGTGGCCTATAGTGGCCTTGTCACTTTTCACCTTTCATTTCCTAAAATTTGTAATCGATGGAGCTTTCATTGTGTTTTCATCACAATGTAGTTTTTAGTATGCGTGGTGAAATACGAGAACTTCAAAGCATTTTTGAGCTTTGTACACGAAAGTAGTGATGTAGAATTGAACCCTGCTATGTAGTGCAAGTTTAGCCCGACAAATATAGTCACGATTGCCTTGCGCGACGAAAGTCTGATGAAACAGCAAAGGCCAGCTGGCGTGCTTGGTACATATGGGCAAATGGGGTTAAGGCGATTGTAATGTGCACAGCGGGCACCAGGATAGTCAAACTATGAAGCACATTTTATGAAGCCGTGCCACTTAGGCGTAACGTTGTATCGCCAAACCCAGCATGAAAAAATATTTGACGTAAAGATTTTCATCGCTACCACGTAATGCATGAAACAGAGTCTACTAGCTTGTTAAGCGTGAGGTGAAGACCTAGCTCATTGCAAAAGAGTCGGCTTCTGAAAGAAAAGTGTTCGCCTCGTATTCCGCCGCAGGCACAATATTTATTATACTGTTTATTACACATTAATCTCCATCAGAACGATTGGCGAGGTGAAACCAGAATGCAAACAAGTGAACAAGTGCGTGCTTTGTTTCACTACACTACAACACGTAATTCCAGAAAGAGGTCGAGCTGCCGTAACGGCGATGCTCTTCACTGCGGTAGTTGTATTCACGTGGTTAGGAAGGCCGCCTTTTATGCGAGAAACAATGAGTTCGATTGTATTTTCAATGACGACAGTTTTATATTTGCTTTTTTTGCCAGGATAGATGTCCACTGGCGTGTCTCTTGTTTTTCTGGGCACTCATACCTCAAGAAGATGGCCTAAAAAGTCTACATTCTTTTTTTCACTGTCCTTTCTGTTTCCTCCAATGACAGTCAGACGCCTTTTTTGGAGGTTGAACACATACGTGCCTTGATATGCCAGATTTCCATTGCTACTACTCCTCCCGAAACACATTATTCCTTATAGCGTCACTATGTGTGGCCTTTCTGCCACTGAATGGAGGTGAAAATGCTTGAGGCCTGTTTGCTTAGATTTATTTCACGATAAAGAACTCAAGGTGGTCCAAATTATTGGGTTCCCTGACTACAGCATCTCTCAAAATAAAATGGTTATTTTGAGAACATTAACTCCTACAAATCAAATAATTGCTGTCATGGTTTTCCGTTGGAGCATGCACATTACGAGCGCACGTGTCACTGCTGCTAACGCCTGCTGCGTCTTGGTGCTTTATATGCAAGAATTTCGCAATAAATGCGAGAATGCTAATACCACTTGAGCAAAGCGTATTCTTATCCAGAGACTCGAGAAAAACTGAAATGACATTATTGTGCTCAATTAAACCAATCTCAAGTCTTTTATTGAACTGTACCTTAAGCACTTCTCTGTTTTATAGAGTCAAGTGCTTGTGACGTTAAACAACCAAGCAGTCGAACAATTCAGCATTGAGTTTTTTCCGACCTTTTGAAGGGCAAAAGAGAAACTAAAAGCAAAAGCAAGGTCAGCAAATAATGAAAATGTTGAAAGACGGTGAGCAAGCAACTACAGCCTCTATTAACTTGGTAGCGGTGATTACCGCCGTTGGTCGTCCATGATCTGGTCGGAGAAAACAAGGCAACTTTTAAACACATAAGATCGTATGCTCAGCATCAGACTGAGCCTCAACTACATTATACCCTCCTTGCACATGGTCTGATCAGAACGTTCACAAGCTCCAAAGAAAGCACTATATGCTGGCGCTACGTGAATGCGTTGCACTTATGAAATACAGGCATCGGACATTTAGCCGTGAAGCTGTGCTTATAGGCATAAAGTTTCTTTATCTAAAACTATCGTTCAGGGTAGTGGCATTTTTGTATATATTGTCACGAGCTAAGTAGATGCCTGAGGATGACGATGAATAAGTGCTGTGGGGAACGCGCTCGGACTGCAGCAGCGTTGTACGCATTTTCTCGCCAGTATATTCATTGTGTATACTTTATTGCCCGTAACATTATTGGTGGAGGTGTGGGGTACAACTCGCTATACAGCCCCATGAGCTTTATCTTCGCAGCGGACGGCGCATTGCAGCTACCACGATGACTGACCAGGCTACTCAATGTCAACAAGATCCATCAGTCACGCAACCGATCGCTGTGATGCGACCTCGTTACCCAGGCCCATTCAACGGCACAAGTGGCATAGACGTCGATCACTGGCTGGTTCTATATGAGCGCGTCAGCAGCAGCAACTATTGGGTTCCGACGCTTATGTTGGCGAACATAATCGTGTACTTGCCTGGCACGGCAAAACTCTGGTTCGAGGCAGATCAAAAAGAGTTGACCAGCTGGGACGTCTATAAGCAGCAATTGCGCTATCTATTTGGGAAACCCATCGGACGTCAAGTGGCCGCAAAGAAAGAACTTGCGACTCGTGCCCAGACATCCACAGAGCCGTACATCGCGTACATCCAGGACGTGTTGGCTTTGTGCCGCAAGGTCGACAAGGACATGCTCGACGAGGACAAAGTTTGACACATCCTGAAAGGAATTGCCGATGACGCCTTCAATTTTCTGCTGTGCAAGGAGTACTCGACGGTAAAGACGGTCATCGAAGCATGTCGTCGCTTTGAACAGGCGAAAAGTAGGCGCATTGTTCACCAATTTGACCGCCTTCCCAACACGGCGGCTACGTCCTCTTGCGAAGATTTGCCCACTTTACATCAACCACCAGCGCCGAAAAAGGTCACCAGAATAATTCGTCGGGAACTCGAGCCTATGGCACCCGCTATGTCTAGCGTCAGCGCACCAGGGCACAACTTCGATGCTGTTTCAATAATACAGGCCGTGGTTCACCAAAAGATCGCGAATATGAGATTTCGCCACCTCATCAAAATGCCCCTGCTACTTCCAGCTCGGCTCCAGTAGTTCCAGCTGCCACTCCAAACCACACGTTCGCGCCAAGACGAAACCCAGCTGAATGGCGCACTCATGATGAACGGCCCATATGTTTCACGTGCCATCAGATAGGACACATCGCTCGTCATGGCCGCAGCCGTTGGACCTCATCACCTCGACCGAGCTTCTATTATTGGGGACCTCGCTCCGAACGTGCATCTTATGCCCCGTCCTACCGTGCAGAGACAGGTGCAGAGCATAATTCAGAACGTCGGACCAGCCCCGCCATTCTCGGTCTCCCTACGACCGTCGCTCGGAAAACTAGCCGGTGCAGCCCCTGGAGGTGACGCTGCATACACAATTCAGACTGCAAATCCTCTGATTACTCCCGACCAGCGGTGCAACCTTCTCACAATTCTCGTTGATGGTTTACCTGTAACTGCTCTTATTGATACCGGTGCGCAATTATCTGTGATGAGCTCAGACCTCCGCTGCCGCCTCTGAAAAGTTCTGACGCCTGCGATTGCACCTACCGTTCGTACAGCGGATGGGAGTACTCCTGCTGTCCTTGGTATGTGCACTACGCCAATAACGATTTCTGAGCACCAAACTTCAGTTCTGTTTGCTGTACTGGAAAATTGCCCTCGTGATTTCATCCTTGGACTCGACTTCCTGACTTCACACGCTGCGCTCATTGACTGTTCCAAAGATCTTCTTCGGCTCGAACTACCACCCTTCTCAGAGACCGTCTCTACCAGCCCACCTCGTCTACGCTCTGTCGATTTCCTCAGACTTCCGCCACAAGCCACAGTCCAAGTCCAACTCTCGCCATGTCCTCCAGTACCCGATAGTGTTTATTTTACTGCTCCAATTTCTGACGTGGCCATGACACGTAATGTTGCACTCCCCAACACGGTGGTTACCGTTAAGGACAACCGAACTTCATTTCCCGTCCTCAATTTTGGCTTCTCAGCGCAAGTTATTCCTCGTGGCATGTCACTTGCGAATCTGACACCACTGGTCGACCACACAGTTTCCGCCCTAACCACCGATCCGCCACCCGATTTTTCATCAACGTCGCTCTCGTCACGTTCCTGTTCTGAAGTTTTCAAGCCAATGCTATCTGACAAGCTCACCTCTGAACAAGACTCTGCTCTCTGCCGTGTGCGTGCTTCTTATCGGGAGATCTTTGACTTCGGCGACCGTAATTTGGGCCAGACATCCGTGGTAACCCATCGCATCGACACCGGTGACGCTCGGCCCACTCGCTGACGACCCTAACATGTGTCAGCCCCGGAGCGTGCTATTTTACAGCGAGAAGTCGATCAAATGCTTCATAAGGGCATAATCGAACCCTCATCTAGTCCCTGGTCCTCACCCGTTGTACTTGTTAAAAAGAAGGACAATAGCTGGAAATTCTGTGTTGATTACCACCGTCTCAACCATATTACCAAGAAAGATGTCTATCCCCTACCGCGCATAGACGGTGCACTCGATTGCTTACACGGTGCCAAATATTTCTCTCTAATAGACCTTCTCTCAGGCTACTGGCAGATCGATGTGGACGACAAAGACAGAGAGAAGACGGCCTTCGTGACTCCTGATAGACTTCATCAGTTCAAGATGATGCCTTTTGGATTAGCAATGCCCCCGCGACTTTTGAGAGCATGATGAACTCTCTCCTTCGAGGCATGAAGTGGACCATCTGCCTCTGCTACCTTGACGACGTTTTTGTTTTTTCGACTGCTTTCGACGACCGTCTTACCCGTCTGCCCACAGTGCTTGATGTTTTCCGACGTGCCAACTTGTACCTTAACTCGTCCAAATGTCGCTTTGAGCAAGGCCAAATCTGCGTACTCGGCCATCTTGTTGACGCTGCGGGCGTTCAACCAGACCCTGCGAAAGTTCGAGCAGTTCGCGACTTCCCAACACCCCGCTCAGGCAAGGACGTCCGAAGTTTTCTGGGACTGTGCTCCTATTTCCGTCGTTTTGTCGAGACGTTTGTAGAAGTAGCCCATCCACTAACCGGCCTCCTCAAAACGGATGTCGCATTCACCTGGGGCCAACAGCAAGCAAACGCCTTCTCGTCGCTCGTTGAGATTCTCACCAATCCACCAGTCCTAGCACACTTCGACCCATCTGCCGCCACGGAGCTTCGTACTGACGCCAGTGGCCATGGCATAGGCGCAGTGCTGGCGCAACGGCAACAAGAAATGCCCCGCGTCATAGCGTACGCAAGCCGACTGTTGTCACGCTCGGAACAAAATTATTCAATCACAGAACGCGAGTGCATAACTCTCGTCTGGGCAATTGCGAAATTCCGATCGTACCTCTATGGCCGACCATTCTCAGTTATTACGGGCCACCATGCGCTTTGCTGGCTCTCCTCACTCAAGGACCCTACGGGACGCCTTGTTCGCTGGGCGCTGCGCTTACAAGAGTACACTTTTTCTGTATCCTATGAATCCGGACAACTTCAAAAGGATGCCGGCTGCTTGTCCCGTTACCCACTCGATCCCCCTGACTTGACGGAAGATTGACAAGAGGTCCTCGTTCTTTATATTACCGACTTAACCGACATAGCTGCTGAACAACGCCGCGACCCCTCTTTGCGTGCTATTATCAATTGTCTTCACTCCCCCCACCCTGACCACTTCTTACAACTGTTCGTTCTTCACAACGACATCTTGCACCACCACAACGCCCGCCCAGATGGTGCTGAGCTTTTACTCATTGATCCTGCGCATCTACGCTCAGACGTTTTGGCCCAGCTCCATGATGCCCCCTCCAATGGACACCTAGGAGTTTCATGCACGTATGAGCACGTTCGCCGCCGATTATTTTGGTCTGGCCTCTACCGTTCTCTGCGACAGTACGTTCCGGCATGCGACCTCTGCCAGCGCCGCAAGACACCTGCTCTGGGACCTGCTGGTACTCTCCAGCCCATTGAAGTACCAGATGAGCCATTTTTCTGAGTCGGCCTCGATCTTCTAGGACCTTTTCCCGTGTCGGCCACCGGTAACAAGTGGATTGCTATTGCTACCGACTACGCAACGTGGTATGCCGTTACACGCGCTCTCACCATCAGCTGCGCTACTGATGTAGCCGATTTCCTTCTCCATGACATGATTCTGCGTCATTGCGCTCCTCGTCAGTTGATCACCGACCGCGGCCGCTGTTTTCTATTTAAAGTAGTCGACGAGCTCCCGCAATCCTGCTCTACCCACGAGAAGTTCACTACAGCGTACCACCCACGAACCAACAGCCTCACGGAACGCCTCAACCGAACCCTGACGAATATGTTAGCGATGTACGTTTCCAAGGATCACAAAGATTGGGACATCCACTTACCTTTTGTTACGTTCGCATAGAACAGTTCACGTCACGAGACAGCTGCATTTTCACCTTTTTACCTACTGTTTGGTTATGACCCGCCTTTGCCCGTGGACACCATGCTCCAATCTGACGCCCCCTCATCGACTGCTTATGCTCGTGATGCCCTGGCCCGAGCTGACATCGCCCGCCAAGTCGCCCGGGATTGGTTATGGGCCTCGCAGCTTAACCAAAAGAGTGCTTGCAGTCGCCGGCACCATGACGTACAGTACTTTCCGGGGTCGCTCGTCTTGCTGTGGTTACAATGGCGTCGTGTTGGTCTCTGCGAAAAACTGATGTCCCGTTACGTTGGCCCCTACCGCGTCTCACGCGAGGTAACCAGCGTGACCTATGAGATAGCTCCACTCCATACCACGCCACTACCAGCTTCAGTCCCGACCGATATAGTGCACGTCTCACGGCTTGAAGCATACTACTCACGCCCTGAGATGTGATCGCACTAGGACGGTGCTTCTGCCGCCGGCGGGTAATGTCACGGGCTAATTAGGTGCATGAGGATGACGACGACGAAGTGCTGTGAGGAACGTGCTCAGACTGCAGCAGCGTTATACGCATCTGCTCGCGAGTATATTCATTGTGTGTACTTTATTCCCCGTAACAATATATTGGTTAAGAATTTTAAATGCGAAGCATTTCTAGTGAACTTTGGCGACTTTAAGCGTATCTATCTATCTATCTATCCATCTATCTATCTATCTATCTATCTATCTATCTATCTATCTATCTATCTATCTATCTATCTATCTATCTAGCCGCTCACGCTTGGGTGCTCTCGTGGTCACCCTCTTAACTTGGCGTGAACCAAAATTAGAATGGGAGGTTAAGATGGTTTGATGATTATGACGCACTGGTATTACTTGAATAATGTCAAAATCATGTCACGTACGTCGTCAAACACTTCCCGCTAGAAAGTGGTGCATACCCACGGGTGGGTATGTGCCGCTGGTATGCCGGTATGTGCCACAAGGAATTGACACTTAGTATCTACCCAGGAACGACGAGAACACATATGGGCAATATAAACGCGTGAGCGCCATGAAATACCCGACATCGGTAGCGTCGACCCAACGAATTCAAAGAATAAATGCTAGGGTCCCAGCTGGAGTCGAACCCAAGCATTCCCTATGGCAATGAACCATTTTACCACAGAGCTACGCCAGGTCTCCGAACTACTTTTCAGAGAGACGATAATCTTCGTGAAACGTCAATAGTGGTTGCAGTGCCGCCTACCAAGTTTTATAACCATTACTTATTTACTCCTTTGATACAGCCGTCACGTCGGGTTAACTCCGATTGTAGTTTGTTGAAATTCGCTGAAGATGATTTGTGCTGTCTACCAAATTTTATAACCATTACTTATTTACTCCTTTGATACAGCCGTCACGTTGGGTTAACTTCAATGGTAGTTGGTTGCAATTCGCTCAAGTTGATTTATGTAGCAGTGTCCAGGGCCAGCATCTCCGCGAGCATAAGCGCTTCATATCAGCTTCTCGTGTTGCTTATACGAATGTTCTAGGCGGCATCGGTGCGCAAGTGCAAACAACTGGTTATATAAACATCTGCAACTCTTCAACAGATGTCTGTGCATGCAACACTTCTACATATATTTAGCGTGTTTTCATAACGTGTCACTTAATAGAAAATTTGCAACACGGTCACCTTCCCTCCGCATGCTTCGCATAACGTCGATTCCCTGGTACTTTGGAACTGCTGATTTTTTTCTCCACACGTAACCGGGAAAAATGCTTGGGATATTCCCTGACGACTGGCCTTCTAGTCGAGACGTTTATGCTAATATGCTATGTATCAATCACCCTGCAAAATAATTTGGCATAACATAAAAAATGTCATCGTAATAGTGAGCCAGAATGGTGGCGGCAAGTGGCGGCAAGCCGCTAAACTGCGTGCAAAAGTGTATAAAGTTAGAAGATTGGGGTTTTTCGATATTCTCAAGGGCAACATTATGTAATGATTTCTTTGTCTCCAAACTCTGATACACATTGCATGTTTTTCATTGCTCGCATGCAACTGTGTTGAAACTGCACCACGTATTTGCAATGTATATATGGTGTTCAGTGTGAGAATTGTGTGGACAGAATAATTTTTTTTTCGTGTCTCAGTATGTCACATTTGTTTTTTACGCAGATTGTAAGTCTGCGTGTTCGAAGTGTTGTACCTTAACTTGTTGTCGCTTAAGACCAAAAGCATGGAGCGCTTCATGGTTATTTGAAAGAAGCCGTCGGCGCATGAAAATTTTCATTGGGATGTTTTTCTAGCGACTATCTTGCAGGAGTAAAACGAAAGAGGTTGTACAGACACCTTGTCAACATTGTTTTACCGGTACTACTTTACGAGAGTATGTATCCTACTGGGCATGGTCAAAGTGTACTGTCCCGAACTAAAAAAAATGGTTGTCCAATAAGGCCAAAAATTATTTTTTTAGGCTTCCATCAGGGACTCTGGAAGTTAGATTGTGGATGCAAGAAAACAGTCTGTACCGTAAGTAACACTGGTTCTCAGTCGTAAATCTGAAACAATCGAAAATGAATTGCTGGCAACATGGATTGTTGGGAAGGTGTGTTCTCCTGGGACAATATGCAAAGAACTACCAAGAAATATTTACCGCTAGATGGCCTCGCGATCACGGTTTTACCTGTTAAGGAACAAGGTGATAGAGCACCTTATTCTATTGTTATGCGGCTGTTTTTCACAGTATTTGAAAAAAATGTATAGGAGTCCACCATGCTGACATCGATACAATCTTCAATCGTGAATTTTTTCACAAACTGAACTCGAAATTTATAAGACTGTCAAATAAGGGACTTACTGTCAGAGTGGCTCAAACAATTTGAGCAACTTATTCGTATAAAAGAATTTCAATGACTATTCCTCTATTGGTTACCATTGGAAGCACTGGTAATGCACTGTAATATTATTATTTTACGATGTTCAAATAAAAAGTAGTAAGGAAAAGAAAGTCAAAGTCATTTGAGTCGTCAGGCACCTTCGTTAAGACTCCTGAGAAGCGATGAAAACTGGTTCTATAGGGATCACACAAGTGAAGGCTTCGCATAGTGTCGCGTTTCTGCGGTACTGCGCATCACCAATGTACGAGTAAACAGTAGCCCACCCAACGATCGTATATGGCACTGACAGGAGGGTTACGTTCTTTTTTCTGACACTATGAAACAGTGTCTAAGAACCAGGTGATTTCGCGGAAACCATGCAAGCCACAGCGACTAGGAAAACAAACATATCTAGAACTATTCATTCTTGCGCTTCCGATGAAGGCACGTTATTTTCAGGCTACGGAAGGTACTGGCTTTGTCCCCTGAAAAGGCACTCGGGAAGCTAATAGGTTATGAGTCCTTAAGAGGCGAATTGTTTTGCGTTAGCTGCACGCGGTCCACTAAAGGACCTTTTTCTTCCAAGTTGAGCAATATCTTGCGGTGAAACAAGCACCACGACGTTTCTACAATGGTATTTCAAAAATGCATAGTCACAATGAAAACGATGTTACTATGGTTTAGTTGACTGTGACACCGTATATGAAGCCCTGATTAGCTTTTGTTGCTTCTCATGCCTTAATCATACACGGGCTATCGTCTAACAAAAAGCAACGGCAAAACGCTGCGACAGCGTTTAATGGAATTCTTTTTTTTTCAAAATGATGATGTGCATTCAGCGGCTGCATCTCGCAAAAGACCAGCGCTCTTTTGAAGTAATCACTCACACAGAGGAAGAAAAAAAATATTTAATTGTGCTTTGTTTCTCGTGTATGAGAACCATGTAAGGTCCACTCGCTCGGTGCTACTCCTCGTATTGCACTATGCGCAATTAAGATAATGGTTTGAAGTTTTGTTACCAAGTGGTTGTTCCGAAAACTTTCTCCCGAACACTGACCATTATAACAAAAGGCATACGCTCTAAGCGTAGACGCACACTCTATGGAGTATTAATATTATAAATGTGTTTCGCACCTGAGTGACTTAATAAATGCACTCGTGCAGTCCGCTATGTATATACAGTAGCATTCTATCTTTATATGTCCAAAATGTTTTTAGTCAACTATTTTCAGTGTTTATAGTACAAGCTTTGGTGGAATTTAGGTCAGCAGCAAATTTTTGCAAAAATCTTTTGTACTATGGTCTCTATATATAATATTTCGCATGACGTGTCAAGCGTGACTTCAATTGGCAAGTTTTTGGCGTAACAGTTCAAACTACACATCAGCACGGAAGACAAGGAAAGTTTGAGATTGTGAGAGAAAGGGTTGCATTTGTTTGTCTTTATTAATTTTCGTCAAGTGTATGTTAACCTCGCACGTTTTCTGAACAATAACTAGTGATTGCGCAGATGCTGGTCACAAGTTTAAGGACAGAAATCATTCACTTTGCTTACTTGATGATTGTGGGTTCAGCAGTATCAGAACACATGCATAACTGTTCATGCAAGCTAAGTGTAAGTTTATATTGTTTATATATTCAAGTTAAACGGATCTATAACAGCTGCGTTGTGTATCCCGATTCACGATAACTAAATTCAAAATCACACATGACGTTCCTTCAATGCCTTTGCTCTCCGAAGCCGGGGTTTGGACCACATCACCCAAATACCCCATCACATGACAGCTTATCTGGACATCCGAAATGAAAACACGAATATTAATAAGAGAAAGCATGACTTCAAAAATACACTTTGTGCATCTGAAAACGTTTAGAAGGGAGTCTGCAAAAATGGTAAGTGGAAATCGATACCAAGGATTGATCTTCCCAGCACGCAAAAAAAAAGATATTGTTAGAAGTTTCCACGAAAGCCTGGTTTTACTTTAATTCCGTAAAGTGGCGAGAAAAAAGTTTTGGGGGACGACCAGACAAAAAGAAACACTTCTGGGATAACTGTGATAAACGACAAGGGGAAGAGAGATTTGCTTTTTACATGCAGACAAATTCAAATTCAAATGTATTTCCACCTTGTACAATCTCACAGATAGAATACAACGGAAAAAAAAGCTACCGATAGGCGGCTTCACTAGTCCGCAGTCAAAAATAATTTATGGCGTGCGGGCAACAGCAAAGAAAAAAACAGTTCACAAAACGAAAACTTAAGAACATATGATTAGTGCAGTGAAGAACTCGTAAAGATCACTTCTTCGTGAGATGAGCTGGCTTGTAAGAGAGCTTATGCGTGATGTGGTTTAATTTTGTACTGTTAAAAACAACGTGGTGAGCGTTCAGGGACCATTTTTACGGAAATCGTTTCAACCCCATCCTTCAAAGCCAGTTCATACATAGAACCATAAATCTAACCTCTGCTATTGAAAAGGAAAGCCTAACTTGAAGAAGGAAGTACTTAAACTACCGCACTTCATCTACTTGACAGCGGTGAAGGATGTTGTCGTTGCTCCTAAAATTCAGTTCCAGGAATCGGCGGTGATTCTCATCTCGCCACTGTCATGTTTCCACGGTATGCTCTTGCTTTTTAGCAAGTTCAGGCACTCAATGTTTTCTCGTAGATCCCCACCTGAGCAGTCGGTATATCGCTGCATAATTTTAGTTGTCCTTAAGAATCCTAGAGAAATATGTAAAAAATTCACCAGACACTTCATATATCTAGATGTACACTTTGAAAAAATTGCAATTCCTGGAATGACCATTTATATAATTCAACAAGGTTTGGTTCGGAAAGGTGATGATGCATTGAACATGTCCATTTGGACGAACCCTAATCATTGTGGTGATGTCTCTTGATGATGGCAAAGTGAAAAGATTTTTGTCCAGATTCAGCATTATCCGGAGTGTGGCAATTTGTGATGCAGCAACAGAATAAAGAATGGACCAACAATTTCCTTTGTGCCCTACTGCACAAATCACTTAATGTTGATGGTGCTTACCGCTTCGGCAAGTTCAGGTTAATATCCACTGACATTTCTAAAAGTTGCAATACATAAACCCCAATATACTGGTTGATTCAATAAATGTGTCCAGTATCCTAAAAATTCAGGGAAGTATGCTATTCGCCCGCTGTCATACTAGTTGCTTTCCTGTATCAGCAGACATTTCAAGGTGGTTAAAGACATCATTTAGTACAATATTAGTAAAGTCAAGTAATTAACTTGGTAATTAAGGGACTATGGCTGTTCCATCAAACTGGAGAATCGATGTTCTTTATGCAAAAAACCACACAGATTTGAAATTTTGAAAAGACGGTCTAAATTAGTTATTGCACCGTACTGAAATTTGGGCAAATTGATCAGCGTTACAGAAACTGATGCATCGATGAATGCAACATGCAGACGAGAAATACGACGTCACTGTATCAGACAACGGCCACACATATGTCCAGTTCTTGCCCGATCATTAAGGTATGTACGTCATGCTTGCTAGTATTGCAACTTCTACCCACACACGCACAAAACAAAGTCGGTTGATGCTTGATATAAAGACCCTCACTCATTTGCGACACCTCAGAGAAATGGTACAATTGAGCTCTTTCCCATTTTGGTCTTGTTTTTACAACCGAATCAGGCAGAATTTTATTACTTCGCAATCATTACCACAGGCCACTTTTTTCAAAATCAAAATTTTGCAATAAATTCTTGCATGAAAGACTTCAATTCTCTCATTGACCTGTCGACTGATTCCTGCCGCTACAGAAAAAGTAAATGTGAAAGCAGCGAATAAATTCCGTACTCTCCCTATATCTTTGAACGCCCTGTATGTGCAAGCCAATGTCCATGATGCGAGTCGGGACCGACGTTGCGACCCGTTACATGGGAATGCCGAAATAAGTTATTAATGCACAATAACCTCTGGTACGCATGATGCTGGCGAGCCTTGGTAGGCTTTCCCCACTCGATCTGGCTTGAAGACCCAAAGGTGTCTCATGGATCGGCAGCGGCCATTGGTGTCCTGGAAGGGGAAAACCATCCTTGACATTTGGCACTAACAATTTGTGATTTTTTCAATAATAATTATTGTATCATTCTAATGAATATAAATAACGCATTTTCTATAAGTGGAGTTCTGTAGGCGTTCATCACTTGTCATGCATGTGGCTGCTCTACAATGATACAGGAGGAGTTGATAGCTTGAATATTGGTAATTGCGTTAATACGTATTTCCCTTCCGATTGAATGTTGTGGCACACACCAATATCACGGAAGCAATGCGTTAACTGAATAGACAATGAGAATATTCATTGGACAATTTGGAAAATGGGATTAAGAAGGAGGCAACACAGTTTTCACGTCACCGGAGTGACGTAGCTTTGGCTTACCCACGTTGCGTGCGTTACGAAACGTCCCCATTCTTCAGGAGTTTTCGTGTTTAAGTCCTTCAAAGAGACGTTCAGACGCAATTTGAGCATGTATTTTTGATCGGTTTTTCTAGTGCCGTAGAATGCGCCTATATCGTAGCGCAAGTGACAATGCCGAAATCAACGTAGTTTCAATTTAATTCACGGCACAATCTACCTTTATTTCAGACTATGGTGACAAACATCGGCAATTTTGTTATATTAAGTGACGTCATATCTTTGGACGCGACGACAAGGACCATTCGCTTTTTATTGGCCTGATGCGACAAATAGCGGGCAACATAAATATGGTGGTAGCTAGGATATTGGAGTGAGTGCTGAAACAGTAAATTTTTTTTTACTCTACCTCAGAAAGAAATCGTTTCTGTGTCTTAATGATGTATTTTAGAACAACGAGCACAACACTTACCCTGCGAACGAGGCTATGGTACGCCAGCAACTATACTCTGTTTCGCACATCATGTGCAAAGTTGCGGTAGCTAGCGAGAATTCTTCCCGTTGATGCAGTCACAACAAAAAGTAGTTCGATTCTCTTGCTACCAATATTACAATTTTTCTTTTGTTATTACGGTGAGAAGTAATTGAAGATATTATGTGCCTTACAAACAAAAACACCATTGAACGTCTGTTATTATAGGGCTGTGTAGCTTAGTTTTCACGTGACGCCACATACAGGCTCTCTACTCTAGGTACGTCACGATGGCGGCAACCTAGACTTTCAGTGTTAGTGCAGGCGAGGACACCACAGGGTCGTTTGGTACCTGCGTTGTTTTGTGCTCACCCCTCTTTTTTCTGTTCGCCAGTCGGGCCAAAGGGGAGCACAAAGAAAGGCCAGTGTGAACAGGCAATAATCGGATGTCACGCAATCGACCACGGGATGCACGGAGTTATACGTTTTGCTTACCGAACTCCTTGCAGAGCTTCCACAGCATTGCACCTGAAGTATGAAATAGAGCGTAAAGGCTAAAACTCATGCCAAGTTCTTAGCGAGCCAAATATGTGACATGCGGTGGGCACCAGCGTCGCTGTAGAATGAATCTTGCAAGAAAGGCGAGCAGTGACCTCGCCCAAAACGTATGCATGTGGGTATTTTACACAGTTTGTCCATGAGAGCGTCTGCTACTCGACGCACTTGGTTTGTAGTAACCATGCTTACGACGCCGTCAAAGAGAGCGGTAGCAAGGTATTTAGCGAATGCCACCATGATGTGACATTTTCGGTATGTCTTTATGAGATGCGCGCTTTGATTGGAAGTAGTCTTTGACGTTAGCAGGCGAGTGCAATGAGAAATGGAACGTTTCTCGTCGTCGTCTGCTAGAATTTTGAACTTTGAGGACCCGTAACTTTACTTTCCGTGAACCAATTTCCTTAATTCTTGTTGCATTCATCTCAGGAATTATGGTTAATTTTGTTGCGGCGCTAAAGAAAGCTGTCCCAAAAGTGTCGCAGCGTCCCTTTAAAAATGGCTTGTATGTTCGACGTTGCCGGCGTATTGAAGGTGGTCAGCTGATTTATTTTTTCTTGTTGACCATCGCGGTAGCTGTGGTGGTGAAGCGGTTGCTACACTCTGTACAACTGAATCCGTAGGTGACGATGGGAGGATAGAACCCACTTCACTAGTTGAAGTGTTGCCTACTTTTATCGTGGCTACCTTAAAGTCAGCGAAGTCCATTCTAGATTTAGTATATTTGGCCGTGTGTTTCAATAAATATTAATCGGCAGTTGACAGAGAAATATCTGATCACGAGCTAGTATTTGTTAAGATAAAACATGAAGCTGTGCATAGTATCAGAAGGACGTGTTGTTTAAGTGCCTAATATTTCGAAAGATGGCACATGCTTAATTGATTATCTTTCATGTTCTTGAGATAACTTCAGCATGAACACTGACGTCAAAGTGATGTAGATTCATTTAAGAGCAATCATTTTCTATTACCTTGGAAGCTTTACACTTGCTTCAAAGAAAACGATAAACAAACAATGCCCCTGGATTAGCCTCGACATCATACACCTTAAGCGTAGGATTAGTCGCGAAAGAAAGAAAACAAAAAGGAACAAAGTCAAATTGTCAAATATGTCGGTGCTTCTGCGCATCATTCTCAGGAGGCGAAAAATTAAATATCACACAGAAACCCTCGCAAACTTTATGAAGTAATCTCTCAAAGATTTTCGCACTCTTTGTCGGGCAGTGATAAGAAATCATACCGCATAGTCGCAAATGATACGCTTGTGACCGACTTTGCGGTGATATCGTCGTGCTTTAACTCGTATTTCCATTCCGTTTTTACACCTACAGATAAGGTTTGCTCTCTACCCAAGCTTATTCATCAATGCTCTGGCACACCGACGGCTGATTTACAAATAACATACGATAGAATTCTATCCATTATTCCAGAAATGATCCAGAAAAATCTAATCGCCTGGACAAAATACTTAATGCATATTCGCGACGATATGCGGAATGGGTAGTCTATTATTTGTAATATTATTTACGGCATCAATCACACAAGAACAGCTTCCGAACGATTGGCTGGTGGTGAGAGTAAAACCTATACATAAAGCAGGTGAAAAGCAGCCAATTGGAAATTATTGTCCCATATCCTTGACTTGTGTTTGCTGCCAGCTACTCAAGCACATTATAGCAAAGTCAATAAAAACCTATTTTGAGGAAAACATCATAACTTTATTCCAAATCAACACGGGTTCAGGCGACGTCTTTCTAACACCGAATAGCTTATGGAAACCATACATGACTTTTTCAGAGATTTGAACAATAAAAACAGCTCGATGCGGTTTGTTTAGACTTTTCCAAAGCCTTCAACAGAGTCGCTCACACTCTGTCGATAGACAAAGTATCACAAATGGGAGTAAATTGCAACTTAATAGAATGGGTCGAAGCATATCTGTCCGGTCGAACACAATACATGGAAGTAAATGGCACGAAAACGAACACCTTATAAGTTAGCTAAGGCGTACCACATGGCCTGTTTTATTTTTACCGTACAATAATTACATCAAATCTGTTATCAGCAAACATGTCACTGTACAGTTGTACGCAGATGACGGCCTGATATACCGTTAGATTAGTGACATGAAGGATCAATAATTACTGAGTGATGCTCTGGCTGCGATTGAAGCCTGGTTTCAAAAGTGGAAAAAGAAAATAAACAAGCAAAAGACAGTTGTCTTCAGGGTAATAAATAAAGTGAAAAATGAACAGGGCCATAAATATCTTGTGCACTCCCAAATGCTGACTGAAGTTGATACTATGAAATACTTAGGAATAACCATCGCATCAAACCTAAGCTGGAAAGCTCATTTCACTAACATCCCTAGCGCTGCGGAAAAAAAACTTTGATTCCTGCATAGAAAGTTGAAGCTTGCACCCCAATCGACCAAGCCAATCACGTGTTTAACCTATGTTAGGCCAGCGCTGGAATATGCAAGCGTTATAAGGTACCCAAGTTCCATGTTGGTCTCATAAATGAACTCGAAATGGTACAAAGAAGAGCTGCACGGTTTATTCTCTCCAAGTATAGATCAAGTGACTCAGAAACAGTGCTGCTGGAACAGCTCATGCTACCACCATTATCATAGCGGCGCCTAGTAGCGAGACTTAAATTTCTGTTTTTACTTTCGAAACACCAATTCCACATTGACATTTCAGAGTACCTAATGCCTCATCTAAAGCGAACTCTTAGGCAAAATCATGACTTCATGTTCATTGTGCCGCAACTGCTTATCGATGCATATGCAAACTCATTCCTGCGACAAGCTATAAGAAACTGGAACACTTTACCATGATCAGTTGTACGGTGCATCTTAGCAGGAACCTTCGAAAATAGCGCTTTAGTGACATTACAAACGTGATTGTTATACTTACACTTGCCTTCTTTTTTTCCTTTTTTGTAACGTAGGATTAGTTACAGATGTCATTCAAAATATTGCTCTTCAATTGCTCATTTGTTGTTTCTTTGGGCTCAGGAACCAACTTGGCTTTGTAAAACCCTGTTAACGTTTTATAACTACTGTTTAGATTATGAGCGTAAATGTATTTTGATATTGCATGGATGTACTTTTTGTTTGAACTTTCAGTTTTCTTGCGCGTGTGTATTGCATTACAATCAAATCTGTAACGGTTAAATGCCCAACAGCATTTTGAATAAATTGGTAAGGTAATCAAGCATATCAGAAGCTTTGCTAGCTTTTCAGGAATTTTATTCGTTTTATGTTTTATTCTTCAACCAACTATACTTCAACCAACCTGTGCACATTCATTTTTCAGTAAAAAATGAAAGCGTGTCAGGCAGACATAGTAGCAACACCATTTTTCTACCAATATGCAACTGTGGATGGCGACTGCCATGAACGCACCTGGCTTTTGCGGTTAGCGACGTCTTAGAACGAAGTTATTTGTAAAACATTTTAGTACATCAGCTGTTGCGACGGATGTTGTATTGCCAAAGAGAGAAAGATGGTGTAAAGAAAGGCAGAAAGCTTTACCGAAAGCAAGTGTCTGGTTTGTTACCCTGCACTGTTTAGAGGGAAAGGTATATAGAAAAGTAAGGAAGAGAGAATGAGAGACAGTTAAAGAAGCAAAATCAAACACACGCACAAACGCATTGTAATGTTGCAATCATTCGACGAGGCGGGTCACTCGCAGAAACCTTCAGAGGGCCTTCTTCGCTTTTCAGCGTAAACCTCGATCTTTCCGGCACCAATCCATGGAAATTACTTCGAGGCATCATCACGTGAACCATCACAGTTTCCGCAATAAGGACTTGGTGCCCAACATGCGCCTGCGGTGTGTGGCTCAGCGCGTCGTGGGCATACTGTGGTACTTGACCATACTCCCTTGACGTGTCGAATTCTTATGCAGTTGTGGCACTGAAGACGTTTAAGAAAATTGGCCGAAGTGGACGCCGGTAATGTCCCAGTTAATATGATGGAAGTGTGATATATTTGAAGTTTTTTTTTAATATTCTTTTTACAGAGCGGGTGTTTCCGAGGCGAAGTAAATTCGTGATGGCAACTCCCTCGTTAACTGGTTTCACAAAAATATGGAGATCTGAGTTTTCTACGACCAAAGTAATGTCATAGATTACTCCCGCCATGCAGGTATCACTCTTTAAATTTAGCGCTCAGATTTGATGCCTGCAAACTCCAATACTATTCATCTTTTGTCCAAAGCACTCGCACTCATCTATAGGAAGAATATTGTTTCGCACGTTCCCACAGACATTCTTAATTTTGTTCAGCGGAACCTCCTCAATTAAATAAAATAGTTTGCCCGTTTAGTCATTGAAGGCTTATGGAGGAATGCTCTGGCATGAACAAGATGGGGTGCAGCCAACGTTCAACTTTTTACTTCAGGGTTAACGTCCCCGCAAGTGAAGATAGCTTCATGTTTTTTTTTTAAGTTTCTTTTAAAGTATTCGATATGCTTGTGTTGCTTGACCACCTGCATGTAAGTGCACTTCTGACCAATTATTAGTTATGAGCGTTCCCTAAAGGATATTTTATTTTATGTTGAAATTTATATTGAGGGCTCGTCTGGGTTATGAGCACCAATCGACATGTTCTCTATTTGAAGGCATACAGAGGTCCCACGTGACGTTCTCAAGCATTGTCAAGGCGAGCATTGGCAAGGTCACAGAACATTTTCCGGGTGTGCACAATACGCGAGTGACACCTTCTCGCTTTGTTGTCGAGCTTCTCTCAAGCTGGTTTTGGCTGCTGTCGTTTTTTTTTCTTTTTTAAGGTGTAGACGCGTATAGTGTACCCACATAGTTTCATTTTTAACTGATCACGGTCCCCCGATTTGAACAGTCATCGATAGGCTTCGACTTCGTACAGTCTACACAAAGGCTTTCCTGTATAAAATATGGAAAGCTGGCAGTCCTACCTGCTCAGTTGGAGAAGCTCAAAAAGACGTAGAAGACATTCTTCTGCAATGTAAAAGTCATGACGTACCTCGAAAGAACCTTTTCCAAAACCAAATTTTTTGGATAAGTGACCTCCATCAATTGCAAAAATCTTGGGTCCATGGCCAAAAGGAAAGCTACAAGCCACTGCAGCACGTGTAGTCGTTCACTTTCTGGAGGAATCAGAAATAGGTCAAAAGTACCAAGCAAAAAACAAATGTACTTCACTGTTAACCGTAGTATGTTTCAAAACAGTATTTTTGTGTTTCACTACGATATTTTTTAGAAACCTTTCTGAAAACATTTCAGTATTTACGCGACAAGATCACCTTGGACATTTCATTAACTTTCACGTTTTTGTTTGAACACTTAAATTGGCGTGATTATTGTTTTTTTACAAACTCAGTGTGGTGCGGACATTGTTCTATGCAGTGTGGACCCATTTCTATGTAGTGTGGACACTCAGTGTTGAAAAACGTGAACTCATTGTGCAAGCGTTGTGCAATGTACATATGTATAGCCTTGTGTTTGCTACAAAATGTGCGATGTTGACTTTTGTGTAAGAGAAAAGGAGTAGCCGGCGCCACGCGTTGGCACCAACCTCTCCTTACATTCATTTATTTAAAAAAAAAACGGCCCATTCAGCATCACCAAACTTTCAGCGCACGTGTTGTTGCGCCTTATCGGTTACTTGCTTGTTACGGCAGTTGAGATACGTGTCGTCTTGAGCGAGTTTAGCCAGGCTGTTTCCGCCATTCGACGTGTTTATGTGCGATTCACGGCCGCTGCAAGGAAAGGTGCACTTGTTCACGCAGTGAGGTAGGTGGTGGTATTCTTTGTTGCGTCACACAGGAGTCATTTACATGTTTCCAGAATTGTTTTGCGATTTTAACTTCAAGTACCATGATTAGATATTAGCGATTTTTATTTATATCGTTTTGAACCTTGTTCCTGCCTGGAACGCTCTATTGGAATGGAGATAAAGCCACTTGGTATGATAGACGGATGAGAAGCCATGTCCCGCTCTCCTTTCGAAAACATAAGAGCAGACTTTACACCAATTGAAGTGCTTTCATCTGGCATTCCGAATTCTTGTGATTGAAAAAACTTAGGTCAACATACAAAGAGGGAAAAGTTCTCGGTTGGATCAATACGAGACACCGTATTTTAATCAGCGAGGTCATCTCATTTTGCGCTTGGAACGGCTGTCTCTTCAGCATAGGAATAGACAAGTTGAATTAGCGTTTAGTGATGACCCGCGTCTGAGTCGCGCAACGAAGTTTCCACTTTTCGGCGTTATTAAAAAACCTAAATTTTACTAATCATGTTGGATCTGAAATGAACCTTTTGTTTTCGCTGCCGACTTGAAATTTTGCTTCCTGCGCTAGGTATGGCATCAGTGCCGCAATATGTTTTCAGTGAGGGATGCCAGAACTAGAAGTTGTCAGGAAAAATAGCGTGTTGGCGAGACCCTAACGTTCTAGGAGAAAGCAATTCTCCAAATGCCCCGCTTCCACGATACCTTCAATGAATACTTCATGCACGGAAAATGGCGTACATTTCTAGGCCGCACTTACTGCATATTTTGCTTTTCTTGAATGCACGTTGGCGAATTACATGGCGTGCGTCAGGTATTCGAGCCCCTACAGAGGATCGAATAGCCGTGGTGGGAAACGCACGCAGGGTGGCTGTGCGACTCCTTTCTGCTTTTGGGTTCACGTCTTTTGGAAACGTTATACCGTACGTGGAGACCAATCGCTCCACGAGATTGCTATCCAAGTCAGGACATCGAATTGACCGCCGCAATGAAGACAATGCCTAAACAGTTGTGTACTGTACGTCAGACGTGGTAGGAATACGAGCCTCCCGCAGTTCTCCGCGGCACTCACTGTAGGCGCACGAAATGAAGGCACGGGATCCATGTACCGTTGACGATTGAGCGCTGCATTTACTTTCTTCGCCAAACAATATGGCTGGTTTTCAATTCGTTTCGCACAGAATCCTCTCTTCTTCATTTATAAAAGTAGCTTCTTGGGAGTCTCGGAATAGTTGTTTCGCCGACAACAGAATCGATGCATCGTAACTCTTCACCGAATGATCCAGGTAATATTTAAAAGAAGAGACGCGTGGCTATGTGATAGAACGTTAGCATGCCACGCAAAAGACCTAGTTTCGATCCCCAGTCTGGCGAAGGATTTTCGTTTTATTCCATATTTTTTAGTTGGATCGTCTCGACTTTCGTTCTCGCAATTATACGGAAAACAATATCACTTAGCGCAAAATGAAGTGCTTTACGTTTGACACCGGATAGATATTTACGAGAAAATTGTACACATGAAAATCTTCTACGCAAAAATCTTTTCTGGAAAAAGCCCCTGATCGCTGTCACAGAATCTTCGGTCGACACGACCAGTTCCGGGAGCAGTCTTTCCAGTCGTAATCGTATGAGGGTGCGTAATAACGGATCAGGCATGTCTTTAAAGAACAAAATCCAATAACCAACTGACTTGAAAGAGATGGCCAAAAACCAGCCCCCCATCTTTTACCCCCCGAAAAATGTTCGTACGGCTGCAACATTTCGATTCAGATGCCCATACGTATGATGCGAATATTCTGTGGAATTTCTTCACGTTCGTTTGTAAGCAGTGCATTAGCTGCAAAGCCTACTATAGCTTGCTGATGAAAAAGACAATGCAAGCATGCCTATCGCGAATACCGACAAGGCAGCACCTTTCTATTTTACCGCGTTGTCCTGTATATCTTTTGCCTGCCTTTTCCAGTATTCGTCCTGTCCGATAACAACCGAGCGGAACGCCCAAAAAGTTGCCGGGGGTCCTTCCCCAAGACATGCTGCGAAATGTTCTGGCTTTGCTGCCCAAAATATATTATATAGCCAGGAGAACTTGACCCAGTTTACGCCAATCTCAGTAGCTTGAGATGGCGATTGTCTACTTGCGAATATAGTGAGAATAATGTTCTCTGCTTGGTCATGCCGTGCTTGTAGCACACTTTGCAAACATATCGCGTCCTGTATACCTGCTTAAAAATATAACATCAAATATCAATTAAAATATGTGGTACAGGCGCAAATATCCACAGCTGTCGTCAAAACGTGTGATTATTACAATGACTTCGTGGTTCAAAGCCAGTAGCCAACTACAAACAGCACAGAGGCTGTGGCACTTGTTGTTGGAAGGCCACGTAGCATAGCGATGATGTTCTAAAATGTTTTATGCCCCAGTGCTTGAATTTATGCACTAGGAACAAAATATCACTATCGCTTTTAACCCTTAAAGGTGAAGCTTAAGGGTCCCCAAGTTTTTTCGTATTTCAAATGATATTTTTACTGGCTAACCTTCCTGCCCTTCCTCCTTTCATCTTCCTCCTCCAAATGTTATTCTGAGTTCTCAGTGAATAAAGTAATGTAATAAGTTTCCAACTCAGTGAGCACGGCGAGGCAGCGGGAACCATGTAGCTCATCCAGAAATTTTTGTTCACCACACAGGTCTGCCTTTTCGTCGCAAGTATCGGCGCCAAACCGGTAATTGGAGCGGATGAATACGCCTGCGGAACTCAGGTGGGCGCGTGCACGGGTTCAACGTGTCGAGAAGATTACCACATCGAAGACATCGGCTATCAACCATTGCTGCTGCCCCAACAACCACAGCTGCGCAGCCTCAGTCTTCTGCACTGGGGTCTTCCAGCGACTGGGACGTCATCGGTTCAACCTATAAAAGATCAACCGTGGCTGCAGTTCACCAGTGGGCGCGGCGAGGCAGCGGGAACCATGTCGCTCATCCAGAAATTTTTGTTCACCACACAGGTTAGTGAAACCGTGTCGACGCTTCGCTGCGATGCTTCAATGCTGATTATTTTGCCGTGCCCACGGTCCTGTGTCTTGTATGTTCAAAACTGCTTGCGTATATGTGTACTTCTTCTTTGTTGGGACGTGGAAGAGAACCCAGGTCCTGCCGTTGAGGAAATGTTCGCGAAAATTCAGAGTGGCCAGGAAACTATCTTAAAGGAACTTACTGATGTTCGAGAACGACTAACAATGACTGAAAATACTGTTGCAAATTTCGACACTCGATGGAATGATCTCGACAAACTGCTCATTGAAATTCGGGAGAAAACTTTACAAATTGACACACTACAGACAGAGGTATCAAATCTCGAAAGGGTCATTGAGCGACAGTCTCAGAAACTTGTCGATTTGGAAGACTGAAGCCGCCGTTCCAACCTTGTCGTCATCGGCGTTGAAGAGGACAGCAAAGAAAACGATGAAAACTTAAAAAGAAAGGTTATAGACGGCATTTTCGAACGGAAGCTTAAACAGAAGTGCAGCTCTGTCGCTGGAATCCATCGCATTGGAAGGCCTGGTGCCACTAAAAGGCCAGTTATTGTTTACTTTCAAGATTTTCTTGAGAAAGAGACAATTTTGCGCCGTGCGAAGAACTTGAAAGGCACAGACGTATTTGTGCAAAATGATTTTAGCAGAGCTATGCTGCGCAAGCGTAAGCTTTTGTGGAAAACAGCGAAGGATGATAAAGCTAACGGCAAGGAAGCGTATCTTATTCATGATAAGCTGAAACTTGATGGAACCCATTATGCGTGGGATGATTCCAAGAACTGCCGTGTTATCATTAATGCTCCTAGGTCACGGAAAACCAATTGACAGGTACATCAGCGTGACTCGAGGCAGCTGCGTGTCCTAAATGCAAATTTTCGCAGTGTTGTAAATAAAATTCATAAACTGGAAGATCTGCTTCTGAAATACGACCCGCATGTAGCAATCATAACAGAAACTTGGCTTCACGAGGGGATCACGGATGATATGCTAATCGGTCCCTCGCACCAGATATTTCGCCGCGATCGCGTTTCCTGCGGTGGTGGGGTAGCGATAATATTGAAGAGCACGTTCTCTGCTACATTGTTGCCCCAAATTGATGAACATGAAAGTTTATTTCTAAAAGTCAACTGCTGCGGCCACATTCTTACAGTATGCGCTGCGTATCGTTCGCCCTCATCGCCATCTCAGTACTTATCTTCTCTGTACAGATACATGTCTTCCCTGGTTCATAAAAAAATTATAATGGCAGGTGACTTTAATATACCGTTATTCGACTGGTCTCGGAAAATGTTACTGATTTGCTCGATTGCCCATTGGTGGATATAATGCTAGCATGCGATTTACAACAAGTAGTACGCACCATCACGCATGAACATGGTGACAGCGGCTCAATAATAGACCTTGTTTTCGTAAGCAACGCATTTACCGAGTATGAATTAAGTTTGGAGCCGGGAGTATCGGACCATAAAATAGTACTTCTTACATGCGATTTCGATAAGTGTATACCTAATAGGCCTGTACTTAAAACAATCAAAGATTTTACGCGTGCTGATGATCAATCCGTACTTGACAGACTGTGGGAGCTTGTTGACAATATTTCTGATACTGATCCACAAACGCATTGGGAAACATTCAAGAAAACTGTGAAGGACTGTATTGGCAAGCACGTTTCCTTACGCCGCATCAAGTCACGGCGCAAAAGTCTCTGGATTGATCGGAACGTAATACACTTAAAAAGAAGACTAAAACGCGCAAGAAAAAAACAGGTCGTAAGTGTTCAGCAGATACAGACGCTGCAGACTGAGCTCTCCACAGCTCTGGCGACTTCTCGAAACAAATAATCTGGAATAACGCTGCCAAACTTCATCAAAGAAAGCCCGGAAAAATTTGGCGTTATCTAGCCTCCAAAAGTGGTAAACTAGAACAAATCTAACATAATCATTCTCTTATTACCGATGCCCGTTTCGTGGCCGACAAGGCAAACGACTACTTCCATTCAGTATTTTCCGCACCGCACGATGACAGTTATCCCTTGGTTCCTGCAGCCTGCCCTCCTGAAGATTTTATATGTCAAAACGGCGTGTTATCACTGTTGGTCAGTGTGCGAGACAAGTCATCTAGTGGACCAGATGGCATACCCAACGCATTCTTGCGCAGATACGCCGAACCAATATCTCACATTTGAACTGAAATTTTAGGGGCGAAGCTCCTTATGGCGTGGCTTGGGCGTCCCTCGTATGTAGCCATTGGCATGTACATTGAGCACTATCGGACAAGAAAGGGATGCTATATTATACTCGCTTGGTGTAACCTCCTTAGCTTTAGAAAGGTTTAGCGAGCGTTGAGCCGCAGTGCCATGAATACAATGAACTTGTATATACCATGAATGAACTCAAGGTGGTTAAAAATGAGAAGTAGATACGAAGCGCAAGCCGTAAGAAAGTAAAAGCCGAATTCTCCTGTCTCTCATTTCTTATTAGCAGCCATTGGCATGTAAATTGAGCCCTATCTGACAGGGAAAGGTTGCTACGTTATACTCGCTGGGTGTAACCTCCTTGGTTTTCGAAAGGTTTAGCGAGCGTTTGGTCGCAGTGCCATGAATACAGTGAACTAGAATATACCATGAACTCGAGGTGGTTAAAGGTGGGAAGTGGACCCAAAGCGCAGGCCGTAAGAAAGTGTGCGTGTGCCACCTCTCGTTTAGTCCTTGGAATGTCCGCTGGATGGCGGTGCTTCTATATGGGGAATATATGATAAAAAGAAGCGAGATGGGGGGACTTGGAGTGTTGAATAGATGAACGAACGGACACACAAACAGATGCATGGATGAACGCATGAACGGACGCAGGGGCGGATGCATGAAAGAACGCAGGGACGGGCGCACAAACAGACGCATGGACGGTCACACAGACGGACGCATGGACGGACGAATGCTTCGCCCCACTCTCCATCATTCACTCCGTGGATATGCCGCCATTTTTTTCGTTTGTCCTTAGCGTCTGCCATTTTGCCTTATGACTGGCTAGTTGCTCGCATATTGGCCACACACAAGAAGAGAGATCGATTACGGATAGAAAACTACCGCCCGATCTCTTTAACGTCTACATGCTGTAAATTGATGGAGCACATTGTTGCTCACTACATAACAGATTTTCTTGAACGTAACGGCTTACTTTCCGAATTTCAGCACGGTTTCCGTAAAGGGCTATCGACGCACACACAGCTGATAGCTACAGTCCACGAAATTGCCTCTGCCCTTCATTCGGCCAGCCAGATTGACTTAGTATTCCTCGACTTCAGAAAAGCATTCGATCGTGTTCCTCATGGTAAGCTTATGGGCAAACTGCTTAACATCGGTATACCTGATTTTCTTGTTAACTGGATTAAATCTTACCTTTCCAACAGGACTCAATATGCGGAGATCTCTGGGTGCTCGTCAGGCGCATTACCTGTTCTATCGGGTGTTCCACAGGGAAGCGTCTTGGGCCCAATTCTCTTTTTAATTTATGTAAATGATATAACTTCAATTGTCTCGTCTGATGTTCAAATACGATTATTTGCAGATGATTGCATAATTTTTCTAAAAATTACGTGTACTGAGTGTCAAATATTCTTAAATGACAGCTTGACACGTGTTGGCCAATGGTGCACGTGGTGGTCCATGAAGTTAAACTCGGACAAGACTGTTCTACTGCGAATCGCAAATAAAAGAGAGCCGCTTAAGTTTTCTTACTGTATCGATGGAGTGACTGTTAAAGAAAACCCGGAATACAAATATCTAGGGGTGACAATTACCAATACGTTATCGTGGTCTAAGCACATTGAAAATACCTGCGCAGCTGCCATGCGCAGGCTTTGGTTCATAAGGCACAAACTTAAAGCTGCCCCTACAGAAGCAAAACTGTTGGCTTATAAGACCTTAGTGTTACCTAAGCTTGAATAGGCCAACGTTGTTTGGGACCCCTTTTCTAAGAAAGACAAGCAAAGGCTAGAAATGGTGCAGCGCCGGGCAGTGCGTTTTATTTTCAACAAGTACAGATCCACTGATTCCTCATCTTCGTTGATGGTGCAAAATGAAATTTCAACTTTAGAGCAGCGACGTAAACTAGCCTGCCTAAACTTTTTGTTTTCGCTTTTTCATGGCCACCTGAAGCTTAACGCAAACCCTTATGTCAAGCCGTTATTACCTAGAGCATCGAGACATCGCCACTCACACAATCTTCTTCCTTACAAAGCTCGCACCAATCTATTCAAATACTCTTTCTTCCCGTGGACAAGCGCGGATTGGAATGCATTACCAAGTTCGGTTTTCTCTGCGCGAACTGCGACCGCTTTTTCAGCGAAGGTGTTTGCTGCCCTAGAATAATTATCGTCTTTGTTTCAGAGGTTTGCTGACCGATTGCTGGTGCTTTTCTAGTTTTTGTGTAGCTCTCGAACGGTTGAGGATGTCTTAGTCGTGGGCTTTCAATGTTTGTTAGGAAAAGTGCGTATTTGTCTGATTTTTTTTTTGAAGTTGAAAAATTTAGGATGGTCCTTGAATGTACAAGCTCTACTGTATAATGGTTTTGTTCGCTTGACCTAGAGACAGTGTGATCGTTGCAACTATCTAGTTTACAATGAGTTTTGCATTGTGCAACGTTTTTTTTACCTGGAAATGTGTGTATAAATGTATGTATGTGTGCATTTGTTTATATATCTATTCTGTTCGTGTGTATGACCAAAACATGCTAATTGATATGTATTCACCGCTACCATGCGATACATGTAACTTTCCCATCTGCCCTCCTGCTTGGTCCTTATAGGACTGCAGTATTAAATAAATAAATAAATAAATAAACTTATCATGCAAGATCGTAAAGTGGAGAAACGTTTTTGAGTATTCCAGCCTTCGACTAAAAGACTGCAAGGACTTTTGTTACACAGAATCCCTTCGAAGACATTCGTTTTTGTTCCCCTTCCACGGCTCACAGAGGTCATGTTAGGCGTCGTGGGCACGCACAGCCTGCTATGTGAGCCACCACTGCTGTACAGACCGAGCTCTCGCCTTTTAGGGGCGAAGATCCTTAAGCCGTAAGTTGTGCGTTCACGATTTATGTAGTAGTAGTAGTAGTAGTAGTAGTAGTAGTAGTAGTAGTAGTAGTAGTACTAGTAGTCGTAATAGAAATAGGTAGCGACCTCCACGGCTGCACCCGTAAGGCACGCGCGCTCTCTTTTGAATTGAGGAAGAAACTCGCGCACGTTAAACCTAAATAAATAATAAATAGATAACTGCTTCTTAAGAAATAACCTGCAGAGGCGAGGATCGGTGACCTAATCTCTAATAAAATTTGTGTTTGCCTTGAATTTATTACTTACTGAAAATCTCATAACAGAAGGACGCATTTTGAGCGCTCTACGATTAGAAAAGGTTGTCACGTTAAACTCTCTGGGCGTAACCTTGTTGATTTTAGCAAGGCTTAGCGAGGGTTAGGCCGCAGAGCCATGAAGTAGCGGCGGTAAAAGGTGGGAACTATACACGAAGAGCAGGCCATAAGAAAGTGCGCGCGTGCCACTCCTTTAGTAGTAGTAGTAGTAGTAGTAGTACTTTTATTTACAGTAAGCCGGATACAGAGCTCTCTGCAGGGGCAAAGGGCAAAAGGCGAACAGCCTGAAGAAGGCCCTTATTACGGTCATGCCACCTTTCGTTCAGTCCTTGGAATATTCACTGGATGACGATACTTCTATATGACGAATATGTGATGAAAAGATGTGAGGTGATGGTACTTGGAGTGTTCACTATAGATAGATGGACAGACACACGGATGAAGGGACCGACAGACAAATGCACAGGCAGACGGCTGAAGGACGGACGCATGGACGCAAGGATGGACGAATGCACTGATGGATGGATGGCTGGACGAACGAATGGAAGGGCGGACGGATGGAGGGACGCGGATATGGGCGCACGGATGAACGCACAAGCGAATGAATGGACAGACGCATGGATGGATGGACGCAAAGACAGACGGGCAGACGGACTGACGAACGGTTGCACAGACGGACCGATGGATGGGCGGAAGCACGGATGAACCGACGGACGTAAGTGTTTTGAAGGGCCTACGCTGTAGTAAGCACTGAAAGTGTCAGCAGCTCATCAAAAAAAATTACTTTCGCAATACCGCAAGAGCCCGGACAATGGGCAGGATGAATGGAGGCATGGCATATGTTGTACGACATGTCACTTAATTTTGCCCTTTGAAGGATCTCTGCGATATCTCGTATATCGGTCACTTCTAAATGGTATTTGGCGGCGAGATTGCAACATCATATCTGTATATATCTTCTAAATGACTAAAATCTTGACGCCGATTCGGACACATGGACTTCTCCTTCCCCGTGATGTACCAATATATGTTGTATGCATGGCATGCATCAGAAGAAAGTGATTTAGACCTGTCATGCCTATGTTGCTTAAGGACGTACTTAAAAAATGGGAATAAGGCAGCCGTGGCCCATGTGTTTGGAAGCCCTACGTCATATAGTGCGAGGAATGTGTGATACTTCCGGAACCGTGTAGGAATGTGCAGGAACAGCCCCAATAAAAAAGGCATCAGGCAAAATACATTCGCATTTGCAATATCTGGTTTGAAAGAAGAACATTGCGAATTTCTTGCTATGGCATGTACTGCCGCCTAAAACTTTAACTATCGCACATCAGCGGAGGTCTTTTTATGCGTGACCGCCATTTCACGGAGCCGAGTTGGAAACAGGGAAAGGGTAAGCGCATACCGAGAAAGCGCGATACTGATGGACTGCATATAGATACCTAAATATAACCTTCGATAAAAGTAAAAGTGGAAAAAAGAGACCCAGAGCGTCAACTTTCATCGTCATAATCAGCCTAACTACGTCCACTGTAGAACAAAGGCCTGTCCCATTTTCCCTCAGTAAACTCAGTCATATACTTGCTACTGGCATTTTATACCCGCATACTTCCTAATGTTATCCCCCCCCTAAATTTCTGTCTCCCCTTCACCCACTTGCCTTCTCTTGGAATCCACTCCGGGATCCCCAATAACAAGCGGTCATGTTGCCTTTGTACTACGTGTTCTGCCCATGACCATTTCTTCTTGATTCCCACTATGCTGCCCATAACAACCATTTGTTCCCTGACACACTATGCTCTTTTATTGTTCGTTAGAGTTACACCTATCATTTTCCTTTCCAATGCTGGCTCAGTTGTTAAGTTGAAAGAGGGTTCAAGCTAAGTTGAACCGTCTTTGCTATCCTCCAGGTGTCTGCTCTGAGGCAAATGCCGGTAAGATGCAGCTGTGATATGTCTTTCTATGGAATAGTAGTGGCAACCTATGATTTATGATATGAGAGTGCTTGCGGAATGTACTTCATCCCATTATTGTCCAACTAGTTACTCCAGTCTCGTGATTGGGCTCCACTGTTACTACGTGTCCTAGTTAGACGTACTCTCTTAAAAGCTGAAGTGCACAACTACCTATATCAAAGCGCTGTTCTTTTACGAGATTGCTGTAAATTACATTTGATTTCTGCTGTTTAATTTTAGGTTGTACTTTTCTAATCTCATTTTCTAACTCACCAGTGATTAATTTGCAAGAAGTCCCTGATCTATTCGGCAATACAATGCATTTGGCGAAGCACATGTTACTCGATTAACTTTTATCCATAACTATTCCTATTCTAGGTCTCTGAAAGCCTCTTCTAAGCACATGGTAAATAGAGTTGAGAGGATCATATCCCCTTGTCTCAAACGCTTCTTTATTCTTGTTCACGAAGTGCCTCCTGATGGGGATGCTGCCGGTATCTTGGAAGGGTGCTAACATCAACTTACTCCGTGAGAAAGGGGGCGACCGCAAAAAAATATAGCCTAATCACCTTGCTCTCCATCGTATACAAGCTAATTCGTATATAGCTAATATCCTATACAAGCTATTACAAGCTCCATCGTATACAAGGTAATTGCAAACAGAATAAGGACCGAATTAGAATTAAATCAACAAAAGAATCAAGCATGATTCAAATCAGGCTACTCAACAATCGACCACATTCCTACTATCGATCAAGTGATAGAGAAATGCTCAGAATGCACCCAACCACTATACACATACTTCACAGATTACGATAACGCATTTCATTCAGCAGCGATATCAACAAGCAAGCAGACGCTGTGGAATCAAGGCCTCGACTGAGGATATACAGACATCCTCGAAGAAACCTACTGTGAATCAACTGCCACCATATAGCTCCATGAAGAAAAAAAGAATGTGCTTTTTTGAGCACTGAATTTCAAGGGTACTCACAAGCACTGCATGGGGGTGGTTACTTATTCAGGGGAAGGGCGAGCTGAGTCGGCAGGGCGGGGCTGAACGGATACGTGTTACGTGGTTTCTGTCTTGAAGTTGTCTGACTTGTTGCACACTACAATCCAGCTGTCTTTACAATAGCGAAAATTTCGCCCTCACATAACGTTGTGCTCGTGTAAGGTGCTAGATCTCCATATGATTTCACAAACAAGGCAAGTGGCATAGTGCGTAATGCAACCTTCGTGTGAAATTGTGAACTTCTTAGTTTTTGTATTTCAGTTTTGTCTTATTTACTTCAGAAACAGTCTGCACCAGTATCTGTGCGAAAAAAAGAGCACTGCCCAAGAGACTCTCGTTGAAGTGCGCGGTTTGCATACGTCTTTCACTCGACACAACAGAAGAACATGCCTTCCGTTGGCTTCGGCTCAGAACTCTAACTCTGTGACAATGTAATACTGCTCCACACGTGTATTTTCAGCGAGAGTTTATTGTCTCTTTTTTCCATGCTTTTCGTGTCACACCACGGCTAGCGTGTTCGTCTTTCTGTATCACGCACGGGTCTATCTGGTGAAAAGAACCGCGTTGAAAAGGCAATAAACAAGGATTCACGAGTGACTTCGAAAAAGTAATGTGCCCTCGGCGACTCCATATTTTGCGGAATGGTCACATAAAAACGAAGTTTTTCAAAGTTTTTCAAAGCCATGCACGTTAAAAGCTCTATCGGCTACATAAAAAAGGACTGACGTGGTAATTCACCTCTCCGTGTTCAGAATTCTCCAAATTTATTTTTCTGTGAGTGTTTCTTACACTGCGTGAGCCTTGTTTCTGGAGGGTAAAAGTGGACGCATTTTTAGTCACGAAGAAAAAACTTAAACAAACCGAAGAACATGCGAAGAACACTTTGTAAATTTATGCAAAGAATTAAAGTTATATCCCTTCACAAAAGTAGGATTCTAATAGCGCGCCCTAACGAGTACGGCGAGAAATAAAAAACAAAGCAAAGAAGAAACACCTAGGACACTACAGGATTCAAACCCTGTTTCCTGCGTGCCAGCTCAGTATTCTAGAATAGAGCTACGCTGTTTTTTATTTCTTTCTTTCTGGTGTCACGTCACACGTGAGGGGACGAGATAAACTTGTTACAATGCACAGCAAACATGGCAGAACAACTGCTACAATGTCCTGCGTAAAGGATATAATTCCTTATAGTGCCCTTATAGGAGGCAGAACCGCTAATGTTTCCGTTGATGAAGGAACACCTGTATTTCTGCTTACAGTCTAGGCAAGAATTGATATACATTTTCGCGCTTGTCTCTCCGTTGAAAACTCGCCTGAGGCATGTTTTATGTCGGCTAAGGCATTCCAGTATAAAAGTAATAAGGCGTTTCGGAACAGACCTCTCACAATGCGAATTGCTAAAGGAGTGTGTCATAGAATGCTCCTACCCCAAAACGAAAGCTTCAGGCATACTTATTTATCCTTAATCGCCACAGCATAAAAAATGCACAAATTTTCTTGCAAATATGTAGCGGGCACAACGCTCCTCAAAGAAATGATGAAGGATGGAATAGTAAATGCCTACATACAACAAAGAAAACATTATGAATTATGGCGAAGTGGCAATCATGCAAATGGGCTAGTAGCAGCTACCCGAATAGCGTTTCAAAATGCCCTGAATGGCAACTGTTCCAGCTTTCACTGTGACTGTGCTGCACGCTGTACAGAGGCGTGGTAGTACTGTTCGTTTTTCTACATTTAATGTATTTTCATACTTCTACATTTTCCCTGTTTTCAATTTTATTTGGCATACTTTTGATTGTATTCTTTTTAGCAGCTCTAATATCTTGTATTCTTTTTCGCGTACGCACGAGCACCGATCAGCAAATTCTTTGCAAATACAAAGTGCGAAACAATTTCTAACAAGCCAAACGCACTTTGAGCGTTTCTGTCTGTCTGTCTGTCTGTCTGTCTGTCTGTCTGTCTGTCTGTCTATCTGTCTATCTATCTATCTATCTATCTATCGATCTATCTATCTATCTATCTATCTATCTATCTATCTATCTATCTATCTATCTATCTGCGTCTGAGTTCTCTCATGATCACCTCTTTAAGTTGGTGTGGACCAAAATTTGTAGTGTAGGGTATGAAGGTATGAGTAACATGGCTGTCTGATGATAGGGTACGGTACAAAGAATTTTATTTAATGATCCCAAAAAGTGCCACTTCTCAGAGCGACACCACGAATTACTCCCACGTCGGGAGTAGAAATCGAACACAATATTTCTGCGTGTCGTTCTGGCACTCTACCGCACAACCCCTGCAGGTCTTGAATCTTGTTAAGTCATTCTCCAGACGTAATGTTAGTGAAAGGTCAGTTGTTGCAGTGCCATTTCATAACATTGCATTAATCGATAGATATAATCCTGACAAGCTAGGGTCACACCGAATAAAAATAAATGCTGTTTCATGTGCTTGCTCTAGTTTTGTAGCAGTCTACTAAACATCCCTCTAGTGTTCTTTTCATTCAACAAGCTATCTCGGTGTTGGCCAGCCCTGGAGGCTGGAGCTAACAAAAGATTGGTATGATATTCACAACATTGCAACGTATAGTTCACTTCATTTCGATACAACTGCCTTGTTTAGTCTAACGTGAGCGCTGATGGTGCGTCAGAGCATCAGTTATCATATCAAATCCAGTCAAGTAAACGTCCCTGATAAGCTCAAAAGAGTTTCACAACGACTCTGCCTATAGAAAAACGCGAGGCCTGTTCTGAAGGCACAACACAGTCACAGGGAGTGCTAGAAGAGCATTCTTTCAGAGCCTTTTCTGATCACTCGTTGGGTAATCGCAGCAAGCACACTTGCTTGATACCCGCTGCAGCATTAATATTAAAAATTGTGAGGTAGTCGGCCGGCATTTGCTAGGCTATTTTTTCGTCATTTTCCTGAGAAGTGCGTTATCCGCTAAACACTTGCAAGGAATTTTGTGCCAATTCCTAATGCAGTGGCTGATGACGCTGAGGAATCGTGCCCGAAATGGGTATGCTCCACAGTTAATAAGGGATCAAGAACAAGCTTTTGTAATGAGTTGGAGCATTGGACGACCCACTCGTGACGTTGTTCGCATTGTGTGACGATTGGTTGTTCTTTCGCTGTGTTAAAACGCTTTATAGGTCGGATTAACGCGATTGATTTCCCGACATCACGCCTGCCTAAGGCAAGTTTGCAATGAGTCTCAAGCAGTGGCGTGGGAAGAAGAAGAAGAAGTTGCACCGATCGGCTACAGATGCTTCTGTCAACAATGAAAAGGCAGGTGTAGGAATTGCGTCCGATTTCCTCGGCTGGTCTTTTTCAGTAAGGCTTTCAGATTTCACTCCTATATTTGAAGCCGAGCTAGTAGCTATTATTTTAGCTCTTCGTAAAATTCCTACGACCGAGACCAGTGCAATCATCCTAAGAGACTCACTTTCGGTGTGTGCAGCTCTGACAACCTCTGAACAATTTCGTGCCCTAGCAGCGTTCCACACATTAGCACGGCCGCATTTAAAACTCCTCAAATTAGTGTGGGTCCCATGTTACTGCGGATTACAATAAAATGAATTGGCAGAAGCTTTGGCACGAGCATCACTCGATGGACCAGTAATTTCAGTACTTCCAGAGTTAGAATACTTATCAGGGGTTAGATATAGGAAATTCGCTATTTTTACAGATAGTTTAGAAAATATCACACAATGGACAGATTATCAGCACCTCAAATTTCCATGGAAAGCCCAGTGGACTTCGTCAAAAAAACTTGAAATTATAATCTCCAGATTCCGGTGCCGTGTCCCCCCATTAAATTTTTATTTACACAGAGCTGGTCTGACACTTTCCCCCCTTTGTCCGTTCTGCGAAGAATCAGAAACTATTGAACAATATTTTGGCTCATGTCGTAACTATGCATTAATTAGGAAACGACTTTTGAATATTCCATTTGCGAAGCTAGGTTTAAATTTAACCACAGAAAATGTTCTAAGTTTTGGTGCCTCTGTTTTGGGAAATTGCCACAGAGATGCATTCGATGCGGTGTGTAATTTTATTCAAGACTCTAATCGTTTTTCAACATAAAGCCCACGTTAACAGATACTCAAAAAAAAAAACGGGTCGAAAAGTAATTTTCTCTTCTGGATAAATCCGTGACATACCAAATTAATCGCGTTTGGCAAAACCAGCTGTCTGGTCGGCTCCCAAAATCAAGTTGTAGCTATTAGTGTCTACTTTGTTGTTGATTCTTTTTTCTCACTATCTAAATATTTGGTTTCTTTCTTTTTTTTAACATACTGTCTTCACTATACAACTTCCCCTCTTTTTGTTTCGTTGTAAGCAACAATGCAGTTATCGTCCATAGACTAACGTTCTCTTGGCCAATCCCCCAGAGTGGGTACGAGCCATTGATTAGAGGATACAAACAAACAAACAAACGATCGGCTGTGTTCTAAAATGCTCTCTTCTTGTAACTGCATATCGGTCAACGGCCGAGGATCATAGACTGCGTTTCATGATGAATACTCAAGCTATAAAGTCTTTCTGCCACGTCTTCCAACCGGTAACGACGTTTTGAATTCGGTTTTCCTTCATGCCGACCTGAGGGGTAGGTTCTACCGTGCCCCAGACTTCCGTGACGCACTGCTTAAAGTGGTGAGCACAGCGGACATCATAGGAGTTGGCCAGTATCTAATGAGCCTTGTATGGATGGTTACGTCTGCAAGCAGCACGGCGAAACAGGAACTCGTCACTTGTGGTGAGCTACGTGTAAAAGTGCTGAAGTGCATTGCACTAGATCTGGAGATCAAAAATATTAGGCTCAAACTTTGGCTTTCACCTCAACTTGAATCGCGACGTGTTGAAGAGGCGTTCCAAGTTTACGGCGTTGTGAAGTCCGTCGAGAGAGAGGCATGGAGATGTGCAGAAATTGAACAATGGATGACAACAAATAGGGACGTTGCCTTGTAGCTTAAGAACACCATCATTGTGAGCTCAATTCCACACCTTACATCAATCTATGGCCACCAATGCCACGTACTTATTCCCGGTAGGCCTCCACTGTGTCTTAAATGCAAGGGAGTGGGGCATGTATGTCAGGAGTACAAAAACCGAGGTGCTTGCAGTGCCAGCGATTTGGTCACTCGTCGGATGTCTGCGTGTCGACTTATGCCAACAAACTCCGTTCTGGCCAAGGCACAGAAGAGCAACATATGGATCATCTTATGCATGTCACTGAGGTAGTTGATGCGACAGGAGAAGCAGTGGGAGGAGAAAAGGTGCCTTAAAGGAAGCTGAACACTTGTCCATGGATACCCTCGGCACACAAAATAACATCGCTAACGACGTCAGTGAAAGCGTAAATGAATGTAATGCTGCAGAAGAGCACCACTTGGAAGACCTTGAAGAGAAGGCTCCTGACAATAAGGAACAAGAAGGAATGGATAGCGGTCCGACAAGGAAGCGTCAGGCACCGTGTCAGGAGTACTAAATTGCATCAGATGCACAGACACGTGAACGTGTGTAGGGTGTTATGGCTCAATAATAAGAGGAAAATTAGGAGAAACAATACAACAGTGACGATAAATTTTAAGCCATTTGAGCGCATGTAGAAAGCTTAAAGATTACGTGGACGTCTACAGTAACGTTCAAATGTCTGAACGTGTGTTTATACAGTCAGGTGTGACAGTATTTTAAGACATGTTGCCTCACATACTAAATATTTCACGTAACAAGCATTTATTCGCCAGAGTTTTTCGTTTGCTGTAGAAGGTTAAATCTTGAAGTATATGCTTAAGAAGGAGGGATCTAAGAAAGAGTATAAGCTCATGCCTTTTTCTATAGAAATTGTTGGTTCATTACGATATTTTAGTTACACTGAGTTTACAGGCGTCGTGTAGAAGTATTGTTCTCTAGGAAGCAATTTCTTGTAGTTGAGGCGCTGACACACCAAATTTAGAGACTACAAAAGTCAGCTATAGGCTTTCTCTGTATGGAGGACACTCAAAAAGGAGACTTTTAGATAGGAAATTTTTACAATGTATTTTTTTTCGCTTCCATAATGTTTAAAAGGCTCGTTCTTGCAATAGGGGTCAATCAATAGCACAAATGACATTGTCGACGCTTTGTTGAAAGCATATCGAAAATGTTTGTGACCTCATACTGCGTCAGAGTGACGTGAAAAATCGACACTTCATCATTTTCGAATCGACACTTTATTATTTTCAAGAGGAAGTGGCTCCACTTGGAATGCGCATGTTTCCAACATTTGCAAGGCACCTTTCCGGAAGGTATGTTACCTAAGACATAAATTAAAATACGTTGCTTCTACCACCCGCCTTATAACGTATTATTCATTCATCCTACCTAAATTAGAGCATGCATGTATCGTGTGAGACCCTTACATCAAATGCAACATTGACGCATAGAAAAAGTCCAACGTAAAGCAGTCTGATTCATTTTTTTCTAAACATCGCTCGACCGATTCCCTAACCATTTCTATGCTAGATAATACCATTCAGACGTTGAAATAACGAAGCAAGATTAATAGAAATATATTCAATTATTTGCTGAAGAACAATCATTTTTAAATTAGTCTGAATCCTTTCTTCAGGCCTCTTGCAGCTCGATGAACGAGACAGTGTCATACAGAATCTTTGACGCTGTATCTCTCGAAAACTGACCTTTTACATACTCTTATTCCTTGTAGCATAGCTTATTGAAACAAATTATCCGTAGCCAGTTTATGCAGCACTGACGCTTTTGATGCTATTAGTTGTCGAATATGTCTTTTCTCTTTGCGAATCTTTTGTTATCCTGGTAATACAATATTTGGATATTGAGTATTGTTATGCTTTCAATTATTTTGTAATTTTTGCTTCAAATTGTGCCTTTCTTCAATATATTTCTTCATCCTGTGAATTAATTGTGTTAATTGTCTAACATTGTTCTTTTCCTAACTTTCTTTTCTATCTCTTTGCATTGTACTTTTTTGTCCCTCCTGCTTGAACCCTTGCTGGGTCTGCCATTTCTTGTAAATAAATAATTAAATTAATGAATATATAAATGAAAACACAAGACGTACATCCAGAATAGTATGTGTTTGTGTGTTTCTAAAAGGGCAAAAAGGTGTTTTATAACTAACCTCATATTTTCTTTTTTATTGATTAAAATATAGCTTAATTATAAGTAAAGAATAATTCACCCACAAGAAATGATCTCACGCCATAGCAAAATAAAACTAACCTTCTTTTGTTTAAAAAATGGAAGCCACAATATCTAGACCACTAAGGTTATGCATGCTGTTTCTAGGATCTTTCTAGATGATTGTCAGGCATTATGATGATGTTATGTTGTTACTACGTTGACTCTCGGCGCATAGAGGTTCTGAAGGGTCGCCGCAGTCTGTCTTGGGCGCGATTGGGGTTTCCGAATTTCATAAAGAAGATCTCGAGCTGAAAGTGAGCTTTCGCACCTTGTAGATCAACGAGTACATCGTCGTTGGTGTATGCCTTCGATCGCTTCGGAGTACTGCAGCCACCGTTGCTTTTCACATTTCTGATATTCTCTTGTTGTACCTATGCGGGTCTTCAGCTAGCAGCCGTGGCTTCGCAGCCACTTGTAGCACAGATTGCTGCCTTTTTCATTTTTTGTAGACCAATTGTGTGCAGTGAGATTTACCCACTTTCAGTGACACACAATCATTTATGATGATGATTGGTTTCGCGTATGTCCCTTAGCATAAACCTACAGGCCTGGCAGAAAAACAGCTTTGATGCTAAAGTACAAGTCGAAATTATCAACTCTAAACGGCCTACCTGATGGACGCACTGTTGTGGGAAGAAAAACCCAATAAAGTTCGAAGTATATTTAGATGGCTATAATATCCGACACTCTTTGAAAAAGAAAACGGGCAATATAAGAAATAGCACACATCTCCCCGTAAGGAAACCCTGAGTAGTATGCGAAGCAGCCATGGGTTATCTGAAAATTTTGTCGAAAGGTGCCATTTATTCATCACCGTAAACGTTCGGGGTTGTGTTTCCTACACCATTAATTTCAAGCTACAGGATCTGCAGATTCATTGTCTTCACGGACCACAAGAGTCGGCTTGCTGGTGCTGGAGACTCGCTTAAGCGTCACGAGCTCTCAAGACGGGTCTTGCACGCGCTGCTCTGCTGCAGCCGCTAGTGGTTCCCACTCATACCTGAGAACGCGCCAAATTGTAGTCAGCGCTCTATCGCAGAACCATCTAGTGGGTGCTCCGAGTATTATCAGGGCTACCACTAGAGACAAGGCACAAGCCCCGACCATAAGCGGCTCCACATCTACATTATGAAAGACACTTGAGCTTAGCCTTCAATGGTAGAACACGACAGAGCAATCAGGCCTCGCGCGCATCGCGTCTCAATTACCAGACATAGTTCACTTCATGGTGCTTGCCTGAACCAATTTGTAAAGAATTGGCTTTGCGCATGCTATTAGCTTTTTGAACAATTTTAGGATGCCTATTATAATACAGTTGCGCACTTTGATTTGTATTACAATACAGTTGACAAAATTGATTTCGCGAATCAGCAAAGGGCCCACTACGCGTACGTTAGGGAATACGTGAATTTACACAATTCTTTACTTTGTTGGTGCTTTTGCAGCTAACGGTCAGTAAACGGTCAGTAAAAGAGAAATGGACCCTGATTAAAAGAAACTGTGAATTAACAATTTTTGTCGTTGCATGGAGACGGTGCTCAGGCCCCCTTGACCAGCGTCGTGCAAGTCGAATGTCGCTCAACAGTCTCTGTGATCGGTATATGCAAAGCTCAACTTGGCGTGGCCGGTCATCAATTTGTCGTCCCTATTACAGTGCTTGTAGCATTTCCCCACGACTTCATAGTAATCCTCAATTTTTTTGGCGCCAGTTCTCTATTATTGTTATTATTATTATTATTATTATTATTATTATTATTATTATTATTATTATTATTATTATTATTATTATTATTATTATTATTATTATTATTATTATTATTATTATTATTATTATTATTATTATTATTATTATTATTATTATTATTATTATTATTATTGTAGTGGCTTAACGTCCCAAGCCCTTTATGATCACGAGTGTAGAGTACCCCAACACATTGAGAACCTGGCGTTATTTACCGTGCGCCTAAACCTAGCTACATGGACCTCGACCATTCTCCCCTCTAACTAAAATACGGCCACCACGGCCGTGAATCAATTTCCTTGACCTGCGGATCTCAAGTCGTGCATCACAACCACTCGGCTACTGGAGCGTGTGACGGGGATTTCGAATCATCCCGTGTTCATTGCTAGGCCGCAGAGGATTACTTTCTGCGTGTGATAGGGCAGTCCTAGTTTCCCCATCAAAAAGGCTCTCCAGTACATTTCCAAGTAGCCTTCAAATGGCTTCATTAAAGAAGTTTACTGCCTCAAGAATCGACCACAGCAAATTTTTTGTAGCGTAAGCTGCACTGGCTGAGGTTGAGCCGTTTCGCGTGCCTGAGCATGCTCCAGGAGCAGTGACGGCCCACGCACGTTTGGCACGCCGAAGAAAGCCCGAAAATTCCTGCAGTGACGTATCACTGATCAGTGTAGTGAGGTATCACGTATCACTAGAGTTCCTTGTCATTCCTTTTAGTCGTTGCAATGCACCCGAAACAATAAAGCGGATGATAGACAATAATTAGCGTGGCTTGAAGTGAAAAACATTCCTGTGCTATTTAGATCACGTGGTCATATTTTCACCTGATCTTTCAACGCATCTCCGCACGCTAGGTGAAGTACTACAGTGTCTAACGGTCACCAGCCTTCAGCTCAACCTGAAGAAATGCCGTTTCGCGCAAGTCAGCTTACCATCCTCGGCCATGTTGTCGTTAAAGATGATATTTTTCCTGACACCGCCACGCTTTGGGCAGTTGCAGAGTTCCCCAAACCTACATCTCTGAAGAATCTACGCAGCTTCCTTGGCATCTACTCGTATTTCAACAGCTTTCTATGAATTTTTTCGGTCATCACCGCCTCTTTCACTGAACTACTAAGTAGTTAGCCGAAAAGTCACGCTTTGTCACCCGCCTGTGACGATGCCTTCGAAAAGTTGCCGCGCCTGTTAACCACACCACCAATCTTGCGTCACTTTGACCCGACTGCTCCAACTGGAGTACACACTGATGTCAGCGGTGTTGGACTCGGCACCGTGCCCGCGCCGAGCAAATCAAGGTTCCAGGAGTACGTAGTTCCATACGAAAGGCGTTGCCTAACCAATGCAGAGAAGAATTATTCTGTGACAGAGAAGGGGTGTCTGGCAATTATTTGGGCTCTATGTAAAACTAGACTGTACCAATATGGCCAATCCTTCGACGTAGTCACCGATCACGATGCATTTTGTTTGTTATCCACGTTGAAGGACCCCTCCGGTCGTTTAGCTCACTGGGCTTTGCGATTGCAATGGGTAATATGCGAAATTAACAGCGCCATCTAGTGAACGCAGCAGGTACCATATCCGCCATTTTGATGCTGGCGAGGCTTGACCACTACGCGCGGGCGACCCACATGCGAACGTACGCGTTTCAACGCTTCGACTGTCGCAGTCAGATTTTTTTTGCTGGCGAAATGCCAGTACACTGCTGTGTGCCGCTGTGTAAGCAGCGCGGAGTCACAGACAGCGATGGGAGCAAGGTATGTGGCATGAATTACGATTTTGCAGCGATCATTTAAACGCAAAACAGGGTATGGCGTGCACAAGCTTTATGGGCACAGTCTATAGGATGCATGTATCTCCGCGGTGCGCGGGCTGCACGAGAGCAATGCAGGACTAACCATTTTTCTATGTTACGCGGGCAGGCAGTGTTTTTATAGGTTTGTCAGCTTTGCGGCTAGGTGTTTTCACTACGTCGGGCCTCTACGCGACAGTGGTGCTCTTCGATTTACCGTCTCGAACTCGCTGAGAAGCTGTGCGGCGTTCAAATTTTCTTATGACTTCGGGGAAGCCTCGGACTACCCGCTGACTATCCGCGGTGAGTCTGAAATGGTAAATCGAAGAGCCCTGGTGATTCCCTGCAGTCGAATAGAGAGTACGCCACTGTTGGTGGGGTAACAAGTGTGACAGAACCGAACTATTAGGACGGGCTTTATTGCGACGAGATTAACCATGTAGGTAGACGACGTATAAATGTTATTTTTCAAGGTGATTGCGCACAGAGACGTGCAGAGCTTCCGCTACTCCGAGTAATATGCCGTACATGCATCCTAGAAAGGCAGCTCGGTTGCTTGTCTGCATTCAAGCTCCGTTGTGTCTGCAAGTGCAGTCACCGCGCAGCAATAAAACAGTCATTCGGAAGATAAGGGCTATGCCCACTTTGGAACAGAAAAGTATCTGCTCAGGCACTTAACTTCAATTCCCCCAACGTGTGCGGACGCAACTTTTCGATTGCGGCCTCTCTCACTAATTTTCTTTTACCAACGAAATAAAATCGAAAAGATAGCGGGGCGCACTGCCGTAGGTTCCGAAAACTGGCACCATGAGTATCGCCAGGGCTTAATTGAATGACGTTCTGCATGAGTTCAGAGCGCGGCAGTCCTATTTATTCGTAAGACAGGATTCATTCTCTGCATGTTAGTCACTTTGGCTCAGTTGCGTTGGAGCTGTTTTTTTTGTGTGTGTTGCAACTCACCTCACTTGAAAAATGTTTCATGCTACATTATAAAACATACAGCTGTGGAGACAGTCATAACTTAGTTGTATGGGATTCAGAATTTTGGCTGCCTTACACTCGCAGCTCCTCGAAACCTTTGAAGCTACTTAGATCTAAAAAAATAACTGATTTAAATTCCCCCGAGTGTCCACAAGTGTATAATGCCTCTTAAGGCTTGCTGTGAAGGGCCATATCTAGGAAAGGCTGCTAGGAAACGGGAGTGTGCACAGAAAAAACTGAGGGGGAGGGGGTCACATTACAAGTGCATCATTAGTACTGCAATGCACATATAAGTGTGACCTCTATTCCCTGTGAGATGAATTTGTGATAGTGCCTGCGTTTGTAAACAACAATCGTTTAAACAGCTAAGAGGAACCTAGCTCATGATGTCGCACTGAATATTAGTTTGCTTATATCTTGTAGGTACCCTTCCACCGCTTTCCAAAAGATGCAATGACATACACGTGGCAAGATGTGGCAGATTCCTAAACAGTTTGTCCACATCACATGTTCGGGCACTGGAAAACGTCTTGCTGTGGACATCGCAGTAGCTCAGCGCAGTGAAGCAAGTGTTCAGGAGTCATACGGCCGTACTAGCGAACGCGTTGCCGTCGACCGCTCGCCCACATTAAAATGGTGGCAGGGTCAAAATGCACAGTGTTGCCAGAGCACAAAGCAATTTCGCATATGGTCCATTGTTCGACGTTCGTGTTGTCTACCGGTCTGGCTGACGTCACACTGATGGCGACGCCCTATAGCGTTCACCTTTGTCATCGGAATGATCTGCTTGTCAATCTGCTGTGGACGAAACGGTGGCGTTTCAAGCAAACTGCGGCATGGCGTTTGAGCAATGTAAGGATGACTGAATCAGCACTCTCCCGCGATTCCTTTTACACCTGTTGACTTCTCCATATTCTTGAACATTGCGCCGTAAAGCGGCTGACTTTGAGATCAGCGATGGCTTCCTTTATTGCAGGAGTTACATGTCTGATGGCGGAATGTGGTTACTGGTCATACCTTGCCGTCTTCGTGCTGCAGTATGTCCAGCTTTTCATGCTGACGCTCAGTGTGCTCGTGCGAGCGTCTTAAAAGCATATGCTCGGCTTTCCTCCCGCTTTTATTAGCGAGGCATGTACATTTTTGTGCGCAAGTGCACTCAGTCATGCCCAAAGTGCCAACGATGCAAAGCTCTCCCTTTTCACGCCTCTGGCTCGGTCCAGCCAATCTCTTGCCAAGCCAGGCCTTTCGACCGCGTTAGAATTGATGTGTATGAGCCTCTTCTGATCCCGGCTTCCTGAAACCGTAAGATAGTTGTAGCTGTCGACTTTTTCACACGATGCGCCTAAACAGCTTCTTTACCTGCTGCCACAGCACGCAACATATCATCTTGCGGAACTTCATTCTCCGTCACGGCAAACCACCTTAAATTCTTAGTGACAGAAGACAGTATTTCTGTCCAAAGTCTTCAACGCACTCCTAGCCTAATTCCGTTTCATTCACCCGGCTACCCGACTACCATTATTAAATGAATGACTTTACGAAAAGATTTACCAGCACCCATGGCGACATAATATTTAGGTATATTGCCTCAGACCACTACAAACGGGACCTCATTCTGCCTTTTGTAACGTACGCTAACAACACTACTCCACAGACGACTACGGGCTTTTCGCCATTTTGCCTCTCATATTGTCGAGACTCTTCCAGTATATTCGATACCATGATGCCCTACCACTCAGATTACTCAGATTCTACGCCCATCTGTGAAGACGCCCGCCGCGCCGAGGAATGCCGTAATGTCGCCCAATCGTTCACAACCATTGGTAAGTAGAGACGAAATTCTCGGCGTGACGATCACCATTCGCATACTAACTTTCTTCCGGACACCTTTGTGTGGCTTTGAATTCCAGGTGTACCTACAGGCCTTCACTCGAAGCTTGTTTTAAAATACCAGAGAACACACCGCATTGTCTCGGACCCTTCAACTGATACCTAAAGCGTCGAACCCGTTGCGCCATTCACAGACCAGCGTTTCCGGGGTCATGAAACGAATCACGCACACTGGTTGAAACAATATTACAACCCGCTCGTACTCTGTTCTCCGGTAGTCGCCAGGATGCTCTTTTTTTGACGGGAGCCAAATAGTAGTAAAGAGGAACGCCCACTACTGCAGCGACATCGACACGTTGGTGCGAGGCGCGAACAAGGGCTGCCTATTTGCTGCTGCGACACTGCTCGCATACCTTGCCAGCTCTTGCTGCTTCTGTCCCGACGCTGCTACCGCTTTCGCCTTGCATTTACATTATACATAACATGTGCGATGCAATTCCCTTCCAGTTTTACAGTTATGTTACTGATAGGTTTGTTGAAAGGCCGAAACAGCTTATAGATTGTTTTTTTTTTTCACATTCAAGTGCAGTTTATTTGGCTTTAACCAATTTAAAAAGTTACTTAAATTGTTATTCAGGCTTACTTTAAGTAATACTAAGTTGTCTGATGTAAAGAAAAGATTCGTATCGTCGATATACATGGTAGGGTCCGGTATATAAACAATAAGATCTATATAAGCAAAAAACAACAATAAATCAGTGGCCCCGACTGCCAAAAAAAAAGAAATTCTGCACGCAGCACCAATTTCTGCAAGCCACTCGAACTTGAAGGCCCATCAGTTACCCTGCGCCTCTGTGACCGAAGTAATTAGCTTATTAAGGAAGCCATGCAAATCCGAGAATGCGGAGTGCTTTCACTTTTACTCAGGACAGCTGCTTCTTGCTTTTGAACAGGTTTTATGTGCGGTTTCTCTCAGCTTTCTAGTGGCATATGTAGGTTCAGCACGCGAGACGTTTGACCCTTCTCTGCGTTTCTCAATGGAAGGATGACCATTTAATATAGATTAGTATTTTTCTAGAATAAAGAAAGATTTATGTCAGCTGACTTGATATTGCAAGGGTGATCATTGGTGACAACGCAAAAGACAAATTGTTGACTCTCTTGGTCACTGATGAAGTACGTGTAGGAAACTCAATGTACAGCCTTTGTTTCTGTCCAAATGGTGAATAATACAATTATGAACTGCACAGTGCAGAAAACAGCATGAAAGAAAAAAAAACGGACACAAACAGCTGTGCCTCAATCTGACAGCTTCACCAACAGGCCTTCATTCTGCAGTCTGCCTGTATAATAAAGGTTCGATTCGGATCTACGATGTCAATTCCACAGAGAACATGTAGGTGTGGAAAATGTGTGCCCTAATCCATGCTATTTACGACTCACTTTTTAGGATTTGCTTCCGCTTGATAAGCAACTTCTGATGCAAAACGGAATCGAATATTGTTTTTAATACAAATAACATAGTCATAGTCTATTCGACTATGGCCCCGCCGCGGTGGTCTAGTGGCTAAGGTACTCGGCTGCTGACCCGCAGGTCGCGGGTTCGAATCCCGGCTGCGGCGGCTGCATTTCCGATGGAGGCGGAAATGTTGTAGGCGCGTGTGCTCAGATTTGGGTGCACGTTAAAGAACCCCAGGTGGTCTAAATTTCCGGAGCCCTCCACTACGGCGTCTCTCATAATCATATAGTGGTTTTGGGACGTTAAACCCCACATATAAATCATTATTCGACTATGGGTATCTGATGTGCCTGTTCGATCATGAATTGACTGTGCCCTGGTTGAGAGCCCTTTCCGGAAACTGGTGTTAAAACATAAACTGTGGCACGAACACGCCTCTACAATTCCGGTTTGTCTATTATTGATATTGTTAACTGTATGTTTCTGTATTTCCGCGTATACAACTCAAGCTTCCATTCGATGTCTTCTTCTTAATATTAGGCTAATGTGTCTCACCAATTTCATTCACAAAGTGACGTTGCTCAAACATGTAGTCGTCCACTATTATTGCTGGGCGAGTATGCTGCATACAAATTGCAACGCTATCAGTTGTTCACCGCAGTTCACCAACTCGTCCAACTCTCTCCACTTATTTGTTGTTTCTATACTCTGTAGCAGCTTTAACTCAGTTCCTTTTATTTCGCCGGTATTAGTTGCCTTACGTTCTAAAACTCAACCAGCTGTGGTTTAAACACTCAACCTTCAATGATATTAAGGGTAGGACATAATGTAAACTGCTGATCTCTTCCAGTATTTGTGTATCTAGGTTATGTTGTTTGAATCGTTATCTTACTTTGATTGATTACGCGTGATTGAGCCTTCCCTTGCCTTTCTTTCAAAGTACACGTTGGTATGGCTGAGCCTCCTGGTACATTTCTGAAGAATGAAATCCGGCCGGCAGGCCTACGCGATCAGCCATGTACGAGAATTGGGGCACAAGTTTTGTAGCTGGAAGCACCTGTTGTTGGCAAGAAAAGAGGAGTATAACAGAAAATATTAGTACAATTGGTAGCATCTTAGTTCATTCATAAAAGCACTGGAACACACTGGGAAGGTTTCCGCAACAGTGTTTCGAAATTAGGTTAGGTAGGTTAGTTCATCTTGAACGTTTAGTGCAGAATGACGTTGAGGCGACTTTTGTGAAATAATGTAAGTTTATTTGGGTGTGAATAATTTATCCACCCACTTTGCGTTCCTTAACATGCCTTCATGAAACAAAAGGCGCTGTTGTCTGAGATATAGCGGCTTCAAGTGCTCTAAAAAGTAGGCTTTGCCCATGCGGGGAGCCTTCTTCGGTATTGTTTCGCTGAGTGCTCTCAAACTAGTATGAGAGCGTCACTGACTATTGGACTTTAGCACCTCTCGCAAAGCCTGATTGAAGTCTCTAACATCATCTCTGCGATGCGCTTGCACGTAGAATAGTACGATGTGAAATGCTTCGATGACTTCGCTGGTTATATTTCTTCTTGGTTAACTGCCGTATAACACGATGACCATGAGATGCATTGATCCTTGTTAATTCACTGTGGTTATCTAAATGTGCAATGACGTTCTAAGATAACGTATACGCGCACAGTAGGCAGCGCGACGCCGTTGTGTCGAAACACCGGCGCGGTGGCGTTTCTGTTCAAAAGGCATGGCGTAAAGGCGTGTCTGACGCTGCAATGCAACGTATAGCGGCGCTAGTCATTATGTCATAACAAATGTATGCCCCATCGTTTCAAAAAGAAGTATTGAAAGAATTACTGCAAGCTTGCGCATGGGTATTCAGGTGCGTCATGGACATTTTATTTAATTCAGTGGTCTCTTTTTTTTTTCATTTGCGCTCTTGCGAGATTTGTATGGATTCAATGAAAAAAGAAACATGTACATCTCTAAATTGTGTAGTGTGTCTTTTAATTTTAACCCTGTTGCAAGGATGAAGTATGGCGCAGACTGCAAAAATGTCAACGGAAAGCTAAAAATTATAAGTACATTCCTTCTTCACATAATTTGTAAACTGCACATTCTTTTACGCATACAAACGTAGTATCTGTATTGCAGGCGTTTTGCTATTCTTGAGTTTAATAGTTTCAACCAACAATAATTGCGAAAATTTTTTTTGCAAATTTCTGCGAGATTTATTTATTCATTTATTTATGCACATGCCTACAGCGCCCTCGGGGGGCATTGTTGTAGGGGGGTTTACAAATTCAAAGTACATTTAAATCAGTGGGGACAAGTTGAATTGCACGACACTCAAAAAATAAAAACAAATCAAAAACACCTCAATAACAGCGTACAATATCGTTATGTGACCACATACTCTTTTGAAAGGGAGGAAACGCTGTGGAAGAGGCGGTCACAAAGTTTCTTGGAAGACCGTTCTATTCGTGAATAGTTTTAGTAAAAAAGTATCTATCTATCTATCTATCTATCTATCTATCTATCTATCTATCTATCTATCTATCTATCTATCTATCTATGCACCAACGACCTTAGCCCTCTTGGGCATTTAGATAATGGGATAATAGGATAATGGATAACTGCATGGCGAGCATGAGTGACTAGTCATAACATGAAAATCATGACATGCATCAAGAACGTTGCAAATAAAAAACAAGCCATAAAAAATCCCGGAGCACAGTGTGGACTGAACCAGGGTTGTTAGGGTCCAAAAGGGGATTGAAGTCGTGTAGTTTGCATGGCCAGCGGATGTTCTATCATACGACCACGCCTCTGCTTGTGAAAACAGTGAAGGGAACTTCTGTCTGGAAATGCAGTGCAAGTTTCTTTCATGGTTCACGAACACACGCGTCCTCTATACAAGCTTCATTGTGCAACATGAAATGTTGCAATTTATTTCTTTGGCATATGCGTTCATTACCAACGGGCGTCAGAATATGCGATTCTCAGATTGGCTTCGTAGTTGAAAGCCAGTACCCCACTACAAAAGGCACACACGCTACTGCACCTATTGCAATAAAGCAACATAGTGGGTGCATAGCGAAATCTCTAAACGGTATTAAGCACTAAGCGTTTGAAATACCCACTAAGAACAGGATGTCGCTACCACATTAACTCCTAATAGCGAAGCTTCAGGGTCCCCTAACTTTATTTTGAAACGTTTTTGGTGACGTATGCCATAAGTTTGTGACAATATTTGTGTTATGACCCGCGAGTCGTATTTGACAAACCATCTAACTCTCCCACACTGGTTATAGTCTAACCCAAGTTAAGGGGACTATGTTGAGATCACCCAGACGCAGCCAGCCAGTCAGAGATAGATAGATAGATAAATAGATATACAGACGCCAAAAGTGCTAGCAGTATGCAAAAAATGTTTCGCATTTATTAAGTCATTCATAAGCGGAAGCCTCAGGAACACCACAGTTATATTTCACACAAAGCTGATTTCGAATGATGGGTGTGTGTGCACTGGTAGTCGTTTGTCAAAAAACTACGCAGTAAGGCGAGAGCAAGTCCCTAATGCTATATTCATTCAACTTTATTAACATTACCTGGACGCACTGGGATTGTGATTTTCAGAGCATTGAAGGAAGAATGTCAACACCTGTATGTTCATTTACCGTGATGTTGTGGTGGAAAAACATTCATTCTGAAAAGCAGTGAGAGTTCGAGTAGAAATGCACTTAAGTCGTCTCCTTATTCCAGAAGTTTTCTGGAAGTCATCGCTGCTTCGGTGCAAGACACCAAAAAGCGCTGAGTGTCCCGGGTGGAGCAGCCGAAGAGGAACTCCTTCCAGGCCTCTAGTGTAGGTAGGAGAAAAACGATGGCAAGGCATACTGCCATCATGTGGCAGGTGTCGGTTAGCACCCTACAATGCACACAGCAGCCGTATATACCGGCATGAAATCGAGGGTGCCTATAGGACACAAGAAATTGTTTGTCTGAAAGCGGCTCAGAAGTTGCTCGTCCGCTTTAGAGGAACTTTTTGCCGATTCTGGATAAAGACGGCGCAAGGTTTCATAGTACTCGAGGTTTTCTCGGTACTGCGTAGGAGCTGAGGTACTTGGGAGAGCCGTGGGGTCAAAAGAGGTAACGGCCCGGGGGAGAGAAACACAGGCAGCGGCAAGAGCCGCTTTGTCACCGGGGATACCCGCGTGGCCAGGAGACCAGACTATGTGGCTGTAGTGAGGTTCAAAGTGCTATGAGGGCACCTGGAGAAGGTTGGCGGCCAGAGGAGCCATGCAGGTATCGGGAGCAGGCAAAGCGCGAATGCTCAATAATAATAATAATAATAATAATAATAATAATAATAATAATAATAATAATAATAATAATAATAATAATAATAATAATAATAATAATAATAATAATAATAATAATAATAATAATAATAATAATAATAACAATAATAATAATAATAATAATAATAATATAACAATAATATTAATATTATTATTAATAATAATAATATAAAGTTTTGTTTTGTATTAATAATATAATTGCGATTTAACGTTCCAAAAACATGCCGTGATGATGAAAGAATCCATAGTGGACGTCTCCTGACCTTTTTGTGACATGGTGTTCTTGAACGTGCATCGAAGTAAGCACACGGGTATGCGTTTCCACCTCAATCGAAAATGTAGCCGCCACGGCCGCATTTACAATTCCTCGACCTTATCCGTACACTAGCAGCATAACTACCACACTACCAACGCGCGTTGTCAGTTTTTCAATACCTCTGAATATGTTCATGTACATCTCACAAAGCATTACAGTGGAGGCAGCGAAAAATGCCGCGCGTGGTTGGCTCTTAAATTATCACGCAGGTGTAGAAGTTGTTAACCTCTGATATATTTTGGCTGTTTTGGATTGCAGTAGATACAAAAGGAAAACTGATATTATTCTCCTCTCTATGGTTAAAATATTTAAAAATTACTGCCGGGTCAGCATGCCCAACTTGTTCCGTGAAAGGGAGACTGCATTGTAGGCGTAGCTGCTGCGTTATAATGAAACAGCCTCACAAAAAGCGCATTTTCGCAGAACGATATATATAAAGCAAGAGCTATTCACACAGCGAAGAGCTAGCAACGATGTCGGCTGGGACGACGGGTACGGGCTACAAGCTCGTGTTCTCCCGGCCTCGATGTTAACAAGCGCACCGGATGCGCTTCCCTCAAAAGACCCTCAGACGGGGTATCTGCTGCGAAGATCACCACTGCAATAGGTTGCCGAGTGAAACAAGTATAGAAAAAAACAGGGTAGGACAGAAGCGTATCATAGGGCGCTCTTATCTGCACCTAAAGAGACCTGCTCCGTTGAGTGGGCCATGCTGTTACTATTCTGGGCGTTGTAAATATTAAAGCCCTCCATGCCTAAATTTCTTTCTCTGTAACTAAAAATAAACATAGGTAGCGTATCTCGCTTTATGGAATGTTTTACTACTGATATTGTAATTATGCGGTGTATTACGTGCGAATAACGCGAATCGATTATGAGGCACACAGTAGTAGAGCGCTCCGGAAGTTTGGACTAGCCGGTATTCTTTCGTGAGCACCGACACCGCACAGTATTCAGGACAATAGCACTTCGCCTTCATGAATGTGCTACCATCGTGGCCTTCATCGTGCCCGTTTCCTTCGGGCCAGCATACAAGCACCGTCACCGCTTTTCCATGGAGGCGAATAGTTTGTAATTACTTCAGGTCATGGCTATACGCGTTGCAGACCAGATAAACGACGCAGATGTTTACACTGCTCTTAAATTCTACCACATTAAATGAACACGTCTTGGCGTGTGATGAACTAGCGCACATGAATCACGACATTGATCCCTTCCCCGTTCTTTCTTCAAATAATTCCCTTCGTGTCTTACCCCAGCGCGAGGCAGGAGGTTGACGTACATTTGGATGACCCCGTTTAATTTATTTGTTCCTTCTCTTGCTCTCCTACAGGTATTAGTATTTATGCAGTGAAGTTCAGAACGGAATAACACAAGGACATAAGAGAACAGAAAATTATGTGTTACAATTTCGAAGTTGTGATACCTTGGCGCATAAGACAGCTCTAACTTCCGCCGAGTCAGAATGATCAGTGTCATTAGTAAAATCCTCGAAAATCGTAAATCACTTTACTCTAGGGTGTTGAGCATACCGTAAACGCGCATTGCGCTTCTGAAAGTACAGTACCATATCATGCATTTATGGTGCGCCAGAACTGTCAAGACAACCACACAATTCAAGTACGAGTATGGGTACCTGTGAGTTGCAGTGACGTTTTTCTTTATTCTTGTAAATGACCTCTTGAGGATGCCCCGCCGCGGTGGTATAGTGGCTAAGGTACTCGGCTGCTGACCCGCAGGTCGCGGGTTCGATTCCCGGCTGCGGCGGCTGCATTTCCAATGGAGGCGGAAATGTTGTAGGCCCGTGTGCTCAGATTTGGGCGCACGTTAAAGAACCCCAGGTGGTCGAAATTTCCGGAGCCCTCCACTACGGCGTCTCTCATAATCATATGGTGGTTTTGGGACGTTAAACCCCACAAATCAATCATCAATCATGACCTCTTGAGGTCTTTGACAATTGTCACACTGCAAGAGGGGATTTTTCGAAGAGGCATTGCACCTCTATTTGTCTCTCGTGCTGAGTGATCGCGAATTTCTGATTGCCTATCGATGATTCTGAAGTTCCGTAAGTTATGCAAGCACGCATTATTGAGAAAGATCGGACACTGAGATGCAGTCTGCTTACAATTCGGGATAAATAGTCAAGTAAAAAACCGCTGGTTGAAACAACTGTGATTTTTCCCTTTTTTTGACGCTATAAGCCGTCATTCCATATGTGCAACTTGCATTTTTGGAATATTTATTTACTGCCAGTGTTTACTTTGATAGTTTACCAAAGTAATTGCATTATATAAAACTTATGATAAGAAACCTGATATTTTTTCAACTTCGTTGCGGACTTCACATTTATATTTTGAGATAAAATTTAGTTGCGCAAAAAGAAAAAAAAAACGCATTTTAATGTACGTTCTCTGATATGGTGGTCATTTTTCTGGTTACGCCTCTAGTATTGCTGAGTTCTTCCTTCATATTTTGTTTTATTTTATTTTCCTGTGCCTGTAGCTATTGTCTGTAATTTTTATGATACCAGCATGTCGTATAGCAGTTCTTATGTATGCAGTTTGTTTTCTACATTGTACTTTCGTGTTTCTACCCAGATTATACACGTTATGTTTATATTAACATGTATAACGTTATCCTCTCTCAAGAGTATAACTAGCAGTATAACGTTATCCTCTGACAAGAGGAGGAAGTGAACGTTCAATTAGAGTTATAAATATATATATATTTGCAAACACACAAAAAGAACACGGAAAGGGAATGCTAAAATGCACAAAAGATAAACTAACTTGCACCGGCCAGGGAGACCGTAAATACAGTTCTCATTAAAGAGGCGAACCTCTAAGAGTCTGAATTATCTATTGAGTTCACCCGTTAAAGTTCTTGCACGGTCATACAGAATACCGACGAAGTTCTCGTTAAAGAGGGTAACCCTGTACGAGTCCAAACGGTGTCTGAGTACTGCCATTAACGTTCTGGTATCGGAGTCCGGCCACGCAAAGACATAAATAAGGCTCACCAGCATTTGGCGCCCATCAACAGACCAGTAATGCAGCCACCGTGGTGGGAGCGCACAAGCTCGGGCCCATAGCCCAACGGTTCACTCTCGCTCCCGGTAGACGACTTCATTTGCGGCGCTGTCTTCTGTTCGAAAATCAGAATCAGGACGTGCCAGGAACTCGCAAATAGCCTCGATGGTTGAATGGTCACCAGGACCTCGTGGTTATCGTCGCCTGCTAGGTGGATGCCTTGACACCTGGGTATCCGCACCCTATCAGCTTGCACGCCGCACCCTAGCCGCCTTCTTTTTTTCTCCTCTTCTCATGGCTCTCACCCAATGCAGGAGATTGGCCGAGTGTTAGGTGATTTCATGTGTGTGCTTCTTCGCATTACTATTCGCATATGCTAGGGATAGGTAACATAACTAATAATTATTGAATACTAATATTTATATGCTTAAAACAATGAAGAATTTAACTCGATATTTTTTTAGTCTGACTGATAAATTTCTCTATAGCGTAGTAAACATTCCTGTGACTGTGGCCCAAAGTAGAGGCGCCAAATGATTAAACCTTGTCTTGTCTTGTCGCCTAGGATATCTTGGCTCATACTCACATGGGGAATTGGCCACACTGTACCTCATAATAGATATTTTTTACTACGCTTGCTAAAAAAGAAAGAGAAATTTGATAGCAATAATAATATAGTTCCTTTAAAAAAACGTGAAAAAGTGCAGAAGAATGCGATAAACCAGGATATATAAAACAAAATAACGAGAACGAGGAAGGGGGACAAAGAATTGGACATATCTGGCAGTATCACTAGCAGCGTATCCTTCCGGTTGCCTGAATGAATTTACGTAGCGCTGACAGAATAGTGCCACATGGTTTGCTTGGGTGAGATCGAAGAGTGAAAGAAGACAAAGACGATCTCTCTGAGCCGCTGCTTGAGTAGTCGACTAAACGAGCCCATTTTTATCACGTTTGTCGAGAGTAACGTGACAAGCTTGGTGGACTTGCTGGGTACGACGTCTCGCAATTCACCCGATGCACAAGACCCCGTCCAGCAGCCGGAACACAAGCCCTGCACCCGTGGACACTCCTGTTCATAGAGCAAGCCGCCGCCAACGAGGCCTACCGACTGAGACACCAACCACTGACGCAGCGACTATGACTTCGACACAAGATCCCATGCAAGCTCCGACACCTTCCACGCCGATTTACTGCACCGTCCAGAACCCGCTCATGCCTAGCCCCTTTCACGGAGAGCAGCATGAAGATGTTGACGACTGGCTGAGTGAGTTCGAACGTGTCGCAGCGATCAATTACTGGGATGATGCCGCGAAGCTCCGGAACGTGTACACTTGCCTAAAAGACGGTGCGAAGATGTGGTTTTCGAACAGGGATAATGTTCTGACATCTTGGCGCGAGTTCCAGCGTCGCCTCCTGGAGACCTACAGGAGTCCCGACCGCCGCGAACGGGCGGAGCGGGCACTACAATCACGCATCCAGATGCCCAACAAGACCGCCTCGACGTACGTCGAGGACATGACACGGCTTTTCAAGCGAGCGGATCCTGCTATGGCAGAAGAAAAAAAGTTGCGCCACCTCATGCGTTAAGTGAAGGAACAACTTTTTGCTGGTTTGGTGCGTAGTCCCCCCAAAAGTGTTGCTGAGTTCCTTACTGAAGCGGCAACAATGGAGCGAGTACTGCACCAACGGTCTGCCCAGTTTGACCGTCAAGTGAATGCTGCCTCAACTCCCGAAATTTTCGCCACCCCTGGGAGCAAGAGCCCCGAATGGATTCGCGAGATCATTCGATCTGTCATCCGGGAAGAAATGGAAAAGATGTACGGGACAAGGCAAATCGATGTTGGTTCTATCACCAGTGTCATCCGCGACGAGGTCCAGCAGGTGCTGCATGCCCATCGTTTTCCGCCCACGTCGATTGATCCGGAAACGGCTCCTGTGTCTACTGACAGTCGCCGTCGTACGTACGCGGAAGCCTTGCGATCTGCCACTCCTCTTTCGGGTCAAGGAGTCCCGATCCAGCCAGTGCCGTACGTCCCGATCCAGACAGTGCCGCACGTCCCGATTCAGACAAAGCCATACGTCCCGATCCAGACAATGATGCCGTCAGTCGCGATTCAGTCAGCGCACGCTAATTTGGACATCGATAGTCACTGTACACCAACGCGCAAGTCTGATCTCTGGCGTACGCCAGACAGACGACCCCTCTGGTATCATTGCGGTGAGGCTGGTCACATTTACCGCGAATGCCCATACCGGCAAATTGGACTGCGCGGCTTTTCCGTCAATTCCCCTCGTCCCCGAATTGGTCAAAGGCCAAGGGATATCGAAGAGTATCTCGCGCAACAGCGTGCACCCTTTACACGACGGCAATCGCGGTCACCATCTCCGAGGAGACCCGCAGCCACTGGGCCACGTTTCGGGGTGACGGCACGGGAACGCTCCCCGAGCCCTCGTCGGGAAAACTGAAGGCAGCGGCCTTCGGGGGCAAGGTCGCTGGGACTCAAAGTGCGGAAGACCTCCCATCGATGCTTGCACGCAACGCCGAAGGCATTTCGTCAGAGAATAATCGCAGTGCCGAAGAAACGCCGACATCCGCATGTGAACCTAGTGGCCGCGTGTCACTCGACATACCTATGCTGGTTGACGGTCTTCAGGTCAGTGCATTGGTAGACACTGGTGCAGACTATTCGATCATCAGCGGGAAGCTAGCGAAAAATCTCAGGAAAGTGATCACGCCGTGGAATGTAACGCGAATTCGAACAGCTGGAGGACACGTTGTAACACCGCTGGGTCGCTGTACCGCAAGAGTGAAAATTCGTGCGTCAACGTTTGTGCTCAGCTGCCTCGTTCTTCCCGACTGTTCGCGTCGGCTGATTATCGGCATGGACTTCCTTCGGGAATACGGTGTCATCATAAATCTCCGTGAGCGCATCGTGACCTTCTCGACTCAAGGCTCAACAGATCGAGACGCTGATAACTGCCGTAGACTAGCGCTGCGTGTTGCTGACGACAGTGTGACGCTGCCACCTCGAGCAACTGTTCCCATCGAAGTCACTTGTGAAGACTTCCAAGACGGCGACGTGGTGGCTGAAAGCAACTTATCACTTCTGCTGCTCCAAGGTGTATGCGCCGCCCGAAGTGTTGTGCGCGTCCGTGACGGACAGTCAACGATACTAGCTACGAACTTCAATTACGAGCACCGGCATCTTTTCCGTGGAACCACCCTAGCTTATGGAGAACCTGCTGCCGACGTCACGGAGTGCTTCGCGTCCGAGGAAACGCATGAGGATGAGGAATTTCTAGACCACATCGACATTATTTCGACGCCGTCAGACGAGAGAAAGGCTGCACTTCATGACCTTTTAAGGCAGTTCAGATCTTGGTTCGCCTCTTCTTCTAAAGTCCGTCAAACACACCTCACGAAGCATCGAATTATTACCGACGATGATGTCCACCCCATCCGGCAGCAGCCTTATCGCGTTTCTGCCAAAGAACGCGAGGCTATTCAGACACAAGTAAAAGAGGTGCTCGATGACGGATTATTCAACCATCCAGCAGCGCTTGGTCCTCGCCAGTCGTTCTAGTAAAGAAAAAAGACGGAACGCTGCAATTCTGTATTGACTACAGGAAGCTTAATAGCGTCACAAGAGAGGACGTCTACCCGCTTCCACGGGTCGACGACTCCCTCGACAGGTTACGACGTGCGAAGTATTTTTCGTCCATCGATCTAAAGAGTGGCTATTGGCAAATTGAAGTGGATGAACGAGACCGAGAAAAAAAACGCGTTTGTGACTCCAGACGGACTTTACGAATTCCGAGTTCTTCTCTTCGGCCTCTGTTCTGCACCAGCCACTTTTCAGAGGATGATGGACACAGTTATCGCTGGCTTGAAGTGGCAAAGCTGCCTTGTCTACCTCGATGATGTGGTCATCTTTTCTGAGAGCTTTGAAGAACATCTGAAGCATCTGAGAAAGGTACTGGAAGCCATTCGCACAGCTGAGCTCACGCTGAAACCCCAAAAATGCCATTTCGGCTATGAAGAGCTGAAATTTCTGGGACATGTCATTATAGCAGATGGAGTGCGACCTGATCTAGACAAAACTGCTGCTGTCGCTGCCTTCCCTGTCCCATCAGATAAAAGAGCAGTACGCCGTTTCCTCGGCTTGTGCGCGTATTATCGCCGATTTATCGCCAACTTTTCTAAGATAGCTGAACCTCTTACGCGACTCACCCGAGATGACGTACCCTTTACTTGGGGCGCAGAACAAGATACAGCGTTCACAAAGTTACGACAGAGAATGCAAACAGCCCCTGTTCTTGCCCATTTTGGTGAGGGCGCTGCTACAGAAATTCATACAGATGCCAGCAACGTCGGACTTGGCGCTGTCCTTGTACTACGACACGACGGCGTTGAGCATGTGATAGCTTACGCCAGTCGTACTCTTTCTCGAGCTGAGACCAACTATTCTACGTCAGAAAAAGAATGCCTCGCAGTCGTGTGGGTGACGACCAAATTTCGGCCTTACCTCTACGGTCGTCCCTTCAAAGTGGTGACTGACCACCACTCGCTCTGCTGGCTGGCAAATCTCAGAGATCCATCCGGCCGTCTCGCACGGTGGAGTTTGCGTTTGCAGGAGTTTGATATTACGATTGTGTACAGGTCAGGGCGCAAACACGAAGACGCCGACGCGCTTTCTCGAGCACCTGTGGGGAATGCTGTCAGGGGCTCCGAAGATGAAGATGCCTTTCTCGGAGCAGTTAGTGACTCCGAATTTATGTCAAAGCAGCGGGCAGACGATGAATTACGCCCAGTCATTGATTCCCTGGAAGGCCGCAACTCTCAGGTCGCTCAACACATTGCTCGCGAACTGTCCTCTTTTTGTCTAAGAAGAGGCATTCTTTACAAGAAAAACGCCCGTGGTAGCGACAAAGCCTTCCTACTCGTTGTTCCTACCGACATGCGTGATGAAATCCTCCTTGCGTGCCACGACGAGCCCACGTCAGGACTTTTGGGCTATTCGCGAACTCTCGCCCGAGTACGCCAACATATTACTGGCCGCGACTATCAACTAGTGTACATCGATATGTGAAAGGCTGCCGTGTGTGCCAGCGCCGCAAGACTCCGCCTGTGAGACCCGCGGGCCTGCTCCAGCCGATCGCACCACCACGGACACCGTTTGACCTCGTGGGAATGGACCTTCTCGGGCCTTTCCCTTTGTCGTCCTCTGGGAACAAATGGATTATAGTTGTGACAGATTATCTTACGCGTTATGCTGAAACAAAAGCGTTACCCCGTGGCACGGCCTCTGAAGTCGCGCAGTTCTTCGTGCACCAAATCGTCCTATGGCATGGTGCCCCGTCATGCGTGATTACGGACAGAGGGACGTCGTTTACAGCACGAATGATGGAGGACATTTTTAAACTGAGCTGCACAAGTCATCGAAAAACAACGGCTTATCATCCGCAATCCAATGGACTGACAGAGAGGCTTAACAAGACCATAGCGGACATGCTGTCAATGTACGTGGACGTACAACATAAAACCTGGGACGAGATTCTTCCATACATCACGTTTGCTTATAATACGGAAACGCAAGAAACAACGCGATTTTCAACTTTCCGACTTGTTTACGGACGCAACGTGCGAACCATGCTCGGTGCTATGCTTTCGTGCGACCAAAGCAATGAACTTGCTCAAGACGCTGAGCAATACACTCAATACGCCGAAGAAGCTCGTCAGCTAGCTCGCATAAACACCAGTCACCAACAAGATGCAGACGCACGACGTTACAACCTCCGCCATCGAAATGTCACTTACCACCCTGGGGACCGAGTGTGGGTGTGGATCCCTGTCCGGCGACCAGGCTTATCCGAAAAACTCCTAAGCCGTTATTTTGGACCGTACAAGGTTCTTAGACGAATCACAGATCATACCTACAAGGTATTTCCGGACGGCGCAGCGTCTTCTCGTCGACAGCTTCGGCCCGAAACCGTGGATGTCGTTCGGCTGAAGCCCTACTTCACACAGTAGCCCTTGTGGTTTCACGTGCTACGACATGCGGTGACATTGCGTTGCTGCTTCTGTTTGTGTTCTCCTGTGTTTTTATGCCTTTTCTTTTTGCGCTTGGCGGAAGCGTTGGCGAAACTTCCTCATTTGCGCTGCGAGTAGTTGCACTCTCCCTCTTTTGGTTCTCTATATCTGCGTGTGTATACCTTCATTTTTTTATTTACGAGCATCGAGTCGATACTTTCAAAGGGGGGGACTATTGCCACATGGTTTGCTTGGGTGAGATCGAAGAGTGAAAGAAGACAAAGACAATCTCTCTGAGCCGCTGCTTGAGTAGTCGACTAAACGAGCCCATTTTTATTAAGTTTTTCGAGAGTAACGTGACAATAGCACTGAGGCCAACACCCAACTGACTGGCTGCAAACGATATTAGGGTGGATGTATTGACTGGCAATCCGAGCATACCAATTAGTCTTTCAAGAATTATTCGTCGCAGTGAGGCGAAGCGGTGGCATGTGAAAAGAAAGTGATCTATTGTTTCCGGTTCATTGCAAACTGCACATAGGTTAGTTAATGAAAATCCTGATTTGTTGAGATAAAAATTTTACCGAGGAACTCTACAACGAAATCTTGTGAGGGTCACCTCATATTGACGGGAAAGGCATTCTGCGGTGTCCCACGTGGATTGCAAGTGCCGAAATTCTTAAGATTGTATGAGAGACGTTTCGGTGATTTTTAAGATTAACAGGCGTTTGAATCGTTCGGCAGTAATAAAAGGAAATTCGGGGCTACTAGCACCACCGGAATATTTAAAGATGCCGAAGCGAGTGAATCAGCAATTTCATTTAGTACAATTTCAGCATGCCCGGGGACCCAAATAAAGCGAACTTCTGATAGGCTATGCGGTACGAGAGACCAAAATATCCTGAGAAGAGAAGACTGCTTTGCGGACGTTAGATGTGTACATACAGACAAAGAATCCGAAATATTTATAGCCTTTGATTGCTCATAATTTAGTTTTCGAAAAGCCAATGTAATAGCCAGGAATTCTGCGAGATAAATTGGTGTGAAGTCAGGCAATCGGAGCACAAAAAACCAACTAAGCTGATGAGAAAAAAATACCTACTCCAGCCTTCTGAAGATTTTACATTGCATCCGTCGAAATTACTACGTATTTAGGAAAATGACAGATTGTCTTGAAAGAGGCCCTCCAGAACATGCTTTGGAAGTAACTTGGCATTTTTCGAAAAAATATCATTGAAAATTAGGTCAACTGACACCGAGCATTGGGTTTGGGAGTTAAATGCTGGAGGGAAACGTGAAGATTTGATAACAGAGACTCGACGAAAATGACTTGGGGTCTTTGATAACGAAACCATGGGCGCTGAAAGAAAGAAACTGGATGTTTGATGAAAAATGTCTGTGAACAGAAGAGCGGCGCTTCGTAAAGTTTTAAATTGTTTGCACAGTAAGCTGTGAAAATCAAGTGGAAAATCAAGCATCAAGTGGAATAATTCTAGCTTCCAAATAAAGCACGCTATTTGCGACACACCTAGGTAGCCCAAGACACAACCGCAGAGCTTGCCTTTCTAGCAATATAAGAGTCTTAATTTGTACTTTGCACAGTAAGCTGTGAAAATCTAGCATCAAGTGGAATAATTCTAGCTTCCAAATAAAGCACGCTATTTGCGACACACCTAGGTAGCCCAAGACACAGCCGCACAGCTTGCCTTTCTAGCAATATAAGAGGTCTTAATTTGTACTCAGCACTTCCGGAAAAAAAACAGAACCAAACACCAGAATTGGGCGTATGTAAAGATTGTAGATCATAAGTAACGTATCCCTGCGCATCCCTGATATCTTATTCAAAAACCGGCGTAGCAATCTTAGGGCGCTTTCTGCTTTACGGATGTTTGATTCTACTTGTTGCTGCCAATTTAAATTGTTCACGTAAACAATGCCAAGATAGTTTAGCGCTGTTACTTGTGGAATCGGATCATTTTGATAATGCAGTGAAAGAAATACGGGAACGAATCAAGGGAATACAAGCAGAGCACATTTGCTAAGATTAGGTGAAAAAGACAGCCCGTCAAGCCATACTTCAAGCTCACTCAAATATGACTGTAAGATTTGATACAAACTATTGATATCTCGGGATGATGAGAAAAAAGCAATATCATCGGCGTAGACGTAGAGAGGAACATTTTTATGAACGGGAATGGATGATAATATTATATTAAATAAAAGAGGTGACAGGACTGATTCTTGTGGAACACCTCTTGTTTGCTTATATGTGGCAAACGTAATTCCCTTGTGGCATCAAAAGAATTGTCTCTGAAAGAGAAACTCCTGAGCACAAGATATAATGTACTTGGGCACCTCACAGTCCACTAATCTTGAAATTAATGTACTGTGTTCCACACTATTGTAGGCTTTTGCGATATCTAACGTGACTAATGCAGAAAGCTCACCAGATACTTTTGCAAGGTGAATTCGGCTTTCCAAATCAACATGAGCCGACCATATAACGCACCCCTGTCTAAACCCTACTTGCCTTGATGAAAGGATGTCCTGACGAGCGATGAATTCACTGAGCCTTCTATGAAGAATTCTTTCTGTAACGAGGGCAGTGGGCATGGAGCTCGAGTATAGAAACGGAAGAAGACTTGCTGTGATCACAGGCTTGCGTTCAGTTAGCCCTTGCGCTAAATAAAGCTCTCCTTTGCCGAATCAACTCCTGCTTGTTCAACAACCCGTTTCAAGTGGTGGAAGTGCTGGGTACCTCTGGTCCTCACCCTGGAACTTCGCTGCCGCACACTCCCACGACCACCTACAATGACTGATCCGGGGCCATCTGATGCTGCTACTCCAGATCTCGCACCTGTGCCTGTCGTCTGCGCTGGCACTCTCCGGCAGCGCGACCCCCCCTCCCCCCTATTTGGTGGCACAGAGGACCAAAATGTGGACAACTGGATTGCCGAGTATGAACTGGTGAGCGCCGTCAATAAGTGGAACGCAGCCGATAAGCTCACAACTGTGAGTTCTTACCTGACCGACGTGGCAAACTATGGTACAGAAATCATCAAAGTGATTTCAGTACCTGGTTGGAATTGGCGAAAACCCTCACGGAAATCTTTGGCCGTCCTGCTGTCCGCCGCCTTCGTGCTGAACAGCGCTTGCGGGGCAGAGTACAGAGAGCAGACGAAACTTTCACGAGCTACATCGATGATGTGCTATTTCTCTCCAAGCTCGTCGATTCGACTCTGGACGAGGCAGGCAAGATCAAGAACATCATGAAAGCAATCAACGACGGTGCATTCCAAATGCTGGCTGCGAAGAGTCCCCAGACGGTCACCGAGGTGATTCAGCTCTGCCAGAGCTATGATGAGCTGCGTAGGCAGCGCACTTCTACACGTTGCGCTGCTCAAGACACCGCGGACATCTCATCCCTCGACTATCGCCATGACACCACCGACCACTCTGCGTTGATGCCAGTCATAAAGCAATTCATACGCGAGGAGATCGCCCGGCAGCTATCTATAATCACAAGAACTACCGAGCCGATGGCACCCTTGTTGCCTTCGCTTCGCCAGGTCATTCAATCGCAAGTTACCGAAGCATTGCCGCCAGCTCAGGCTCCACCAACTGTTACCGCACCACCAACGTATGTACCCGCAGTTGCTCGGCCACGTGCTCCAGCGTCTCCGGCCATCTACGAAGCTACTCGCCACGTTTATTCGTCGACGCCACCTTCCCGCTCGCTGACTGTCCCGTCTTTGGCTGCATATGAAACAGGTCAGAACGTTTATATGACGCCGCCGCCTGCACGACCATTTACCGTACCTTATTCAGCGAACAGTGCCCCTATCGTCAGCCAATGGCGCACTCCGGATAATCGGCCGATAAGTTTTTCATGTGGCATCCCAGGCCACGTAGCTCGTCACTGCCGTCGTCGCAGCTTCCCTTCTCACGACATTGCAGGGGGGCCTCACATTACATGTCCACCATGCCCACTCATCCGCGATATCCCGTTCCTGCCGATCCACCTCTAGACGTACGTCCCGGTCGCCAACCATCCGGCGCAAGCCGTTCACCTTCTCCTCGTCTTAGATCTATTTCTCCGATGTTACGTCGCAACAGCCCACCGCGAGGGGAAAACTGACGGGCGCAGTTCCGGAGGCAAGAACTGCGTTGGCAGCGAAAACTTCAAGACCTATCTGCTGTCCCACGACCGAAATCGAACTCTATATTGATGGCATTAAGGTGCACGGACTTGTTGCCTCTGGAGCTGCCGTATCTGTAATTAGCGAGAAACTGTGCCGAAACTTGAAGAAAGTGACCACACAACTTACCAACCTATCTTTGCGGACAGCTACGTCCCATCATCTTCAGCCTTCAGCTTTGTGCACTGCACGAGTCGTCATTCAAGGTGCAATGTACGTCGTCACATTTGTAGTTTTATTCTGTTCTTCGCATGACGTTATCCTTGGGTGGGACTTCCTTTCGTCAAATTCTGCTTTGGTCGACTGTGCTCGTTCTGAACTCGCGTTATCTGTCCCGTGCTATGACCCCGACGATGGTGCTTCGTGTAGAGTGTTTGCTGCTTCTGACGTGACATTGCGCCTTTCTCAGCTGTTGTTGTCTCGGTGTCGTGTGCCTCCCCTCCGAAATCACCTGTGTTGTTTATGCCATCGGTCCCATCTGCGTGCCGTCGAAATATCATGCTTCCGTTTGCCGTCGTCATTTTTCGCAATGGTCACGCTGCCATTTATGTATGCAATCCCTCGAACAGCCCGTCATCCCTACTACGTGGAGAATGCCTGGGAAGCTACGAACCTTACGAGTGCATTCTTCCGGCTACTATACCCGATTCTACGGTTTCGCTCTCAATTTGTGCTGTCACTCCTACCAACGCGCCTAATGATGCTCAGGACGTATTCTCGGATGCCATCGACTTTGAGCTCGCACCAACTCAGCGCGAAGAGATTATAAATCTTCTCCGCTTTTGTTCTTCATTTGATCGTGACCAGTCAGGCTTAAGCCGAACCTCTGCGGTCGTTCACCGTATTGACACCGGTCAACAAGCCCCGCTAAGGCAGCGTCCGTACCGTGTGTCATCTGCTGAACGCCGTGTCATCGACGAACATGTGGATGACATGTTGAAACGTGGCATCATCGAGCCCTCCAACAGTCCCTGGGCTTCACCGGTTGTTCTCGTCAAGAAAAAAGACGGATCCATCCGGTTCTGCGTTGACTACCGCCGACTCAACAAGATAACACGCAAAGACGTATACTTTCTGCCGCGCATCTATGATGCTTTGGACTGCCTAAAAGGAGCAGAGTTCTTTTCTTCGTTAGATTTTCGCTCCGGCTACTGGCAAGTGCCAATGGCAGAGGGTGACCGCCCGAAGACAGCCTTTGTAACACCGGATGGACTATATGAATTCACCGTTATGCCCCATGGCCTCTGCAATGCGCCTGCCACTTTCGAAAGGATGATGGATACCGTCTTGCGAGGTCTGAAATGGAAAACGTGCGTCAGTTATTTGGATGACATTGTGGTATTTTCAAGCGACTTTGCGACCCACCTCAGCCGCCTCGAGCAAGTTCTTACGTGCCTTTCCACGGCGAGATTTCAACTTAACTTGAAGAAATGCCACTTCGGCGCTCGCAAGCTTGTAATTCTCGGCCATGTGGTTTCTAAGGATGGCATTTTCCCGGACCCTACGAAACACAATGCAGTCGCGGCGTTTCCAAAGCCAACCACCACCAAAGAGCATCGAAGCTTCATCGGCCTATGTTCTTACTTCCGGCGCTACTTCCGCAATTTCGCCTCCATTATCGCCCCCTTGACCAATATTCTTGCCGGAAGTTCTGATTTGTCAGCGTGGTCGCAGGCGTGTGATGATGCATTTTAGGAACTCCGTCGGCTCGTCACCACGCCTCCCATACTCCGACATTTCGATCCGTCTGCTCCAACGGAGCTTCATACGGATGCTAGTGGTGTCGGGCTAGGGGCCATACTGGCCCAAGGAGGGCTTTGACGAGTACGTCGTTGCCTATGCCAGCCGCACCCTCAGTAAAGCCGAGAAGAATTACAGTGTAACTGAAAAGGAGTGCCTCGCCATTATTTGGGCAATCGGAAAATTTCGGCCTTATTTATATGGACGTCCGTTTGATATTGTAACAGACCACCATGCGCTTTGCTGGTTATCTTCACTAAAAGATCCTAATGGTCGGCTTGCTCGTTGGGCATTGCGGTTACAGGAGTTCGATATCCATGTTATCTACCGTTCTGGCCGGAAGCCTTGCTTAGCAAGAACGCGTGAGGGCAGAAAATGTTGATGGTGACGCATCATAATATTTCTGCACCAAACACCTTGACGTCATATATGGTGACAGCTGCTATGAAGACTTAGGGAGGGTACAAAAGAGATGCAGTAGACTTTAAAGGGACCTTATATTCTACATACCAGGTTTGAGGAAATTTTGTTTAGCCAATGATGCCAAAACACGATTAAAATAGTAGACGTCAAGCGCAGAAATTTGGGCACAAAACTTGAAATTAAAACTTCAATTTTCATTGTCACCTCTATAAATATACATATGGTTGTGAAGTTATAGTTATTAGAGTTGTGGGAGTACAATTCATCATCCAGAATCATTTCACTGTTGCAGTTGAGTATTCTTTTAAATGTCCTTATTCAACCGAAAGGGAACTACTACCAATTCAATAAGCAAAATTATTAAATGTAAAGTGACATATTTTGCTCACAGCAGTAACAAATAAACTCCTAATTCGAAAAAAAAGTTACTGTGATTTGTCTCCTGTATAGTGCCACCTGATATGCTTGGGTGAGATCCAGGAGTGGAAGAAGACAAAGACGATCTGTCTGAGCTGCTGCTTGGCTAGTCGACTCAACGAACCCAATAAACCAACTTTGTCTTCTTCTACTCCTGGATCTCACCCAAGCATATCAGGTGGCATTACAATAAACCAAGTTTGTCTTCTTCCACTCCTGGATCTCACCCAAGCATATCAGGTGGCAATAGGCAGAATTTATAACGTGTTCATGTGATTTCTAAATCTAAGACACTCATGTTCATATTAGGTTCAAACAAAAACCGAGACACCAGGAAGTATCACGATGCTTTTTTTTGCTTCGTGATGGTGAATATAACGAAAGAGGGAGAGAAGAAGTAAGACACAGAAAAAAATGGCAGGTCCCACGTAGAAAGGGAATCCATGATATGCGAAGAACGAATAAGAAAGGCTCATCATCATCATCATCATCATAATAATAATAATCAGCCTGACTACGTCCACGGCAGGACAAAGGCCTCTCCCATGTTCCGCCAGTTAACCCGGTCCTGTGCTTGCTGCTGCCAATTTATACCCGCAAACTTCTTAATCTCATCTGCCCACCTAACTTTCTGTCTCCCCCGAACCCGCTTCCCTTCTCTGGAAATCCAGTTAGTTACCCTTAATGACCAGCGGTAATCCTGTCTACGCGCTACATGCCCGGCCCATGTCCATTTCCTCTTCTTTATTTCAACTATGATATCCTTAACCCCCGTTTGTTCCCTAATCCACTCTGCTCTCTTCTTGTCTCTTAAGGTTACACCTACCGTTTTTGTTTCCATTGCTCGCTGCGTCGTTCTCAATTTAAGCTGGACCCTCTTTGTAAGTCTCCAGGTTTCTGCTCCGTAGCTAAGTACCGGCAAGGTACAGCTGTTATATACCTTCCTCTTGAGGGATAGTGGCAATCTACCTGTCATAATTTGAGAGTGCTTGCCGAATGTGCTTCACCCCATTCTTATTCTTCTAGTTACTTCAATCTCGTGGTTCGGCTCTGCCGTTATTACCTGCCTTAAGTAGACATAGTCATTTACAACTTCAAGTGCACTATTACCTATCTCGAAGCGCTGCTCCTTTCCGAGGTTGTTGTACATTACTTTCGTTTTCTGCAGATTATTTCAGACCCACCTTTCTGCTCTCCTTGTCTAACTCCGTAATCATGAGTTGCAATTCGTCCCCTGAGTTACTCAGCAATGCAATGTCATCGGCGAAGCGCAGGTTACTAAGGTATTCTCCATTAACTGTTATCCCTAACTGTTCCCATTCTAGGCTTCTGAAAACCTCCTGTAAGCAAGCGGTAAATGGCATTGGGGAGATTTTGTCCCCCTGCCTTACACCCTTCTTGATTGGTATTCTGTTGCTTTCTTTATGAAGCACTATGGTAGCTGTTTATCCCCTGTATATTTCTTCCAGAATGTTTATATATACTTCATCTACGCCCTGATTCCGCAGTGTCTGCATGACGGCTGATATTTCTACTGAATCAAACGCCTTCTCGTAATCTATGAAGGCTATGTATAGTGGTTGGTTATACTCTGAGCATTTCTCTATTACCTGATTGATAGTATGAATGTTGTCAATTGTTGAATGGCCTGTTCGAAATCTTGCTTGTTCCTTTTGTTGATTGAATTCTAATGTTTTCTTTACTCTGTTAGCAATTACCTTTGTAAATAGCTTGTATACTACAGAGAGCAAGCAAGAGAGCTCTGCTTTCTTCTTAGCAGAGGGTGCTAAGAAGAAAGATTATGTCACTTTAAAATCAGCCCAACGTTACTAGGTGGATATGATTGACGTCGCACATAATTTCCGTGTCATGATTATGCTGTTTGGATGTATCGTTTATCTTCGTGATCTATTCACATCACGTGAAACCAAATTTAATATGTGTGAAGCTAGCGAAACGACTGCGAACCCGCTATGTGCGTAGTATGTTGTCATGTTCTTTCATGACACGCGTGTCAGAAATATCATGTTTGCACCTGTCATATATTTTCGTCATCCATTAACGTCACGTAACACTAAGTTTGGTATATGTTCAGCAAGCAAAACAGCCGCGAGTGCATCATGAAGGGCCCAATATACTCCAATGTAGCGTTGACGCACGCGCATGCTGGTCACAGCGACTCTACGTTAGAAAAACGCGAGCACTCTATAGTATGAAGCCAGGCGCGACCGGCGCGACTAGCGTCCGTCGGCGCGGCCCGACGGCAACCAGCGCGAAATGCGACACGCTGCGTTTCGCGCCGATTCGTTACCCAGACAACACTGCGTCTTCCTCTTTTCGTGGCGGAGGGACGCCGGATGTGCTGAAACGCGCATTCGTCATAGAAACGCAGCGCGGGGCGTGCCTGCGAGTATATGGCAGGAACGGTACGTGGCTTGGCGACAGTGGCGTGACCCGACGAAATGAACGCCGGTGAGCACGCGCACCGCGTCGTGTCAAAATGTATTGGCGCCTTGACTGTGGCATGTATTTATGTTCTAACATAACATGCATCTCGTTTATCATGTTTGCTACAGTCGCATACCTTCGTCAACCATTTACGTCACGTAATACCGAATTGGGCGAATGTTTGAATATGTCATTTACCTATTTCGTCCATGCGCGTCGCGTAATGCTGAGTTTGGCACACGTGAAGCTAGCGAAACGGCCGTGAGCACATCATCAGCGTAGCAGGTTGTGATGTTGTTACATCACACTCATCTTATGTTTATCATGTTGCACCAGTATCATACCTTCGTCATCCAATCACGTACTATAATACCGAATTCGGTATATGTGGCGCTAGCAACACAGCCGCGAGCACATAATGAACGTGGCATGTATAGTCTTGTTGAGACATGACACGCATGTCATGATTTTCATGTTGCGGTTTGTCGCTTGTGTTCACCATGCAATTATGTCATACCATACCAGTTTTGCAACATGCCATGTGAACGAAACCACCGCAAGTTCTGCAGGATCTTGAAAAGTAAGTCATGACATTTATTACATATATATCATGATTTTCATGTTCTTTCTAGTCAAATACGTTCTTCAGACAGTCTTGTTATGCCATATCAAGCTTGGTATTTATACCATTTTTGAAACGGCCCAAAAGAGCTACAAGACCTAGGTGACTAATTAGATAAGGAAATATTACTTATGAGATGAAAGACACGCAATCAAAGTTCGCTGAACGTAACAGAACTAGTTAACAAAAGGGTGCCAGCGAACGTGTCACAAAAAGAGCTTTTCACCAGATGCAACACCCACAACAAAAGTTAAAGAACACTAGGCAACGTGGTCACGTATAACTCTGGTCCGACAGGGACGTGACCCAAAAAAGCCGAACTAGAAGTGATGGCGACAAACAAAAAACATAGCCCTGTGGACATGCCGTGCAACCATCTACAGTGATTACCACAGGAAAATTCACCTGATAAATACTCCAGAAAGTGTAACCGGTTTCGTTCATTTGTTGTGATTTGGATGACGATGAGAACTATTTTTCGAGAAACCTGTCTCCCTTCCAACATCTGCCAACGCTTTCATACTCGCCAACATGGTGCCACGTCGTGCGTCTCTAGTTCTGAAGCATTGCGCCTCGTAGCCACTTCAGAAGTACGCGTACTCTGAGAGGATAACACGTGCGAGCACGCTGAAAAAACGAAAGAAAAGCATTTTGACCCTGCAAAATTTGATGCAGGATTACTAAAATTCGGGCCCCACTTCATTTCAAGTGTCCTTACTCTGAAAACAGAAACTTTACAATTGGCGTTGGATATTTTAGTGCTGTTTCCTTGGAATGTTTACAAAAAAAAAAACCGCAGAAACCCAAGAATGCAAGTATCTTCTCCTTTTCAACGCATACACAAAATAGAGTAGCAGTGAACCTCTTTCCTTGTGGCAGCTTCTAATGCTTTGAAACCTGTGTAGGAATTTTCATAATACTGCTTGGTAACGGTGCCGCAAGATTATGCTCAAATTTTCCTTGGTGGGACTTAACGTCGAAAGACAGTTTCACGCGCGAAAGACAGTTTGGTGTTACCACTCCCTCCATCCCTCCCGTCATCTCTCTTTCTCTCTCTCTCTCTCTCTCTCTCTCTCTATATATATATATATATATATATATATATATATGTATATATATATATATATATATATATATATATATATATATATATATATATATATATATATATATTCGTGTTGCCTTCGGGTCTGTTTCATTAACCTAACATGCACCAAATTTGGTATTAACAGACGTGACTACTTAACGAACATAATTTAGAGTAATATGAAAAAAACAACATGTCTTTTACAGACATCCTTACTTACATACTGCGCTAATGGAGCACTCGCGGCTGTTTCTGTAGCTTTATATACAGCAAACCACTCGTGTCTGCGACGTGTCTTTATTGGAACATAAATGACAGATGGTAATATAGATATCTTGGTTTCCATGTTACCTACATTATGATAAACGTGCCGTTGTCATGATGCGCCTATGCTTGGCTTGCTTGTTTGATATACACCAAAGTTGGTATTGCGTGACGTGACTCTATGATGATGAACCAAGTTTCAAATTGTCTTTCACACCATACCGAATTTTTCGATAGTGGCATGTATTTCTGGTGCGAATTTCAATTTCAGTCAGCTCGTTGGGCTTAATGCTTTGGGGCTTTAAACAACCACAACGTCCGTCCCTCGAGCTCGCAAAATACGGGGTAGCATGTCTTAAACCTTGTGCCTAGCAGTGCATTTTCGCTCTTCTCCTTTTCTTCTCCGTGACTGCCTGTTCAACGTACGCTTGAACTACACTGTTTGAGCACACAGTGCGACAAAATCACGGCACGAAGAAGTGAAAAAATGCTCCCAACACCCCGAAGGAAATCGTGAGGAAACGCCTATACTTTACGTAACATTCATAATTGCGTTTCGCCCGTGAAAACCCAGTGTTAGATTAATATTGTACTCTTGTTTTTCTCACACAGTGCACCCAATAGCGTCGTTCGCCCCGCGTAGCCTTTATCTGTCACGATAACCGCAATATACGTTTAAAAATACTAAGTGAACTAAAACTGGCGGACCCTTTAGCTTCGCTTTTTGGAGTTCATTGCGATAACCAAATTCGGCCTCTAGTGCGCCCTTCAACCGCTAAGTGCATACTTAGTGATATGTTTGGTTACGCACAGACATACACACACACGCGCGCGTGCACACACACGCGAATGGTACATATAGGTTTTTGATCTAAAGCAAGAGTCACCTAACCTCGAAGATACACGCCGCACGCTCGCCATCAAGAAGACCTTAAAGAGTCTCACAATTCCTCACAGATGGCAGCACAATATCAGGCATGACTGCCAGTTGGGCGTGTAGGTAAAGGTTCATGATGAAACAAGCGCTGAAAATACACAGATGTGATGAGTGAAGAAAAAGACAATGACGGAAGTGCGGGGCAAGGCGCGTGTAATGTGCGCATGAGTGTCAGCGAATAAGCTGATGACCTGTGGTGGCCCTTAGAGGTAGCGTGCCGCGATTGGGCCACGTGTGACCATTACGTGGCAGTAAGCTTTGTGGCTGGGGACGAACCGGAGCAGAGACAGACGGAAGACAGCGGGCCGAAGCGTCGGACGCAGGCGATCCAGGTTCAGGCCAGGGAACGTGGTCGTCCACGCTACTGCCGTCCAACCACCAGCTGGGGCGGCATTACCAGCACGAGTACTGCATCTCGGAGCGCGGACTGGCCTGCTATTCTCTTCCTTGCCGAGGGCATCGCGGATCTCGGTGAGGCGTCTCCACGGTCAGCCGTTCATCACAGCGATGAGCGTGGCCTGGCTAATGGTCACGATTGCGCCGAGCATCGCGTCTCGACGCAAGCTGTTCGCTGGACGGGATGGCCATTTACACGCATGGAGCATTGCGTCTTTGATGCGGGTTGACTGCTCTGTAGTCGAACCTACGCCGACAAACGACGTCGTCAACAAAGCGTCGCACATCAGCAAGTGAGCGCATTCAACAGCGCCTTTCCACCGCCTACTGCCCTGCACCTCATCGGCGTCTGTCGTACCGCCGATCTGGCCCTCAGTTTAGAGGACGTGTGGAAAAGAGAGCTCGAGGGTTGAGGCCACGACGGCAGAGGAAGCGGTGCGCCGCTCGAGGGGACGAGTTCCTGGCAGCGTTCCTGAGCTAGACGTGGGACCCGTACGTGTCGGCCAGGTCAAGCTCTGGTGTGTCTGTTCGAGGTTGAGTCCGCCGGCCTGTACAAGATCCAAGGACGGGGCCTGCTGAACGGCTCCTGTCTGGGCGCAGTGGCCGGGAGCAGGTTCGTGGGCGAGGCCTACCGGGTGTGGTCCTCGTGAGCCATGGCCTGATCCTGGACCTCAGCAGTTGCGACCCTGACGGCTGGGTTAGCCGCGACGTCCGACTAAACGGCGCTGCACACGGTAACGCATCCGTGTGCCGTCAGCCGTTCCAGCCGTGCCACCTTTGCCCTCGCGCACGTCGACGACCGCATCATGTCGGGACGACGGGGACCCAAACTGTGAGACAGCAGGTTCTTCTTACGAACCGAGAACTATACGCGCTGGACACTGAGTTAGCGTAGCCGCGAACTCTGCGCAGAATAATGGCGGTCTGCCTCTCGTGCATGTTGCATGATACTTGGCGTATAGGGTTGGATATATATAGGTTTATTTTCTCCTGCCACTTCCTTCTCTAGTGTACAATATAAAGCTTACTTTGTTCGCTTAAATTGTTCATGTAAATTTTTTCTCGTCCGCTATAGACAAACATAGTGACGGACGTCCTTAACCATCACAAATAACTGGCGTCCGCGACAGGACTAAGCTCTCGCGTTACATCTGAGAGCCTCACGTTTTTTGTGTGTGGCAGACGAGAATGGACGACAAGGGAAAGATAGTTGAGCTAGGGAAGGAGATGGGGCTGAGTGGAGAGGCCTTGCTGGCATGGGTGAGCGCTGAGGAAAAAAGGACACCTGTTTTCATTCCTCATCACTGTGTATTGTGAGAAAAGTTGTTTGACTGAAACAACTTTCTTTTGTGGGGAGTTATTCTGATGAGTGAAGAAAACGACAACTACGGAAGTGCGGGGAGAGGCGCGTGTAATGTGCGCGTGAGTGTCAGCGAATAAGCTGATGACCTGTGGTGACCCATAGAGGTGGCGTGCCACGATTGGGCCACGTGTGGCCATTACGTGGCGGTAAGCTTTGTGGCTGGGGAGGAGCCGGAGCAGAGACAGACGGAAGACAGCGGGCCGAAGCGTCGGACGCAGGCGATCCAGGTTCCAGCCAGGGAACGTGGCCGTCCACGCTGCTGCCGTCCAACCACCAGCTGGGGCGGCATTGCCAGCACGAGTACTGCATCTCGGGGCGCAGCCTGGCCTGCTGTTCTCTTCCTTGCCGAGGACATCGCGTATCTCGGCGAGGCGTCTCCACGGTCAGCCGTTCGGCACAGCGATGAACGTGGCCTGGCTATTGGTCATTATTGCGCCGAGCATCGTGTCTCGACGCAAGCTGTTCGCTGGACGGGATGGCCATTCCCCGCATGGAGCATCACGTCTCCGATGTGGGCTGACTGCTCCATAGTCGCACCGATGCCATCAAGCGCCGGTGTCACCAGAGCGTCGCACATCAGCAAGGGACGAGCGAGACGTTCTGCCGGGCGAGACGTGGGCGTGTGTACGGAGGACCATGGAGACGGGCGAGGTTCAGGATGTCCGAGGATCCAGGTGCCAGGGGAGTTGCTGGCTGAATCGAGGATTGAGGCCACGAAGGCAGACGGGAGACAGCGGGCCGAAGCGTCGGACGCGGGCGATCTAGGTTCCGACCAGGGAACGCGGCTGTCCACGCTACTGCCGTTCAACTACCAGCTGGAGTGACGTTGCCGGCACGAGTACTGCATCTCGGGGCGCGGCCTGACCTGCTGTTCTCTTCCTTGCCGAGGGCATCGCGGATCTCGGCGAGGCGTCTCCATGGTCAGACGTTCGGCACAGCGACGTACGTGGCCTGGCTAATGGTGACGGTTGCGCCGAGCATCGCGTCTCGACGCAAGCTGTTCGCTGGACGGGATGGCCATTCACACGCATGGAGCATTGCGTCTTCGATGCGGGTTGACTGCTCCGTAGTCGAACCTACGCCGTCAAACGACGTCGTCAGCAAAGCGTCGCACATCAGCAAGTGAGCGCATTCAACAGTGCCTTTCCACTGCCACTGCCCTGTAACTCATCGGCGTCTGTCGTACCGCCGATCTGGCCCTCAGTTTGGAGGACGTGCGGAAAAGAGAGCTCGAGTGTTGAGGCCACGAAGGCAGAGGAAGCGGTGCGCCGCTCGAGGGGACGAGTTCCTGGCAGCGTTCCTGAGCCGGACGTGGGACCCGTACGTGTCGGCCTGGTTGAGCTCCGGTGTGTCTGTTCGAGGTTGAGTCCGCCGGCCTGTACAAGATCCAAGGACGGGGCCTGCTGAACGGCTCCTGTCTGGGCGCAGTGGCCGGGAGCAGGTTCCTGGGCGAGGCCTACCGGGTGTGGTCCTCGTGAGCCGTGGCCTGATCCTGGACCTCAGGAGTTGCGACCCTGACTGCTGGGTTAGCAGCGACGTCCGACTCAACGGCGCTGCACGCGGTAGCGCATCCGTGTGCCGTCAGCCGTTTCAGCCGTGCCACTTTCGCACTCGCGCACGTCGACGACCGCATCATGTCGGGACGACGGGGACCCAAACTGTGAGACAGCAGTTTCTTCTTACGAACCGAGAACTATACGCGCTGGACGCTGAGTTAGCTAAGCCGCGAACTCTGCGCAGATTAATGGCGGTCTGACTCTCGTGCATGTTGCGTGATACTTGGCGTATAGGGTTGGATATATATAGTTTTATTTTCTCCTGCCACTTCCTTCTCTAGTGTACAATATAAAGCTTAGTTTGTTCGCTTAAATCGTTCATGTTAATTCTTTCTCGTCCGCTATAGACAAACATAGTGACGAACGTCCTTAACCATCACAACAGACTATATTGTTTCGGTAAAAAACGATCCAGGTATGAGCACGTTGGTGACTGTTTTGAAAGCTTTTAGGAAAAACGGGCGCGGCTTATACAGTTTACCAATGAGGTGCCAAAGGAACGACGAGTCAGTTTCTGGACCTAAAAATTAATTTGTCTTCTTTTCGCACGTGTTGGATGTATCACCCTAGAACGGAAAAACCATTGCTGAGCTCTTATTCGGCATATTCGAAGATAGTAAAGATTGTGATCGCAACTTTTTGCATCTAAGCTGCCATCATAAAATCGTGCGTACACTTAATGAATGACAGCGTTTCCGCGCAGATCAAGCGCTTGAGTGTAGCTGGTTACCAAGATGATTGCATCCTTTTGGTCTGTGAGAAGAATCGTCTGGAAGTGAAAAACGCAATGATTGGCACACGCGAAAAGAGGAGAGAAGTTGAGGGTGAAAAAGAGCGGGCAGTGGTCGTCCCGTATCTGCACAATATTTCACATAGGTTGAAAAAACTTGCATTAAGGTATTGCGTGTTGGTTGTTTTTTTTTAGCTGAAAACAAATTATCAAAGGTCTGTCCAGCAGTTAAAAAGCTAGTCAACAAAAAAGGAACTTGGAGAATTGAACAGATGTAACATAAAACATAGCAGGAGGTACGTTGAGTGCAAAAAAAATGTTGTATACGGAACTCCTTTCACATGCGGAAAGGAATACGTTGGTCAGATGAGTCGGTGCATAAATGTGCGCCTTCGTGAACATGAGAGTTCACTGAAGGGGGCACCTTACTCACACTTGGGGATGCACTGCAAGGAGTGCACCTGCCAAACGAAATTTTCAGACACACGAACCATTGACAGACACAACCAGCGGACGACGAGGGAAATAATGGAAGCGTATAGAATAATGAAAGGATTTGACAGTTGCGTCAGTCAAGCGTCAGTTGTACTAACAGATGCGGAATTTGCTTTTTTGGACTTCCAATAACCCAGTGTTCTTTTTGTTTTAAGTTTTTTTTTTGTGTTTTTTTTTCTGTTTTTTGTTTTCTTTTCGTAGTTCTTGACACGTGCTTGTTTCCGGTTGTGTGCCATCGATTATGGGACTGCAGATTTTGTTATATCACGTTGTTGATGATGACAGGGGATGTCGGGAATGACGTACATGCATGTGATGTATTTATTAGTGTTCGCTTCGAAATAAAATTTTCAGTTGCTAGTAAGCGCTTGTCTGTGTCCTCTCTGAGTGTGTGTATTTTAGCGCTTGTTTCACCATGAACATTATCTAGCGTATGCTGCTTGCTTGACCAACGCCTCTAAGAAGGCTTGATATGTTTTCCAATAGATGGACATAGTTGACCACTTTTAGAGCTGCTTAGCTGGATAGTTGGGGAAGTGGTGATATGCCAATCATTATTGCGTTACAAATAAGATGCATAAGGAAAATTTGACGACATGTAGCGGTCATGCATTGGGATAAATTTCGGGAATCTTCAACTGATAGTTGCCACAGAGCCCAGAGAAATTCTTCCCACTTTTCAAGAACTGCTTCGCAGTAACACAACGATGAGCACTGTTAACGAAGAAACCATCAAGCAGACCTCGCTATTTCGCCACTTTGCTGTATAGCATTGCTGTCCTTGTCCTCTATGTATAAGGATCATTGAAGTGACAGAAAAACCTAATTTGCGTGTTTCAGCGCCTTTCCCTATCCGGGGTTTTTTCTTTCCTAATTTACATCATTCCAATTTCTCAAAAACACAGAAGAACCAAGAAATAGACCCAAAGACTCCATAGCTGTTTTACATCAGTAGTAATAGTAATCGTCCTCAAAGTCGCATAAAAAGTAATTACCGTACACTACAACACTTCTCCAAAAGCATGCTATGTTCAAAGTCAGTTTGAGGAAAGCGACGCCGATAAGGTGCATTCTTTAAAAAGTCACGCGTCTGCCAGTAAACGCACGACCGGTATTTTTTGAATTAGTAACGCGAGGTTGCTTGCTGCGTGCAAGCACCGGTGTTTATGAGCTCCTCTCCAATGGTGCAAATTCCAAGTACCCATTCAGCCTAGGAAGCATGGCTTCTTTTTCCGCAGAGCTACTGTTGTGCACCAAGCGAAAAGAGAGGACATCAGGGACGCAAGACGTAAAAAAAAAAGAATGGCTGAGATTCGCTATAGGTTGATCGACGAGAGTTTGCAGCGTGGAGCCTATTATTATGCCTCGCTGCGTGAAATGTCGCTAAAAAGGCAGCTGACTACGTGCAGGCCTCCAAAAAAAGGTGATGTCTGCACTGTTATAATATTCTCGTTAACCTCGTTTTACCGATGATACCCGCCGGATGGAAATGGCTCCTTCCAGCACGCTTCTATGGCACATAGCAGCAATTATTAGGCGTTTGAAGCCGAAACAACTTCACAGTAGGCGTGAGAGTTTTTCTTTTCAAAAGTTCATCACTTTCGAAATGATAACGAAGATGATCTTTTCAAATACGGTCTCAAGAGATCGGATAGCTATTAGAATTCTATTATGCGCAACCACGCGTGACATTGAGCGAAGACCTTCATTTTCGAAATCCTTTCAGGAAGATCCTGCCATAACTCACTACGGCAGTGACTACCTTCTTATTATGCGGATCTCTCATTATATTTAGGTAGGTCAAGCGCAGTTGATGTGCCATGCTTTCCACATCAAACTAGCGATGGGCAAAAATGCGGCACACAGAGTTTCCTTCATACGCAGGAATGCGTACTCGCCGGCGCCACTTGTATTCCGCCTGAAACCTGATTTCCATTTTGTTCTTCAATCGAGATGGGCGTGGTATGGGTGCTATATGTTGCGGCGACGTAACACTCTTTTTCCTCCGAGTTCGAAAGTACTGTTTATTGCGAGTCCTAGCGAGAACAGCAAGGCACTTTCGTTTTGCAGCACCCATTCCGTTAACAGAGCCCGACGAGGATTCATGGGAGAAAGGGTGCCGTGACAAACGGCAACTTTCGCTTACTCTGCGCGACACCCTCTTAATTAATTACATAACTCACTCTCTGACGCGCATGCGCGAAGATTCAGCTTTTTGAAAAAGCCAAATTTGTTAAGTGTGCCTGAGTAGCAGATATCCAATATGTCTCCTGTTCCAGCTATTTTGCTTGATCTATTTCTACGCTCGTCCATTTACTGATACTCATCACAAATTCCATTACGTGATTCGGAGCAGCCGCCGAAATCTAGACGTGAGCACTCGGGTTGTGCCAAGCCGATCTGCCGGTGTAACACGTGAACACTCCACGTGTGTCAACTCCGGAAGTTGTTGAGGCATACGGCAGGTAAACAAGCTGCGGAACTTATTGGCGTACCCAATTATCTTCGGGCGTGTACACGGCTGATCAATGAACAATTCTTTAAACATCAATTGCACGCACTGTTCGTCGTCATTGCGGCTGTCACTGCTGTCAAAACTTGTTTTCTAGCTATCGGTCAGAGCAGAGTCGAACAAAACGTTCTAAGGAGTGTAAACAAATGCACAGCATGATCAGACACTACCACAAAAACACTGAAGAGTACCCAATTACCTTGCCATCCCGGAAAAGGTGGTATAGCGTTAACGGAGTTCTCGTGAAATCCACCTCTGCAGGACGGAGCAACCCAAAAAGCTCCATCACGGAGTAGGATGCTCCACATCGGCCAACGGAAATGCGCACTTGCTCTGAATCGACCAGTCGAAGCAGACTCGGTCACTAAGAAAGAAATGTTGCTGAAGTTTGAATAGTGGAATTTTCTGTTGAACACTTAGTTTTGGTAAAGTTTAGTAATAAAAATATTTAAATTTACCCAAGATCAATGTAATGAGACTTAGCTCAACATGTAGATTTAGCATAGCACAAAAAAAACAAGAGGGCGGTGTCATGAAAGAGTATATTCCCCCTTAGTTTATGTAAAAGAATACTTTTTGGCAGCCTCTTCTGCCACCTACAGATAAGTAATTTGCGTAGGACAGCTGAACAAAACTTGATAATTTGTGCGTTGGTGCACAGTTTTGTACAGTGCCGAAGCACAGAAGTAGAATCTACTTAAGCTGAGAGAAGCAAAAAAAAAGACATGAACTTTTGCTCACTTTTATTTCAAGCTTCACCGCAAGTACATATATATAGAATCATGCGTGCGCACTAATACAAAGACCAAACTGATGACATTGAACACGAAATGTCATTAGAAAAAACGTTCAGGATGCTCCGTGTCTGCCTTCCAAATCTACGCGAAAGGATTACTAGCACACATACTGCTTAACGTGATATTATAATGTACTGGTGCCTTGTCATCGCGACTTGTGTCTAGATTTTTATATCACTGTCAAGGCCCGTAATATATCGCTTCGAAAAAGTTTTTAACTGCTTATAGTAGCTAATAAACGAACGAGAGAAAGAGCACGAGCATAAATTTGTCTTACTTTGTCACACTCATCCTGGCGTTTTTAACATGACAACGTTAAAGAGCTTGTTTCGTAGAAATTCCGACGTCGGAGTCGTTGGTTGGGAGAGAAAAATTATCATATTATGCTTGACAGAGAATCAAGAATGGTCCAAATAAAATAAATAAAATCTTGTAAGAGAGTGGCATCCGCACTAAGCTTGTTTGCGTTCAAATGAGGATCGAGCCGGGGTCGTTTGCTTGGAAAGTGGATGTTCTACCACACGGCCACAACCTTGCTTGTGAGACCAGTGAAAAGAATTTTCTCTGCTTGGAAATGCAGAGAAAGTAGCTTTCATGCTTCAAAACACATGGGTCCTGTATACTTACTTCACACTGCAACATGAAGTATTGCAGTAATATAGCGCGGCACAAGCGTCCATTGCCAACGGCCTCTAGAATGTTTGACCATCATGATGGCTCTATGGTTGAAAGCCGGTACCCCACTAGAAAGGCACACACGCTACAGAGCCCATTCCTTTAGGGCCACGTAGTGGCTGCATAGCAAGAAAGTTTAATGCGCTAGGTGCTTGAAGTACTCACTAGGAGGAGAATGTTACTATCGCGTTCAACTCCTAAAGGCGAAGCGTTAGGTTCCTCTAATTTTTTGTATAAGTTATTCCTAACCTACAAAAACAATGTAAAACAAGTATGACACTGCACAGACAGAGCCTCGTGATTGGACACATATATAGCCGGGCAGGTACCAACAATGGTGTACCCACCATTATGCTTAGCTCACACAGAAACATCCGCTTTCTACAGCCACCGAAATTCCCCTGCCGCCGACACGCAGCGTCGTTCGCACTGGACGCGCCCTGCGCCGCCGAATATGCCATCTACTACGGGGCGAACGCGGGAGGGATGCGCTGTCACCCGGTTGTTGTCGCGGCTCGCAAACGCCACTACGCTGTACGGTGGCGTATACTTCGACGATTCTCGTACGCAAGAAGCAACAAAAGACAGTACTGCTTACTTTGCTGCAAGTGGCTGTCTTGTAATGCACGAAGAGCAGAAAAACCACCGACACCAGCGGCGTTGGTGGGTTCGTTTTGCTCTGCAAGACCGCAACAAGCTCGGTCACGCCAACAGCAAGCTAGGTCACCTCTTTCACGAAATACGGAGGCGAAGTAGGCACAGAGTAGGTTAAACTCCCGTTGGTTTCAACATTCAGTTACGTGCACTGTGGCATAACAAGTGAGTAGGGCTTGGCCACCATTTTTCAAAATTCCTTGACTAGCGCTCCTATTGGTCCGCGGTGACCGAATCGGCAGCAGACGCCGCAAAAATCGGTCCGAGAGCAATTGGCGCGGAAAGGGCCCTTTCAGCGGATCTCGCCACCGCCGAACCGGATTCGGAGCACTTTCGGCGGCCGGAACGCTCAGTGTAAACGCAGCCTTAGGGATTGACGCTCTAGGTAGGATATCAACGATTCGATTGGCTATCATGACTGTCACAATTCAACGGGGCCTAATGAAAATACACTCGTGTAGTAATATCTTCTCTTTCTTGGAATAACAATTGGTGCCCCTCTCGCAAATTGGAGGTCTGCATCACGAAATTTCGATGCCGGATTCCGCCTCTCAATTTCTATTCATACAGGTCTTGGCCAGGTGCAATCTCCCTTTTGCTTTTACTGTCAAGAGCCGGAAAACATCAATCATTTTCTACTTATTTGCCGACGTTGCACAAGCCACAGGAAGAAGCATTCAGATAATATATCTAATAAAAAGCATACCCCTAATTCTGAAAACTTCCTTTTTGTTTGGGCTTCTGTGCCCCACAACAACAGGAGCTTCTGCGCAGAAGTTTGTGAATTTTTCAGAGACACAAAAATGTTTGCTAATTCATTTTTTACCTTTTTAATTTCAGTTATTTAGAATTATCAGCCTTTTGTTAATTTCAATTAGCAGTTATTTACCTACTTTATTCGTAAGTCGCCTTATGAGTATCCTCTCTTATTCCTAAGATGACTGAATAATTACTTGTTTCATTGAAGTTTGAAATTCGTTTTTCCCTATTACAATAACCACCGCTTTATTGGCCGATTCTCGTGGTGGATATGATCCAAAGAAAATGAACAAGCAATCAAGCAAGCAATCTATGGGCGCTAGGATTGGCACCAATTACGCAAATATTTTAACGGGCCTCCTAAAAAACGAGTTCCTTTCGCGCCGTGACTTGAAGCATTTTTACAACAAACGTTTAATCGACAATATCTTTTTATTATGGCATCATGACAAATCCAATCTTTTTTGTTTCACTGAGGATAGTATTAATGCATATCTAAATATGTCGTTCTTGTATTCATACTCAGCTATCAGTGTCGATTTTATTGAGCTTACTATAACATTAGACCACCAAAATTGACGACGAAGAAAGGAAGGAATATAGGAAGAAAAGAGCGGCAGGGAGGTTAACAAGCCTATAGGCAGCCGGTTTGCTACCCTGCGCATAAGAGTGGCATGGAAGAGATGAAAGAACTGACGATGAAGCTGTACAGAAAGCCGACCGACAAACAATTGCATTACATTCATTTTCAAAGTAGCCACACAAAACACTGCAAAAGAAGTATTCCACACAGTCAGGCCATTTATTTGAACGCTTCTGCTCCGACAACAATAAATTTGTTTGCAACTGCGAGTAGGTTTGAGGTGCATTAACCAAACAGAGACACTCCTCACGAATCATTGACGGTGCTCTCAATAAGGTGGAAAACATTAACCGCAAGGATTTGCTGACGAGTAACGAATTGTCAGCAACCTCTTCACGTAACAATCTCAATATCATTCAAGCGCACTCAGCATTAGTTGCATCTGTGACCAACACTCTAAAGAAACACCACAGCACTTTGATTCAATGTGACCGCCTAGAAGACATCTTTACGAAGTCACTTAGGGTGGTTTATTGCGGAACTTGTAACCTGCGTAATTCCCTAACTCCCATAAAGACAAACAACTGATCGAACTATGTCGGCAGACACCCTTTAAATAAACCCCGTTGAAAGGTCAGCCCATACAAGGCAATTCCGCACTCCGTAACTAGCAGCGCTTCAAGCTTTCCCATGAGCATCAACGGACACTTGACTAGTGACACCGACAATGTTATCTACATGCTAAAGTGCTTTACATGCTACAAGTAATACATCGGTCAAAGCGAAACGTCATACAAATTAGGCTTTAGGAACCATAGAACACACGCTTCTAGTCTATCTCAGCTTCAACTATCCAAACATGTCCAGATGCTAGGTCACACCTTTGTAAACGTCAAGGCTACCGTACTACAGTCAGGATTTAAAACTCATCATGACCGAGATGTTTGTTAATCCTACATCATTCATAAATTAAACAGTCTTCACTCTGGCATGAATAAACGGGACGAATGTGTCACCCTTATTTGTGTGAAACAAAGTTTATAATATTCATACGCTAGCCTTCTCCCTGCCATCACAAAGACCATTTTATCACGCCCTCTCACCCCTTTCGACGCTATCGCGTTGAAGAGCTCATTTTTCTTTGTTATTTTCCCTGGTAACAATGAACTAGTGAGACAATGGAAGTAGCATGTGGCAAGAAGGAACCAAAGCTGTATCTGGAGTTGTTGCAACAACTGAAAATAAATCTCCCGAATAGGAAATACGTGACTAGCGACAAATTTTCCTTGAAATGGGCTCCATGCCTCCTTGGTCTTTTAGAAACCTTGTAACCAGCTTTAAATAAGGCAGAAACGATAAAAACTGCATGTCTTTCATCTTGACTTGTCTTCTTGACTTATCCACTATTCGCCTCATTTCTGTCATCATGAGCTTACTGAGTGAGTGAGCTAATGGTGACCCTGATGTGAACACCCTCAATGGACTCCTCTGGTGACGTTCATTGGCGGCATAATATATTCTCCGCTCGAACGCTTCGGCAGCTCCGAAATGGCTGGTTATAAAGATTCGTATATTGTTGGATTTTGGCACGCCTTTTTCATTTGACAACAAGGAAAAAAAGTAGCATGTCTTTAGCCTACCTGGAAATTCCCTTATATGAGAAATATGCCACGTGTTCACACTTGCTTTCGATTATTGTGTGTAGGCTAGTAAGTGGTGTATACGAAATACGTGAATAAAAGAATTGTACTTATTTTGTAACAGCATAACACGTAGGCCAGGTATCCAAGCCCATGATGAAGTGCAAATGTAATTTTCCTGAGGATATTTGTCCAATAGGTTTGTTCCAAGAAGAGTTGATCATGTTTTTAAAAATTATGGTTATATTGGCAGTATTTTTGTACAAGCTCCTCAGACCTCACATCTACATAAATAACACCATTTCAGTCAGATGTTGTTTTACAGCATCAATAATATAGCATAAATCTCATAGCAGAGAAACAACTGAATAATAAACTTAAAATTTATTATTTTATGGAAGATTCATTTTTATGCGAACGAAAAGTTCTGTTTATTCTCGGTGAACAGTGTCCTAGCAGGTGCACCATTTGACGTGACAGATTTACTTATGAAGAAATGTGACAAAGCACCCAAGTTTTTTGGACACGTTTTCATGAAAATCTACGAATCTCAACTATGAAAAAACCTGGCAGTTCATGCTAGATTAGGCACTATAAGTGACGTTTGCTGAGGTGTACCTATTGATTAAAGATATTCTGGCTCATTACCAACGCGATCAAACTAGCAAATGTATTCAGATATTCTATGCATTTCCTGCTGTCTTACGTTCTGAACGCCTTGTTTCTTGCAATGGGTACCGTGGGTATTTGGTAATGCATACAATGGGACCGCATTTTCTTCTTCTAGAAAGTGATTACGGATCACTTAGAGTAACTACACTCCTCTACCTTGTGGCAGTGAATAACGTCCCCTTGTTTGGTCAACTTTTGTGCATTATCACAACATCTTCTGTAACCTCTGTTCATGTAGGTCTCTTGGGGCAGAAATAGAAATCATGAACAACGAACCATCTGGTGATTCATATGAATCTTACGAATTTGTTTTTGACAATCGAAAAACAGCACAATTCACCGCAAGCCCTTTAAAGGGGCCCTATAACACTCTATTTTGAGTAACCATGGAAGTAACTCACTGGGACAGCTTATTGGCGCACAAAGTCTACGCCGCAAAAATTTTATGAATTTTATAGTACCAGCGGAGTTGCAAATGCCTATCTCACACTGCATTCGCATTCTCTCTTCTCTTGCCCCGACGTAAGCGCTGGAAGCTAAGCAAGGAGGAATGGGAGTGGCAACCAAAATACGTCAAGCACGCCTCGTGACCTTGACTACTTTTTTTTCTTCGGATATGCAGCTTTTTCAATGTGATCGCACGCGTACGTGTGGATGAGTGACGGCCTCCCACTATGATCTCTGTAAGGACCGAGCGTGCCATGTTCTTCAAATCATCCAATGTTTGATAGATGGGCATTGTACGAGTGATTTTTGAGCATCTTTCGTGATTTTTCCAGAGAAGAGAAAGCAATTTAAAGCTGACTTTGATAATGTATTGTGAATTCCAGGCCGCGTGCTGTGCAATAAAGTTTGTCTGGCATGTTTTCGGGAGCCTCTACTACCGATCAGCAGTGTTGTCTGACCTTGCTGAAGAAGTGTTGCAGGGCGCCTTTAAAAAACCTTCGTATGCGGCTACTACACCTAACGTGAAGTCGTACAGTGCAGTTGGAATTCTGCTCATACACTATTTTTTGAAATCTGGGAGCTATAGAATGTTATTATGACCTATCAGAACGCCTGCCATTTGGAATTATTATTTGGTAGGTGATATTGACGAAACACTAATTTGGTATTGTAAAGGCAAGCAAGAAGAAAGATTTTCTGCGTTACACAACACAGTATTACTTATATATACTTCTTTATACATTTTGCTAATTTTGCTGTACTTATTGCAGTACGTAGAATCTAAGCCAATTATTTTTAATATAGTACGTCCAGTATGATGTTTTATTCATGTCAGGAAGTATTTGTTGAATTAGATAAAAACGATACCAAGCGCACTGCAAAGAAGTTTTTTTTTTCAGTATAAAAACAAACCAGCTTGCAGGCTACGCATCACACTATACTCAATTACGGCAACGAAAACGTGCCGAAATAGAAACAATAAATTATCACATCACTTCAAAAACATATAACTTAGCTGTGCGGAATGATGGCTCGGTTGCCTAAAACACAAACATGAAAATGTTTCGTATTACACCTCAGGAGAGTGCAAGCCTTAGCACAAATTTGCACTGGGCTATGCAGTAAATACACGCTTGTTTGCACTTTTTGGTGCAAAAAAATGTTTTGAAGACACATGCTTGCGCACAAACACTCCAAGAAATGCTCAATAAATTGAGAGGGCTGTGTGAAATATTGCCTTCTTCCTGCAGCATTAGAGGGGCACAGCAGCGAATAGCCGCCTATTGTCCTCAATTTGGTGTCGAGGCCGGGAACTTTCAGTGTGGCGTACTCATTTCAGTGGCTTACTCATTTTTATAATTGATAGCGCTCCTCTAACATGTATTTTATGGCGCGAAAATCTGTAAGAAATCTGAGACGTGTTTTTCATGTTCGCAGTGTCTGAAAATATACTGCATGAAGAAAAAGGCGTGGGAATAGATTGAAAGGAAGGATTTCATGCAGGCAATTTCTTTCCGATCGTTTCTCTGAGATCGTACTAGTCGAACGCATGTCCACTACAAACAGTTTTTGAGGTATCTGAAAAATTACGTTTTTCATTTCTATAGTGATCTTCAGTCATTGCTTTATATGAAGGTTTATCACAATTATTCTTCAATATGCAGACTTTTGGTATTACCTCAAACAAAATGGTGAGGTTTACGATTAGGTATCAGATCACACATTGATCTTGATAGGTCTTGAAAGTTTCCCTTCAATGTGTGCTCATCCAAATGTTTGCAAAGAACTTCGCCAGAAAAAAACTAAACAAAAAATGTGATGTCGATTGTAACATCATCCTTCTTTCACGCATACGTGACAATTTTTTTTATTTGTTGCTCTTAAGACAAAATATTTATCTCCCGTGCGCTAATACTGAAATAAACAATAAATTGCCTCACAAGCACTAAAAATGTGTTTTGAAATTGTTGTCGAAATAGAGAACTACTGGTTAAGCAAGCAATTTTTAAGCAATCGGATTAGCATACTTTTTAATCACGCTTGGAAGTCCGCATTGTGTTAACACACGCTAAGACGTCTTGAAGTGAAAAGTGCTAAGCATCCCCTGAAGAGTATTCGTAGATATTTTGCCAGAGTCTGTTCATTACGGTCGGGTCAGAACGAACACGGCCAGTCTTAGAACTGATTAACACATAGGCAAGTTGGCATGCGAATTCATTCTTGAATTCTCCTGTTTTCATTTCAAGAGACCCTGAGGCTAGTCAGCTTCACGATTTCGCAATGAGAAAGTTAGCGAGTAGTTATGGCACCTCCTGCCAAACTTGAAAAGATTAGTTGTCTTAATCGTTTATGTCGACACCAAATATGACTGTCACATTTACGACTTATGCTGTAATATTAGTCTACTCTTTTATTGTTCGGTTGCTTTGGAGTCTTGAAAGTTTGAAGGCAATTCAGGCTATGACAGCCGTCGTGGTGCGCAGGAATTTCCAATTTGTATAGAAATATTACAGTAAAGACGCATATAGTACTTTATCGAAATGCGTTCACCATGTTTCGAATAGAAGCGCAGTATTTCCGTTCAGCAGCTTGAAGCGTAGTAACTAGGCCAACGCTTATGTCTCTTCATTAGCGTGTAAAGAAGATTTAGGATATCCAGCAGCAGTACTCCATTTTGGCAAAAGTGGAGCCTTGCGTTAATGAATTAAAAAAAAATGAGTCAAACAAAACGGTTCACTCACACAAAACAAAAAAACTGGAACGCGAACCTAGATTGTAAAGCAAGGAATCATAACCGCTGAAGTTCGCGCGACATGCTTCAATAATAGTTTTGTCGAAAGAGCATTAGAAACAGCACAATACTCTGAACATACAGCGTCGCAGTAGGGTGAGGTGGCTAAAGAAGTGGCTTTCATCAAAGATAGCCGTTATAACTGAACTGCCTGCCTCAATGCTCCTTATCAAGAGAAATGGGAAATGGTTTTGTTGTTCGTCCAGTTTTTCTTGATTTGCACGGATAATTTTCTTTAGGGCAAATAGAGTGCGTGTTTTATTTTTTTTTTCAGCGGTGACGTTGTTTTATCTAAACCAGAATATATGCGTCGCAACTTACTTAAGTGCACCACAATAAAACAAGAAGATACACGTATTTCGCATAATTAAAGATAATGTGTAAAGCTAAAGCTCTTTGCGGTAAGTCTAACTGCGCTGCTATAGGCAGGTTTAAATGCTTCGCTGTTACGTTTACATCAAAGTTAAAGCAAGACTACGCTAGCAGGTTGAGCGTCAGAAAAGTCAAACATTTATTTCGTGAACACAGCATTGTTTGGTTTTCTTACCCACAACGCAACTTATGCAACAAATTTAGTCTACGGAAGTGCTTGCAACGTAGCCCGCTTGAGGACCCACTACAGTTGTCTAATGCCTGTAGTGCTGGACTGCTAATCAGCAGACAGCGAGACCAAATCCCGCCATTGGCGGTCTCATTTTCTATTGAGGCAAAACTGATTGAGGCCCGTCTACCTTGATGTAGATACATGTAAAGAACATCAGATGGTCAAAGTACCAGGAACCCTTTTCTGCCATGTCTTTCTAGTGATATCATTCGTTTAGGACGTTAACACTTAACAATTTATATATTAGTTTTATGCAGCCCATGTGGGACGTAAGGATGTGGCGTCACACAAAAAATTCCCTAATTTCTAGGGCACGTGACAACGTTATTAGAGACCCAAAAAAGCTTTGTTGGATTTCAAAAATGTCTGACACGATGCATTTGTTAGCGCATGCTTTCAAATATTTCATGTTTTCTAGAAAAATATGCATCATTGTATGTGTAGTATATCCTAGGTTGTAAACGTCACATAAAGTTTTCATGTAGCGAGGAGTATTTGCGAGCGATCGAGATAACCGCGTTGTGTCGGAAAGAATCTTTTCTCTAAAGATAATGTTCCTTGTGGTATTCACTATCATATCGACGTACCGCAGATATCACCCGAACTTAGGACGGTGAAAATATATGCTTGAATTATCCTACATGTACTTAGCCTTGAATCGTCCTACAAGTTTCAATCTGAGCTTTCGAAACTTTTCTGGTATTTGCTGTTGATGGGTTAAACATCATGACCAGAAATATCAATCGAGTGAAACTTGTATTAACTCCAAAACATGCGCTCGCGATGTGATAGCCAGCAATAAATAAATAACTAAATTAATAAAAAGCATAACCCGGGGCCCGCGGGGTACAGGAATGCTGGTGCCAGCAATGATAATTTCAGGAACGGTCCAGTAGCTTGCGCATTAGCGTTCACTATTTACGATAAATATTGCTCTCTTCCGTTTAGCTCTTTCGTGGTCAGTCATCCTGATACGGCAAAGTAATTTGTTGTCGAGGACGTTGAGGTGAGTTATCGTTTGACGTTTCACCATGTCATCTACGGTTAGAGATGAGTCAACGACGGATGGTCTTGCCTGTAAATGTGCTGCTCTGCTAAACACTTGAATCGTGATCCTATTCCGGAAGAAATCAGAAGGTACGCAGCGGTGCGCACTAGTCAAAGATAGAAAAAAGTAAACGTAAAATGAAAAATAGATAAGTAAATATATAAACATTGAAGGAAACGTGGTAGGTGTGGTAGGTATGCGCGAAAATTTCCTTGCACCCATTTCACACATAAAGCAACAGCCGGTTAATTTTGGCGACAGCAAAAACTGAACACACAAAGCGCATTTTGGTCGTCCCCATGACCAACACGCTGCGCATAAAGCGGCTTGCGTTACCCTGGACAACGTATGCTTTATGTGCTCAAACGACATAATCTGCCCTGAACAACATGGTTTCATCACAAATAGGTCAACGAGCACAGCTGTTTTTACAGTAGCACAGTTCGTCAACTCAGTACTTCATGATAACGAAATTGCCGTCAGCGTTTTCTTGGATATAAAAAAAGCATTCGATACTGTTTCGCATTCCATTTTATTAAAGAAATTAGAATCTTATTATGGCTTCACCGAGAAGACACTTCGGTTATTTTCTAGTTATCTGGCAGATAGAAAACAATGCGTCGTGTTTGACCGTATATCTTCAGGACTTAGAAAAATAACATGAGGAATACCCCAGGGAACCGTGCTAGGTCCTATGTTGTTTTCACTATACATAAATGACCTACCATCTGCTCTTTCACGCAAAACCATAATGTACGCTGATGACACTGCATTGCTTTTTCGAGGTAACTCTCTGTGCACGCTAAAAGAAGAAATCACGGCAGAGTTGGCACAGATTTCCGCATGGTTCGCCCGCAAGAAGCTCGAATTAAATGTAGCCAAAACTAAATATATCATATTTCATTCCAGAAGAAAAAACCTCGATTATAGTCAGCTGGACTTAGAAATTAACGACGCGCCCATTGAGCGCGTTTCCGCGTTTAAATACTTAGGGGTTCTAATAGATGAAAACCTGAATTGGAAAGATGAGGTTAATTACATATCCAAAAAGCTTGCTTTCGCATGCTTCACGCTCATTAAAGCCAAATGTTACTTTCCATATAACGTGCTACGATCATTATACTTCGCTATATTTCACTCTCAACTCAGTTATTGTAGCGAAATATGGGGCTTTACTTATCTAACGTATATAGCACCGATCATACGATTGCAAAAACGCGCCTTAAGAATTGTTACGGCATCGTCCTCTTGTTGCCCAAGCTCAGATTTGTTTTCATCTACTCAGATACTGCCTTTCACGTCTCAGCGAAATTATAAAACCGCGGTGTTGATAAATTCTATCATTAACACCAATTTTCCACTACCTGTGAGTGCGTTTTCTACACCGACCCGTAACACAAGGCATGCAGGCAACGGCAACTTCAACCTCCCTACTTGTAGGAAAGTATATGGCGAACGGTTAATACAATTCACTGGTGCTAAAATCTGGAACACAATTCCACTTGAAACTAAACTTGCCCGCAACTTTAAATTCACTTGTAAAATGCATTTTGTAAGTTTTTCATGTTCTTAACCAAAGTTAAGCTCACGTCCACACTTTTTTACGACTCATCTGGCATAGTTCTTTTTCTTTCCTTCTTTTTGTTTCTAGTTCTGAAGTGAGTTCGTTGGTATTGATTCTTCAACGCAGTTAATTTTGTGCACAAATTGTGCTAAATATTTTGTGGTATCACTATCTTCTGTATTGTTACAATGTATGCCTTTAGTTCTTTATCACTTGTGTACTAAAAGTATTTGCAGCAATTTAGCATTTATTGTCATGTGTATTCAATTCGATAAAATATACCTTAAAAGCTACCCTGTCATTGAAATTGTGTATAGATTCATAATCATATTAACTGCACCTCTGCTCCTGACATGTAATAAAATAATCATGTAATAGATTGGACCACTGACTAGCCACACAGGCTAATGATCCAAATACTTTTGTAACCATGTTTTTGTATTACGTTGATTGAATAAACACTGATGATGATGATGATTATGATGAAGTATACGAAGGCTGACACACAAAAAGATATGGGAAGCGCCAGCCCACTCCACCAAGTGAAGGAGCATGATGCGGCACAGGTGAGCGTGCTGCATCGATCGGACATGCTGACACTTCCCCCGCTACAGCTAAGGCAAAAATTGCAAGAAAATAAGCAAGTGGGAAAGTATTTGCAAAGTCATTTTTAAAAGCCTCATCTTAAAGGCCAGGCAGCTGAGCTACTATGTGAAAAAACGGCAATTTTGCACGGGAATAATGTGACTAGAGAGCAAGGCACAATTTAAAGGATAGGTGAATGTTAAGTTAACAGTACCTTACTTTTGCCGCATTTATATCTTCCCTCCATGCTTCAGGAATTAAGGTAAAACAGTTAACGAAGCTGTTACAAACTATAATGGATGACGCGGGCAACGAAAGCCACGGCAGAAAAATACTGATTCTGAGATCCGTGAACATAATAAATTGGTGAATGGTGTCGCAGAATCAGGAAATTGTTGCTGATCAGAAATGTTTCACCCAGTTCTTGTTCTAGAGCCTTGTAACACAGAGACACACAAAAGGCGACATCAGTTTGATTTTGATTTTTCGTTCCTCATTTAGCTCTGTCGTACAGCACCTGCAGCGTGCAGCATGTGATGGAGTATTGTGAGCTCCTTTTGCAGTCGCGAAAAAAGAAGTGATGACACCACACTCAGCAACGCCTCTTTCTGGCCAAGAAACGACCGCTACGCGAAGCAGTTGCCTTAAATTGCCTCCCTTGTACTTCTCGATGCTATTTTCTTTCAGTGCCTTCCAAGGGCAAGGTGTCGTAAAATGATGCAGCCAGCGTTGAGAAGCCAGAAAGAACAGTTTTTCTCGTGTGTCGAGTAGCGAAAATGAGGTTTCAGGGAACAGGGTGCTGTGGAAGCAGGTTGGAAGAATTGGGGAATGCACTCTTTTAAATGGCGCAGGAGGACACCAAGCAAACGAAAAAAGGCGTACAGGATGACCTTCTAAGCATTTGCGCCACTTAACACATTTTCTATATCTTTAAGGCACTTATTTTTTTTTACAACGTAAAACGTAATTCGCTTAGAGGGACGACATATCGCTGGTTTCACCAAAACCACGTTCCAACAATGAGCGGCCGTTCTTTTCTTTTTTGAAGTTTATTATTTAGCAGTTTTGATGAGAGCAAGTGCTTCAATGAAAATTATCTGAGGGCCATTTTTTTCAATTACGTCATGGCGTGAAGGGCAGACAGTTATAAATTATGTTCCAAAAACTGTAAGTACATTCAACCAGGCATAAAGGTTTGAAAGCCTGCTGTACCCCATATTCCCTATTTCACCGATGATTAACCGCTGTCGCTTCTATTGGGATTTTTGTTAAGCTTTAAGCTTTTCAGTGTTTCGGTTATTATAGTTCAAAAAAGCGACTACTTGGTTAGCTGATGCTGCTTGTCTTGAAGCTTTCCTTAGCGGTAAAGTGAAGTTCACGAAAACACCAAAACGCTCTGCATCGCAACCTTTGTCTTCCGGCGTCATTTTTTTTGCGATGAAACTTAACCACGCTAACATCAACATGTGCAAGGAATAGGAGCCAGCTTACAGAAGTAATGTATTTCCACATTGTTCCAAGAACACTAGTTCTTCGACGACTGGTGTTCCTTTGTAGTGGCCATCAGCACCTCAGTTTTTTCTTGCTCTGTTTGGTATCATATGATGTTTTTTTTATTTCTCGAATAATAAAGTATATCACAAAGTACACACAAATGTTTTTCCGCCAAACAAGCATGCAAGAGTTTCTAGAAAAGTGCCCGAAAATCGGCAACGATAAGGGACTAAGAGTGTTTGCTCACAGCTGTCATACTAACTTTTTCTGTGGTGACAGCCTTCTTAAAATAGCAAAGAGCACCCATTGTGGCAACCATTACGATAATCAAATGAGTCAACTATAGTGAATAAAAGTGACTAAGTGGAATCACAGCACTGAAGTCCTTTGAAGAATCCATTGCCACTGTAAGATTTCGAGAAGACGGCCTCCTGGAAATATTTGAAAGTAATAAGGTTCCACGAATTTCACTTGTGAAACCAAACACAAGCACAACTTACCGCGACTTGCTGCCTATGAGAATGACGTCGCTGCAACTTCTGCAGTGCTTTTAGTTTACCTACACTGGTTAACGTGCGTGCGTGCTACAAAAACAGGCGCAAGCTGCATACATGCACAAGGCAGCCTACCAGCGGTTGATGCTACGGCGCTCACTCACTGTAGACGTTTCCGAAGAGTATGGCACTTCAACTTTCGGCGTTTCAATTCCGCCAACATAAAAAAATCGGACATTTTCTCTTTTCATTTGAAAACCACACTGGGCTCCTCACAAGAAAGGCACCAATCCTTTCTATTGACCAAAACGCATCTTCAGTAATGAAAAGCCTAAATAATAATTTCTTCAATTAGTGCGGAAACAGAAAGCTCTGGTCATTGGAAAATATCTGTCACCATAGAAAATGTTTCATGAAAGGGGTCGGTGAATCATTCGGGTCGCCTATTTTCGAAAATTTGCTGATGCATGCTTTTGAATGCTCTGTATAGGCTAGCTCATGTGCGAAACATTTGTTTTGGCCTTGATGAAAGCACATGCCAAAAAAGGAAAAAATATTGGTCACGGAAACCGGCCTTCTTATAGACAAGTCGGTAGGTCAGTGAAAGGTTATCATCAATTGATTTGAAAAACATTTTGCCAGCTCCATTTGGCAACGCCACTGATGAAACAATTATGCTGATGAAGTGCTGTGGGGACAAATGTAGTGGCATGACCTTGACGAATGAGAAGTGGCGGAAGAGGGAATGGACGTAGTGGTGAGTTGCAGAAATATTTATTAGATGGAGTAGTGGGATGAGGGGCAGATATGCGCATGTGGGAGTTACCAACTTTCAGTGGGTTTATCCCACTACAATCTACGATGGTTACAAACCAAGAATCCACGACTAAAAACAGAGTCGCTGTATAAAATACGCAGCTTCTGCTATGTTGCGCCATACTATCGCACAGCGAAGCTGGTCGAAGCTCATGTCTTGATTACCAGCATATCGTAAAAAGGAAATAGAAAGTGAAGAACAAAAATGTGAAAGAATTAGTAATGACCAAGTAAGCCTGATGAATCAATTTACAATTAAGGCATCAGGGAAATTATTGCCTTCTGCGAGATTGCCTTCTTCTGCGAGACATTCTATCATTAGAGCTTTCTGCAAGGACAATTTAAAACAGGTAATTGACTAAATGCAATACGACACGACGCTGGTTTGAAGGTCCGAGAACAGGACCTAATATGTTGTGTCTATCCCTATACAGAGTAGCATGACACAGATGTATGGACGCAGGCAAGAATCTCTCTTTTTCTGATAAAGTGTCTTTCTTTCTCTCACTCTAGTGTTTCTCGTGGTTGAACTTTCCTGATACAAGATTATAACGTTGGGGTAGCTAGCGACAGATGGTTTTCGCGAAGAGGAGAAGCGTAACCTCGAACCGCTGCATTTTTTACCTCTCACTCTCTCCACCGCGTAACGGCCATCCGGCCACTGCCCCTCGTGTGTATGTGGAATCCCGTTTTTTTTATATCGTGGTGTGCGAGATGTCAATCTCTATTTGTTATTCGACGAGGCAAAGTGATTTAGCTGTTAAAAACATTTTTTTACTACAATGACAAGTCGACAGGCTACGACTTCGCTGTGTTTGACTGTAAAAACATGAATTGTAAGAGTAAAAGGCAAACAACCATGACATGCGATGTGTATCATTCTTCGAAATGGCTTTACTTAGTTCATGCGCCTTTTTATTTGATAAATATAGTTGCTTCTATGTGCTGTCAGCAATTGAGGCCACTTCTTCGTAATACCAGTTGGTGATTCTGCTTAGGGTTTGGTACATTTGACGATGTGCGGCAAAGACAAGTGATATCAAAGCATGCAATAATAGAAAAAGTTCAGACCATACTTCAACAAAAAAGAATATCTATAGTTTCTGTACAGCCTGAACACGTGCGCTCTTTGGGATGTTTCTTACATATTCCTCAAATCATAACTGACAACAACTTAACAAAAAACAGGCGCACTTCCAGCGATGTTATTGCCAGTGGCGGCTACTCGCACCAAAGTGAACTTCCGCCATGTCGTTCTTCAAGATGCACAGCACGCTAATCTTCTTATCTTTTTTTTGCTGCTTCTACGCGGAAGCTAAAGCGTGATCGTCGTAACGGGAATCACTGGGTGCAGCTTCTACACACTTCCTCAGATCTCACAATAGAGGATGAGCACTTGGGAAAATTTTAAAGCTACACGCTCACGACACAATAATGTCAATTTGTGCAGCACGCTGTCTGCTGGTAAACAATTGCGTCGCAAAGGCTTGCTTTATTCAGTGCGAAAGACATGCACGCACATATTGGGCACTAAGCTTTACACTAGACAGTAGGTCGAAAAGAGACCAGTTTTGAAGCGGAGTGAATATAAAAACATCGGTGTGAGGGACGCACTTAAAATAGAGTCTATGGTGAAGACGAGTGATGCTAGTTGCGGAGTCAGTGCGAATATAGAGCTTAAAAAAGTCCAGGCTGCAACAGAACGCAAACGCATAAATACGTTGTGGCCGTCTCGGGTATTAGCGAATTCAGTGATACAAGATAATGGTTTATGAGCTTCGTAGGTGCTTTTATGTCCTGCCTGTGGCACTTTTGTGCATTACTGCATTGCGTGATTCATACTATTGCTGAGTTTGTCTTCGCCCTACAAGTGCGCCTCCTGCACCGTCAGTGCGATTAAGACAGGATAACAGCGCGGCGGCCTGCGAGGAATCGGACGATGAAAACAATTATTCGATTTGTGATTTGTACTCGGTGTCTAATCAGAGTACTTCTTGTAATATTAGGAATAGGTACTGCGCATCCTATGCATTCAGTAACGTAGGAACACTCAAAATGCTGACATTTGTATTTGCACCAGCACAAGGACTTTGTGGTACAACTTTATTATTCATGCCAAGTTTTGCCTCTGCATGTTTTTTTTTTCTGAACAATCTACAGGCAAGGCAGCCCAGTGATCGTCCGCATAGCTTTAAAATAAGGTGACGTACCACTGAGTTGTTTACAGCATTCTATTTTTGGCAGTCAGGCGTCTTAGATCCACTGTTTCTGGCCCACAATGCCCTGGATCTTGACTCATGACGACGCACTTGAGCTTATTGGTGACACAACACGCGAAGATATAATTACGAACTGATATACATGTTTGAGATTGCACAGAGGGCGAGCGCGAATAGGCCGGCTTTGATATGCACGATTGTCGTGCATATTCCGCCAGTTATACTATCTTTTCCATCATAACTTTGATTTGATGGGGCCCCATCAGAGCCTTGCCACACCTAAAAAGGTGGAACAGAAATTCAGTGAGCCCGGTTTTAGTAATGTCTACATAGACAGTGCATTAGGTGGAACTTTTAGTGGCAGGAAAACCAAAAATACTGCTCACTGTCTTCCGTAATGAAGTGTGAAGTGCTTGTTCGAGTAGTCAAAAAATCATGATGAAAGCAGAAAAACCGTATGATGGGGATAGAAGGACAGAAGATGAGAGATCTATAAGGAACATTAGACAATAATGAATGAGCAATAAAGTATAAGGTATACTGATAAAGCTGTTAGAGAGAAATATATACAAAATTTATTTTAAACACTTGGGCAAAATTGTACGTAATTGATCGTAGTACATGGAAGTTCGACGAGCTACCCAAACTTGAAGGAAAATGAGAAAGGAGACGGGAAAGAGTGTAGCCTGGCGTTCAATTAGACTTAAGAGGCTTCAGCAAAAAAGTACATGTGCGGTGTTGATCCTTTGTTTTCAATCACAGAGAACATCAGCGTTTTTCCACAAGATTTTTGCTTCTTTCTGCTAATAAGATTACTAAAATGTGAATCATGGCCATGTAGAAGCTCGTCGCTGGATCCCCCGGAAGGAAATTAAATCAAATCATAAAGAAAATAACTTTAAAATGTGTTCATGAACGTGTTTACTAAACTCGTGATAAGCAGATTCAAGCTAAGTGTGACGCTGCATTTACGCTATTTAATTGTTTTAACTCTACTGTTTTGAACTTGAAAGGTGCGAAAGCGAGAACACTCTTAATGTGTTTTGTCATCAGATACGCATTTGAAAAGAGTGCGCTTCCAGGCGTACTTATTTTAGGGCTTCCGTTACACGCATTCATTATCGCTTCGCTCATTATCATGCCGTGTGAACGATATTTTCTTCTCTCCGCATGTCCGAGTAAAAACTAGGACACGATAGGAGTTACGGAACGTAGCAGTTCTCAGCTCTATATCCCTCATTCAAAGAGACCACACGGCATTACTCTTTTGTGTGTTATGGTTCTGACCTTTTACGAGATGATTGAACCTCCTCTGCATTATCTTTTTATTTTATGACATTGTTTATGCAAAACTTTTTTAAATGCTTTCAATTAGCGACTGGCTGTTTTTCAGAGCATATCTACATTTGAGAATGATATTTTTCGGGTCATTAGGACACCAACCACTTCGATGGTTTGTCGGAAAAAGGTAATTTCTACAATTTTGCAAACCGTAAGCTCTACAAATCAAACCGCTCGTTCACAGCTATATTTGCTCAGCCTGGGCACTCTGCAAGTCAGCACTGCGGACAAATAATAATGACAAAGTGGTTGTCAGACTCAGCCAACTCTGTAGTTATGTGTTTTTTTTTTGTTAATGAAACGTGCAAAATATAACTGTTTTATCTTGTTTGTACTGTTCCATTCATTGGACCTGTCTCGCTTCCCTTCTTGTATCATATCGTCTTTAATGCACTTAAAATACCATCATAAATCGATCAACAATCGAAGAAACTTTTCAAAGTGACCTATTCTTTTACTTTTGGCCAAAATGTGCAACGCTGACTATATAAAAGCTGCTGGTTGTATAGAAAGTAAAAAAAAAAAAATTTGCTGTACAACATTAACCAGTTTCCAACCTTAAGGGTGCTTTGCGTTCTTACAACTATATAACACCCTTCAATAAGGGCATTTTGATGAACCAAAGAGCTCCCACAGAACAATTGTGAGTTATAATAAAATATCTTTCCTGTTAGCAGTTGACTTCAGGAATTACGCAGTGCAAAAACCTTTATTATCAGTCATGTACGAGTGATATTAGGGAATTTCCCGCACTCTTCCAAAGCCTTTTTTTTTAACATTTTGTGCTAGGAAGTGAACTGACACCTTAACATTGAAGAAGACAGAAACCTAGCTTGAAAATTCATTTCATTGTTAGCGCGTGTCATAACCAAGAGTACTTTCTGTTTGTGTTTGTCCACCAACAAATCGCTTACATTCAGTATGTCGCAAGCTGACACGCGGTGATTCACGGTCGCACCGGTAGCTCCAGAGACCGCGATGTTCAAATCAGCAAACCACCATAGACGTGAGTATAAGGTAGATAATTTCGCGGTATGGCATAATGCGTATACTGAAGCAGCAGCAATTTGTAGTTGATTTTGAGAATAATTGTTACATTTATTGCCCTGAGCGGCGTTATATGAATTGGCTTGCATGTTCTCAGGTGCTTCCACTACTTTTTGGCAGCATTTTGTGAGCATCTCCAAACAGCGTTAGGGCCTCTTTAAGCCAAGAGTTTCGAATGCCGCGTAAAACGCCTAGTGACCTTCTGCGACTCCACACAATTTGATGGAATTTGAAGCCTGAGCTAATTACACTACGTGACAGATTCATAGACTATATACGTAACTAGAGTTATTCCTAAACATGTAGTGTCTAAAACATTACACACCTCTACGAAGCTAATTATCAGGAGTGGGTTAAGGTTTATGTATGGCCCCGCCGCGGTGGTCTGGAGGAGACTTAGGTACGCGGCGGTGGACCCGCGTGTCACCGGATAAAATCCCGTCTATGGCGGCTGCAATTTCGATTGAGGCGACAATGCCGTAGGCCAGTGTGCTCAGATTTCGGTGCACGTAAACTGCCCCAGGTAGTCGAAATTTCCGGAGTTGTCAACTGCGGCGTCTTTCATAACCATATAGGGTTATTGGCACGTTAAACGCCACATATCAATATATCAAATCAAGGTTTGGGTATCGTCATGGTAACCTACTAAACGTTACCCGAGCGTCACACCATATATTACAAATGCAGTGTCCTAAAGATACATCATATGACACAAGGAGTCAAATACAAAGCTAGGTCTGAAGTCCATAATGTCTTCGTTAAAGTCCCCGACTTTATAAAATGTTTGGGCTCGTAGATGCTTTATATTGATTTGTCGCCATCCTACATATGAAAACATTTTGTTTCCTTTCCCATGCGCACAGAAGCTTCGACTATAGCAGTGGTTTTCTGTATACTTTGACTAGTAACAGTGAGAGTCGAGGAAAAGTTCTGTCCAAAGGTCCGTGAAGTATAGGTTAAAATCACGAACTTGTATAACGGTTTCGCAATGGGAGGTGTTTTGTATTGCTCCATCAAATTGTCACTGTTATTAGTCTCTCGTTAAGCCATTTTTGTCATGATTTATGAATGCATGCCTATATATCGGTGCTTTATGGTGTTGAGTCCTCGTTGTTTCAACGTGATAGCACTAAAGAGCTTGACATATGTTGGAAAAAGTTGCATCGCATAGCGGCGCAATTTTCTGCAACATATGTCAAGGCTGTACCAACTAACCCAAATGAGCGTTTTATTTACCGGTTATAGAGCTTCTTCTACAGAAATTTCGGCGTCGGTGTGGGGTCATGAACAAAAAATCAGCATGCTGTGCGGGACCCGAAAATCGGGGAAAATGCGAATAAAGAGAATGCCCCACCGTGGTGGTCTAGTGGCTAAGGTACTCAGTTGCTGACCCACAGGTCGCAGGATCGAATCCCGGCTTCAACGGCTGCAATTTCGATGGAGGCGGAAATGTTATAGGCCCGTGTGCTCAGATTTGGGAGCACGTTAAAGAACCCCAGGTGGTTTAAAATTTCCGGAGCCCTCCACTACGGCGACTCTCATAATCATAAGGTGGTTTTGGGGCGTTGAACCCCACGTACTAAACTACTAAATAAAAAAAATAATAAGAATTTTCGGGTCTCAAGAAAGATCGGACCAATACTGCTTGAGGAGCAAGGATATGTCCTGCTACACCGGCACCTGTCTGCTTAAACATATACTGAAAAATATATCCTCTGCTTGCAATGCAGTGAAAATAATTCGTGCTCTACAAACAAACTTGTCTTCTGTAAAGGCTTCACAACAAACGTGAGTTATTGTAGTAGCGTTGCATGGTACGAGCATACATTGGCATCGAGCGTCAAAACATGTGATTATCATAAAGGCTTTGTGGTTTAAAGCCAGCCACTTGTACCAAGGGCACAAACGCCACTGCGCATATTTTCTCAGAATCAGGTGCTGGGTGCACAGAAGTTGAAAACGATTTCACGCGTGTAATTGCGTATGTTTTGAAGCGTGAACCTATTACGCTGAATGCAGTAATATGTGAAAGCTTTACTAACACAAGTGCATTTCAAATTCACCGATTGGATCACAGTATTCTCCAATTTTAACTATCGAGTTGCATCATAAATTAAGTGTTATGTGCTAACTGGTTGAAGTACAGACTTGGGACAAGACATCACTATCGCGTTCAACTCATAAAGGCGAAGCTTGCAGGTTACCCAAAATTTTGTTCAAGTTATCGTTTTGTTTAGTCATATACATGGATTGAACAGTGCTGAAATGTCAGTGTCTCAGTGCTATTGGGGCCTTTTATTTTATTCTTGTTAACAAATAGTTAACTTATAACGCGGTCCTGTACCTTACTGTGACGAACACCAGGCGGACAAACGTCGGCACTTATACTCTTTTTCAGAAGTTCCCGTCAACACTGTAGCGGCTATACAGACCCCTCAGCAGAAAGGGCGCTTCGCCCCTCTAAATGTATTCATTCGCACCATGTCGTCTGCTCACCGTATTCACTGCGTCTGTTCAACGAACTGTAGTTATTGTGGCTAGTTTAACAACATAAAAATACAGGAAAGCTATTAAACAGAGAACTACCCCAGGAACCTAAAAAAGCTTGAATTTGTTGCTCTGCAAAAGATCGGTAGAATCTCATACTAGTGGACAGCGTCCCTTCGTGGCTTTTTTCCTCTGACGCTCTTCGTGGCTCTCGTATAACTGTTTCTCCGTTTACGCATTCCTTCGCTCTTTTTTTCTCTTTTTTTTGTTTTCACCAAAGGAGAATCCGACACCTATGGCATGCTGTGCGAGGATGCATGTCTGATATTTGGAGCGAAAGCGTTCTTGGTCTGACTATGCAGTCGGAAACTGTCTCGGCGCGTTAGGCTTAGCAGATGCAGCTAAGCAAGCAGCAAATCTCACTAATATCAGCAAAACTTACCTGATGCTTCAGTCTCTGAGAGAGCTGAAACAAATTGACGGCTGATTACAGCATTTCTTGAGTTTTTTCTCTGCAGTGAGCGTGTAGCAAGAGCAAGTCCAGATCGAAGCGGACAGTCCTTTGTACATAGGTGCTGTCATGTCTATTGGAAACACAGTTATCGGCGGTAAGCGACACAAATATTAAAAGTGCGTAAGCAATAATGCGAAGAAGAATAAACATATCATGCATCCATGTGGCGTAAAACACATCAAAGGAACGCCCATTCTAGCTAACCTGGTCGATTTTAAGGCGCTTGTATGTGCGACTATGTTTCGCTGCGCAAGATTGTAGCTTTCTTACACCCTGTAGCTTTGGTAGTTCTGAACCAAAGTTTGTGAAACAGAGTATAAGTGTTTCGTGCGTAAAATGTGCTGTATAGTGATAAAGCAATAGAGAATAAACTTTCATTACGAGCGAGCTCACTGTGAGCCTAATGAGGGTGGCTTTCTATTCCAAGTAGCCGTGGAACTCTACAAGTCGTGCCCCTTGAACTAGGTTGCGTAGAGTATTGAGGTCAGCGTCTGATAACTTGGCCTAACACTTCTGTGTTGTTGGTATAGCATTGCTAAGGTTTTGTTACCATTTTTAACTGTACTGCATTCTTTCAAATCCTCGTGTATTGGCGTCATGTTCTTGTAATACAGTCAGAAGTTTTTGTATATTTGTTTACGTACTGAAAAGCGTTGTATTATCAGTACTGGTGTTCTTTACTATCATTTTTTACTAAGTAATATGCACCAGTTACATTTGAAGTTTTCAGGTATAGTTCTCGTTCTATTTGAATTCAAAGTGTGTTGTAAACAACACAATTTTCACACGAGGATCATTTCGTATGTTTCGCAATGATTATTATTATTTCTGTAAACATTTGTATTCTTTCACATGTAGGTTCACAACCGCAGGCTTTTGGTCGAGATGTTTTTCAAGTTGCATTAAAGAATTCGATGAGAAATATCAGCAAATGATGTACACTTGTGCTAGTGACCTTTCGTTATTGCTAATACACTGCTGCTGCAAAGAGTGCAAAAGTAAGGGTTGCAAACGGGATACTCTGGTCAGCATTTGTTGTAAACTTATACGCGCGTGTCTGAAGTGTCCATGTGCTTGCTCTCTTACTCGCTGTTTTTTTTTTTGTGCGCCCTTGTACTTCAAAAGTGAACAAAAGTCAGCTAGTTCAATTCACCAATTTCTTACCGCAGGTCAGTTTTGCAGTAAGCACGCATATTGCTCGTAACAATAGTTGCACGGTGACAAAATCAACAGTTGTGTCGCATGCGTTCTATGCACCTTAATTGTTCGACGTACTTCTTGTGTTCCGCATTTGTGGCCACAATTGCTTCACAGTGAAAGACGAGCTACCGTAGAGTGTATATATTTGATATCAAGACCATGAAGAACTCCAAAGTACCGACGTCTCGAGTAAGGCTATCATGTAAGAAGAATCCGTCACTACAAGCACAGATAGGTTTTATATTGAGAATATTCTAACGGTGCAAATATATTGCTCGTCCCGCAGGTCGTGGTATCAAATCCTGGCTCCAGCGGCTGCATTTTCAATGAAGGCGAAATTGCTTTAAGCCCGTGTGCTCCGATTTGGGTGCACATTAAAGAACCCCGAGTGGTCGAAAATTCCGGAGCCCTCCCCTATGACGTCTCTTATAATGTATTGCGACGTTCAATTCCACACATCAAATCGAAAAATATATTGCTCTTTCTTCCCAAGCATAGTGGTTTTCATTCATAATAATCATGTCTATACTGCGGCCAACGTATAAAACAGCTGTAGAGCATCTACATCAACCCACTCACAACGTATGTACCATAAACACGGAGGTGGATTAGCTTATTCCTTCTTCAATCCAGCGCTCCAGCAAATAATAACTACAGCTACCAATAAAACAGTAACACAAATTCAACGAATTGTTGTTCTCTCCCATAGCACAGACATCTTTCGGGGAGTCTGACGTTTATCGATTCTGCAAGGGCAACAAAGCTTTCATAAAAGGCGGCAAGACAAAGCCACGGGAACACCCACTGCATCTACGTAAAAGCACAGTGCCTTTCTTCGAAGTTCCGGAAAACAACAAGCGAAGACTAAAAAAAAGAAACCAGTTTTCTTTAGCGGCTTCATCTACTGTAAGGAATGATGGGACCCTGTTACGAAAAGACTCAAAAGTCACCCGGATGTCTTCAGGCATCCGTTGATAAGTCTACCCTCTGTTGTCATTGCAGCAAAACAAAAGCGTTGTTATTTTATTCTTTTTTTATATTTTTGCGAGATTTTTGTGTAGCAGTCGATGGCATTAGTTGTCGATTTGCTGCGAAAATACCGTACTCGACCACGCTTGTACTACAACGTAAAAATAGTGTTGCAGCCTGACTGCGGTCTTAGACAAAGGCATGGTATCATATCAACCTTTTATTGTAACTGAACGTTTCTTTTTGTTTTACTATAGAGCACAGATATATACCTCAGCTCTGGTGGCGGGCCACAGCCCCGAAACTTATATCTATCATGAGGAGACGGGGAGAGGAAGCACATAGAAACTTTAAGCTAAAGCCATTTGAAAGAACTTTTTACTCATATGTAGTAGACGCCTAAATACTGAAGGGGACTTGACAATAGGTTTCCTGAAATACAGCAGTACTAGCGTCACAAAATATAGAGTTTTTGTTCACAGTTATATTTTAATATCCAGTGTTCAGAGGAGGTGTCTCAGGAAAAATGCTTGGAGCCTCTCACATATTTGCATCTCACGTAAATTCCTATTAACAAATGTATATTAGTCAAAGGCTTCCAAGTAGGCCAGGCTGATAGTGACAGGTATCCGGGCCGCGTTGTGGAGACAACGGGTTTTGTGGAAAAGCGGTTTAGCGTAACCGTGAATGCTGGATCAAAGCCCTATAATTTCTTTTTAAACATTTACCACAATGTTTTTCCTCTGCGGTGTTTCTTCAGGAAAGTTCTAATCTGGATCACTTATCCATCAAAAGAACACGTCTGAAATAGACACTTCGGTCTTTAAAATTGCTTATGTATGCGTTTCCTAAATAAAGAAACGAACTACTATGCGTAAGAACGCATATTGATGTTCGCCTCAAAAATACGTAACATTTACTTTTTGAGTGACAATGTTCACAAGTATGAAATTAGACACTAGTTCAAGATTGGCGGGCGTTGCGTACTGGGTTAAGCTTTCGCCATATGGCTGAATTGTTAGACAGAGAGACCGACAGACAGAACGAAGTTTCTGCGTTTAAGTATTCCAAGAAAGGCTATCGTCTTTATAGACATACTTAGGGCATCAAATGCAAGCGTAACACGGCTAAATACACCCATGTAAAGAAATCTACTCTGTATATTTAGTGTACTAGAATAAAGCACATACACGTTCGCGCGTGTGCGTGTGCGTGTGTGTGCGTGTGCGTGTGTGTGTGTGTGTGTGTGTGTGTCATTGGTCAGTTCGCATCCACCCGCCAACGTGCATCTCAATGGGTGCGTTCAGCCAATAAATTGAACCCTTGTGTGTTTCGCTGATTCTTCCTTGAGTTCCCCAAACACACTGCGGGAGAGCTCACACAAAAAATGAAGATAGGTAGATAGATAGCCTGCGTCGTCTCACACAGCCTGCGTCGTCTGCTGCGGTGCCCTCACAATGGCGGAAGACTGTAGTTTGCGGTCGCGGAGCTAGGAACGCTTTTTTTCGAAAATGGTCTATTACCCCATAGTCTAGGCGAGTACGTATGAGGCTTGTATACCAATTCATCAAACAGTGTTTGTCACCTTTTCACATAGTGCGTTGCAACACCTCTTATCGCTTTTATGCACTAGTTTTTTAACATTTCTTAGCAAACTTCGGTCACTTTCAGCATGTCTATCTATCTATCTATCTATCTATCTATCTATCTATCTATCTATCTATCTATCTATCTATCTATCTATCTATCTATCTATCTATCTATCTATCTATATATCTATCTATCTATCTATCTATCTATCTAGCCGCCTACAGCTTTTGACTCTCCTGGCCATTTCGATTATGGTATCGATACCAAATTTGGTATGGTATAACATGACTGTATGACGAGCATATTTGAATAGTCGTATCATGAAAATCATGATATGTATGTTATTAGTATCATTATTTATATTTCAAGGTCTTGCTGCTCTTGCGGTAGTTTCGATCACATGACATGTTGAAAAACTGGTATGGTATCGTATGAATGCACGGTAAACACAAGCGACATAGCCTAACAAGAAAATTATCAGACGCGTGTCATGTAATACCATGACTACAAGCCACGCTCTTGATGCGCTCGCGGCCGTTTCGCTAGTCACATATGCCAAATTTGGTAATACGTGACGGCAATGAATGACGAAGGTATGTGACTGGTGCAAACATAATAACCATGAGATGCGTCTTATGTCAGAACATGACTACATGCCACAATCAAGGCCCGCCGATACATTTCGACATGACGCGGTGCGCGTGCTCGCCGGCATTTATTTCGTCGCGTCACGTCGGCGTTGCCATACCAGGCGCCCGTCCTGCCATATACTTGCAGGCGCACGCCGCGCCGCACTGCATTGCTTTGACGCATGCGCATTTCAGCGCGTCTAGCGTCCCTCCGTCACGAAAAAAGGCAGGCGCGGTGCTGTCTGGTTAACGCATCGGTGCGAATGCAGCATGTCGCCTTTCACGCCGGTTGCCATCGGGCCGTGCGGATTGGCGCTGGTCGCACCGGTCGAGCCTTGTGTGAGACTATAGAGTTCTGTGGGAGGCTGCCATGTGCAGCTACAACCTCGATTGATTGATATGTAGGGTTTAACGTCCCAAAACCACTATATGATTATGAGACACGCCGTAGTGGAGGGCTCCGGAAATTTAGACCACCTTGGGTTCTTTAACGTGCACCCAAATCTGAGCACACGGGTCTACAACATTTCCGCCTCCATCGGAAATGCAGCCGCCGCAGCCGGGATTCAAGCCCGCGCCCTGCGGGTCAGCAGCCGAGTATCTTTGCCACTAGACCCCCGCGGCGGGGCGCAGCTACAACCTCGACCTTCAGGAGGCTATTCTGAGGTGGACTGAGGCTGTAGAAGAGGCCTACAGAGTGTAAGATCGCTTGCATTCTCGCAGCGCCTTTTCATTAGGATGGGATAAATAAAGTGGTTTCTTCCTCTCTCTCTTTCGCTCAAGTTTTGTTAACGGATAGCGTCGCTGTGCCCAGCGTGCGCGCGCGTCAACGTCACGTTGGAGTATAATGGGCCATTCATGATGCACTCGCGGCCATTCCGCTAGCTCCACATATACCAAATTTGGTGTTACGTGATGTAAACGGATGGTGAAGGTATATGACTGATGCAAACATGATAATCATGAGACGTATGTTATGAAAGAACTTGACAACATACGACGTTCATAGCATGCTCTCGGCCGTTGCGCTAGCTTCACATATACTAAATTTGGCATTTCGTGACGGAAATAGATGACGAAGGTAAACGACACATTCAAACATATAAATCATGATATGGAAGTCGTGTACGGCATAATTTACCTCCACTTGGTGACGTTGAGGTGATTTTAAAGTAACATATCACCTTCTTCATTCGTTTTTCGGATATCATCGATTCATACTGTACGTGGGATCTGCCAATTTTTTTTTTCACTACTGAGATACGCATATATATTTGAACTGTCTCTCAATAAGCATGCGCAGATACAGTATCAATAAAAGTACTCTAGCTACACATCTGTATCCCGGAGCTGCCTAGCTCTGGCGCCATGTATGGCACTAAATGGTAGCAGCCTCTGCGCTGAGAAGATTTGTCTGCAAGGAAAAGAAATACTTAAGTAAACTTTTCTAAAATACCAATATCGTGCGCCTCAAAATGGGAGGTGCGCAGGTCACACCTATAAAGTGAAGCCAGACGAGCTCCACATTACGAGCACCAAAATCTCACTCTAACGTGGAATTGGCAGCCATGCAAAACTGTCGATGGTACTCTCTATACTATCGATAGTTGAAACACTATCGAAGCACTGATGGTATACGAAACCATAAGCGATATTTATATACGTTTGAGAGTACCGTCAAAAATACAAAATCAAACATGAGAACTATGGCAGCAACAATTGGTTTTCAGTGCTTGTTAGTCAAAACAATGTGCAAACAAGTTGACATGAAAAGTGTTTCGTTGACGCATGAATACTCGCTTCAACTGTTCAGCTGTAGGGGAGAGCAAACCTTTACACGTAGGGAAACTGCACGGCTTCAAACGTGTATTAGATTTCAAAAGACATGAAGCACGGAAAAAAGTAAAAGACGTTTACTTTTCTTCCGGCACTAGTGAAGTGCGATGTATCGATGTGAAACAAAAACAAAGACGTGGGATAATTCTCCTCATAATTTTGTGCAATATATCTCGTAGAATTTTTAAAAATTAAAATAAGTGTGACAGGTGTTACATTTCTCAATACCAATAATTGCTTTTGAAATTTGAAAACTTCCCTTGACACAAGCTACAAGGGCTGATGTAACATAAGTAGTGCACTGTTAAAGGCACTGCTGTACATTTATTTAGAGGTCAAATTAAAGCGCGCAATCAATACTGATAGTGTTTCTTTTTACCGACACAGACTTGCTCTCAAGGTATTGTACATTATCTTTACATTTGCGTTATATATCTACTGATAGGCCAAGGTTTTGTGTGAACTGAGGCTGTGTCTTGTGAAAAGTGTTGTCATCTATTTAGTGAGCATATGTGCTCGTGCCACGCTAGCAAAGGCGGGCTTCAAGAGAATTAAAACGATTAAGAGCAAATGTAACAGTGATGCGGTGCTAGTTTACTAAAGCCTTCAACATGTGATGCTGAGTAAGCCAGTAAGGAATTGCAACTAGATACAGAATAAATGGTAGAAAATAAAGTCTGCTAACATTTAGACAGAAAATAACATCGCGTAACATTTAGATACAGTCAAGGTTTCTGCAATTCGCGGACCACTTACGCCACAAGAAACAAGAGTACGTTATGCAGGTGGCGTCTGCGGTTGGCGTCTGCAGGTGTTGCCTTTAATTGCTAAAGCACCTACCTGGAAAAGAGAAAAGGTAGCACATCTGCAGATGAACTCTTTATCTCAGTGTTGAGCACCGTGAGCTGTTAACGCAAGGGAAGAGTGCAACAAAGTACTTGCAGGCGACGCGTTGCTGTCATTGCCAAGCTGACGCATGTGCGAGTAAGCTGAAAATCAGTTGCGTCATCAAGCGCACGATTGCCTTCCTTTGTGAACGACAGAGCAGCCCAAGACCCCAAACGGATGCCAATTTTAGTAGCAATTCGATTCACCCGCTGCGTCTGAATCCTCCATTAAGCTACCGCTAATTAGGACGTTTGCTTCACTTGTTGTTATAAGTATGCCGTTTCTTGTTTTCGCAATGCAATTACCATTCTTTTTAGGAAGCCAAGGAGTGGCAGTATTTAGTGAAATTTGAAATGGAAAAGCTGATAAGCTTTGATAGGTGCTTTTATAAGCGGGTGATAAGAATTGCCTGTTTCTTTTGCGTGATTAGAAACATTTTTTAAGTAACATTGTGATGTAAATTGATGTGCCTGCGTAAGGGCGTGGGTTCAGTGTTACACACTTGGCGAAAAATGGAAATAGCAAAACATAGAAGCTGTAAGGGGGCAATCACCAATTTCACTGTCCGATACAAACAAGGTACTTTAAGTCACTGCCACCGTAATCAGCCTTCTTTATCCAATATTCAGCCACCTTCTACACCTGGATATTCAGTTTACCTTTCCTGGACTAGTATTTTTGAGCCTTGGATGGTTCTGGGAACCCTGGTGCACCTACGGTAATGATGAAGTCCTTGCGGTCATAAAAAAAGGAACGGTGGGAGAGTCAATAACACCACATACATCGTAAAATTGGTGTCCTTTTCTCATCTGTAAGGAATGTTGAAACTACACTGTCACGCCACTACAAAGATCACAGCTTTCCCGTAACATGTGCTCTCTGCCGTCACAGTTAGCCTGTTTCAAAAGCTTTGTTTCTTCTGCTAATGTGCAGGCCTAGAAGAAGTGTCCTCGCTCACGTGCAGTGAAGAAGACTACAACAAAAGCTTAATGGACTAACTTTAGCCCTCACCTTAGCGGGCAGTCGCATGTGTCCGCAGCCACACCTCACCGAACAAACAGTCGGTACACTGAAATATATTATTCAGATGAACTTTTTGTTCTTTGTTCAAATGACCCGTTATTCTCTAGAGACGGTTTACTACAGTTACTTCACGCAAAGCTGGATAGTTTTTTCGAAGGCTTTTTTAGCGCGGGTAGCAGCAAATCGCGTGAAAATAAACACGCAAATATTTAGCAAAATGTGTATCACTGCTTTCCAAAGCAACGCGACAACGAAAGACAATGTTGAGACAGTGAAACGCCCTTTTTCCTTCATACATAAAGGGTCCCTGCTTTCTTTTATTGAATTCCCTGTATAACCGCCAACCAAGGTCAAACTGTGTTTTGACAGCTCGTACAGTCTTCATCATCAAGCTGTCTCGAACCAAGTATAGACAAGTGGCACTGCACGCGCCAGTCCATACCACATTCTGCACGTCATAGGCAACGGCTGCATCCTACAAACCACCAAAATAATAAAAATTGTCACACCTGACAGAAAGTTTGATGGTGCACCGACATAGCCTATTTGTGGAAGAAAAAATAAATAGCAACGCATGTCTTAAATATGGCATGCAGATGAATTCACAATGGTGTCATTAGTTATAAAACACGGAATTGAAGCGACCTTGCGCAACAGCTCTGGTGCAGGAGCCACAGCCATCACACCGAGGGGCCGGAAACCCTCATGCCCCTGACAAGTCAGAGAGTATTCATCGAGCGGCGTCCTACAGCTCGAGCAAGCTTATCAGCCACTGCTGCTGCCAGTGAACCTCGAGCAGAAGGACGAGGGAACGGGGGTTCACTGCTATGAATGGTCGTGAGCTGCTTGCTAGTGAGCGATATGGTAGCCGACGGTACTGGCCACAAGCTTGCGCAGAGTTCCCAAGCACAGTTGGAGAAAGCTAGACAAAGTCCACCCAAGCTATCCCATGACGCTGCCCTTCAAGCGCGCGACATAGAAGTGAGCTCGCCGCTGATTACGGCAATGTGTTTTGGAATAGTCGACGTGCAGCGACGAAGACTCTTCAACAAATCGCCAGCCTGAAGCTCGTTACTACGACTCACGTTCGATAAATAAGGCGTGTGGGCGCACGACAGCGGCAACAATTTCCATGCCGAACCGCAGTAACTCAACCAACAGGTCACACACAAAAACACAAAAAAGGTTGTCGAGCACGTCTTGTAGGCGATGACATGAATCACTTAGCTTTGGAGCTCTAACAGTCACTTTATTAGTTTGGTGTCAACATAAATTCCCAGGACATGTGAACATGGCTTAAGTACCATTACCAACTGGTCATAACATGAAATTGATGTGCATGTCTAGTGCGCCATGACACATGTGACCAAGTCATGGGGCTTCAACAGCGGTTCTTTAACAAATTTCGACCACCTGGGGTTCCTTATCGTGCACCCAAATCTGAGCACACGGGCCTACAACATTTCCACCTCCATCGGAAATGCCGCCGTCACCGCCGGGATTCAATTCCGCTACCTGCGTGTCAGCAGCCGAGTACCTCAGCCACTAGACCACCGTGTCAGGGCCGAAATTTCCGGAGCCCTTCACTACGGCGTCTCTCAGAATGTTATGATGGTTTTGGAACGTTAATCCCCACATATCAATCAATACAGACGTGTTGTTATTGTGCCCCAGATACGGGCAATATTGTTTTTTCTATTCACAATCGCACAAGTATAAACACTGAGTTTTGAGCAATATTGGTTGGCGCTGTGGGTCGGGTAGAGTTTTGGTCATTTCGGATATCGTTTCGGTTGACATATGCAAAGACATACAGATAGACACAGAAATAATTTTGCGTTGAAGTACCCCGAGAAAAACGATCATTTTTAAAATGCTACCGCCCATGCAAGCACACTAGTTAACTAATTCAGATGCCCACAATCAACCCAGAGCAGATGTTCAAGCGATCGGCGTCGCAGCAACAGCGCAAACCCATTTTTCCGAGTGCCACCCTTGTTTTTCGACGACTATAAGATCGTCTACTGGACGCTATCACGTCTGCAGCTCACGGAATGGAATAAAATTGCCACGATGCATGCTGTCGGAAGAGTCTGTCAATTGTCACAGCAAGACTTAAAAGATGAGGTGCGTGAACTAGTGAAGAGAACAGAAAGCTGCACCACCACCAAGGAAGCCGCAAAAAACCTCTTTCGCTTTAAGAGGTGAGCATGGAGGCAATTTCTACAACGTGAACGCCAACATACTATCTCAGCATGAACGCTGCAGAAGCGTGATCAATGACTTGGTACCTGAAACGAGCACCGCAGAACTCAAGGCGGAAATCTGCGCTTCAAGATACATTGCTCTTCACGCTTAAATGATAGGGAAATCGACCAAAGCGTCACAATTTGTTTTCACTGCCGCATGCTCGCTACAACGTATTCTTCCAACGCATGCACTTCCTCTGCAGACCATATCACAAGTCTCTAAGAGTACACCCTCCAAGCATCTGTCTGAGCCTAATCGCAGATCTTATTGAAATTTCTAATCAACTGCAGCCTGCATTGCGTGATTCGGTGCAATTTAGTCATTGTATGCTATCAGCAAAATAATGAACTTGAAGAAACCTTTGAACCAGAGATACACACAGATTTATAGTAACATAGCCTTAAACTCTTCCAGAAAATAAAAACTTGATACATACTTTCGTGGAGCGAAGATGGCTGAAAAATTTTTTAGCTCATTCTGCCTCTTTTCATAGAACCGAACATAAGGGTTAAAAAACAACACCCATGTACGTGCAGACTGCCATTAAATAGTTCACCAAACGTCGAGAAGCAGGCTTGCCGGTAATTAGGCCCGGAGTGGGCTACCTGACTCAGCCTCGAATAAGAGCACCAAGTGGGGGTCCGGATACGCGAAAACGCGTACGAACGACCTGAAATAACAATGTATCTTCGAGAATACAATGACCTGCAGTACTTCGCCACCGACTAGAACTCTTAAGACAGGTTGTCCAGTACCAAGTTTATGAGGTGGTGGATGCTCCTGGTCACACGAAGAGCTTTCAGTAGGTTTATGGCCAATTAAGCCTGCTCCGAGAAAAGCACGGCTTCCTCACTTGCTGCGCGTTCGATGTTACGGCTTCCAATCTTCGCAAGAAAGTTACGAAGACGTTTCTGCTTTTGCTACTGTGCCCATTTGTAAATTTGTGTTGCAATGTACGCCAGACGTAACACTGCGCGACTGTGTGGTAGTTATTTATCACCACCTGCAGACCTTAAATAGATCCCCCCATATGTAAATAAAGCTGCTTCGCATATACCGTTGCTTGTGTGGTTAGCTAATGATTACGTGATGCGTGTATCTCGGTAAATATTGTAGCGCCATTACTACTATTTTGAAGAGACAGCGAAGTGGCGAGCACAAATTCCGGCGATGTTATAATAACGCGGGATGGTTTTCTCACATGTCAAAACGTCTATGCCGCTTCCCGTTTTGCCCACCATATCAGCCTTACGAATTCAGTGCGCTGAACTGCTGTGGTTAATGTTGAGCTTGAAGACGCATTTTCATTTGCAGTTTCAGGTTCAATATAAAATTGAAATTACAATATGTAAAAAAAGACCCAGGTTCCTGAATCAATGTTGCAAAGTGTGCTTTTCGGAATCGGATATTTCTGATAACTTGGTAACACAATGAAGCAGGACAGAATAAAGCTGCGCTGTGGCGTCTTCTTGTTAGCCTTTATTGTGCCCTGTTTTATTACATCCATATACTCATTGGTGAGCTTGTGAAGTGTTCACACGACAATTTAGGCTGTTGGGAAAGTTTGTGAAAAACCCGTCACCGACTAGCTGCGTGCCTTCTATGTGTTACTAAGGAACAAGTTCAATATCTGTATTCAGTAAACCGTTTGAAAATGTGAATCGTAACATCAATTCATCTGGCTATAGAGAGTAGCATACTATCTAAGCTGTTGAGGGCTGGCTTGAGATGCATACTAGATAGCCAGGACTGAGCAAACAACTGTTTTACAACGCCGGAACCATCGCACTTGCCTGCCACACATAAATAATGTTATTGAGTTCATGACTTTCTGCCCCAAAAAACGCAGTTAGCGACTGCCTAGCTAATTGATTTGCATTTAATAAGTAAAACAAACCTGAATGGTTAGGCAAAGCAACTTCACAACTTCCGGCTCTTATACTTGGCCCCTTTTGGGGGCACACTGCGTTCACGAGCAACTTTTGCGACAGTCAGCTGACGCACAAGCATGACTCTTCACCGCACCTTTTTATAAGCTGTTTTTGATATTTGGGACATGCACACTGACTCCGAAATAGGCATTTTGCCACCGCCATTTGAGCTGAAGGGTTTAAGGGTGGCAATTCTCAAGGGGTGCGGAAGTTGATGTACTAATATTTTCTAAATTTAATCAAGAAAAAACTTTAAACTCCGCAAAAAGGAGCCTTCCGCAATCGGCCTTCGAACAAACCGCTTTCTGATATCGGGGCGAGTACTTCCCACTAAGCTGTGAAAAAAGAGTGCAAGGTTTGCCTAAAAGAACTAGTGAACACAACAACGGACCTTTTGGCTTGAGTATTTGCATGTCTCATACCCAAAACATGCGCTTATTTGCTTTCCAACTAAGGTTTGCTCTTTGATTACCCACATACAAACAGCTGCCAGAAACGAAGGACTTGCTGATAATGAGAACATCGCTAAATTATATCTACAATGCAGAACCTCTCTTCCCAACCACCCCCCAAAATTCAAATATACCGAGGGGCAGATACAGTTCACCAGCTGTTATTGCCAAGACATCTACACAAGTTTCATGTTAACAGTACTCTCTATGGATAAACCTGCATGCACGTGATCGAGTATAGACGAATTCCACCAGACTTGCGTCACAAAAATGCGGTGGGGCTGTCTTTGTACGCAAAAGACGCTATGCCTACCACAGTCTCTGCTAGGTTTTCAATGGTGCACGTGGTGTTCTCATTGAACCAATGAGAAAAAAACAATTGGCAGATCCCCCGTACAGTGAGAATCGATGACATGCAAAACTTAAATGAGAAAGGTTGAATGTCACTTTAAAATCAGCACAACGTTACGAGGTGGCGGTAAATGATGCCGTACATAACACGTGTGTCAGGATTATTATGTTTGCACCAGTCATATATTCCGTCATCCCTTGACGGAACGTTACACGAAATTTTGTAAATGTGGAGCTAGCAAAACGGACGCGAGTGCATCATGAACAGCCCAATATACTCCAATGTAGCGTTGACGCGCGCGCCCGCTGGGCACAGCGACGCTACGCTAGGAAAACACGAGTACTCCATATATTCTCACGCCAGGCGCGACCCGCGTGACCAGCGTCCGTCGGTGCAGCCCGACGGCAACTGGTGCGAAATGCGACATAATGCGATTCGCATCAATACGTTAAGCGCGAGAGAGACGTGCAATTTTTCTTGCGATGCGGCGTGTGGCGTCGCATGGTGCGGCGTGCAGCATGCGACGTTTCGGGACACACGAGGGCAGAGGAGCTATCAGCGGCAGGCTCCGCCCCCATGCGGCGCCTCCACATGCAGGGTCGAGCGACTTGGTATGCTCGTAATAAGGCACAAAATAAACAACACTGCACAGCCATGCGTCATTCCACGAAAAAAAAATTAATAAATTGCATTCGTGAACGACAAGCACGTCGAGACAGCGGCAACAGATGATTATTCACGACTCCGACAGGTAGGCCTAGCAATGCAGGCACCAACCATCACCTACGCCGTTTACCTGCGAAACGACCTTGCATCGCTGCCCACGATCTCTGATATTGCTAACTGTTTTAAAACGGGCGTCCTCGTGCAGAAATGGCACACTTTGAACATCACTTTATTTAGTCCGGAACAATATCACGTCACCAGGGAAATGTACTGGATGTTTGTCACGCCGCCGCAGTAGGCGATGTCAGCAAATCCACGCTCGCACCACTCCATCGACTCGCTTGAACTGGCCTGCAGCCCTGGACCATGGGTGATGGGAGCGGCGACAGGGAGATGGCGCCACTAGCATCGTGATGCCACTCCTATGCTCGCGCTGTGATTGGCTGCTGCCATGCCGAGGTGTGATGCGGCGACGAAAATACCTGGCTGGTTTGATGCTCGCCGCACTGTCTTTGCGGCGGTGCGATGCGATGATACGTCACGAAACCATACGATACGTCACCACTGCGGCTGCCGCATCATCGCACCGTATGCCGCATCGCACGGAAAATCGCACGTCTCTCTCACGCTTTACCGAGATAACACTGTGTCTCCCTCTTTTCGTGAAGGAGGGATGCCGGACGCGCTGAAACGCGCATGCGTCAAAGCAACGTAGTGCGGCGCGCGCCTGCAAATATATGGCAACACTGGTGCGCGGCGTCGAAAGAACGCCGGTAAGCACGCACACCACGTTACGTCGGAATGTATGGGCGCCTTGACTGTGGCATGTAGTCATGTTCTCACATGACGCCCAATTCATGATTATCGTGTTTGGACCAGTCACATTCCTTCGTCATTCATTGACATCCCATAATACCAAATTTGGCATATGTAAAACTAGCGAAATGGCCGCGAGCGCATCATGAGCGTGGCATGTAGTCATGTTGTTATATGACACGCATGTCGTGATTATCATGTTTGTATGCGTCATAAACTTATGTCGTCCGATCGCGACGCGTGATACTCAGTATGGCACGTGTGAAGCTAGCGAAACGACTGCGAGTGCATCATGAGCGTAGCAGGTAGTCATAATCTTACATAACACGCATCTTTTGTCTAGCATGCTTGCACCAGTATCACACCTTCGTCATCCACTCATGTCCCGTAATACCAAATATGTTATAAGTAAAGCTAGCGAAACAACCGCCAGTGCATAATAAGCGTTGCATGTAGTCATGTTGTTACATGACACGCATCTCATGATTATCATGTTTGCACCTGTCACATACCTTCGTCATCCATTTACGTACCGTAATACCGAATTTGGTATATGTATAGCTAGCCAAACGCCCGCGAGTGCATCATAAACTTGGCATGTAGTCATGCTGTTACATGACACGCATGTCATAATTTTGATGTAAGCGTCTATCGATTGTGTTCGTCATTCAATCTTGTCATACCATACCAGTTTTGCAACCTGCCATGTGGACGAAACCACCGCAAGAGCTGCAGGATCATAAATTGTAAATTACGACAGTCAGGACATCCAAACCATGATTTTCAAGTTATTACTTGTCAAATATGTTCATCATACAGTCACGTTATGCCATACGAAGTTTGGCATCGATATCATTATCGAAACATCCAGGAGAGCTTAAAGTCGTAGGCAACTAGATAGATAGATAGGTAGATAGATAGATAGATAGATAGATAGATAGATAGATAGATAGATAGATAGATAGATAGATAGATAGATAGATAGATAGATAGATAGATAGATAGATAGATACGCTCAAAGTCACCGATGTTCAATAAGAAATGCTTCGCATTTAAAAACAAACAGCATTTTCGGCTTAGCTGGTGTTTCACAGCGGCGTCTTGAGCACGCATTTACGGATGTTAGAGACGCCGCCGGCTCAGCCTTTTTGTCAATGTTTAGCGCAATTCTATCAAATACCCCACAATCTACCACCACCGGATATAGCGGGTCTATCCGAACGCTTCGACACCGGGAACCTGGGTGAGACCTTGTTGGAAGCCTTTAAATGCGAAGCATTTCTTAGCGAACTTCACCGACTTCGAGCGCATCTATCTATCTATCTATCTATCTATCTATCTATCTATCTATCTATCTATCTATCTATCTATCTATCTATCTATCTATCTATCTATCTATCTATCTATCTATCTATCTTTCAAAATATACCAAATTTGGTATTACGCTACGTGAATGGATGAAGAAGGTACACTGGCGCGAACAGGATAAACATGAGATGCGTGTCATCTAACAACTTGACTACATGCTACCCTCATGATGCGCTCGCGGCCGTTTCACTACAGCTTCACTTGTACTGAATTCGGTATTACGAGACGCAAGCAGACGACATCCAAACATGATAATTATGACATGTGTGTCATTTAATAACATGACCACATGCCGCACTCATGATGCGCTCGCGGCTGTTTCGCTAGCTTCACATATGGCAAATTTTGTATTACGTGAATTCAAAGGATGTTGCAGGTAAGTGACTGGTGTAATCATGATACTCATGTGATGTGTGTCTCGTGAGAACGTGAATACACACCACCGTCAAGGCCCCAATACATTTCGGCGTGACGCGGTGCGCGTGCTCACCGGCGCTCGTTTCGTCGCGTCACGTCGGCATTGCCATGCCAGGCGCCAGTCTTGCCATATACTCGCACGTGCGCGCCGCGCTGCGCTGCTTTCACGCATGCGCGTTTCAGCGCGTTTTGCGTCGCTCCGTCTCGAAAAGAGGCAGACGCAGTATTGTCAGGGTAACGCAATGGCGTGAAACTCAGCATGTCGCATTTCGCGCCGGTTGCCATTGGGCCGTGCCGATGGACGCTGGTCGCGCCTGGCATCAGACTATAGAGCACTCGCGTTCAGGTAACGTAGCGGCGCTGTGCCCAGCGAGCATGCGCCTCAACGCTACTTTGTAGTATATGGGGCCCTTCATGATACGCTCGTGGCCGTTTTGCTAGCTCCACATATACCAAATTTGCTGTTACATGACATCAATAAATGACGAAATATATGACTGGTTCTAAACTTGGTGATCTTGACACGCGTGTCATGTACAAACATGACAACATACCTCGCTCATAGCGTGATCGCGCCCGTTTCACTAGCTCTCCATATACTAAATTTGGTATCACGTAACGTGAACAGACGAAGAAGGCAAACGACATATCCAAGCATAATAATCATGACATGGAAGTCATGTACAGCATCATTTACGTTTACCTCGTAACGTTGTGCTATTTTCAAAGTGACATAGCAACATTTCTTATTCCTCCTTCGCATATCATCGATTGCCACTGCACGTGGAATCTGCCAAATTTTTGTTGCGGAAAACCGCCCGGGCTGCAAATGGCCCAGCTAAGCCTACACTGACAAGGCCGACGCTGGTCTCAGAAAGGTTGATTAACGGTGCCGAGTTGTATGCCAAGGAATTGGACACACCTCAGAAAATGACATAAATGAAACAGAAGTGGGGGAAACTCCGAGTAATGATTCCGGAGAGGACAACAGCGATCCGACGAGACGATACGCTGACGGCGACGCGGAGTGCTGGATCGATGTCACGTACAAAAGGAAGGGCCATGTGAGCTCTGGCGAAGAGACAGGACAGAAAGCCACCCGATCAAGAATGCCGACGTGCACAGATGGGAAGAGCATAGTGAGCAAGGTTTTACAAGCAACCAGGATGCCAAGGCTACCTGCAGATGACGTGAAGATAATCTTGAGACTTAGAGACGGGCTGAGCATTAGACACACGTGCAGATCGCCAAGAAGAGATTGCCAAGAAGCCGGGGTGAAAAACAACAAAATCTTCACAATCTGACACAACCGTACACAAGATATCCTGGTGATCAGCCCACCAGATGAGAAGACGGCAACAAAATTCATCAAAACCAAGGATAGAAAATCAACGGAAAGAAGTATGCCACCAACGCGCACGTCTCGGCACCCAAACACATGGAGAAGAGTATAGTCCGCAACCCCTCCTTAAAGTACACACATGATCAGCTCGTTCATACACTGGTGAACGCGAGGAACCCTTGACTGGCATTCGCCAAGAGAACGGGGAGCACGACTACAGTAATGCTACTGTACGAAGGCAACAGCGTCCTCATGTGGCCTTACTTCAACAGCTTCATAATGAAAGTTTCTCTCTACCGGAAGCAAGTAGCCTTTTGTAAAGATTGTGGAAGGCGTGGGCACAGGCCGGATGTGTGCCCCAGAGTGGCAGACAAGTTGTGCCCAGCGTGTGGTAACAAAAATTCTACGAAAGACTATGAATACACTCCTATGTGCAAGCTCTGCGGAGACGCACACCCCACAGTATATCAAACTTGCAGGGCTAATTTTAGGACACCATACTTGGTAAAGCAACAAAGGTGGGCTGCGAGAAGAAACTAGGAATAAGTTCAGCGGCAAGCCGGCTCACCAGACCAGGACACCTAGGGAAGCAGCAACACACAACCATCCCGTGCACTCATATGAAGTTCCAGATCCAGATTCAAGTTCTGGCTCGGAGCCTGGGGACTACGTCACTGGAAATCAATGTCCAGAAGCAGACTCATGGCCAGGTGCGCGCCGAGATCTACCTCGAGGGGAAGGACGCCCGAATCGATGATGAAGCAGAAAGGAGAACAGAAGGTGCCTGACAATGTGGGCTAGCCAGATATAGTGGCCATTGGCAACTCGGCAAGGCCGAGCTATAATAGTAACGCAAAGTACAATTACAAAGACATAGTAAAACGCGTAGAGGAACACAGAACGGAAAACAAGCTACTCTAGCAGTAGCCAGAAAAAGCAAAAAAGCAGAACAGTGAGTAAACTCAAAAATTCATGAACTACAGTGAAAACCTGATGACAATGCACTTATGAAAAGGCAGACACAAACGTTGCCTCCATCGACAGCTGTAGCGGCCGTATCCACGCAAGTGACAGAAACCACAGGGGAGGGGGAGGAAGAGGAGGTAGAAATGGTAGCAGTGAAGCACAGTAACTGGGCGCAAAGCAAAAAATTCCGCTGACTAAGACCAAAGAGCAAAATGACTCAGAAAAAGAGGTAAAGAGGCCCCGTCCTAGCACAAAAAAGCAGACTTAATCGAGGACATAATAAACAAACTATCGAATAAAATGAACAGAATGTTCCAGAGGCTGGTCGTGCGACTTAGCAACAAAGAGACAGAGAGTAAGGCGCTGGCCCTAAAACACGACATGCGGCTCTAAGAGCTAGAAAAGGGGATTTCTTAGAGATGGCGGGCACCGAAATGAGAACACTCGTCATTTGGAAATGGCAGTGCCGCGGCTTCTCTATTAAAAACCATCGATGGCACAACTTATAAAAATCACCACAAAAAGAAAAAATCCCGTGATCATTTTGCAAGAGATATTCAACCCCGTCAAAATTGCCCCGTACTCCACCCACAAACAACGCACTCATAGAAAAGGAAGAGACACTGTCATGACCACATTAATGAAGAAAGGGCTAGTTGCTCTCCCACAGATTACGAAACAAGTTACGCACTTGAACCACAACCTCAAAGAAGTCGTGCCACACAACAAAAAGAGCAGCACTTTTGTCCTGAACGTATACAGCAGCCCGTCTAAAAAGAGCCTAAAACAGAATATTGAAGAACTACATAACAAAATGATGAGCAGCGCGGGCAACAACCGACTTGTCATTGGAGGTGATTTTAACGCTCCACAAACCCAGTGGGGATAAGGGCACTCGTCGAAGAAAGGAAAACAACCTCGCCGACCTCATTGAAAACGCCAGCCTAACTGTTCTGAATTAGCCAGCCTCGCACCCCAGAACCAGTGTAGGTCCTCACGGGGACACCTAGCTGGACTTAACTACACTCTAAAGCCAAATTTTCTGAAAAAGGAGTAACCGGGCCTAATAGGCGCGTGCAATGAACGGATAGACCATTGAGGAGCAGCCACAGAGGGAAGCGTGCCGCGTGCAAACCACTTAGTCTCCAAACACGCTCCAAAGGGAAGAAACGCCTAGAGATTGCATTCAGTGCGAAAAGCGTTGCCAAGGTCACTAGCCGTCCTCCTCCACTCCTGGCTCAGTCTTTCCCCGTATTTTGCTGGCGACGGTTCACGTTGCGTCGTGCTCGGAGCGCTAGACCACAGCCACCTGGATTCGATGATCTAGGAATTACAACGTAGTGCTTCTGTGTACGCTTGGATGAGCGTGGGCTGCTGCTTTTACGTTTCGCTCCACTCATAAAGTCTGGAGCAAGTCTCGACACGTCACCAAGCAGCGCTGTGTTTTTCTGGCTTCAAGATGGTCACGACCAACACACGACAGAACCAGTTGGGAAGGCCAACAAGGCGGCGAAGAAGGCAGCAGGCCTACCGGATATATACCTCAATCCGACTCAGGGCAGAAGTAAGTGCCGGATTTTTTCGCAAGTAGGTTATCATTCTTTATTGCATTCTACTTGACGCGCGTGCGATACGGATCACGCTTGCCGGAAACGGGCTCAGTCGTGTTGTATAACGCATGCACGAAATGATCCGCGAAGGTGAATTCGGGCATCTGCAGTGCGCCTGTGCGTTGTGACCACCTGGAAATTGGCCACCAATGCCGTCGGCCCACCATAAGCTCGCATATTTAGTGCTCCTCTGTCTCCGCTGCCGCGATGAGCTCCTGGATGACGATGAGGAGAGCTGGACGAGGAAGAGAGCATCCAAGTGGACAGGGGCAGCGCTGGGACACCGCAAGCATCCATCGTGTCACAGATGCTCTTTAACCTCGTCATGATCGGATTACCAGAAAAATTGGAGATAATAAAAGGCATTATTCGGACAATTTTCAGGCGATATTACGATTCGGACCACGCAAGACACCAGTGAAGGCCTGATAGAGATTAGACTTAGAAGGCGGTGGTTGCAATCGATAGTCATCTAGATGCACCGGATTGGAATGCTCACCAGGCAAATCAAAACTGCTACTATAACAACCCAAGAAGAGACTAGGCATACATTGCACAATCGTAGCAGAATTGCGCAAAAGAGGAATCAGCATAACCACTAGAAATGGCACGCAGACAACCTTGGTTAAGATCAGAGTCCTGGGTCTCTGTATCAAACCCGGGGTACCAATGAGGAAACCGTAACGTGCCTGAAAAAGAATGTAATGACGGCTGTCAGGCTGATAAAAAGATTGTCCAGTAAACGGAGGGGCATTAAAGAAAGAAACGTTGTGTGACTCGTCCATGTCGCCATCAGCCATGTTGCGTACGTAGCGGCGTTCGTCCACTGGAACAAAGCCGAGAAAGGCAAAGTTGACTCGCTGATTAGAAAAGCGTACGGAGATGCGCTGGGTATACCACAATACACAAAAAACGAAAGGCTGCTACAACTCGGAGTACATACCACGCTGGACGAGATCGCTGAAGCACAGAAAATAGCGCTACTCGAAAGGTTGTGTGGAACTATATTGAGTAGAAAAATAGTGGAAATATTGCCATTAGTTACTACGAATGACGCAGATTCACCCGGACGTAAAATCCGCTATACTCACGGAAAACCTCTCAAAAAGTATGCACATTATAAACACCGTTGAGAGACGAAAATCCTGCGCGAAAATGATCCTTAAAAACTACGGCGCACGGGAGTGTGTGCTTTTCGTAGACGTCGTGTGGTATTCTCGAAATAATGACATAAGTAACAGGTTTGTGAATGAATCCTTCTTCGCATTAGCGTTGCTAGAAACAAAAGGAAACCCTGTGACCGCGGACTCCGTAAAGACCAGATTATCGGAGGACCCGGAAGAAATGACCATTGCACTGGCCATAGTCAATGAAAGAAAACACGACAAAATAATAGTTAGTGACTCTAAGATTGTCATTAGGAAATTCACAAAGGAACGGGCCTCCACCGAAGCAGCCAAAATCCTGAACCAGAGAGCACAAAACTTCCCGAATGGCTAAATTGTACCCAAGTATCTGAAGTGCATCCCGGTGTACATGGGGCCCATTGAACATGATCACCCTCAATACGTCAACGATCAACGAGAAGGTCCACCTAAGCGTTGGAGAACTAACCCATTACGGCTCAGACAACGATGGCCCGGCCCCCCGCACCCACCACAGAAGAGGGGACAACTCCAGTGGTGGCGATGGGGACAATGGAGGTGATGCCAATAAGTATTATGCGATACAGGACAATAGAGACAGGCTGGTCACGTAACATGACATATTGACACACTATAAGCGAGAAGAACATGCGCCACCACACAAACAGCCAGACAGATCTCAAGAATCAGAATGGCGAAGATTGCAAACCAGCTTTTAAATCAAGTTTACCTGAACAGAGTAAATTCCAGACAATAACCACAAGCAATTTGTACCCTCTGTAAGCACGAACACGCCAATATGGCACATATTCTATGGCAATGCGCACAGGTCACAGTAATATACCGAGAGGACAATATAAAACTGGACCTTCTCGACGGGCGTTGGCTAAGTTGCCTAACTTGCTCAGATCTGCATGACAAACTGTGGGCAATCGAGTGGGCCCGGACAGCAGTGCAAAGGCTGCGCCTCACCGTCGGGGTTCACTGAACTCGGGCCGGTAAGCCTGCAGGGTTTCCTTTTTTATTTTTTGATCAAAGTTTCTCCGTTCATCCTGAGGCGCTCTGTTAGCGAACGGTCGAGAGTGACGCGAAAGTGCAGACACGAAAGCAGACGTGAAAGTGGGGTGCATGGAGGAGAGAGAGCAAACAGCCGGAGAAGGAGCGGTGACGCACTACTACCCTCTCCGGCCCTCTTTCGTACCACAAGCCCGGGTTGCTAGGGGGGGGGGGAACTAAGGGCGTGCCCGCAGCTGTTGCTATGGAAGAGGGAGTGAGAGCGGCGAGATAAGACCTGCCTGCGCACGGACACTACCAAGGACGCCGTGGACAACGCCGAATGCCTGAGATAGTCCGGCTAAGAAATGCATTTGTATTAAAATAGCATTAAAACTCTGAGAATTCAAAGAATAAATGTCAGGGTATTACCAAAAGAAAACCTAAGCATCATGCGGGACAATTAGCTCTGAGTGACGCCTGGTCTCGGAACCGCTTATAAAAAAGACCCGTATTACGTGAAACATCAGTTATTCTAGTTATAGTTGGCGGAGTTTAACATACCAAATTCACCTTGTGATTTTGAGAGACGCCATGGTGGACGACCTCGGACATATTGAATGCAGGAATTTTTCCCCTGCCCCTAAATCTAATCACGTGGGGGTTGAAGCTTTCGTGCTCCCATTAAAAAAGGCGCCGTGTTCCGGAATCGGAATAGTGTAATAATTTATTGTCAGTTGGATGGTCCGAATTTCGGTGGCCCTCCGTTAGGGCATCTCTCATAAATGTACGGTGGTTTTAGGACGCTAAACCCTACATATTGATCAATCGATCACTGTTGATTGTAGAAGGAGCGTCACTGTTGAAAAATACTGCGCTGCCTTTAATTATTTAGGCCGAAGGTGTGAGAACAATCATATGCCGCATCTAGCATCTAGAGTTGCATCTTCTACCATCTGGTTTTTAACAGCTTCTCTCCAGATGACGGCGACTATCATGGCGCCAGCAAGTGAACACGTAAAGTGCAACAATATGCTTTTGAATCTTACTGCAGCAAGTAAAGTTTTCTCACTATAGTGTTGCGGGGAGCATAGCGTGTAATTCAGTGCTTTATATCAGTAAAGATTTTCCGGAAGACGGTTGTATAGGGAGCGAGCGGCATGCGATCCTCAGTGACCATGTTGGTGGGTATCGGTTTACTTATGTTCTACAAAAATACATAGGCTTCTACCTCTCTTGCACAGACGTCTCCATTGGTAAGTGCCCGGAGGCCGGTAGATATTCTAGGCGTTGCTTTTCGGACAACACAACGCTGTTTTAAGATTGTATGGACACTTCGCTAAGAGTGGGAGCGTAGCTTATATATCCGCAGGAGATTTTCCTTACCATTGTTTCTGTGCTAGTTGTTTACACTACAACAAAACAGTTCCATGCATAATACAGGCAGAAATGTTTCAGAAAACAGATTTACATGCACCGAAATGTTAACCTATAAATGGGGCAGTGTGTTGTGCTTCCTAATACATCCAGTCAGCTGTTGCCAGTAGCAAGGCAAAACTGCGTCTAGTTTTTCCATACGTGCCGCAAAGTGTATGTGCTTTGCTGTTTCTTTGGACGCCTGTGCTTGATATAGTAGACCAAGGATATTTGGCAATGCCAATAAAGGTGGTCTGATTAACATGTGCAAACAACTGCAAAACTTGTGATGTTACAATATAAATTTGAGTTTAGTGTAGCAAAAACAGTGCTTATGATGTATGCAACATTAACTTTTTTTTTCGTGTGCTCTACCTCCTATTCCTGGATAGCACCCGTCAGTCTCACAGTGCCACCACAAGAAAAAAAGCAAGCTTTTTGAGTTGCCTGTATATTTTGTTTGCTGCGTTTGCCTGTTCTTGTAGTACGTCGTTTACCACTTGGTAGTATTAGAACTAGAATATGTGCGAAGCATGAAGTCGCGATTTCTTGACCTCATCACGTTTTATATTTCTCCTATTGGGCCCTCCCGTGTAACTGTTTTTTATATAGCCTTCTTTTTAGCCTCCAACTCGCAACAGAATAAATCGCAAAGTCACCAAACTTTCCCTTCGTTATACGCGTTGTGCGTAGCCTATGGTGGAAACACAAAAAGCCTTTCTTTCAACATATTTGCATCTAGGTGTCGCTGCTGTTGCCACCCTGCACTCGTTGTTTTCTCCGGAAGATTGCGACCCGCATTTTGGCAACGCTTTTCTACGCTATCTTCACGTATTATTAAAAAAAAACAGCATTCCTGGGCGGAGCTGAGCGTAAAACAAGAGCTGCGAAAGCGGTACTTCTAGGATTGTTGTTAAAAATAAACTCAGAACTCCGCCCTCTGCGCCTTCCTCGTGCGCGAGAGCATACTCGGTATGCACCGACTCACCTCATTACATCAACCGCTCGATCAAAAAAAAAAAAGTGTTGCCACCAGCTGTGCACCTCGGAAGGGCGTAAGTTTCTGCACCTCCGCATCATTCTCGAAGAACACTCTGGCATGCACTGAGTAACATGAAGGTGCGGCGAGCGCTGCTAATGGGATATTGAATATTGTGGTCTTTCTTACTTATATGCAGAAACCAGGACCCTGCACTCGTATTCGTAGCGGATTAGGAAAACCGGTACACAACGCAGTGTGAAGACAGATGAATAAACGTAGCGCATTCAATTTTGATTTTCACTACTCCAGCTTAAACCATGTTTTATAGGCAACATAATAAATTCTGGAAGAAAGCAAGGCACCCCATATGCTATCTTTTGTTCTCCAAACACAGTGTGTGTCTTTCGATGGAGACATAAGTAACACATATCGATATTATAAATGTAACGAATTGTTTTGGACAACGATGAATCGCTGCAAATAAATTCATGGATAAAAAATGCACTTTGGAGCATTTTTAGTACAACCAGTATAAGCCACAGGTTTCTGAAGTGCGAATGAATGTAACGTAGTGTTTTTTTTCTCAGAGGACCTTATGCAGAAACCGAAACTATTTTAAATTTTACTGAAACATAAAGCAAGCCGAAATATTTTTCTCTTCTAGGACCCATGTAATCGAAATGAAGGAATGCTAAAATGTGAGGTGAACATAAAAATACAAACTTTCGAATCATAAATGGGGACACTCTTGCATCTGTTTGAATCAAAGTGAGTCTGACTATAGGAGCGCATCAATATTTGAAACCTAAACAACCAACGTGACCGTGCCAAACCGAATTAATTTGTATCACCGTAGGCTGTGTTGATTTTTTATTTAGTTATTTTTGTTCGGGTAGGTGGAGAAAAGCATAAACTTATTTAGGCATGTCTTGTTGTAAGACACACCTCAAAAACAAGTGGTAAAAGGCGAACTTTCCAACTTCTTTCTGATTGTTTGTGTTCGTTATCACTTTAGCGTTAGAATATAAAGTTTTTCTTCCACTGAAAGACAGCATAGTTGAATTAGAAGACAACTAAAACTCAGATATTAGGCATTGATATTTACTTGAAAATAAAAGTGTTGAAAATGAAAATAATAATAAATGGCATAAAAGGAGCTAAGAGGAAGAGAGCTCAACCATATTTGAAAGCCTTCAATGAATGACATGAAGAAGAAATCGGACGCTTAGTAAATTCCGAAAAGTGTTCGGCGAACGCCTATGCCCAATGAAAAGGGTGGGCAAAATGAAGCGTGACGTGCGCGTCTCTCTTCTTGCATCATTGGCTGGCCACAGTGACGCCGCACCTCACACTGTGAGCATGACACACTAAAGGCTTTCGCCTAAGAAATGCTACAACGATAGTCCTCAAGTGTGCGTCCTATACAGCAGTTCGCATAAGCCAAATTCGTACGTTTGCAGTCATACGAGGTTTACCGCCCGAGAGTTATCAGGCTGCCTCTGTCGCCAGTGTCTGTGAATAGCTTGATAATAAGCCATTCGCTCTTGCTGTTACTGCCTTAGAGACCGCGCATCTTTGATCTCTGCAGGAGATATGTGGGTATTATGATAAACGTGCGTACAGGATGCCTCAGTCTTAATTCAAGCAGATGGAAAAAGCTGAGGAAGAGCATGTATTAAGAACAAATCGTCAATAACCAGTGCTCATTAAGAGAAACAGACCCTTTTCAGAGAGGCTGACAGCTGCCAGAGTGGGGCATAAGTGGCTTGATGAGGTTAAGAATTTCGCGTGGATGGAGTTATCAAAAATAGCAGAGAACTTTATTAATTGGACCAGCATTCTAGAGTGCTGCTGCCGCTAGTGATCGGTGAGAGGCATAGAGTTTCATACAATAGTACCTAGAGAGGAATGTGGCGCTGCGATAGTGTACCTCCATGGGCATTTTGGGAAGTACAAGCTTCTGATTGGATAGGGTTAGCAAGCAAACTGTCTGCAGACTTTTTTCTGCAGTTTCAGTTATATTTATATATATATATATATATATATATATATATATACCAAAAACAAAAGTGATGCTGGGTCCGGGAAATATTATTCGTATAGGAAAGAAGACGCACGTACGAAGTTATTTTATTTGACGTTTCGGCCGTGGGTCCGGCCTTCATCAGAATACAGTTTATGGCACGAGTGCTGTTTATATACATGTGCATATCAGTAAGATACAAATGTCAAAACCGACATGAAAGGCTATATATGGGCATATATATATATATGCAAGTCACAAAATATAAAGAGCACCTAATCTACGAGTAAAAAGATATTGCTTTCATGCGCGAGCACGTTGTTTACAAATAAAAGATGAAACGCATAAAAGATAAAGCACATAACATGAAGAGTAGTCCGACCGGTAAAAGCAAGAGAAGAAAAAACTATAAAATACTAATAAAAATGACAAATACGTTACAAAGCTGCTACGTAATCAACGGATACAGACAATGTAGTGCGACTTGCTGAGCAAGGTTGAAAAAAGTTAAACAGTTACGCAGATACAAGTTACGCAGATACAAGTTACGCAGATAAGCAACTAAGTTTTCCTACGTTTTCATTCAGACCAGATGCGACGGCGTTGAACTTATAGATGAGGAATGATTCACGGGCTTCTCTATCATAATTTGTGCGGAAACCAGATTCTAGTAATGTGACTTGTAGGTTTTCAAAAGAGTGGCCAGGGAGGTGCACGTGTCTTGAAATGGGCAAGTGGGGCAAGGTGTTAGCATGAGATTTATGGTTGTTAAAACGCAGTCTAAAAGGCCCTTCTGTTTGACCAATGTACTGTATTTCACATAGCGCACATTCTATCATGTATATCACGTTCTTAGAATCGCAGTCAAGATTGCCTTTGATTTTTAAGGAAAAGTTGGAACCAGTACTGGTGACCTGTTGGCATGTGCGCATGTAAGGGCATACTTTGCATCGCGGCTTTTGGCAAGGATGGCACCCGATCGTGTCAGGACTGTTTGCTTTCGATGATGATGACGATGAGAGTATGTCTCGAATAGTTTTAGCTTTGCGATACACTGCTTTAGGTGGTTCGGTGAAAATATTTCTTAAGCGTTCACTTTGCATTAGAATATTGTGGTGCTTTCTCAGCACATTCGAAACACGCGGAACTGACGCAGAATGGGTAAGGACTAAGTTTGTCTGCGGTGAGGGAGTCGAGTTTTTAGCAGCGCACAACAGCGTTCTACGATTATGCATGTCGGCACGTTTTATTGCGTCATCAATTAATTGCGGCGGATATTTTTGTTTGACTAGAGCATCCTTTAGTGTTCTGCAATTTTTTTGAAACTCTGATTGCTCTGAGCAGATTCTTTTAAAGCGTAAGGCCTGACTGTAAGGGATGCTAGTTTTGCAATGTTTCACGTGGCTACTGTCAAAGTGCAAATACTGTTGCCGGTCTGTAGGCTTCCTGTATAGAGCAGTGGATAGCTTATCATTTACAATTGAAATGCTTACATCAAGAAAACTAAGAGTTGATGTGGAATAGGTATGAGAAAATGATATTGATGGATGGGCATCATTAAAGTCAGATACGAAGGAAAGCAACTCCTGTTCACTATGCGGCCAAATAAGGAAAATGTCATCAATGTAACGTTTATATATATATAATATATATATATATATATATATATATATATATATATATATATATATATATATATATATATATATATATATATATTTATATATTTATATATATATATTTATATATATATATAATATATATATATATATATATATATTGTCACGGGGTCGTGACGTGGCCGAAGACAGGAGACTTCGTGTTGGGATTTAACTGTTTATTTGGGCGAACCTGTGCCCGGTAAACAGAAAGTCCAATTACAGCAGCAGTCTCGCACAGATAGCAGTCTCGGACTGATAGCGGCGAACGGAGCGTCGGCCTTCGATCAACAACTGACAAGCGGCGAAGCGCGTCGGCATTTATACTCTCCGTCGAATGTTCTAGCGTTACCGCTGGCGGCGGCGTAGGTTCCAGAACAATCTGTACTGTTCGCACAGTGGGCGTGATCTTATCGAAATGATATACTACAGTCCGGAACATTCTCGAAAACTGCAGGCGTTGTTCGCGCTGAGAATGGTGTGGTGTTTTGGGACGATAACAAAAACTTGGGAAACGGAACGTGGCATTGCCCCCCTCTGAAAAAAGGCATCGTCCCGATGCTTCAACTAAAGATGAAGGTACAATAATAATGCTAGAAAGTACAATGAATAAATTACCATACAACTATAATACAAAAAAACACTGTTTCAGTTTGTTAACGCGCATGAAACGGCTTGAGGCGTGCGACATGTACGACTTCAGGTCGCGATCGGCGTCGTTGAGAGTTCGTGATGCCGTCAGGGACAACCTCGTAATCAAGTGGGCCGAGACGTCGAACCACCCTGTACGGTCCGAAGTACCGTCGCAGAAGCTTTTCACTTAGTCCACGTCGGCGTATCGGCGTCCACACCCAAACACGTTCACCGGGCTGGTATTCCACGAAGCGTCGTCGAAGGTTGTAACGGTGGCTGTCGGTCGTCTGTTGATTCTTGATACGGAGACGCGCAAGTTGTCGGGCTTCTTCGGCGCGTTAAAGGTACTCGCTCACATCAAGGTTTTCTTCGTCGGTGACGTTGGGTAACATGACATCGAGCGTCGTTGCCGGGCTCCTTCCGTAGACCAATTTGTATGGAGATATCGGCGTCGTCTCCTGCACCGGCGTGTTGTATGCGAAGGTCACATACGGAAGAATGGCGTCCCACGTCTTGTGTTCGACATCGACGTACATTGACAGCATGTCGGCGATCGTCTTGTTAAGCCGCTCGGTGAGGCCGTTGGTCTGTGGGTGGTACGCTGTCGTCCGGCGGTGGTTTGTTTGGCTGTATGCCAAGATCGCTTGAGTTAAGTCGGCAGTGAATGCCGTTCCTCTGTCGGTGATAAGGACCTCCGGGGCGCCGTGACGTAGGACGATATTTTTGACGAAGAACTTAGCTACCTCGGATGCACTGCCTTTTGGCAGGGCTTTTGTCTTGGCGTAGCGAGTGAGGTAGTCGGTAGCTACCACGATCCACTTGTTTCCGAAAGTCGACGTCGGGAACGGCCCCAGTAGGTCCATACCAATCTGCTGGAAAGGTCGGCAAGGTGGATCAATTGGCTGCAGAAGTCCCGCTGGCCTTGTCGATGGTGTCCTGCGTCGCTGACAGTCCCGGCATGCCCTCACATAACGAGTGACGTCGGTGGTAAGACGTGGCCAGTAGTACCTTTCTTGTATCTTCGCGAGCGTGCGAGAAACACCGAGGTGCCCTGCCGTCGGATCGTCGTGCAGGGCCTGCAGGAGTTCTGGTCGCAGAGCTGAAGGCACCACAAGGAGGTACTTAGCTCGAAGCGGTGAAAAGTTTTTCTTTTGTAGAAGACCGTTTCGTAGAAAGAAGGACGCAAGTGCGCGCTTGAATACCTTCGGGACTTCGGCGGTCCTGCCTTCGAGGTATTCTATTATGGCCTCAAGTTCCGGGTCGGCCCGCTGTCGTTCAGCGAAGTCGTCGGTAGTTATCGTTCCCAAGAAGTACTCGTCATCCGGGTCGTCGGGTAGCGGTTGGTCGACAGGCGCACGAGAGAGACAGTCGGCGTCAGAGTGTTTTTGCCGGACTTGTAAATGACAGTAATGTCATACTCTTGAAGTCTCAGGCTTCATCGTGCGAGGCGACCTGAAGGGTTCTTCAAGGTGGCTAGCCAACACAAGGCGTGGTGGTCGCTCACAACTTTGAAGGGCCTGCCGTAGAGGTAGGGGCGAAATTTCGACGTAGCCCAGATGATGGCGAGGCACTCCTTTTCTGTTGTGGAATAATTTGCTTCTGCTTTAGATAGCGATCGGCTGGCGTAACTAATAACCCTTTCAAGTCCGTCAGCCCTCTGCACAAGAACGGCGCCAAGACCTACGCTGCTTGCGTCAGTATGTATTTCTGTCTCGGCGAATTCGTCGAAATGTGCAAGTAACGGAGGCGTCTGGAGGCGATGTTTAAGCTCCTGGAAAGCGTGTTCCTGCGGTGTTTCCATTTTAAACTCCACGTCGGCCTCGGTAAGGTTAGTGAGAGGATCGGCGATGCGGGCGAAGTTTTTAACGAACCGCCTTTAATAGGCGCACAGGCCCAGAAATCGGCGCACGGCCTTCTTGTCAGTGGGCGGCGGAAAGTCGGCGATGGCGGCTGTTTTCCGTGGATCGGGACGAACTCCAGACTAGCTGATAACGTGTCCCAGAAACAAGAGCTCCTCATACGCAAATCTGCACTTTTCTTGCTTCAGTGTGAGTCCGGACGTCTTGATGGCTTGAAGTACAGCTTCAAGGCGCCGAAGATGCTCGTCGAAACTCGAAGAAAACACGACGACGTCGTCGAAGTACACAAGGCAAGTTTGCCACTTCAATCCTGCCAGTACTGTATCCATAACGCGTTGAAAAGTTGCAAGCGCTGAGCAAAGGCCGAAGGGCATCACCTTAAACTCGAAGAGGCCGTTCGGTGTTATAAGCGCCGTCTTCTTTCGGTCTCTTTCGTCGACTTCGATTTGCCAATAGCCAGTCTTGAGGTCCATTGACGAAAAGTACTTGGCGTTATGGAGCCGATCAAGTCCGTCGTCTATTCGTGGGAGAGGATACACGTCCTTTCTTGTGATTTTGTTCAGGCGGCGATAATCGACGCAGAAACGTAGGGTCCCATTCTTTTTCTTCACTAACACCACGGGGGATGCCCATGGACTCTTGGACGGCTGGATAATGTCATCTCGCAGCATTTCATCAACTTGTCTCTTCATGGCCTCACGTTCTCGCGTCGAAACCCTGTACGGACTCTGACGGAGTGGTCTGGCATTTTCTTCGGTTATGATGCGATGTTTCGTGATTGGGGTCTGCCGAATTTTCGATGACGACGAAAAGCAATCTTCGTATTGCAGGAGCAGGGCCTTGAGCTGTTCTTGCTTATCGTTCGCAAGTCTGGGACTGACGTCGAAAGCTATGGGAGGGGCTTTGTTCCTCTGAGTAGGTTCCGCAGAATCGGCGAGGGTGAAAGCACTGGTGGCTTCGACAATTTCTTCGATGTATGCGACCATCGTTCCTTTGTTCACATGTTTGTACTCATTGCTAAAATTTGTGAGCATAACTGTTGCTTTGCCTCCCCGCAGCTCTGCAATTCCTCTTGCGACGCAAATATTTCGGGTGACCAACAGATGCTGACTGCCTTCAACGACGCCTTCCAAGTCAAGTGATTTAGGCGCGCCGACTGAAATAATGACGCTTGAGCGAGGCGGAATGGTGACTTGTTCTTCCAGCACATTCAAGGCATGGTGTCCTGACGGCATGCGCGGCGGTAGTGCTTCTTCTGTGGATAACGTTATCGACTTTGTTTTTAGGTTGATGACAGCACCATGGAGGCATAAGAAGTCCATGCCAAGGATGACATCTCTCGAGCAACGCTGTAGGACTACGAAGTCTGTAGGATAAATACGACCGTTAATGGTGACTCTCGCTGTGCAGATTCCTGCAGGCGTTACGAGATGACCTCCGGCTGTGCGGAATTCAGGACCTTTCCAAGCTGTCCTAACTTTCTTTAACGTTGCGGCGAACGACCCACTGATGACAGAATAGTCGGCTCCAGTATCGACGAGAGCGGTCACACTGTGGCCGTCAATAAGAACGTCGATGTCGCTAGTTCGCCGTCTCGCATTACAGTTAGGGCGTGGCGTCGGGTCACGGCTGCGTCGGCTTCATCCGCTGCTTCCATGTTGCGTCGTCAGGCCACCTCCGGTAAGTGAGCTTTCGCCGCCAGGGCTTTGCCTGGTTGGCATTGTGTTCGGAAAGCTCCATCGCGGCGTCGTCGTCGTCGGAGGATCTTCGGTAGTTCGTCGCACAGCAACCGCACCTCCACCGGTTGCTGCCCTTAGTTTCCCAGATACGGGCTAGGAGACCGGCCCCGCGTTGGGCCGGAGTACTGCCGGGGGTGCGGTGACATGCGGCGGCTGGGCGACGGCGAACGGGAAGGACTTCGGGGTGTCCATTGAGTTCCTGTCAGGTAGTCGGCGATGTCACGTGGCCGTTCCCCTGGCTGCGGACGTGGTGCATCGACGGCGAAGCCACGCAGTCCCATCTGTCGGTACTGGCAACGGCGGTAAGTGTGCCCGGCCTCGCCGCAGTGGTAGCACAGTGGGCGGTGGTCAGGGGTGCGCCAAACGTCGGTTTTCCTCGGCGCACTGCGCTGGCCCGCTGGTGAACGGTAGGTCGTCGGTGGGGGTGGTGGCGGCGGTGGTGTCCGGCGACGGAAGTGCGACGGGGCGGCGTTTTGGCGTGGACGGGGAGGAGCGTTGTGGCGCACTGCAGCGACGTAGCTCATAGTTTCTGGCTCGGGCAGCGGTGTTTGGGGAATTCGAAGTGATTGCCGAACTTCTTCTCGCACAATGTCGGCGATCGAATCCACTTGAGGGTGCGCCGAAGGCAACAGTTTGCGCAGCTCTTTCCGCACGATCGCTCGGATCGTTTCACGCAGGTTTTCGGAGTCACTGGTTTGAGCAGCAGCGCATTCTGGAGTCAGGCGACGATTATACTGTCTGGTGCGCATGTCAAGGGTTTTTTCGATGGTGGTCGCCTCGGATACAAATTCTTGGACGGTGTTCGGTGGATTCCTCATTAGTCCCGCGAAGAGCTCCTGTTTGACCCCTTGCATGAGGAAATGAACTTTCTTCTCCTCAGGCATGTCTGGGTCAGCGTGACGAAATAGGCGGGTCATCTCCTCTGTGAAAATTTCAACCTTCTCATTTGGTAGCTGAATCCGGGTCTCTAGTTGAGCAGCGGCCCTTTCTTTGCGAGCGACGCTCGCGAACGTTGTCAGAAATGCGCCGCAGAAGACATCCCACGTTCGGAGCGTGGACTCACGATTCTCTAGCCAGGTCCTTGCGGTGTCTTCCAGGTAGAAGTACACACGACGGAGCTTTTCTTCGTTGTCCCAGTGGTTGAGGGCGGCCACACGGTCGTATGATTCTAGCCAGGACTCCGGGTCTTCGAAAGATGACCCATGGAAAATTGGTGGTTCCCTGGGTTGATGCATGACCATCGTGGGCTGGGATGCGGCGGTTGTCATTGTCGCTGCAGTCGCGGTCATGGCCTTGATCTTCCGCGCCTTGTCTTCTAGAATCCCGTACTCCGGTGGTAGCCCTTGCTGTCGGCGGCTTGTTCGCTGCTCCTGGTTGGCGTCGGTGTCTTCTCCGCGACGTGGGCTGGGTTCACGGCTTGACGGGGGCGTCCGGTACATGAACGAAGTAGCACCTCCACCAGATGTCACGGGGTCGTGACATGGCCGAAGACAGGCGACTTTGTGTTGGGATTTAACTGTTTATTTGGGCGAACCTGTGCCCGGTAAACGGAAAGTCCAATTACAGCAGCAGTCTCGCACAGATAGCAGTCTCGGACTGATAGCAGCGAACGGAGCGTCGGCCTTCGATCAACAACATACAAGCGGCGAAGCGCGTCGGCCTTTATACTCTCCGTCGAATGTTCTAGCGTTACCGCTGGCGGCGGCGTAGGTTCCAGAACAATCTGTACTGTTCGCACAGTGGGCGTGATCTTATCGAAATGATCTACTACAGTCCGGAACCTTCTCGAAAACTGCAGGCGCGGTTCGCGCTGAGAATGGTGTGGTGTTTTGGGACGATAACAAAAACTTGGGAAACGAAACGTGGCAATATATATATATATATATAAATATATATATATATATATATATATATATATATATGTAACAAAAGGTGCTTCTGTGGATCCAGTACTTTGTATGCGTTGAGAAACAACAAACGAACGCACGAAAATGTTTAGTACTTTCGAAGTTTCTGCAGGAGGGCCTGCCTTCATCTCAGGGAATACCACCTGACGAAGGCAGGCCCTCCTGCTAAAACATTGCAAGTAATAAACGTCAATTTTACAGGTTCGTCCAACGTGTCTCATCGCCTGTATATATGAGTGCATTGACTCTCTGCCTACAGTTTCAAATGTTCTTTGTTTCCATGTAGGCACGTGCTATCTAAGCAATATATCTCAAACAGGGCGTGGCCACACAGCCGTATCAACGTTCATGAACGAGCGTGAGAAACAAAGCGTGACAGCGCAAGCACGACACCGGCGTTTCTACACAGATAACACAGGAAGCTCGACGCAATGTGTGGAGGGGGGTGTGCCCCTGACGCTAAAAAGTGCATCACCGAGGAAAAGTTAGAAAACAAAAAGAAAACAAAATGAAGTTTCCAGCTGCTATGAACCAGCACCTCAACAGCAGCCTGATGCCTGCCACGTTTTCTGGTCGGTAGGACAGAGCACTGCTGTTAAGATAACGCATAACGCGGAACGAAAACGACTCCCTTTTTTATTTCATCTGGTGTCCACCTATGGTGGCAATCTTTGGCTGCCATGACTCCCCACTGTTAAGCAATGTCTTCCCTCTGCTAATGGAGCGAGATCTAGAAATTTGTATGGCTGGATTGGGTATTGGTCAATCTATGCGTTAAGGAGCCAAAAGAACGTCAGAGATTGTGACCACTACCACGTGAACTTACCCGCTAATAAAGGTTCAGTAATTAAGGTTTGTTGGGTTACGTACATTGCAGCATTGTTCAGAATCTTCGCATAGTATTAAAGCGATAGAATTCAGTCATAACGTAAATTCTGTGGTGCGAGGGGCATTGTTTCAATAGTCGGTGACGCTTTTAGAACATGCACATAGCGGCAGCATAACTTGCGTGAAACCTGGAGCCTATGAGGGTGACTGATGCAGATGAAGCCTTAGAATTTGCGGTAGTTTGATCTATCCGTGTATGCGCTGTTTTCGAATAAGTGGCAGTATATCTATCCTGGGCTAGTAGCTGACCAGTTTATTGTGAATATGACAATATGGTTGTTCGTCGAGGTCGCTTTTAGACAAGGCATTTTGAAATGTGAGAGAACAGAAAGCAAGAAACCATGAACTAAAGAAAGCAAGAAACGAAAATAAAACGTCCAGCGCAAAGCTTCTCTTGGCCTCAGTTAAGGAAAGGGCTTTTATGTTTAATGAAGGCGCATGTTGTGCAGCTTGATTAGTTTTTTTTCTTAATTTTATTGCCATTTATATATATATATATATATATATATATATATATATATATATATATATATATATATATATAACATAGAGAGAAAGAGAGAGTGAAGAGACAAAACTTAGGTGGTTGTCTCAATTTTATTTCTAACGGTTTCGACCGGTGGACCGGTCCCCGTCAGGGTTTGCAAACAAGCGCGATACTATGCGAACATGCCGCATCGACATGATGGTGCAAGAGGGAAACGAGAGAGAGCGACCAATTGGTGGTGTTTTACAGTGTTAGCATATGCTGTGCCGAACAGTTCTCTTCGTCTCATTCACTGGAACAAGCCAAAGAGAGAAGAAAGAGACAAGAATGCAAAAGAACCCAATTATAGTGGGGCATGGGCCGTATGGTAGGACGAAATATAAAAAATTGGAGCAGCAGAATGCAAATGAACAGACTAAAAATTCAAAAAGGTAAAAAAATGTTAAAAAAGAAACGGGAAGGAAGGAGAAAAAAAGAGGGGGATGGGGAGGCTTCCTCGACGCGTCTCTGAAAGTCGCGGAGGGACATTGTTGGTGAGCCTGGGTGGCAGGCAATTACTTGGAGTGAAACGAGAGACTCCGGCAGAGAGAGCACCCCATCTGACGTCTTTTGTGGTCCGCTAGAAAAAAAGAAAGAAGAAAGAGGTGTTTCGTTTTCGCTAAAACCATACTGACACGTTTCATATGGGGGGGGCAGATTTTGGGGCAAATATGGTGAAAGCACACAAGGCCGCTTGAAAAGTAAAGCCTAAATATTTTGAGGTCAGAAGACACATGTTGTCAATATAACTGCATGCGTGTATTCAGCCCTTTTGTGCCACTCCCCGAAGCGCCTGTGATTAAAACCGGCTGGCGCTGGTTGGGCTTTCCCATTTACAGATAATAAAACGAACATAAGTTAAAAGGAATGGCAAAAATATATGAAGAAACGTGAAATGTGAAAATGGAGCAAATAAAAACACACAATGAAATAGATGATATTGTGCGAGAGATATGTGCACAAATCTGGAAACTCGGGGAAATCTAAACAGACACAAAGTAACACAAAATAAAATAATATTCTTGATATTAATAAAAGCAATAATAATAAATAAATAAAAAATCATGCAACAGAATACATCTACGACCACAACATGGAAAACTGTTTCATTGGTCTACTACCACGATAGCAATTTTGCACTTTTCTTGCACATATCGAGGAATAATAATAATAATAGTAATAATAATAATAATAATAATAATAATAATAACAATATAAAAATAAATATTATTATAAATATTAAAAAGAAAAAAATGAAAATAAATCCTGGCTCGATTCCTGTGCCATCTCACCTCTGCACGACCTAAGGAACGATAGATTGACAATCCTTTCACTGCTGCCGTGTGTTAGTGTTTAAATTTGTGGATGAAGTATGAATCCCGCTGTTCCCGTTCATGAGTCCTGCGGAAGCCCGACTGGAGGAGGATAACTCTTATTTTCTCGAATGAGTGCTCGGGCAAGTTCATATGCTTGGAAAAAGAGAGATTTGGCAGAGTGCGTGCGTGGGCTCTGTGATTATTGAAACGTAGTCTGAACGTCGTAACACTTTTGACCGATATGCTGCTGCCCACAGACATCGCAATGCAGCCTATATACCACGTTCTGGCTCTCACAATTCAGCGAGCCCTTAATTTTGAATGTGAATTCTGAGGATGAAACCTCGGCAAAAGAGGTTGGGGTCATGTGTTTTCAGACTTGGCAGTGTTGTTTCCCACATGGCTTGCAACAACAATCACTGCTTTCAGACTCCGTCTCCTTAGCTCTAACTAAGAAGTCTTTTATGTTCCTTCCGCAGTGGTAGATAACTCACGCTGGCTCCCAGAAAATTGAGAATAGACGGGCACTATTCTGTATTATGTTAAAATAATTTGCAAGGATATTGTTGAGGTGCGGTAGTGTTGAAGAGTATGTGACGACAAGGCTAGTTTGGTTTTTGAATGACGTGGCTTCGAGCCCGTCAAAACTTTGTTTCTATATACTACGAGCCCGGTTTAAACCATCACCGATGATTCTCTCTGCGGTACTCTTTTGCCACAAGGGCCGCTTTAAAATCTTTGGCATGACCTTCGAAGTCAGACACGTCCGAACAAATTCGGCGGTATCGGTGTGCTTGCGAGTATGGGATGGGTTTCTTGGAGTGATGCGAATGGCTACTCTTAAAGTGAAGGTGCTGTTGGCAATGTGTTGGTTTTTTGTATAGATTCGTGCAGATTCGTTTCTAATTAATTTGAACAGTTACATCGAGAAAACTTATAGTTGACTTAGAATAGGTGTGTGTAAGCGAGATTGATAAGCGGGTTGAAATAAAGTCATCCACAAATGACAGCTGACTTTCCTCTCCTTGGTGCCATATAGTGAAGGTACCATCCAACAATCTTTTGTAAACGAGAGTTTTCGGTGTTCTGCTTGCTAGAACACTGAAGGGTACTGAGACACAATCACTTTGAGTTTGATAAAAAGCAACGACTGATGTACAAGAAAGGGTCATCAGTAATGGTAGCCGGTCGCTAGAAAAGCCAGTGGCCAACTATTCTACAACAGGAAATGGGTTTATTGCAACTATCTGGACTGCATGGAAGTTTCTCCCCTGCATTTATGACACTGTAAGCCCGTGTGCTCCAATTTGGGTGCACGTTAAAGCACCCCAAGTGACTGAAATTTCCAGAGTCCTCCACTACAGCGTCTCTCACAATCATATGGTGGTTTTGAAACGTTAAACCTCTAAACCAAATCAGCATTTACGGCAGGCCCTTTAAAGTTGTGAGTGACCACCACGCCTTATGTTGGCTGGCAAACCTAAAAGACCCTTCTGGTCGTCTCGCAAGGTGGAGCCCGAAACGGCAAGTATTTGATATTTGCGTCGTTTACAAGTCTAGAAGACAGCACTCCGACGCCGACTGCCTGTCTCGTGCCCCCTTGAACCACCACCAAAGGACGACGCAGACCATGACTGCTTCTTGAGAACCATAGGTGCTGACAACTTCGCCGAGTGACAACTAGCTGGTCCGAAACTCAGGAGCCTTGAGAAACACCCCGAAGGCAAGGCTACCGTTGCTCGAAAAATAATAAAAGGATGATTTGTGTCCTTGTTCTTGCAAAATGACGTTTTCCTGAAGTGAAAGTTCTCGCCGCTTAGGACCAACTTCCTCTTCGTGGAACTTCAGCGTTACGTCCACAAGTTTTTGGATGCTTTACACGACGACCCGATGACTGTACACTTCGGTGTTTCCCGTACGCTCGCAAGTATACAGGAAAACTACTACTACCACGTACTTCCGCCAACTTCACTCGTTATGTGAAGACATGCCGAGACTGTCAACGAAGAAATACACTACCGACTAGGCCAGCCGAACTTCTCCACTGCATTGAGCCACCACACTAGCCGTTCCAGCAAATCAGCATGAACTTACTCGGGCCGTTCTCTGCGTCGAATTCCGGAAACAAATAGATCATCGTAGCTACCGACTACTTCACGTGCTACGCCGAGACAAGGGCCCTGCCCAAAGGCAGTGCCACCGAGGTAGTCAAGTTCTTTGTCGAGTACATCGTTCTGCGTGACTGTGCTCCGCGTTTCCTCACTACTGAGAGAGGTACGGCCTTTAAGGCAGACCTAACTCAGGAGATCTTGAGGCACAGCCAGAGAAGTCACCGCCGGACCAGCGCCTATCATCCACAGACCAATGGCTTCACTGAGCTTTTAATAAGACCATCTCCGATATGCTGGCCATGTACATCGACGTCAAGCACAAGACACGAGAGGAACTTCTTGCGTACGTGACCTTCCCGTACATGACGCCCGTCCAAGAAACGACGCAGATGACGGCGTACAAACTGGTCTATGAAAGGACTCCGGAAATGACGCTCGACGCCATGTTACCCTACGTGACCGCCGAAGAAAACCTCGATGTGAACGAGTACGTTTAGCACGCTGAAGAGGTCCGAAAACTCGCTCGCCTCCGCATCAAGAACCAACAGATGACGGATCGCCACTGTTACAATCTTCTACGACGCATCGTGCAATACCAGCCCGGGGAACGTGTTTGGGTATTGACGCCGATACGCTGACGTGGACTCAGCGAAATACTTCTCCGACGGTATTTTGGACCACACAGGGTAATTTGACGTCTCAGCCCACTCTACTACGAGGTTATCCCTGATGGCATCAAGGAATCTTAACGATGCCAATCACGACCTGAAATCATCCATGTTGCTCGACTCTAGCAGTTTCATGCGTGTTATTGAACTGAAACAGTGTATTTTGTTGTTGTTGGTATTGTTGTACCGTACTTTGTTGCTTTTACTTTCTATCAATATGTTTGTACTTTCTGCTTCTGTGAAAGCATCAGGATGACGCCTTTTTTAGAGGGGGGGCACTTTCACGTTCCTCTTGATTACAAATAAGCAGCGCACGACGTTTTACACAAAGAGAGACGATAGGGACACCGCTGCACTCTCAACTAGTTTATTTCGTAAACGACCTTGGTTATTATACAACAAGACGGTGTACCACGTGCTACAATGACAACGTATTTTCTAAAAAGCCAACTTCGCAATCGCTCAAAATAATCGATGCTTGGCTTATACAGTAATCTTTTCTTTTTGCGATGTGGAAGGCCTCAATCACTTCCCTTGTCATCTTATCTCTGTGGCTGGAAAGAATTTTAGTCTCAGAGAACAGCGGGGAACAGCCACATTCTAAGCAATGCCGTCTTAAGTGCGAGTAAGCATTATTAGCTAATGCTCTCTTGTGCTCCGTTAACCTTGTATTTATGCACCGGCCTGTTTGACCGATGTACATTTTCCCACACGACATGAGCAAACAGTAAACCACCGCGGTTCTGCACTCCACAAACAAAACACTGTGCTTAACAGAGCACCGACACCTATCCTTTTTTGTCAATCGCTTCCTATCTAGCCTAGCGCATATCTTTCCTAGTTTGTTAGGTGCAGAAAAAACAACTTGTAAGCCATACCGGCTGCCTACATTCTTTAGATTATGTGATATACTGTGCGCATAGGGTATGGAGACACATTTCTTTTTCCTTTCTTCATAATTCCTCTCAATTTGAGGCTGCTGCGAAGATATATTCTTGCGCACAAGATGAACCAACTTCTGTGCGGTCCTGCGCAGAACATGCTCTTCGTAACCCGCACTAGCCAATCTATCTACTTGTCTGATGAAGCTATCATTAACTTTGTGGGGACACGATTTGGCCAAGGCAGCGCGGAGACAAGAGAATGCTATGCCATTCTTAACTGTCTTTGAATGCCCGGAAGAATAGCTAAGCAGGGGCTTCTCAGATCGTGGGCTATATAACCAGCAAACATGGTCTGGCTTACGTGATAACAACAAGTCCAAAAACTGAAGCTGACTTTCCCGTGGCACTTCCCACGTAAACTCGAGGCCCTCGCTGCAGTCCCTGAAAACATTTAAGATATCTACTATAGCCCTGTCAAGTACAGTGTGTTCTACAAAAATTAGGTAATCGTCAACATATCTAAATATGGTCTTTGCAAGGCCCTTTATGTTGGCTTCAATTTTTTTGTGCACGTAACCCAAGAAAATGTTGCTAAGTATCGGGGCCACCTTCGAACCAATGCATATTCCCGATCTTTGTAGGTACAACTCATCATGCCATTTGATGAAAGTAGACCTTAAGTAAAAAGACAATAATTCGAGGAAAGCTCCCACTGAAATGCCGCATTTGTTAACAAATTCGATTTCATCATTATCATCTGTAATGCACTTCCTAACAACTGTCAATAAAGGACCATGTGGAATGTTGTAGTACAAATCCTGAACATCAACACTAAAAAAATTGCAAGTACCAGGGTTTGAGGTTGTCAAGAAGGCAACCAACGCCTCCGAGTTCGGTACACAGAAGGGATCTGATACCTTAAGGTTAACTAGCTGCTCTTGAAGAAAGGTAGAAAGATTAAGTTGCCATGAGTCCCTTTCCGATACAATACACCTAAACGGAACGTCAGGCTTGTGAGTTTTTGCTGCAAAAAACAACTCCAGGTGCAAATTTGTCGCACGTTTCACAGTAGAAGCAAGCTTTTCCAGATTGTGGTTCAAAAGTAGCGCGACAGCTTCCTCCTTGACTTTGCTAGCTTTCTTGTTAACAGGAACAAAATTCTTTTTAACTGCCGATAACGCCTTTGTTTGGAAAAGCCCATCAGGTAAAATAACAAAGCAACCCTCCTTGTCAGAGGTCAGAAAACGCAAATTGTTGCTAATGCCAAAGTCCACCAAAGTTCTTACGTGCTGTTGCTTCCCTCTTGTGGTTGACGTCCTCTTTAGAACATCCACGCATTCCGTGATGAAGCGTGGGCGCTCTTCTTCTAACACACGACGAGCAAGGTTCTTGGTGAGCGCCACTTTCTCCGGTGGGGTAAAGGACGGTTCAAAGCAGAACTTTGGTCCTAATCCGAGAATCTTCTTGTAGTCTTTAGGAATGGCACAGTCTCCCAAGGTGATGACTTTCCCATCCGTTGGCTTGGGTTTTTTTGGCCTAGGTAAGTGTGGCCGGCTGTTGTCCCATAACCAGTCCGCTACTTTGTCAGACGTCTTACACCAATCCCTGAAGAACTTGTTGTGCGATCCTCCCTGTTGTGTGGCGCACACTACTCTGAGACAATCCTTGAAATGCCTCGCTTGCCGCCACCATTCCTCATTCAAAATCCTGCATATACGTTTGGCGTGCTTAGACGAAGGTTGTAAGAAACCACACATGCCCTGCAGTTCCTTGGGGCACAAATTATACCTTATATGCCAGGATGCCTCTCTTGCCTTGCACACGCAAATCGCCATCATTGAAGCCAGGGTACACGGGTCATGTTGATTGAAGAAGCCAGAACATATAAAAGAGCCCGATGTAAAGGAAATGAAGTTCAGTAACACCGAAAGTTGGGCGAGTTGGTGATTGTTCATGATTACAAATAAGCAGCGCACGACGTTTTACACAAAGAGAGACGATAGGGACACCGCTGCACTCTCAACTAGTTTATTTCGTAAACGACCTTGGTTATTATACAACAAGACGGTGTACCACGTGCTACAATGACAACGTATTTTCTAAAAAGCCAACTTCGCAATCGCTCAAAATAATCGATGCTTGGCTTATACAGTAATCTTTTCTTTTTGCGATGTGGAAGGCCTCAATCACTTCCCTTGTCATCTTATCTCTGTGGCTGGAAAGAATTTTAGTCTCAGAGAACAGCGGGGAACAGCCACATTCTAAGCAATGCCGTCTTAAGTGCGAGTAAGCATTATTAGCTAATGCTCTCTTGTGCTCCGTTAACCTTGTATTTATGCACCGGCCTGTTTGACCGATGTACATTTTCCCACACGACATGAGCAAACAGTAAACCACCGCGGTTCTGCACTCCACAAACAAAACACTGTGCTTAACAGAGCACCGACACCTATCCTTTTTTGTCAATCGCTTCCTATCTAGCCTAGCGCATATCTTTCCTAGTTTGTTAGGTGCAGAAAAAACAACTTGTAAGCCATACCGGCTGCCTACATTCTTTAGATTATGTGATATACTGTGCGCATAGGGTATGGAGACACATTTCTTTTTCCTTTCTTCATAATTCCTCTCAATTTGAGGCTGCTGCGAAGATATATTCTTGCGCACAAGATGAACCAACTTCTGTGCGGTCCTGCGCAGAACATGCTCTTCGTAACCCGCACTAGCCAATCTATCTACTTGTCTGATGAAGCTATCATTAACTTTGTGGGGACACGATTTGGCCAAGGCAGCGCGGAGACAAGAGAATGCTATGCCATTCTTAACTGTCTTTGAATGCCCGGAAGAATAGCTAAGCAGGGGCTTCTCAGATCGTGGGCTATATAACCAGCAAACATGGTCTGGCTTACGTGATAACAACAAGTCCAAAAACTGAAGCTGACTTTCCCGTGGCACTTCCCACGTAAACTCGAGGCCCTCGCTGCAGTCCCTGAAAACATTTAAGATATCTACTATAGCCCTGTCAAGTACAGTGTGTTCTACAAAAATTAGGTAATCGTCAACATATCTAAATATGGTCTTTGCAAGGCCCTTTATGTTGGCTTCAATTTTTTTGTTCACGTAACCCAAGAAAATGTTGCTAAGTATCGGGGCCACCTTCGAACCAATGCATATTCCCGATCTTTGTAGGTACAACTCATCATGCCATTTGATGAAAGTAGACCTTAAGTAAAAAGACAATAATTCGAGGAAAGCTCCCACTGAAATGCCGCATTTGTTAACAAATTCGATTTCATCATTATCATCTGTAATGCACTTCCTAACAACTGTCAATAAAGGACCATGTGGAATGTTGTAGTACAAATCCTGAACATCAACACTAAAAAAATTGCAAGTACCAGGGTTTGAGGTTGTCAAGAAGGCAACCAACGCCTCCGAGTTCGGTACACAGAAGGGATCTGATACCTTAAGGTTAGCTAGCTGCTCTTGAAGAAAGGTAGAAAGATTAAGTTGCCATGAGTCCCTTTCCGATACAATACACCTAAACGGAACGTCAGGCTTGTGAGTTTTTGCTGCAAAAAACAACTCCAGGTGCAAATTTGTCGCACGTTTCACAGTAGAAGCAAGCTTTTCCAGATTGTGGTTCAAAAGTAGCGCGACAGCTTCCTCCTTGACTTTGCTAGCTTTCTTGTTAACAGGAACAAAATTCTTTTTAACTGCCGATAACGCCTTTGTTTGGAAAAGCCCATCAGGTAAAATAACAAAGCAACCCTCCTTGTCAGAGGTCAGAAAACGCAAATTGTTGCTAATGCCAAAGTCCACCAAAGTTCTTACGTGCTGTTGCTTCCCTCTTGTGGTTGACGTCCTCTTTAGAACATCCACGCATTCCGTGATGAAGCGTGGGCGCTCTTCTTCTAACACACGACGAGCAAGGTTCTTGGTGAGCGCCACTTTCTCCGGTGGGGTAAAGGACGGTTCAAAGCAGAACTTTGGTCCTAATCCGAGAATCTTCTTGTAGTCTTTAGGAATGGCACAGTCTCCCAAGGTGATGACTTTCCCATCCGTTGGCTTGGGTTTTTTTGGCCTAGGTAAGTGTGGCCGGCTGTTGTCCCATAACCAGTCCGCTACTTTGTCAGACGTCTTACACCAATCCCTGAAGAACTTGTTGTGCGATCCTCCCTGTTGTGTGGCGCACACTACTCTGAGACAATCCTTGAAATGCCTCGCTTGCCGCCACCATTCCTCATTCAAAATCCTGCATATACGTTTGGCGTGCTTAGACGAAGGTTGTAAGAAACCACACATGCCCTGCAGTTCCTTGGGGCACAAATTATACCTTATATGCCAGGATGCCTCTCTTGCCTTGCACACGCAAATCGCCATCATTGAAGCCAGGGTACACGGGTCATGTTGATTGAAGAAGCCAGAACATATAAAAGAGCCCGATGTAAAGGAAATGAAGTTCAGTAACACCGAAAGTTGGGCGAGTTGGTGATTGTTCATGATTACACATAAGCAGCGCACGACGTTGTACACAAAGAGAGACGATAGGGACACCGCTGCACTCTCAACTAGTTTATTTCGTAAACGACCTTGGTTATTATACAACAAGACGGTGTACCACGTGCTACAATGACAACGTATTTTCTAAAAAGCCAACTTCGCAATCGCTCAAAATAATCGATGCTTGGCTTATACAGTAATCTTGAACCTTGAATCTTGAACCACAATCTGGAAAAGCTTGCTTCTACTGTGAAACGTGCGACAAATTTGCACCTGGAGTTGTTTTTTGCAGCAAAAACTCACAAGCCTGACGTTCCGTTTAGGTGTATTGTATCGGAAAGGGACTCATGGCAACTTAATCTTTCTACCTTTCTTCAAGAGCAGCTAGTTAACCTTAAGGTATCAGATCCCTTCTGTGTACCGAACTCGGAGGCGTTGGTTGCCTTCTTGACAACCTCAAACCCTGGTACTTGCAATTTTTTTAGTGTTGATGTTCAGGATTTGTACTACAACATTCCACATGGTCCTTTATTGACAGTTGTTAGGAAGTGCATTACAGATGATAATGATGAAATCGAATTTGTTAACAAATGCGGCATTTCAGTGGGAGCTTTCCTCGAATTATTGTCTTTTTACTTAAGGTCTACTTTCATCAAATGGCATGATGAGTTGTACCTACAAAGATCGGGAATATGCATTGGTTCGAAGGTGGCCCCGATACTTAGCAACATTTTCTTGGGTTACGTGAACAAAAAAATTGAAGCCAACATAAAGGGCCTTGCAAAGACCATATTTAGATATGTTGACGATTACCTAATTTTTGTAGAACACACTGTACTTGACAGGGCTATAGTAGATATCTTAAATGTTTTCAGGGACTGCAGCGAGGGCCTCGAGTTTACGTGGGAAGTGCCACGGGAAAGTCAGCTTCAGTTTTTGGACTTGTTGTTATCACGTAAGCCAGACCATGTTTGCTGGTTATATAGCCCACGATCTGAGAAGCCCCTGCTTAGCTATTCTTCCGGGCATTCAAAGACAGTTAAGAATGGCATAGCATTCTCTTGTCTCCGCGCTGCCTTGGCCAAATCGTGTCCCCACAAAGTTAATGATAGCTTCATCAGACAAGTAGATAGATTGGCTAGTGCGGGTTACGAAGAGCATGTTCTGCGCAGGACCGCACAGAAGTTGGTTCATCTTGTGCGCAAGAATATATCTTCGCAGCAGCCTCAAATTGAGAGGAATTATGAAGAAAGGAAAAAGAAATGTGTCTCCATACCCTATGCGCACAGTATATCACATAATCTAAAGAATGTAGGCAGCCGGTATGGCTTACAAGTTGTTTTTTCTGCACCTAACAAACTAGGAAAGATATGCGCTAGGCTAGATAGGAAGCGATTGACAAAAAAGGATAGGTGTCGGTGCTCTGTTAAGCACAGTGTTTTGTTTGTGGAGTGCAGAACCGCGGTGGTTTACTGTTTGCTCATGTCGTGTGGGAAAATGTACATCGGTCAAACAGGCCGGTGCATAAATACAAGGTTAACGGAGCACAAGAGAGCATTAGCTAATAATGCTTACTCGCACTTAAGACGGCATTGCTTAGAATGTGGCTGTTCCCCGCTGTTCTCTGAGACTAAAATTCTTTCCAGCCACAGAGATAAGATGACAAGGGAAGTGATTGAGGCCTTCCACATCGCAAAAAGAAAAGATTACTGTATAAGCCAAGCATCGATTATTTTGAGCGATTGCGAAGTTGGCTTTTTAGAAAATACGTTGTCATTGTAGCACGTGGTACACCGTCTTGTTGTATAATAACCAAGGTCGTTTACGAAATAAACTAGTTGAGAGTGCAGCGGTGTCCCTATCGTCTCTCTTTGTGTAAAACGTCGTGCGCTGCTTATTTGTAATCATGAACAATCACCAACTCGCCCAACTTTCGGTGTTACTGAACTTCATTTCCTTTACATCGGGCTCTTTTATATGTTCTGGCTTCTTCAATCAACATGACCCGTGTACCCTGGCTTCAATGATGGCGATTTGCGTGTGCAAGGCAAGAGAGGCATCCTGGCATATAAGGTATAATTTGTGCCCCAAGGAACTGCAGGGCATGTGTGGTTTCTTACAACCTTCGTCTAAGCACGCCAAACGTATATGCAGGATTTTGAATGAGGAATGGTGGCGGCAAGCGAGGCATTTCAAGGATTGTCTCAGAGTAGTGTGCGCCACACAACAGGGAGGATCGCACAACAAGTTCTTCAGGGATTGGTGTAAGACGTCTGACAAAGTAGCGGACTGGTTATGGGACAACAGCCGGCCACACTTACCTAGGCCAAAAAAACCCAAGCCAACGGATGGGAAAGTCATCACCTTGGGAGACTGTGCCATTCCTAAAGACTACAAGAAGATTCTCGGATTAGGACCAAAGTTCTGCTTTGAACCGTCCTTTACCCCACCGGAGAAAGTGGCGCTCACCAAGAACCTTGCTCGTCGTGTGTTAGAAGAAGAGCGCCCACGCTTCATCACGGAATGCGTGGATGTTCTAAAGAGGACGTCAACCACAAGAGGGAAGCAACAGCACGTAAGAACTTTGGTGGACTTTGGCATTAGCAACAATTTGCGTTTTCTGACCTCTGACAAGGAGGGTTGCTTTGTTATTTTACCTGATGGGCTTTTCCAAACAAAGGCGTTATCGGCAGTTAAAAAGAATTTTGTTCCTGTTAACAAGAAAGCTAGCAAAGTCAAGGAGGAAGCTGTCGCGCTACTTTTGAACCACAATCTGGAAAAGCTTGCTTCTACTGTGAAACGTGCGACAAATTTGCACCTGGAGTTGTTTTTTGCAGCAAAAACTCACAAGCCTGACGTTCCGTTTAGGTGTATTGTATCGGAAAGGGACTCATGGCAACTTAATCTTTCTACCTTTCTTCAAGAGCAGCTAGTTAACCTTAAGGTATCAGATCCCTTCTGTGTACCGAACTCGGAGGCGTTGGTTGCCTTCTTGACAACCTCAAACCCTGGTACTTGCAATTTTTTTAGTGTTGATGTTCAGGATTTGTACTACAACATTCCACATGGTCCTTTATTGACAGTTGTTAGGAAGTGCATTACAGATGATAATGATGAAATCGAATTTGTTAACAAATGCGGCATTTCAGTGGGAGCTTTCCTCGAATTATTGTCTTTTTACTTAAGGTCTACTTTCATCAAATGGCATGATGAGTTGTACCTACAAAGATCGGGAATATGCATTGGTTCGAAGGTGGCCCCGATACTTAGCAACATTTTCTTGGGTTACGTGAACAAAAAAATTGAAGCCAACATAAAGGGCCTTGCAAAGACCATATTTAGATATGTTGACGATTACCTAATTTTTGTAGAACACACTGTACTTGACAGGGCTATAGTAGATATCTTAAATGTTTTCAGGGACTGCAGCGAGGGCCTCGAGTTTACGTGGGAAGTGCCACGGGAAAGTCAGCTTCAGTTTTTGGACTTGTTGTTATCACGTAAGCCAGACCATGTTTGCTGGTTATATAGCCCACGATCTGAGAAGCCCCTGCTTAGCTATTCTTCCGGGCATTCAAAGACAGTTAAGAATGGCATAGCATTCTCTTGTCTCCGCGCTGCCTTGGCCAAATCGTGTCCCCACAAAGTTAATGATAGCTTCATCAGACAAGTAGATAGATTGGCTAGTGCGGGTTACGAAGAGCATGTTCTGCGCAGGACCGCACAGAAGTTGGTTCATCTTGTGCGCAAGAATATATCTTCGCAGCAGCCTCAAATTGAGAGGAATTATGAAGAAAGGAAAAAGAAATGTGTCTCCATACCCTATGCGCACAGTATATCACATAATCTAAAGAATGTAGGCAGCCGGTATGGCTTACAAGTTGTTTTTTCTGCACCTAACAAACTAGGAAAGATATGCGCTAGGCTAGATAGGAAGCGATTGACAAAAAAGGATAGGTGTCGGTGCTCTGTTAAGCACAGTGTTTTGTTTGTGGAGTGCAGAACCGCGGTGGTTTACTGTTTGCTCATGTCGTGTGGGAAAATGTACATCGGTCAAACAGGCCGGTGCATAAATACAAGGTTAACGGAGCACAAGAGAGCATTAGCTAATAATGCTTACTCGCACTTAAGACGGCATTGCTTAGAATGTGGCTGTTCCCCGCTGTTCTCTGAGACTAAAATTCTTTCCAGCCACAGAGATAAGATGACAAGGGAAGTGATTGAGGCCTTCCACATCGCAAAAAGAAAAGATTACTGTATAAGCCAAGCATCGATTATTTTGAGCGATTGCGAAGTTGGCTTTTTAGAAAATACGTTGTCATTGTAGCACGTGGTACACCGTCTTGTTGTATAATAACCAAGGTCGTTTACGAAATAAACTAGTTGAGAGTGCAGCGGTGTCCCTATCGTCTCTCTTTGTGTAAAACGTCGTGCGCTGCTTATTTGTAATCATGAACAATCACCAACTCGCCCAACTTTCGGTGTTACTGAACTTCACGTTCCTCTCCTCACGTTTTGTTATCACCCCGTTACACTACCTTCAGCGCCAACCGCGCCTACGGTGTTGGAGATGCTTCGACGCTGTATTAGATCGTTCGAGACGATGACACGCACTTCGTGGACCTTTCATATTGTTTTAGAACCTACACTGCTGCTAGCGATAACGCTTTGATGTTCGATGGCAAGTTTATAAATGCTGACAAGCTTCGCCGCTTGTCATTTATCGATGGCTCACGCTCTGCTCGTAGCTATAAGGGCCAGCGTCTTGCTGTGATCTAGCTTTCCTTTTACGTGGCCGCAAGTTCGGTCCAAACAGCAGTTTATTATTCGACCCGCGATCAGCTCCGTTCGCCCGCGTCACAACCTCATGACGACATCATAGACCATTCGAAGTTGGTAAGAGAAGATCTTATTACGAAATATTGAAGAATATATACATGATACACTAAAGCCTCTGGTCAAGAAGATTTGCTGCTATTGGGAAGGTATTCAAGTATTATACCAGGAGCTGTAATCAAAGAAGTCAGGATGAGTGAAGCAGTCTGCACTCAGCGCAGCAAGGCAGGCACACAAGTGGTGTCAAGTGACAAGAGAAAAAGGCTATGCGTGAGAGCCATGAGAAGAGGTGTAGAAGTGAGAATGAAAGGTCGGAGTACATTCGACTGTTGCGGTTACGTCTTGTTAATGTGTTAGTTCTTAGAAGCAATATCACTATAAATAAATAAATAAATAAATAAATAAATAAATAAATAAGTTTTTAAATGCACAACAAAAATGCGAACTGATTGAGGTATTCATATGATCCGGCTAATTCGAAAGGGCGAACGCGGGCTTGGTTATGTCCCCATCTTCACTCTTCGGGCCTTGGCTGAGCTCGGGCAATTTCGTTTTTTATCGAGTGGCGCTTGGGTCAGATGCAGTGCCCGAATCAGGTGAAAAGGTAGGAGGTTTGTCGGAATTATTTTTAGGTTGTAGAGATGAGCACACAAGACGAACTTTAAGATTAACTAACCAGCAAATGATTCTCTTTTCCTTTACTAACCTTTCAAAAGAACAAAAAGTTTAAAGATGCCAAACTGGCCATGCTTGCAAAGAAAATCTTGGCAATTACGGCTACCAGTGGAAGCAGTAAACGGAAGTTTAGTTTGGAAGGGATATGAATGCACTTTACTGTAACCCAAAACATCGTTCCCCCTCCACTGAAGCCCAAAACATTGGACACTTATGTTTAACGATAGCTTGTAGTATACGTGTCCAGTGGGTGAAATGTGTCGATTGCCTATGTTTTATTGTGGTATATTGACTATCACGCTACATTATCAGAAAAAATTATTGTGTCGCCGCTATATTCATATTGTGGAGCCATATCACACAGGATTTGACATTGATTTCTGTACGCTGGTCGGGTCGGGTGTCATTACCACAATCAGCTGGCCAAGGCTCGGCTCGAGCTCAGCATAGATGTCCATGCTTACTGCAATCAAACAAATCGCCAAGTAATTGAGGGCATGCTATTTGCCAATAGACTTTAAAGTACAAAAAGTGAGCCAGTAGTCCCTGCCATCCACTAACTATCCTAGTGCAATAGGTATTTCTTACGACGCACTGGCGTGCAACACAAGTCATAACCATATTCTGGACATTAACAAAGAAATAATTGACGATTTTATTGGTCATGGTTCCCTCAATAGAGCTGCGCGCATGGGGAAGATGTTGTTTGCATGGATGGCAAAACGATTGTTAAGCATGTGTTAGAGCATGTCCCAATTTGCTCGTTATTTTATTATTAAGGATTTTTCTGTTTATGTTCAGGAGCTACAAGCATGGTTGTTTACGTCCACACTGTGGAATTAGCAGGTAATACGTGGACATTGCTAATCTTCATATCTGCCGGTTCAGACGACTTTGTGGATTTAGAAAGCTGTCGTTAATAATTGCTTGCAGCAGAGACCCACGCGCAGCATTTTTTTTCATTTACCATTAGGGTTCTATGTCTTTGTTGTTTTCGGTTTTTTTTTCTCCAAAACCTGCCTTACTACGCTGCGGCCGTTTGCAAGTTCGCAAAGGGTGCGCAGTGTAAATAATGTAAATAGGTGACCGTCGGAGGGGAGAAAATTTCGAGGAAGGTTTTTTGCATACAGTAGCAGGTACGCAATGCAGACAAGAAAGCACCGTGGCCTATTTCGAGTAAAGACGAAGAAAATAGTTTGCGCGGGTATTTAGTCGTATAGTAATATTATTGCATAATTACCTCTTGACAACTGAAACTTGATTCGCCAATAACCTTAGGAAAATTAGGTTTCTGTGAGAAGCGTGTAAATCATTGATCTCAAGGGTAATGTAGGCTGCACTGTCAAGCCTGCAGTGTATCCACGCCTTTGTTGCTTCTTCGATAACCAGAGTTATGCGTGCGGTGCGGATCGCGTTCGTTACTTTTATTCCTTTTGCTCTTATTTCGTGTTCGACTACTGCTGCTGTTTACACAAGATTATAATGCTACTCTCAAGAATTGACTTCACTGTACGCGGTGCAATTTCGGACAGACGTAAAAGTGTTATTATGTGTGTGCTTGCAGGTGTGTAGGCCACTGAATTAACCGTCGTAAGTTTTTCTTGCGAAAAAAAGAATTAACACCCTAGCGGGCAAGCTTTCCTTCACAACTTTTCACAACAGCAGAATGAATGGACGAAGTGGCCATAAGGTGTGATTAGGCTGTCGGGATTAACAGGCTCCGTGAAAGACAAGTCTCAGTTAGATGTAAATTTAAGTTGATACTTTTCAATAATTCGCACAATGTTCGCGAATATTACGATTAGTCAGAAAACAATGCGCATTGCATGGTTTGTGAGTAAATAACAGTAGTAATCGTGGTACGTGAGTGGGCTGTTTTGTTTTGGCAATACGACAACACTTTTTTTAGGTTCTTTCAGACACGGCTTTATTTATTCGAGAACTCTAGACCTACAATTTATGAATCCCGTGCGATTGTACTTTCTGTAAAAATACTGATGTAAATATATATGTTCTTCAATTTTTCTGGTTTGAATGCTCGAGGAATTACCAAGCATAAATTACAACTTCCACAATTACAAATAAAAAACCGTTGGTAACCTCCATCTCTTAAGGTGACATGAATTTTCAGGCCGCGTTTTAATTTGTCTTTTTGGCCTACTTTATTCTTCTTTTTTATTTCCGCGTGTTTTGATAAGAACACGCAGTGAAATTTTTTGGCTAGTTTGGTTTTTCAAAGCAGGCTGCAGTGCTCACGGATCAAAACGGGAGAACTTAGGAGTAGCCCGTAATTTTGTTTCCACCATCTACAGCTCGGGTGATATAAGTGTAAATTCAACTAGAATGCGCACATCACAGCCAACAATATTGATACGGATGTCGCAACATCACGTGGTTATCTTGAGGGACTGCACATACTCGTATACTTAGGTACACAAATAATATGATGTGACGTTTTAATCAGTGAGCACTGTACATAATATTACGCAAGCCGACAAATTAACCTCGTCTGGTGCAATAGGGCTACATACTATAAAAAATTGGCAGATCCCATGTACACAGTTGAAATCGAACATATGCGAAGCACGAATGAGAAATGTTGATATGTCACTTTAAAATCAGCACAACGTTACGAGGTGGAGGTAAATTATGCCTTACACGAGTTTCGTGTCATGACTAGCATGTTTGGATGTGTCGTTTACCTTCGTCATCTATTCATATCATGTGATACCAAATTTAGTATATGTGGAGCTAACGAAACGGCCGCGAGCATGCTATGAGCTTGGTACGTGGTCATCTCCTTACATGAGACTCATCTCATGATTATCATGTTTGCACCAGTCATATATTTCATGATTCATGACGTCACGTAACACCAAATTTAGTATATGTGGAGCTAGAAAAACGACCACGAGTGCATCATGAGGGGCTCAATGTACTCCACTGTAGCGTTGACGTGTGCCCACGCTAGGCACAGCGACGCTACGTTAGCAAAACGCGAGCACTCTATATTCTGACGCTACCCTTACAAAAATCCTATATATGGACTTATATAAAAATCCCCATATATGGCTACATCAGGAATTGGGCATATCTGGCCCATATATGGAATCCCCATATATGGGCCGTATATAAACTGATATGTCCAAATCCTGATATAACCATATATGGGCCTTATATCCCCATATATGGGTGTTGCTGTATATGGCCATATATGGCTATATATAGAAGCATCCATATAAGGTCTTATATGGATGCTTTCATATATGGCCTTATATGGATACCTTTATATAAAGCCATTCAAATGATTCATCTATATTAGTTCAGCCTGTGTAACCGGCAAAAATATAGCTGCTGAAATCATTCTTCAGCTAGAAATATACCTGTTTGTTGAAAGGTCTGCATGCAGTCACTATCATCTCCAAACCAAAGGCAGTACATAGCCCAGAACATTCTTATTCAATTAGGTTTTCCTCAATATATCTCAGTTATTCTCAACAACAATTTGCTAGAATGTAACTTGGCATCATATTTAAAGTTTGTGGTGGGCACATGTCACTGTTAGTCCACTTTTCCTGAAGAGATACATTCTTTGTGCTTAAATTTATTGCTTACTCATCGACACTTTTTTATTTATCTATTTATTTCATTACCCACCGCACCAATTGGCATTACATTGGGGGAGCATTTACGAAAAGTAGAATACAAAAAATACATAGTCAGCCAAACAAATAATCAAAGTCACCTGAATCACAATCTGCAAGAAAAATTCATATATAAATCGGAACATGTTCTAACATATAAATCAGAACAATTCTAACATGAAATAAAACAAATCTTTGGGAGTGTAGAGACAATGCTAGAAGGCAGCTGGTTCCATCTTGTAATTTTTTTTGGTAAAAAATCATTTTGAAACACGTCAGTCTTGCATGCGATTATTCTTATCTTGAACCTATGGTCAACACGGTCTGAGACATAGTACGGTGCAAGTAAATATTCCGCTTTATCGATTCCGACTTGACAAAAATAAATAGCATAAAAAAACCCAATTTGAGTTTCGTAAAGATATCTTTCACAGTGTGTTATGTTTAAAACTTTCCTCGTGTGTCAATGGAGCGTCCATAGTCAGTCAAAACGAAATATTGACTTGCTACTGACAGTATGAACTGCGTGTGCATTGAATAACTTAAATGAGTTGATAATCAACTTTTAAGGAGTTCGGTCGAAAGTGATTGGTATGCAAGCTTGTTATGTACAAGTATTGTGACTAATGACCTATAGAACGACTGCTAAAACTGGTGTCTATAGGTCTCTGTGCGCGTGAGAACGGAGGCATTTAACAATATTTCTTGCCAACGGGACACTAAAATGTACTTTGTAAACGTAATCCGCTTTCCATTCTGTCAATAATGCATCATTAACGTAACAGTGGTAAAGAGCTCATGCTGCAGAAATTCCGGTGTAGGCATCGATGGCTCTCCGTGAAAAATCGTCTTGTCAATGATCAAAAATTGAGAGAATTCAAATAAAACAAATATTATAAATTTTCAGGTTTGAGTGATGATCGAAATCATCCAGGCAATTTGCATGGCATGCAAGTGCTCTACAACACAGCTATGCATCTGCTTGGAAATAAAGCATGAATAACTTCCTCTTGTTGTAAATGCAAGGAAAATAACTGTCATGCTTAATAAATACATGTATCCTGCATGCAGGTCTCACAACACAACATTAATTATCGCAGCTATATTGCATGATACAAGCGTGCTTGTCATCAAGCATCACAACACGTTATTACCAACGTGACTTCGCGGTCTAAAGACAGCCAACCATTACAAAAGGCACACTGGTTACTGCACGTATTCCCTCACGACTGCGTAGTGGGTGCATAAAGTTCTAAAACATTTTACACACATTATATTGAGAAGCACGTTCTGCTGGGCGAGTTGGTACTTCATCTTAACCTAGTTGCGCGAAAAAATTTGAACTGCGAAAGGAAGACACCTGGACACAGCGCACACTAACAACTGAAACTTTATTGAAGAAAACAGACATATGTATGCGGTTACGACAACACGTGAGGTGGAAAAAAATGATTAGATGAGCAGACATCTGATCATTTTCTTTCACAGTGTGGACATCGTGTGTTGAACGGCACTGCGCTGTCGTGTGGGAAGTATTATTTAGAATTTATTTATATAATTGTAGATCACAAAGCTTCTCTAAAGGAATTAACAACAATTCTTTAACCAATCATCTTATTGTAGAGAGTGTGGCTGCGCGCCCTTGTTTGGAATACGGTAGTTAAAGCTAAATTCAGTGACACAGTATAGCGCGGGAAATCGGAGAGGCGTATTTCATAAACAAAGCTGAGGATTCATGTGTCAAGTAACTTTCACTTATGTTGCTTGCTACTGAGGTAGCTTTCCTGGAAGCGCATCATTTATACAATCTGTCTGCTCATCTAATCCTTTTCTTTCACCGCACGTGTTCTCGTCACCGCATATATACGTATGTCTGTTTTCTCCAACATGTTTCAGTTGTCAGTGTGTGCTGCGTCTAGGTGTCTTCCTTTTGTATTTCAATTTTTTCGCACAACTCAGTAATTACATAATATTTCTTGTTCTTTAAGCTATGTTACCCCTTTTTTTACACAAAATGCAGCCATGTGCGAAACCTTCATTGAGACACTTTCAACCTTCTCAATTACACAGTACTATTTCACAATTAAATTTGTTCAAGTAGCATCATGCAATAAAGAGTACACACTAAGTGATTGAATTACGCACAAGAAACAGGATCGATACTGCTATCACGTTCAACTGTGAAAAACGGAGCTTAACGGTCCCCCAGTTTTTTCACACATTGCAAGCCCTAATGCATCATACCAGTTTATTTGTCGGCTTGCGTAAAACTATCTACAGTGCTCACGGATTAAAACGTGACATCAAATTATTTCGTGTAACTATGTATGCGGGTATGCGCAGTTCCTCAAGATAACCACGCGATGTTGCGACATCAGTAACGATAATGTCGCCTGTGATGTCCGCATTGCAGTCAAATTTACACTTACATCACCCTGGTTGTAGATGGCGGAAACGAAATTACGGGCTATTCTTAAGTTTTTCCGTTTGGATCCGTGACATAGCACCCTGCTTTGAAGAACCAAACTAGCGACAAAATTTTGACTGCGTGTCCTTATCAAAACACATGTAAATATAAAAACAAGTAGAACGTAGACGAAGAAAGATAAATTCAAACGCAAGACAAATTCAAACGTGGGCTCATAAATCTCATGACACCCTTGGAGTTTCAGATATGCAACTCTTTTTTATTTGTAATTGCGCAAGTTGTAATTTATCCTTGGTTTTTCCTCAAGCGTTAAAATGAGAAAAATACAACACAAGTATATTTATATCAATAAATTTATGAAAAGTACAATGGCACGAAACCAACATTTTCCTGGTGTAGATTTTTTGATTAAATAGAGCACTGTCTGGATCAAGTGAAAAAAAAAGAAAGTGTTGTCGTATCGCTTAAACAAAACAGCCTAATGACGTAACCAAGATTAGCGTAAAGTTATTTACTCAGCAAGCATGAAATGTGGTATGTTTTCGAGTTATCATAATATTTATGAACAACGTGCGAAGGTAATGAAAATGATGAACTTACCTTAACATTTAACCGAGACTTGTCTTTCAAGAAGCCTGTGAATCCTGATAACCTATTTATTTATTTTATTTTTTTATTTATTTTTATTTCAACATTCGGGATGCTGAGGGCCGTGGTCAAAAAGCCTCTAATGGGCTTGACTGGGACCACGACCCCTTACAAATGGGCAGCATAGGCAACACTTTTATTGCAGTGACAATGTACAAAAATTTGAGCAAGCATAAAGCATAAAGTGTAATAAGCATAAGCATAATAAAGCATGAAGATTGAAAAGTGATAAACTCAAAGAAATGACCGTAATTATTTCCTTACACATACGATATCAATAAGAGAGTGTAACGATGCAAGAAAAGAAGATCGCAAGATTAACACCAAAGTAAAGAAAATTATGGGGCATGTGCCCATACGCTTACTACACTTACAATCAGAACAGTCACTCAAATGGAAGACAATATGGTATTCAAGTGAAACGGCAGGAGGAAGCGCAGCATTTCTTTGCCGTAGTTAGTGCGCGCGCGCGGGATAAGCCATGTGTGATTGAAACACGTGTTATAAAGAACTTTGCGGTGGTTTAGGTTGGCAATGGTTCCTAAAAGGTTGTCGCCTTTTAATCCTGCCTGGTAGCGTTTCACAAGCATTGCGCGGTAGTATTCAAGTAGAGGTAGCAGCTTCATGTCGTGAAATATGGGAGTGGTGTGACTGCGATATGGAGAATTTGCAACGGCACGAACAGCCCTTTTCTGTATGACGTGCAGTTTGCGGATATTTGTTAGAGTTGTCGTACCCCAAACCAGATGACAGTAGTTGACGTGAGATAAAAACAGGGATTTAGAGATGAGAAGTTTAACTGCCTCAGGTAGCGAGAAACGCACCCGGGATAATATGCCCGAAATTCTTGATATAGTGCCACATAGTTTTTCAGTGTGTGCGTTCCAAGACATGTGTTGATCGAAAATTATTCCCAGACACTTAATACGCTGTACTATCTCAAGTTCTGAACTACCAAGTTTTAATGCGACACGACAAGGGGTTTGTTTATTTTTCGGCCTGAAATATACAGCTTTTGTTTTTGATGTGTTAAGTTTTAAACAGTTAACGCATGTCCACGTGGCCAACTTCGCCAGTACCTCATTTGCGTCATTATTAAGTTTGTATAATTTTCAGCAGTAAGAAGCAAGGTTGTATCATCAGCGTATATAATACATTTTACAGACGTGTCAATTTTTACAATATCATTTATGTATATACAAAAAAGCAGAGGCCCTAATATGCTACCTTGTGGTACACCCGCTGAAATTTTTAGTAAATTGGAGGTACAATTGCCGACGACTACTTCCTGCTGCCGATACGTTAGGTATGATTCAATGAGTTGTAAGAAAACACCTCGAAATCCATAGTGTGCACATTTCTTTAGCAGCGTATTGTGATTTATTGTGTCGAATGCCTTTGAATAGTCTACGAAGATGCCTAAAGTGTGTAGTTCGCGTTCAAAAGCATTTATTATAAATTCTTTCTGTTCTAAAAGAGCATGTTAAGTCGTACGGCCTTTGATAAAACCAAACTGCGAAGGACTGATGATGTGGTGCTTATCTAGGAAAGAAACCATACGCTTTTGAATTAGTTTTTCCAGACCTTTTGAAATTACTGGAAGTAATTCACACCTTAAAGCCACCACGTCCATTCGTACTGCTTTAGGAAGAAGTTTTGAAGGAACGCTTGCCCGCAAGCATGGGTATCGATTTTTTTCTCGCACGAAACGTTGACGATCGCCAATCCAGCAGCGTACAGACACACACGCACACAAAAACACTTCCACGTCCGTCCACAATTTCGCCACGTACAGCGAAGTAGATTCCTGAGAGATGCGCGATTATCTTGTGTAAATTGGAGCAGTAGTTGAACACGAAATAAGAGCAAAAGGAATGAAAATTAACAAACTCGATCAGCACGGCACCCATGACTCCGGCGAGCAAAAAAAAAACAACAATGACGCGGACGGATACAGTGCATGCAGGCTTGACAATGAATATTGCAATGGACACTACATTACTCCTTGAGATCAATGATTTACGCACTTTTCACTAAAACTAAACTTTCCTGAGCCCATTGGCGAACGACCTTTTATTTTTTTAGCAATAATTGACGCAATATTATTACCATACGACTGAATGTTTGTGCAAACTATTTTCTTCGTCGTTACTTGAAATGGGCCGCGGCACTCTCTTTCCTGCTGTGTCGACTGTCGACAGACTGTTGTATGCACGGCAGGGCTACATGGTGCCTACGCGCCACGCTTCTTCGAACAACTTTCTCCGAAGTGTCCACTCATCCGACAGGCGCCCTTTTTTGTATTTTTTTTACTGTGCGCACCCCTTGCAACCTAGCAGTCAGGCGAGTTTTTTCGGACAATGGACTTCAACTTCCTCCCGCGGGCCCAGAAAGCTGCACGTGCAAGACCTTTGAGACAGGCATTCCGTGGAGCTGAAATCGCTGCTTCGTGTACGCTGGCTACAAAGACACGTTTAGCCGAATTTTCGTCTTATTTCGCAAGCATTTATAATGATAATAATAATATTCACTCAACCAATAATCAATCAATCATTTTTTAACCTACCCAAGAACAACCACAGGGTCTTTCTTGCTGGCGCGCGAAAAGAAAACAAAAACAAACAATACATTACAGACTGTCCACAGAAATGCAAATCAACAAAAAGAGCAAAAAGGAGCAGTCGAAAAGAAATCAACGCACAATGGAAACAACAAATAAAAGAGTAGATATTCATGGAGTGGGACTGAAAAATAATGTAGAATATGCATAACCGTGCCGAAGGCTTCCTGAAAGACGGAAAAGGGAAGAATCTGTGCATGTGCAAAGCTACGTTAGGACAGGGCAGCCCTCACTGACAAAAAAAAATGACTGTAGACTATGAAAAACATAACGAATTGAGAAAGTTGACGTTAGATAGACTCGGTATTCTGTAAAAGATAGAGTGTTGAAAGAAGCTGGCAGGTACATGCAACGGTCGATTCTCTCTTGATAACTTACGCAGAGTTTCAAAATTATTACAACCGAAAAGGGCAGAATATCTTACCCTGAAATAGCTTGTAAAGAAATAACAGCTCAGCGCGATTTTGCCGGCCGTTAACTAATGGCAAATATAATATTCTAGCAGTGTTGAAAGGATTCTAGTGAAACGATGAGGGTAAATGCTTATGAAGTTTTTCTGGACTCACTCAGTGGCGCTACTGCTGGATTTAGCAAGGCCATTCCAAATCAAATATGCATATGTACTCAAGTTGACCATGACATATCGCGGTGTAGAATTTGTAGAAGGCTTTAAAAGAACCGGATTCTCGCGAGATGTTGAGCCAACAGGAAGAGAACGAAGGCCTCGCATGGCAGCACATTTAATGCAAGTAGAAAAAAATTCAGCATGCTATCAAAAAGAACACCAAGATAACTGATCTCATAAAACTTAATAATAATAATTCACTCATATCATTCTGACATGGCCGAAAATATCTAGCCACATTGAATGAAATGCCAGTGTCCGGGTGCCCATGAATCTCTATACGCGAGTGTGCACTTGCGCAGTTTGGTGGGTATGTACCGGCATACATATCTTATAAGTAAGTGCACTACCGTGTTGGTGTTGAAGGGATATGTTCGCAAGACGTTTGAATCGTTACGCGCCTGCACAGCAAGGGGCTGTTTACATAATGTAGAGTTTGGCTTAAGTATCACGCCAGCCCGCAAAAAATGTGTCATACTAATTGTATTCACAAGGCAAGGTTTAGGCTAATGCTGATGATGGCACGTGCGCTTTAGTGACCTCGACCAAGTAATGGCACACCCACACAAAATAGAAGTTTTGTGAATTCGGCAGCCTACGTTAAATGTTGCTATAAAGCTTCAGCATTTCATTACATGGTCCATTCAATATGTATCACGTGTAAGTCAGTTGCACCTTCCTTAACGTACATGTCTATGACGTGAGATTTATTTGACGCTTGAAAACATTACACAAAATAATTGTTCACTTGTGCAATCATAAAATTTTGGATAAATTTACTATGTGCACAGCCAGGAACATTATACGTAGCCAAAGGAAACGCAAGATGTATTTTTGCAATAAATTAGTACAACTTCCATCTTGAATGTAATCATAATAGTGCCTGCAATTTGCATTCACGTAAGTTATTTTTGTTTTTAAAAATACTCCCTTAAACATTGCACTGCGCATGCAATTATAGTAAATGACTGCTGAAAGCAATCGCAGATGAGGAGTCAACAGGATTAATAGAAATCTTGTTATATGAAGGGAGCATATAGCCATCAAAACTTTCAAATAATCAGAAATTTTGTCCACCGATGTGGAAGCTTAAAGTGCATTGAAATTACTATTTCTTGCTGACACTTTAAACAATGCAATAATGTGAACAATATAAGTTGCATGCATTTTGTCTTTATATATTACTATATAGGATTGCTCTATATTAATAGCGAGGTTCGGAAGCTTCAATACGTTTTGTGACTTGACACGATTCCTTCCTCGTAAAACATGTCTGCTCTTGTATACATTATTTACGTCATATTAATTGCAACTTATTGTTTCAAACCTAAACGCCATGAAAAATGTACGAGTTAAATTACACAAATGCATGCATATATGCATTCAACTGAGTTGCAACTATCACGTACACAAAGCTGATCTGAAATTTCGGTTTTTTTGCATGGCAGAAACAACATATATATTTAATACTCCTATTGTTATGAAAAATAGGCAGGTCAGCTTTGTGTACAAATTGTTATATATTACAATTCGCATAAAAGTGTGATCACGGTGCTAAATATATACGTGGTTCATACCAAATAACAGAGCACTTCCACATATAAGGATCCACTTGATATGTTATATATGTTGTGGCCGTGCCTTATTTGGCTGGATTTGACTTCTTGTATGGGCCAATCGCGTCATATATGGCCGTATATAACCCCATACATGAACCGACTCCGCCAGATATACATCCATATATGCTTATATGTGGCCACATATGCTGCCATATATGCTTATATGTGGCCACATATGCTGCCATATATACTTATATATGGCCAGATATAACTTATATATGGGCCATGTATGGCGTTTTCGTAAGGGTAGGCGCTACCAGCGTCCGCCGGCGGGGCCTGACGGTAACCAGTGCGAAATGCGACATGCTGCATTTTGTGCCGATGCGTTACCCAGCCCTTCGTTCAAGTAGCGGATCGCGTTTACCATAGCGCGAAAGACGATTAAATGCACCACAATTGACAGCAATTGCAACCACGAAACGAAAACACATCTTCAACACCTCAACCCCACCGAGGGTAGTTTGCCTCATACACAAAGAGACTCTGCGCATTGACAAATCATAGGTGCGAGTACACTAATTAGGGGGAGGGACCAAGGAGCGGGGTTTGGAGCTTTTAAATATTTGCTCATTCTTATGCTATTTAAACGAGATTACTTCACTCTTGCCGTAGTTGCTGTAGTTGGCATAGCCGTATACACTAAAAAAAAACTTTTTATAGCGAATTTCTTGAGCAGACTACTAGCTGACGAAAGAACTCTTCATTCGTTGGCGTTCACCTCTGCTCCGGAATGTTCTAGGGGAGAAAACGTGACTCTCTGTGATGCAGCAGTTCCCTGTGTTTGCGCAGGTGACCATGGTCTTGCAGTTGATCTCTGCACGGAAGAATAAAATTTTCTCACAGGCACGAAGTGCATCACTCACTTATATTTTGCTCCTTTGTGGCTTAGAGTGTACCATACCAAGCTCAATATAGGCCGGCATTTTCACAGCCTATAAAACAACCTTCACGTTTTTCGGGTACATTACGCTGTCTGTGACTGAGCTTTTGTAGGTAGCGAATTGTGCTGATTAAACAAATCTAGAATAGGACAATGTAGAGGTGTCATATTTGGCTAAAGTTCCATATGCAGCCACACAGATGGTGCATGGCGCTCGCTTTATGTTGAGCCTGGTGTAAAGTCAGATCCAATCTGCAGTCAATATGCGCTTAAAAGCTGCCTGCCTATTCTTAATAAAGCATTCATGATGATCATCAGTCAATACATCACAAATGAATGCAGCTAGGTGCTTATGTCGCATAATAACACAGCATCTGGTACACGTAAAGTATATTAACATTTAATGCCAAAATAACAAATTCGCACCGCAGTCATAAAAGAGCTTCGCGAAACAAAGCCCGTCTCACGCCATCCTAATTTAAATTGTGAAAGCATTAATACAGTCAGATATAGCCTTACAAACAAATGAGTCGCCATTCATCATTATTAGTAGCAGAATTATAGTCAACTGTGGTCTTCTTTGTCACAAGAAGCCAACGCGGTATAGCCAAACAGATCAGCACGAGAAGAATGTCCAACTTAGGCACATAGAGTTTAAAAAGCGTGTACGCATCACACTTAGTGAATCCTGGCTCGAACAGAGTAAAAAATTGTTAGACAGACGTTGATAGAGTTGGGACTAGAAGTATGATATCACGTGATGGTAATTTTGAATAAAGGCCCATTCTTTTGTAATATTTATTGAACACAAAACGAATGAAAAACTTATATTGGGGCTGTTTCCTTAAATTTATAGAGCTAATGATGATTTTTCCTAGCTTAATCTAGGCACTTTGTAGAGAAGAGTGCCAGCGTAACACCGCTGTCGTCGAATGAAAATTGTCAATATATGCCCCGGGCTGCTGTATTCTATTTGAACTCCATGTCCTCAGTTGTTGTTGCCACTATTATTCTGTGCTTAGCACATGCCAGCTGAACTATATAAGAGGCTCTGAGGAATCTCCTAGATTTAAAAAATGGCCTTCCTGTCTTCGTCTCCCTCCTTGAAACATCAGGTCCTCGTCTAAAATAAGGAGACTACACAGACATATAGGAATCTGGCCTACCGTTTTTATGTGTTCAATAACTCTTACAATATGGGTCATACGATGGAGCCCTTTTCGTTAATGAAAAAAGAATCACTCTGAGTCCAGTAGAACACACCTATTAACGTGTACCGTTAATACACAAGGTAATTGTTCGATGCTTCGTCAACAATACTGTAGTAACGACTTGAAGTTTTTTAGGCTTGTTGTGCTTCAGTTATACTGCGTGTAGCTGAAGCAGGTGCTAAAACAATTATTGTTACGTAATGTAAAGTGAAAATTTTTCAAAAAAATAGCTATAGACTGCTCAGCGCTTGTGATTGACACTGAATAGTCAGCAACCGAAACTTCACGAATCGAACGGCATAGTTCTTGCGAATTGGATCTCTCAGCTTTATATCCTTCCTATCTATATCGTAATCGAACACAACGATTTCTTGTCGAACCAGCATGTGCTGACTCATCAAGACCACTGATACGATAATGCGTACGAACTGTCCAGACTTTTTGATTAGGTGTCGTTTGAGTTTTTAACTTAACCTGGCCGCCTCAATCATCACGGACTGTCATGCTCAAATGAAGAAGGATAAAGCGAACTAAAGCTATTGCTGCTTACAATTATTTGCGTGAAGCTTTGAAGTAGGAGTCTTGTGCTTGAGTACAGAAAGTCTGTTCTTGCAACCAACTTTTGCATGTGAGTCAGGTACAATTCTTTATTGTTGGCGTTTAGGGCCCCAAAGTACAAAAATATGAGAGAGGCTGCATTGGAGGGCTCCCGAAATTTTGACCAGCTGGCGTCTGTTTAACGCGCACCTAAATTTAACTATAAGACTTAAATAAATTTCACCTCCATCGAGGATAAGGCCCTCAAAGCGGAGATTGAATTGAAAGTTTCCGTTGGCTCAGCTCCAGTGCCTTTTTGGCGTCTCAGCAAAAATGACCGGACCTACCCAAGAAAACAAAACCCTAAAATTAAAAACAAAAACTAAATGGTACTAAGTATATTTACATCTAAAGATCTTTTTATACATACACATTTGGCAAGCTTTTCCATTATAATACCATCATTGTTGTTCATTTTTTACACTTCAAACTAGAGGGCTGTCTATACTCCGGAAGAAGTATTTCCTTGGGAACCGCTTGGTCGCGGGTATTGTCTCTTCCAATTATGGCCAAGTATTGAATAATCTGAGTACGACTTTCACAGGGTAAAGCAATCGTAGGAGGTATTGTTTGTGAAAATATTGCTAACAATGTAGACTATATTGGTCTACGCAAAAAATGAATTTTGAAAAGCAAACAAATTCTTAGCGAAATTCGGTGGCATTAAGCGTATCTATCTATCTATCTATCTATCTATCTATCTATCTATCTATCTATCTATCTATCTATCATTCTATCTATCTATCTATCTATCTATCTATCTATCTATCTATCTATCTATCTATCTATCTATCTATCTATCTATCTGTCTGTCTATCTATCTATCTATCTATCTATCTATCTATCTATCTATCTATCTATTTATCTATCTATCTATCTATCTATCTGATTAATGTCATGATTTACATTTCATGGACTTGCTGCTCTTGCGGTAGTTTCGCTGAATTGGCGTGTTGCAAAACTAGTATATTATGACATGACTGCGTGGCGAACACAAGTGACAGACCGTAACGTGGAAATTATGACATGTCGTGTAGGTCCTGACTAGACGCCGCGCTCATGGTGCGCTCGTGGTCGTTTTGCTAGCTTGACATACACTGAACCTAATAATACAGGACTTGAATATATGACGAAGGTATACCTGGTGCAAACATGATTTGCATAAGAAGCGTGTCACGTAGTACATGACTGCACGCTACGCTCATAATGCGCTCGGGCCGTTTCCCTTGCTTGCGTTATATACAAAATTTGGTGTTACGTGACGTCAATGAATAGCGAAGGTATATGACTGATGCAAAAATAATAATCATAGCACGCGGGTCATGTAGGAGCGTGACAACATAATGATGTGCTCGCGGCTGTTTTGCTAGCTTCACATATACCAAATTTGTTATCATTTGACGCGAACGGATGACGAAGGTAAATGACACGTCGAAACATGATAATCACGACATGCGTGTCATTGAACAACATGACTACGTGCCACACTCATAATGCGCTCACGGCCATTTCGCTAGCTTCACATATATCAAATTTGGTATTATGTCGCCTTAATGGACGACAAAGGTAAATGACATGACCAAACATGAGGATCATGGCATGGAATTCATGCATGGCATAATTTACTTCCTCCTCGTAACGTTTGCGCTTGTTTTAAAGTGTCATACTCACAAACCTCATTCGTGCGTCGCATATAATTTATTCCCACTGTAACGTAGAATGAGTCATTTTAAGGCCGACTCAGTGATAAAACTACCATCGTGCGCCTGTCCCTCTAGCCGGTAAAACAATCCTTGCCATAAATACATAAATCAATAAATCTAAACGAATTTTGTCGTGTGGCCAGGCTCTTGCATGGGTTATACCGATCTCAAGGTGAGTAAAGGTGGGGGTATTTACTGGGCTATTAGTATTGAACGCAGCTGAGTAGCGTCATTTGCTGCCGCACTGCCGACTTTACTTAAGCCAAACTTTTGCTATACGTTGACGGATGCTTGTTATCTCATCATAGTACAGATGATTTTCAGTAGCTATGTAATGACATACTAACGTCCTTACTTTGCAAGGAGTCATAGCTGCTCGTAAAGCAACCCACGACATGCCATGAGATGGCAGCCTTATTTTACTTGTTATTGGTATTTTGTTTTGTAATGAATGTGTTTACTGGTAGCACGGATCTCTTGTGAACATAATCCTGCTCCATTACGACTGAACTTGTTCAAAACAAGCTGAGATCGGGTTTGCTAATTTATCCTTCCCGAATGCAATGCGTTGATCACGCTAAAAACTTCCTTGAACAAAAGTTCTCGCTTGTTTGTCTGGGCCATATGGCTCTATTGCACGGGTCAGGGTCACTTGAAATATTCTGCCTCATGAGTCGTTTGTGCCGCAGACTCTCTTTGTGCAGGCAACCACTGGGAAACATTATGCTGTGATGATTCCGCATGTGCACGACTTGTCATATCAGCTACAATGTCTGGGAAAAGGGCCTCTGGAAAACTTTTTTCCAATCCTGACAAGCATCGAAAGTAATAATCAGAAAACTGTATTAGATTGCGAGGGAGAAAAGGGAAAAGTGTTTATGTATATTGAAGAAAGTGAAAGATGTTTGCCTGTGTGGCAGATTATCTGGCTGCGATTAATTTGTGATGCAACTGCCACTTCTGCTATAGTACTTGATGAGCTGGAGTATGTAAAAATAAAAAAAGACATTGCAAGAATTATTGCTCGCGTTGTTGTTCTCAGTGGTGTGCCATTAGAAAGCATATGGTGTACCAATCTGCAAAGCCCATCGAAAAATGGAGTGGTGTACCCATCTACAAAGCATGCGATAATTCCGCAAGTGTCTAGTGAAGCGAAAACACGCACAAAATAACTGAGTAGTAGCTGACTAGAAATGATTAGTAGGTAAGGAAAAAAAACACATGACTTTACATTTCTTGCTGTATTTCCGGAAGGAGTACAGTACTTGCATGGTCCATTTTTTGTTGTTGGCTGCAACTGTGTCGTACAGCCATAAGCTATCCAGCATATTTTATTTTGCCTTTCACAAGTTGCTTGAGTTAGCAGCCACGCGTATCCTTTTTCTGTGCCCTTGTATGATTGTGCACTTTAACAGCATGTTCAAGCACCAATTTTGTTAACAAGGACAATTTCCACATCAACTCTATAGAAACATGCTTGGTGACGGCTAATATTTGTGGGATTTCAGCACGTCTTCGTTTGAAGCACAAGCCCGAGTTATAAGCTTCAGATATCACGTGTTTGAAATCTAGATGTATATACCATGAAACTTACTGAAATAACTTACTACGCTGTGTAACGAAAAATTTAGGCTCGTATGACTCCTTTAATTAGAGCATTGCAATTGAACTCATTTAGTAAAAAGCGCAAGTGAGAATTTATAGCCCTTGCTGTTTAATTGAGAATAAAAATACTGCTAGTCAAGTCAGTTCTCCTTACTTCAACGTCAACTGTTCCTCGTAACTACATTCAGGTTTACTGCGAGTTCTACACGAATGCATCGCTTGCTAGCATGGTCAAAAACTTCCTGCAATATGCAGCGAAGGAGCCTAAATAAAGCCGAGAGAAAGAACGAATTTAAGCAGCAAATCGAACCGTGTTTCGAGCATCTCGCCAACTTCAGAGAGGTAATATAGCCTTCGTGACAGATCGGCGGACGTTAGCCCAGGTTCGCGGAAGAGCTCCAATGAACCGAAACAGAAATGAGGCTCAAACTGATGGCCGTCATTTGGCTTAACGATCTCAAGGCTGGGTGCCGCACTATTCCGACCTTCTTCCGTACTTTCCCTTGGCGAGTAATGAAGGCGAGGTGCCAAAAGCACAGTGACAAATTCTACTGGTTCTGTCTGATTAGAACCAAAAGTCTCGGCTGCTGTTCATCGCATTACGGACTTCTCATTCCGACCTTTCCCTGATGACTAACATGATGTGAAGAGGTATTGGCTCATGGCACAGTTTGTATCGGCAATGAACATGGTGTTTTGTTTTCTTGGATATATGTTTATTGCGACTAATGACGCAAAGTTTTGCCGAGGGTGCACCCTGCCACTTACTTGTACGTTGAAACAATCAAAGTTCATTTAAGTATCTGATAACACTATCGGCGCATCGGCACTTGCTATTGCGTTCAAAAGTGTATCGATCTATTGTTGCTACATCTATTCTTCCAAGTGGCAATATCGTTGGTGGCAGTCATGAAGCTAGTAAGGTGGTCTCCTTATTCACTGATACATGAACGTACGGGATGAAAGAGGCACACGGGTGGCCAGTACACTCACCAACACTCATCGAAACGAAATTTTGTACGACGAACGTGTCGGGTTTTACGTCCTAAGACCGCACTATGATAATGAAAGATGCTGTAGTGAAGGCCTCCAAAAATTTCTATAATCTCATCTTCTTCAACGTGCACTGACATTTGTTAGTAAAGCCCCGCCGCGGTGGTCTAGTGGCTAAGGTACTCGGATGCTGACCCGCAGGGCGCGGGTTCGAATCCCGGCTGCGGCGGCTGCATTTCCGATGGAGGCGGAAATGTTGTAGGCCCATGTGCTCAGATTTGGGTGCACGTTAAAGAACCCCAGGTGGTTCAAATTTCCGGAGCCCTCCACTACGGCGTCTCCCATAATCATATCGTGGTTTTGGGACGTTAAACCCCACAAAATCAAACATTTGTTAGTAAATGACCCTCTGAAATACAGCGAAAAAACCAGATTAGTTGAAGTGCAGTGGCAGTACCACAGTATAGCAGATGGCGATGCCCCAGCAGAAATTAAAAAAAACTGTATATGTTTCAGAATTCCACCTCCGGATAAGGTTAACATGTTCTTCATAGCCCTCAAGTGCTGCAGGGAATGACCAGTATTCTTTTGGGTTGTTCGAAAATGCAAAACTTGATGGAAAATAAGATAGAATTATGTACATGACTGCTAGTGATACTGAAATGCCATGTAAATATTTTTATCTAACACTGGAAACTTATTATGATTTCGGTTTCTCTGTATTACGCTGAAATTCGGAAGCATTTACGTATCTGTGGCGTGAATATTTCAAGAATTTTCGGACGATTGGGCAGCTGGCGCGCCACTGTGCTGATAACTATCAGTTGTTGAAAAGTGTGCGCCATAAAAGTAGCTAGGGGTTCATTTTCTGAGTTGGTCATGACAGAGGTCTTCAGAGAGCATTTTTAAGAGCCCATACATGATTGTGCGCGTGAACAAAAGAACTGCCTCGTGATCGATGAGCCGGATACGGCATATATGAGCAAAGAAGACGTATACAGGACACATAACAAGCTTGCGTGAGTTTCAGTTCATAAAAAATTGGCAGATCCCACATACAGTGGGAATCACTGCGAAGCACATATGAGGAAGGTCGATATTCATTCATTCATTCATTCATTCATTCATTCATTCATTCATCCCCTGTTTATTCACACAAAATAACGATTGCCTAGGTTGAAGGGACTAAAGTCAGATTACCTCTGCCTAACTAAGGTCCCTCCACCCATACATTTGTTCAGGTGAAGTGGAACAAAGGATACAAATTTTGTTCTGCTTTTGAATTGGGGGACACGAAATTCAAACTCAACGAGTATAACAGATGTCAACACATACGTTTTAAAATAACACATTACAGTCATCACCAATTTGCAGTACCAATATAAAAATATATATGTATAAAAAAGCAAGAAGGACAAATTTCTGACAGAATTACAAAGTACCATAGAGAAATACATTTTAAAAGAAAGAAATTGAGCAATTTTCATCTGATATGCAAAAGCGCGAACGACACAAAAGAAATATTTATAATAAATACTACAATTAAGGCTCCTTACAAGAAAGGAAGTACATCCTAACTTTTTTCTTCACACGGCTTTTAGTGTTATGTTCATTCAAATGTTCACGGACATAGCTATTTTCGTGGAGTAGATAAGGTATTTTATATGATAAAGTTTGCTTACCATATGTTGTTCTGAAAAGAGACAATCAATATGTCACAAAAAATGCACAGAACATTAAGGCGGAGGTAAATTATGCCGTACATTCTTTTCATGTCATGATTATCGTGGCTGGACGTAACAATAACGTCTGGACGTGTCGATTACCTTCGTAATCTATTCATGTCACCTGATGCCAATTTGGTATATGTGCAGCTAGCGAAACGGTCACGAGCACGCCATCAGTGTAGCATGTAGTCATGTTTTATGTGACATAAATATCACGATTATCATGTTTGGGCATGCCACATACTTTCATTGCCCATCTACGTCCCGTAATACCAAGCTTGGTATATGTGAAGCTAGAAACATGGCGGCGAGCGCACGTAACGCGGACGCGCACGCGCGCTAGGTGCAGCGACGCTACGCTATAGCAAAACTCGAGCACTTTATTTGACGCTTGGCGCGACAAGCGTCTCTCGGCGGTGCCTGGCGGCCACCGGTGCTAAATGCGCATGCTGCGTCTCGCGTCGAAGTTACCTGGACAGCACAGCGTCTGCTTAGCTTCGAGACGGAAGGACACTGGGCGCGCACAAACAAGCATCCGTCAAAGCAACGCAGCGCGACGTGCTTCTGCGAGTATATGTCCGGCAGATCGGCGCCGGGACGTAGCATTGCCGGTGTAACGTGACGAAACGAACGCCGGCGCGCACGCGCTCCAGGTCACGTCGAAGTGTTTTGTCGCCTTGCGTGCGGCAAGCAGTCATGTTCATACACGACACGCCTCCCATGATTATTATATTCGCACCAGTCACATACCTTCGCCATCTATTTATTTACGTATTACTAAATTTGGCATATGTGAAGCATGCAAAACGGCCGCGAGCGCATCATGAGTGTGGCATTTAGGCAAGTTGTTACATAGCACGCATGTCATGATTATTATGTTTGCACCAGTCACATACCTTCGTCATCCATTTACGTCCCGTAACACCAAATTTAGTATATGTGAAGCTAGCAAAACGACTGCGAGTGTACCATGATCTCGGAGCGTTGTCATGACGCATGAGTCCTGACTTACATGAGATGCATGCCAGGATTTCCACATCAGGGTCTGTCACTTGTGTTCGCCATGCAGTTATGTTATACCATGCCAATTTCGCAACATGTTATGTGAACGAAACCAATGCAAGAGGAGCACGACTATGAAATGTAAATCAAGACATTCATGACATACATATCATGATAGTCATGTTATGGCTAGTCAGTTGTGCTTGTCGTATAATCACGTTATGCCATACCAAATTTGGTATTCATACAATGAACGAAACGGCCAGGAAAGCTCAATGTCGTCGGGGGCTAGATAGATAGATAGATAAATAGATAGATAGATAGATAAATAGGTAGATAGATAGATAAATAGATGGATAGATAGATAGATAGATAGATAGGCAGACAGATAGATAGATAGATAGATAGATAGATAGATAGATAGATAGATAGATAGATACGCTCAAAGTCACCGAAGTTCTATCTATCTATCTATCTATCTATCTAGCCACCTACGACTTTTAGCTCTCCTGGCCGCTTCATTTGTGGTACCGATACCAAACTTGGTATGGCATAACATTAGTGTATGAATAGCATATTTGACTAGTCGTGACATGAAAATCATAAAATGTGTTTCATGAATGTCATGACTTATATTTCGTGGTCCTGTAGCTCTTGCGGTGGCTTGATTCACGTGGCTTGTTGCCAAACTGGTATGGTATGACATGATTGCAAAGCGAACTCAAGCGACAGACCTTAACATGAAAATCATGACATGCGTGTCATGTAACAACATGGCTACATCCTACGCTCATGATGCGCTAGAGGCCGTTTCGCTAGCGTCATATATACCAAATTCGGGAAACGGTTCGTGAATGGTGGAAGAAGGTATGTGACAGGTGAAACATGTAAGTCATTAGATGCGTGTGACGTAACAACATTACTACATGCCAGGCTCATGATGCGCTGGCGGCCGTTTTGCTAGCTTCACTAATACCAAACTTGGTTTTACGGGACGTGAATGGATGACGAAGGTATGATACTGGTGTAAACACGATCAACAAGAGATGCGTGTCATGTAACAACATGACTACATGCTACGCTCAAGATGCACTCGCGGCCGTTTTGCTAGCTTCACATTTACCTAACTCGGTATTACGTGACGCGAATGGACGACATAGGTAAATGTCGAATAAAAACTTGATAATCACGACATGCGTGTCATGCAACAGCATGACTACATGCCACACTCATGATGCGCTCGCGGCCATCTCGCTAGCTTCACATATGCCAAATTTGGTGTTACGTGACGTCAATAGATCACGAAGGTGTACAACAAGTGCGAAAATGATAATCATGAGACGCGTGTCATGTGAGAACATGACTACATGCCACAGTCAAGGCGCCAATACGTTTTGACGAGACGTGGCGGGCTTACTCGCCAGCGTTCATTTTGTCGCGTCACGCCGGCGTTGCCACGCCAGGCACCAGTCCTGCCCTGTACTCGCAGGCGCGCGCCGTGCTGCGTTGCTTTGACGCATGCTCGTTTCAGCGCGTTCGGCGCACCTTCGTCACGAAAAGAGGGAGATGCAGTGTTATCTAGGTAACGCATCGGCGCGAATTTCGTGGCAGTCGCCGTCGGGCCGCGCCGACGGACGCTGGTCGCGCTTGTCGCGCCTGGCGTCAGGCTATAGAGTGCTCGGGTTTTGCTCACGTAGCGTCGCTGTGCCAACGTGCGCGCGCGTCAACGCTTCATTGGAGTATACTGGGCCCTTATGATGCGCTCACGGCCATTTTGCTAGCTCCACATGTAACGAATTTGGTGTTACGTGACGCCAATGGATAACGAACTATATGGCTGGTGCAAACATGATAATCTTGACACGCGTGTCATGCAAGAAATGACAACATACCACGCTGATAGCATGATCGCGGCTGTTTCGCTAGCTCCACATATACTAAAGTCGGTATCACGTGACGTGAATAGATAACGAAGTTAAACGACTCATCCAAACATGATAATCATTGCACAGAAGTCATGTAGGGCATCATCTACCTCCACCTTGTAACGTTGTGCTGATTTTAAAGTGACATATTTACCTTTCTTATTCGTGCTTCGCATATCATCGATTGCCATGATACGTGGGATCTACCAATTTTTGTTTTTAATTTTTTCATTGCGCTGACCTCTTGCCGCCAGATACAAATTAGTGCGCTCTTCTGGGTCTGTGGCACCACGGCCTCCACGGAATACTTGAAGATGGCGGGGCGCAGCAGCTCAAGGAAAGTGCCGAATTTACGTGGCATCAAAGCTATACACCATCAAAGTAAAGAGAAAACAAATTGTGCACTATCTTTCCCCCGTTTTCAGAATCGTTTTTTGTCTTGAACTTGACTTGTCACCGGCGTCAATGCAGAGCGTTTGGAACGCGTTTGTGCTTCATGCCGTGGCAATGACTTAAGACACCGTGTTTGAGAGGCGTTTGTGCTCCATTGGAGGCTGTGGCAAGTCAAGACAAATTCAAGAGTGTTTCTGAATACGTACGATTTTTGGAAACACTTCTCCTCATCTCAGCGCAGCTCGACAGGTAGGCGGCTTGCATGGCCGACCAACCCTCGCCATCGAAGGGACGGTCACACCCACCACCGGCTTTTTTGAAGATGATAGTGTTTTTCGGGGACATTTGAAGCAAAAATTTTTATCTGTCTGTCTGTCTGTCTGTCTGTTCGTCTGTCTGCCTCTCTGTCTGTATTTTTGTCTGTTTGTCCACTCTTAAGGGCATCGGGTACTTGAAACGGCTGACCCCATCCGCAGCGCCCATCAATGTTGCTGAAGGTTGAGCGTTCATGCTTGTGCAATTGTCAAATGAAAAGAAATTATTGCGCATGTCTGGGGCATCTTAACAACACGCATGTATTCTGCGTGTGCGTCTTTTACTAGAAAAGGGATACATAAGTAATTTTAAGGACCGTAGCACTTATGACGCCGCGCTTACCACGCAACGCTTGCACGGAACGGGGAGTGTTTCCAACGCTTTGCTAAGACGAGACTGTGGTGGCACCTACTCGTTGCCTTGCTTTCTAAACCTTATCACCTCTGAGATTCGTGCGTTGAGGATTTATATTCGCTAGTTTGGGCGGTCTCTCCATTTCTCAGTATAAGATCGCAAAATTCTTCGGCAATCACACGTTCGCTAACTCCTCGAAACAGCGCTAGAGCCTGTAGTGGTCTTGAGTGGACTACTGGCTGTCGGAGGGCGCGTACCATATTCCACAGTTGAGGCGCCGAGGTAAATGGAGAAAGTGAGGCACATAATTCTTGCCACCTTTTGGTTGAAAGCTTCTGCAGTTGGCTACGCATTGCAGAATGTACTTTCTGTGCAACCTTGACATCTTCTAAATTAACCGACCTGCGATATCTTCCTTCATATCGGCGTCGTATTGCCCGAAACCTTTCATACTCAGCGTCAAAACCCGAATACCCATCTGGAATGGGTACTGCACGAGTTGCTTTTGTTAGAAATTTTTTTATCTTCGATGCATTCGTTTCTGCGTCAGAACAGGGTTCAAGATTTTGTCTCTGTAGTTCTCGATCGATTGCCCAATTTGTAATTCTTGTTGTGCGGTTATTTCTCGTTTTCTTCAACTTTGAGTGATATATGAATACTGGCAAGTAATCACTTCTCTTGTGTCAACGTATGCAGTCCAGTCTGCTCCAGCCGCTGATTCAGAGGAGCACACAGTAATGTCTAGTACGCTACAGTAGTTATGTCCCTGTAGAAACGTCGGAGAACCATCATTTAGTATAGTGTAACCATATTCTTTGCATATATTTACTATAGCAGATCCCCTTACACTACAACGCTCACTACCCCACAATTCATGATGTGCGTTAAAATCACCACATATAATTATGGGCTTCGGTGGTTGTAACAAAGTTCTCTGCGATCAGTTTATCAGATCTGGACGACAGCTTCACACCAGAGGAGCTCCAATATGTGCTGTCTTCAGTAAAACGAACAAGTTCACCAGGACCAGGAACAGATGGAGTTACATATGCTGCTCTGGCTAATTTGTGCAAAAAAGGAACATTACACCTGTTGGACATCTATATTAAAAGTTGGCAAGAAGAAAAAGTTCCGGAAAGTTGGAAGATATTAAAAGTAGCACCGTTGCTAAAGCCAGGGAAGGGCCCTATGCAGTTGGACTCGATTAGGCCGGTAAGTTTACAAGTTGTTTTTCAAAAGTGATGGAAAAAATGATCAATGAACAAATTTTATGCTGGCAAGACATAAAAAAACTACTACCAGAAAGCATAGCCGGCTTCAGAAGAGGTTGATGCACAATGGACTGCATTCTTGATTTGGTCACAGATGTGGAAAACCAACGAACGCAAGGAAACATCACTGTCGCTGTATTCCTTGACGTCTACCGAGCATACGACACAGTAAGTCACGTTCACGTTCTGGAAGGCCTGGCGTTACAGGGATTCAAGGGCAAAATACTGCGTTGGATCGCTGACTTCCTGAAGCACCGAAAAATTTTGTAGTTACGCAGGAGGGCCCTACGTCAGAACATGTCGTCAACCAAGAATTGCCACAGGGCAGCGTACTAAGCCCTACTCTCTTTAATGCAGTCATGGCGCAGCTTCCGTATAATCTTCCACCTAACATCAGATGTTCAGTATATGCTGATGATATAAGTATATGGACATCTGGTCCATCGTTTTCGGATGTACAACAAACTCTACAAGAAGGATTAGATTATGTAGACCATTTTTTAAAAAAAGAGGTATGGCACTGAGTCTGGCTAAAACAGCCATACATCCGTTTACTATAAAAAGACCTGGAAATTTCCAGATTGATCTGCAAAATCAGCATATTCAAATGGTTAAAACTCATAAATTCTTGGGAGTAATTTTAGACTGGAGACTAACATGGTCGCCTCATGTCCAGTCCCTGGAACAAAAAGTGAATCAGGCCATTCGAATCCACCGGCATCTCTGCCGGGCCAAATGGGGTGGTACTACAGAGTCGTTATTAGCCCTTCATGTTGCCTGGATACGCCTCATCGTAACTTACTCACTGCCTGCACGGACTCCCAGCCTCCACCGAAAGGAGACTTCACTTGTTATTGGCAAGGAGCTTGAGGGTATGTCTGGGTTTACCGCGGTCAACTTCAAGTGCTTTAGTGTATGCGGAGGCTCAAGAGACACCTTTGGCAGTACTCTGAACTAAAGAAACATCTCGAAATTTATTTAGAATTTTCACGCAACATGAAAGTCATTTTTTATCTGGTGCACTAAGACAAAGGACGGCAACGAGACTACAGGATACTATATCATCATTTCAAGTGGTAGTACCAGAATTTAAACAATGGAAACCTTCAAAACCACCTTGGACGCTTCCACTTCTCAACGTTATCCGTGAAATAGACGGCATAGAGAAGAAAGCGGACATGGCACCTCTAGTAGCGGCACAGCTGGTACTTCATCAGCTTCATATAACGCATAATGAAAAAACGAAGATATATACAGACGGATCATGCACAGAAGAAGCGTCAGCCTGTGCGGTCTTTATACCCGAAATTCAGAAAAAGAATATGTACAAGTTATCGCACAAATTTTCATCGATGACAGCGGAATTGGTGGCTATCTTTGAAGCAGTTAAGCTTATCTGCGAGAATCCCGAGCCACGAAATTAGGTGATACGCACTGATAGCAAACCTGCTCTTCAGCTAATCAGAAATGTGAGATCACCTTACAAAAATGGTGAAATAGCACAATGTATCGCAGAAACTGTGGAATATGCCTCATCGCAGGGTCACAACATCGTATTCCAATGGATACCCAGCCCCATTGAAATAAAGGGAAATGAAGATGCTGATAGTCTCGCGAAGAAAGCATTGAAGGAAGGACGGGATTGCACAATCCCTATGTCTGGGGCGGATATTCGACATTTTATATCGCAAGGAGCTAACCATTGTTCGATGGAGAAGTGGTTTGAGAGCCCTAAATCAAAGGAAACGGTACTTTATGAAGTTGATCCACACAGAAAATTTTCCATAGCGACAGACCTCCCACGACACCTAGAGACATTGATCCACTGACTTAGAGTGGAAGTAGCATACACAAACAGTTTCCAGCTCAAGATACATCGATCCAACTCACCGGAATGCCATTGTGGTCATGCAGAAGAAAATGTTCACCATATTCTTTTGAAGTGCGTTAAATACGCGAAACAAAGAGAAAAATTAAAGAACAAAGTAGCAAGTTTGGACAGACGGCCCCTCACAATAAAGGAACTACTTGGACCATGGCCTGAGATGCATCTCCAGAAAAAGGCAATAATCTTCCTGACAGACTTTTTAGTGGAGACCGGACTGGACAAGCGCCTATGACTGACAGCCAGAGATGGGTATTATGTAAAATGTGGTCATTTATATACTGACATTAGATTAGTAAGGTGTGCGTGTAAGTAGTTTATGACTGTGTGAACTGCGTGAAGAAAACTGTGTATTGGCATGTTATTTTAACTGGTTTCAGTGTGCTATTAGTGTTTTTTTTCGTATTGTTATTTTTGGGTACTGTTATTTATTATTATTTTATTTTTCGCTGCAGAACTTTGTGATATGGAGTAGCCGAGGCAATAGGCACCTAAACCTCTCCACAGCAAAACAGTTAAAACATAACAGAACAGAACAGAGATTCGTGCGCACACCCGTCTCAGTTCCACGCACTTTCTTTTCGAAGAAAACTGCGTGATGGCGCTCATGTCTCGCGTGTGACGTGAGTTATGCGCTCGTTCGCCTCCGCTGCACACTCGAGGCACTCTAACGCAGCTCTCCAGAATACCACTCACCGATTACCTTGCGCAGAACATTAAATAAGTGTGTTGTTCACTCTTTACACACGCAGGAATATCGCCTTTCGACAAAATTTGCAGAACAATGCAGATTCGGGGCCATTTTTTTTCTTTGAAGCATCTGTGCTGCTAGCGCTGACACCATGGCACAGCACACCAGCACCATTACAATCTCTTGTTATTTGCTTGAATCGAACTCCTTGACACTGTTGGCAACGCTGTGTGAGAACGAACGAAAACAATAAATGCGGCGCACTCGGTTTGCTCCACTCACTCAGCTGGCGGCAATCAGCTGATCGGGGCCGGTCTCCAGAGTTCTCGCTGATAACGAGATCCGGACGTGACTCTCCGGTTTCGCGACTTCCAGTCACTCGCATGCATCCTCTGCCAATGTGAACATCAGTCGCTTTTTGGCCGCCAGTCGCGGATGGTCGCGCGACAGCGGCTAGTCGCCGGTGATCACCAGCCTTTAAGCATTCTGTGTTCCACAAGAATTTTACTTCTTCAGTGGCAATTTCTCGCAGTTTCATTGCAGCATCAACCCGTGAGAATGAAAGAGATTCTTTTACAGCGTCTTCGCGTGCTGATCGAGCAGCTACATTGGCATGTCAAGCTCGGAAGAAAAGAATATTTGCAGTAGATGTACAAATGTACGCGAGTCGATGACGTCCTCCCCACAACGGTAGGTCATTTGTCCCGCATCCTTGCAGGCGTATGTGATGAAAGTAAACGGCTCTTTCAATGCGATGTCACTGGTCCTCGGCTAGCATTGTCGTCAGAAACCTGCATGGCCATATTCTTGCACATTAAGCAATGACAAGACAGTGCCTTTTGAAAAAGGGGCACGGGGATGATTGTTAGGGGGGAGAGACTGCCCCTTCATGCGCACGCCTAAGGTAAAGATAACAGCGACAATAAGTGATGTTTACTCGTCAAAAAAATACACATACACAATGAAAAATATGTACACTACAAAAGGTCAATATTGACACACACCAGAATTCGTTAAATAGGTGTACGAGCGGGGACCAACAAAAATAGTAGGGGTGCAGTATATTTTCTAAGGATGAACTTATTGCTCTGATTTAGTGTACGCTGGCCCCCTAGAGCAGTGGCTATAAACCAGTCGTGTTTCACGGACACCTGGAAGACTAGAAAAAGTTATTAGAGACCTTTTGCAGTGATGGAAAAATGTAGGAAGGGGGGTCATACATTAAACAGGGTGATTCCTCGAGAGATCGACACGGGTCCAAAAGTTGATATTTTATATTTCATCGAGTATTTTAAATTTCGTGCACCTCTCAACAAGTAGCCCGAAAGTCAACTTCGTTTCATGATTAACGGCACAAATTACGAGAAAAAAACATCAAACTGCACCAACACGGAGGCACCAATTTTGTCACCTGTCATTTTCCAAAATTGCAGATGCTATAAAAAAACAAATATTTTTGTTTCAAGAAAGATATTTTTTACTCTGAAATGCAAGTCTAATGAAGAATGAATTCATATGGTTTCAAGTTTGTACACCTTAAGAGGATAGCTTTTGAAGATGTCCAACTTTGTGACAGTTTAAAATAGGTTACGTATTTCCAATTTTTTTTTCTCCGAAAGTAATGCAAGCAGCGTTTTCACACTTCACACGTTTTAAGAATATAGCACATTGATCAGGTACATAAATTAATGCTGCCGTAGGGCAAATGTAAATTTTTATCTATTGCCTCAAAAATCTCATATTGTCAAAAGTGTACTCCACTGAAATTTGAATAATAAAGAAACACCATCTTCGATTTTTCTTAAAATCTCGTAAATACACAACCGAAGGCCATCATACAGTTATATATAAAAACATGTTGCATTATTTTGTTTTTAGTGACAATATTCGTGGTACAAATCAGAGCTTTTCGAGAATGCGCTGATAAGTTGAGAAATCTAAAAATCGGAACGGGAAAGCGGCAATGAGCTTCAAGCGCGAGTAAACGTGACCGCATTTGGTGAAGAAAGGCTGTTTTAGCAGATAGGAGTAACTAATTTGAACACAATATTCTACAGTATCTGAATTCAGTCTTATACGTAGAGCACTGAGACTTCTAATTTGTGGTGCCTCTCCATTACTGACACACAGATGGAGCTGCTATGATGGCCATGTGTTTGCAACACGTTGGGTAAGAAAATTGAATTTTGAATGAGTTCATAAACGATTCAGGGGCACGAAGACTGCCGCATTAGACTGACGAACACGCTTTAGGGCAAGTTGTCATCCGTCGTCTGCTCTACAGATGAATTGCTGTGCGCCGCATCTCGGAGGCAATGCTTTAGATCTTATTGTTCAAAGTAGGGACAAAGATTACGCCTCCCGTAATTTCATCGACAAAAACATTGTGAAATTCATTTTAACGTACTATACTTCAGTTTTGCATTCGCACTGTGGATACTTGCGCACGCTGTGTTACGTCTGTTTTCATTAAAGGTGAGAGACATAGGGACAGACAACAGATAGATCACTTTCGTGCTGCTGGTTTCACGCATATTTGCATTGCCAGTAATTTGAGCCTCAAGGAGCGTGGCGATGGCTTACCACTTCAGCCGGGATAGTGTTTTTTGTTCAGATCACCTCATGTTGCATAAAAAGAAAATACCTTTATCGAAGAAACTTTCGCAAGGTCGAAGACATCGGCCTGTTTGCCCTCCAGAAGCTTTTGCCGAAAGCTGCCCGTCATGCACATAACAACGACCACGTCTGCCAGAACTGCTTCAGACGCCTCAGAGATATGCTGTCTTCGCCTAACGGCTGCTCAGCTGAAACAGCTGATGAGTTTTTGCCGGAAGAAGAAAAAGGCAGAAGTGAAGAGTGGTGCGTGAACACGCCTGAAGTATTGTCACATATGCGACTGGAGAAGCTGCATGCGCAAAATAGCAAAGTTCATGCAGAGCGAAGACAACTTAGCAACAATTCTACAGTAACAGTGAAATGCCACCATAACGTGTGTAACCACCACTTTAAACCATCAGATCTAAAATGCAGTGTGTGCCCAGTGGTTCAAGAGCTTCAAGCAAGCCTATGAAGCGTGTTCTTCGTATCAAGAGCGCATGCATTTGTTGACACTATTGCCGAGCGATATAGAGCGCCGAAAACTTCAAGCGCTTATACCAAACTTGTCAGCTTACATGTATACAGATCCCGACGCTGGCGCACAAAACACGGGATATGGTTAGCGCTAAATGTGGTAAGAAGGACACGGCTGAACCCAGCGGACATCCAGGCAGCTATGGCTTACTTCTCCAAAGATGAGCATAGCTGCTCTCGGCAGAGCCCCAACAAAAAAAGATGTAGTATCTGTTATCATTGACGGCAAAAAGGAGCATATTTCGAAAAGCTTTATGACCCGTTCGGTGCGAGAGGCTTACCGTCTCTTTAGAGAAGCTAATCCGAACACGTCTATTGGGCTCTCAAGGTTTCATTCACGGAGGCCGAAGTGGGTTCTTCTTGCACAACACCAAGAAGTGTGCCTTTGTATATACTGTGCTAATGCCATGGATTGTGTTTCTGCCCTACAAGATGTCACCGATGGTGCGTACACGGCGGACTTCTTGAAAGAACTATGTCTTTGCAGCTCCCCTACAAGTGATTGTTTTTTAGACCATTGTGACTAATGTGCTAAGGAGGACGCTCTCACAGCCACATGTTTAGGAATCCCTGAAGATATTGATGTAGCCTATGCAGTATGGGAAAATGGCGATATAGTAAAAAAAAACCAGCCCATGCAAGTGCTTTTCTGCAAGACCTAAGCCTATGGTTTGTGAAGTGGATTACCCATGATCAGATAAGGTACATTCAAGAATCAGCAGTACGCCAGGCGAAAGAGAACCAAGAAAAACAATCGTGCATTTTTCACTTTGATTTCGCCAAAAATTGGACAGCCATTTTACCGAATGAGGTACAGTCATATCACTGGCACAAAAGACAGATGTCTGTATTCACGTGTGTCGTCACAAGGAAGCAATCAATTCAAAGTTTTGTCGTCATCAGTGATGACACATGCCATGATGCTGTACATGCCTGTTTTGCTCTACAAATATTTAAACAACTATATGAAGGAACAACTTAAGCCTGACAGGCAAGTTACCTATGTTTCTGATGGTACATGCAGTCACTTCAAAAACAAGTACCAGTTGTTCGTGTTATGTCAGAAAGATCATACATCAACAAAGTGGATTTTTTCGGCCACAGGACATGGCAAGAACTCTTGTGACAGCGTTGGTGGCCTACTAAAGCATCAGGCTACGCTCTACAACCTCCGAGAGGGAAGCTCAGCTGTGATTATGTCACCATGCCAAATGGTGGCGCAAATGACCGCGAAGCTCAAGAATGTCAAGCTGCTGTGTGCAAATGCAGACGAGCTAGAAACATTCTCTCAGTTTAAGAAGAGCCAGTGGAAGTTGTTGCCACGTGTTCCAGGCATACGTTCTTGGCATGTTTGGCTAAGCACATCTGAGGGCACTGATCGTGTTCGTGTTTTGTTAGCGTCACGTACTGCTAAATGTGATCTGCAAAAGATGCAGCCACTTTTAGCGCATCTCTTGTTAAACGCAGTCACCACAAAAATACCAGTGAGGGAACTTCAAGCGCATATGCTTTTTCTAACGAGACCCAACACTTGCGTTGGAACATTTTCATGATTGAGTTTATCTGCAAATATAGACAGATGTTTTGCAACTGAGTTACAGTGTCGAAGATTTCCTCTGTTAGAGCTGCGTTATCAGGAGCATAAATGCGCCTTCGTGGGTACGTATTTGTCACAGTGCTAAAAAAGCCTTCCTTCACCAAATGCGGTCACGTTTACTCGAGTTTGAAGTTTATTGCCGCTTTTCCGTTCCAATTTCTAGATTTCTCAACTTATCAGCGCAATCTCGAAAAGCTCTAATTGTGCCACGAATAGTGTCGCTTAAAACAAAATAATGCAACATGTTTTTCTATATTACTGTATGAAAGCCTTCGGTTGTCTAGTTACGAGATTTTAAGAAAAATCTATGATGGGTTTTTTTATTATTCAAATTTCATTGGAGTACACTTTTGCCAATATGAGAAATTTGAAGCAACATATAAAAAATACATTTGCCCTGCGACAACAATACTTTATGTACCTAATCCACACACTATATCCTTAAAACGTGTTAAGTTTGAAAACGCTGCTTTCATTACTTTAGGAGAAAAACAAAGGGGAATACGTAACTTATTTTAAACTGACGCCAAATTTGACATTTTTAAAATCTATTTTCTTAAGGTCTACAAACTTGAAACCGTATGAATGTTTTCTTCATTAGACATGCATTTCAGGCAAAAAATATGTTTCTTGAAACAAATATATTTGTCTTTTTATAGCATCTGCCATTTTCGAAAATGACAGGTGACGAACTTGGTGCCTCCATGTTGGTGAAGTTTGATATTTTTTTTTCTCGTAAGTTATGCCGTTAATCTAAGAGAACTTGTTGTTGGGTTAGTTAATTGAGCATTTCGAAAAGTTTAAAACACAGAGCGCTGTGTGTTTGATGCATGGGTGTGTGCGTGTGTCAGTGATCGTGTCAAGTATTTGCGCTCGAATTAACTTTTCGATATGCCGTTAATATTGAAACGAAGTTGACTTTCGGGCTACCTGGTGAAAGGTACCCGAAATATAAAATACTCAATGAAATCTAAATTATCAACGTTTGGACCCGTGTCGATCTCTTGTGGAATCACCCAACACAACGTGCACCGTGAAACAGATGGCTTGTGTTTCTGGCTTTGCACTCTTGCCCAATAATAGGCTCGCTGAGATAATATAAGGCTCAGGCTTAAAACGCCGTGCGAAAATGAGTCGCAGACGTGCCAACCATGAAGACATTCAGTTTAACAGCCCTTTGCAAAGCTCAATAATGGTTGAATTAGAGAGTCAAATTACCTTGCTCAGACAATTCTGTTTTAACAGCTTGTCAACAGGTTATATAGTCTGCAGCCAGTTTCTAGTAGTTCTTTCTTTGTAAAAATGCGAGTCTGAGGAACTGTGTTTGGACGGGTATCTGGAAAAAACTGCTGGAATAGCTTTACAGGAAGCTTTTGAAGAAGGGAGAACACGAGACCGCTTCACCACACTGTAGCACCGTTTTACGGCTACACATACCACAACCACTCTCGCAGGACGTACTACAAATGTTTAACAGACTCTGAACATGGCATCATGGATCATTTAGAAATTGCACAAACCACCAACAATCATTGTTCCACATCATGATAGCTGTAGATCGGGGCCAACAGGTTCGGTGGTCTCTCCATCTCTATAGAGTCATTGAATGTAAATGAGTTGAAATAGTGTGAACGCATAGGAGACTACCCAAGTATAATCCCTTTGACTGTATTGTGCATTGCTTCATTTACTGAATATCGGGCTCGAAATTTAAACGCAATAACCAAGTTTTCATTACATGTTACATGTAGAGAAAATATTGAGCACCAATATATTGTTTATTTGGACTTCCTGTTAAACATAGCTCTAAGTGTATGCATTCATTCTTAAACTTTTTATCTATTTGATGCCCGCACTGATAGCACGAGGCCTCAGCTCTAAATAACTGTGTAAGAACAAGTTGCAGAAGCGCTAAACATGTTTTGACTAGTTTAGGTAAAACTTCACAGCACTTTAATCATGGCTGGTGTACTTTTTCTAACTTGCTTTATAAGGGTGCCTGCTATTGAAACAATCAGTGCACGAAAAGGCAAAGCAAATCTTGCAAGGCTTACTCAAAATAAATTAAATTGTGCAGAAGAAGATAGAAATAAATGAGAGTAGACTGTACTTATTGTGCAAAAGATGTATGAGAGAAAAGCGCTGACAACTCGAGTGACGTTTTTCTTGTTGTAGATGCTGTGTCCTATACTGAACTCACACATGCGTTGCTTGGCACAGTTTCAGTTTTATACCTTTTTAACCTGCACCGCAAGGTATGATGCAGTGACCATAGAATGGTACGGTCTCGAATTCGCCTAGACTTGAGAAAGGAATGACAGAAACTGATACGCAAGAAGCCAATCAATGAGCTAGCACTGAGAAGGAAAGTACAGAAATTCAGAGTCTCGCTTCAGAACAGGTACTCGGCTCTTAGTGAGAAAATCAACCTTAGCATAGATACAATAAATAATAATCTGACGAGTATCATTACGGAGTGTGCAGTGGAAGTTGGAGGCAGGGTAGTTAGACAGGACACTGGCAAGCTTTCCCAGGAAACGAAGAATCTCATTAAGGAGCGTCAAATCATGAAAGTCTCTAAAACAACAGACAAAATAGAACTGGCAGAGCTTTCGAAGTTGATTAATAGGCGTAAGGTATCCGATGTAAGAACGTATAACATGGAGAGAATTGAACACGCTCTGAAAAACGGAGGAAGCGTCAAAGCAGTGAAGAGGCAACTTGGGATAGGCGAAAATCGGATGTATGCGCTAAGGAACAAAGAAGGCAAAATAACTACCAATATGGTTAGGAGCGGAGGAGTTTTACAGAGATCTGTACAGTAGCCGGGAAAACCATGACTTTTATACTATAAGATCTAGCAGTAACTCAGATGACACCCCACCAGTAATGATAGAAGAAGTCAGAAAAGATTTGGAGAACATGCAAACAGGCAAAGCTGCAGGTGACGATCAGGTAACATCAGATCTGCTGAAAGATGGAGGACAGATTGTGTTAGAAAAACCAGCCACCCTGTTTACGAGGTGTCTCCTGACGGGAAGAGTACCAGAGTCTTGGAAGAACACTAACATCATCTTAATACATAAGAAAGGAGATGACAACGACTTGAAGAATTATAGGCCGATTAGCTTGCTCTCTGTAGTATACAAGCTATTTACAAAGGTAATTGCTAAGAGAGTAAAGAAAACATTAGAATTCAATCAACCAAAGGAACAAGCAGGATTTCGAACAGGCTACTCAACAATCGACCACATTCATACTATCAATCAGGTAATAGAGAAATGCTCAGAATATAACCAACCACTATACATAGCCTTCATAAATTACGAGAAGGCGTTTGATTCAGTTGAAATATCAGCCGTCATACAGACACTGCGGAATCAGGGCGTCGATGAAGTATATATAAACTGCCTGGAAGAAATCTGCAGGGAATGAACTGCTACCATAGTGCTTCATAAAGAAAGCAACAGAATACCAATCAAGAAGGGTGTAAGGCAGGGGGACACGATCTCCCCAATGCTATTTACCGCGTGCTTACAGGAGGTTTTCAGAAGCCTAGAATGGGAACAGCTAGGGATAAGAAATAATGGAGAGTACCTTAGTAACCTGCGCTTCGCCAATGAGATTGCATTGCTGAGAAACTCACGGGACGAATTGCAACTCATGATTACAGAGTTAGACACGGAGAGCAGAAAGGTGGGTCTTAAAATGAATCTGCAGAAAACGAAAGTAATGTACAACAACCTCGGGAAAGAGCAGCGTTTCGAGATAGGTAATAGTGCACTTCAAGTTCTAAAAGACTATGTCTACTTAGGGCAGGTAATAACCGTGGAGCCGAACCACGAGATTGAAGTAACTAGAAGAATAAGAATGAGGTGGAGCACATTTGGCAAGCACTCTCAAATTATAACAGGAAGATTGCCACTATCCCTCAAGAAGAAGGTATATAACAGCTGTACCTTGCCGGTACTTAGCTATGGAGTAGAAACCTGGAGACTTACAAAGAGGGTTTAGCTTAAATTGAGGACGACGCAGCGAGCAATGGAAAGAAAAATGGTAGGTGTAACCTTAAGAGACAAGAAGAGAGCAGAGTGGATTAGGGAACAAACGGGGGTGACGGATATCATAGCTGAAATCAAGAAGAAAAAATGGACATTAGCCGGGCATGTAGTGCGTAGACAGGATAACCGCTGGTCGTTAAGGGTAACTAACTGGATTCCCACAGAAGGCAAGCGGGTTAGGGGGAGACAGAAGGTTAGGTGGGCAGATGAGATTAAGAAGTTTGCGGGTATAAATTGGCAGCAGCAAGCACATGACCGGGTTAACTGGCGGAACATGGTAGAGGCCTTTGTCCTGCAGTGGACGTAGTCAGGCTGAAGATGATGATGATGAACCTGCACCGCAACCACTGTTCTCAGCGGTCTGCAGCCAGGTAAACCGGAAGAATGTAATAAAAATATGTTTAATAGAATTTATTACCATAATAGCTTCAAAAAGTTCTCTTTGCGAAAAATCTTGCTTTTGGGTCAGCGTATTTGTTTTGAGCAAGACATAATCATGCTGTCCATGATTCGAAAATGGATTCGAAAATGAAAATTGTCGGGTACAAGTGAGAATCGAAACCAGGCCATCTTAGTGCCAAGAACGTAGGTGTTCTACCACAGTTACGATACTTTTCTTTATTACCCTAATATATATCTGATTTGAAAAACAACGCAATATAAGAGTTATTTAGTGGAAAGAGTCTAATTAACACACCTTATATCACGTGGAAGAAGCGTCCACGCACGCCAGGCATCAAAAAATATCAATTGAGTGAGGAGTGAGTGTTTCAACTTTGCGCCAAATGTAAAGCGCTGACACATACGTTATCTTCACCAGCCGCAAACCATGAAACAAGTGAACAGCCGCGTATGTGCGCGTGTAGCCCTATTGTCACCTAGTGCGTTTTTTGCTGTTGCGCAAAATGAATAATTATAGCGTGGTGGACCCAAAACAACTGTGGTTGCAATAGGCATTCAATGACACTTTGAAATGGCCAATGTTGCGCGCATAGTCATTGTTTTCTTCATGACCTAGCTTAGGCAGCTGCTAAGAACCGTGATAGGCTAGAAGTTAAGGAGATTACACTATCGTGATATACTCTTGAAGGTGAAGGGCTAGCGTCCTCAAATTTTTGTGTGACATTGAAAGCAAATGTTTGCAGAACCAAGTGAATATATCAAGTAAGCTAACTCTGCCTTTTGTATTAGTGTGTTTTTCCAGTAGACGCGTAGGAAAGGTGAAGGCCATTATGCGACATTGCTTCACAGGATCCTAAAAACAAAAAAAAAACGCACGCAAGAGGAGCACCTCAGCATCATCTTATAATTATCTTGCAAATGCAAGAAGCCTCCATCTACCGTGCTTTCACTTCACGCACCAACGTCGCGCTCTCCAGTCACTGCGGAAGCGGACAATATTAGACGGCATTCCACACATGCCCGCTACTAGAGCATCGTCACCCGCCTGATCACCGCATGCTATGTTTAGTTCACTCAAACTTTATAGTTTCAGCGGAATTTATTCAAATACCTAAGTTACTGAAGTCATGTGAAGCACATCAAGTATGCAAAACTTTGGTCATCAGGAGTTTGTTCTTCATGCTAAGTACAAAGAAACAATTACTTTCAAATTCTCTTATTTTACTTCAACACGAAACTATGAATGTGTTATGCTGCTGTACTGAAAATCTGGATAGCTTCAATATAAAGCACCTCTCTATATGACAATGAACGGCTTTCCTTTCGGTTTCATTTTGAAATTCCTTATACACTCCTTTAATTACCCTCACAGTAACTCAGTTGAAAAAAAATCCTCTAGACCTTCAAGTTTTTTGCATGCCTGCACTACATTATAGTGAATTAGTCTGAGTGGTAGCAGTGAAAACGTCCAGTGCTGTTGAAGCACCGCCCTACACAGGTATAGATAGCTCTGCGCCGAGGCATCGCGTGTTCAGAGACTCTGCTGCTCCGTATTTGTTCATGATGATTTTTTTCTATTCATGCTGCCCATGAAGCCACTGCAATTGCCACCAACGCTGGTTTTTGTAGTAGCAACAAAAGAGAATGAATTTACGGGAACAATGTCACTGACTACTACATTCACCGTAGTTCATCGTCTCGCTTAAAATTTTGCGCATTGCATTGCTTTCTTGCGCTTTTACAAGCAGAAAACAATGATAAAAAATCTACCACGTTGTTGATTCCTCAGGCTTGCTCTGGTTGAGTCATCAGCTGGCAGTTTTTTGTCTCGTACTAAATCTGCAGACGTACTTTGCTCTCACCTAGTTGCTGTCCAATTACATCACGAATCTGTACAGCATGAATAGGCATGTCACCCTAGTTTTAAGCGTATATGTATATCTGCTTTTAGGGGCAATTCTATTCAAGGTGACTAGCGGAGAGAAGTAAGGGATCACTATTTTATCACAATCACTCTAGTGAACTGCTCAAGTATGTTTCAATTGAAATTGTTCACGTGACCAGCCAATATGCAAAGCGTCAATACATTGAACTTCTAATTTCCAGTTGAGCCGATCAATGAAGGAGCTCGTTTTCTTAGCTAAAGTCAATGACATACCGTTACACAATAAAACAGAAGGACAGAATAACTGGTTTAAATCAACCGTACAAATCTCACGCAATTAGGTGCCACCAGCAAAAAATTGTTTGCTTTAGGTCAACAAAAATGTGTACATTGCTGTCCTTTTGTGCAGCGCATACAATGGCTCAGGCAGGTATACAAGTGATGTGTTAGCAATTAACAAGTTCAGCTGTTATTCTGCGTTGGTAGAACTGTATTGTTCCGCTTTTTTCACGTTTATTATGTGCAAAACGTTTTCCAATCACTGGCCAGCTTCCTTGTCTTGCCTTTTGCTCCTCTCTTTTTTTTCACCGTGTATCTGTCTCTTTTGTCGAGATTAGCAATTGAAGTGGGGTGTAAAATTTATTACGAGAGTCTCGAATACATAACCGAGATCTTGAAAATATAGCTCTGTCGCCAAGACGTGTACCAGATGCTTTGTGCTTACCGCGAATTAAGTCTTTGCGAAAACGATACGCAATGGTGTGCGTTAACTCTCATTTCAGTGAGTTACAGTTCAGCCAACAGAAGAATAAAAGCGTTCTGTATAGATTTGAAATAAAATTTCTCTATCAGTGTCATATTCATCAGCCTGATTATACCCACAGCAAGGCAAAGGACTGTTCCATCTTCAGTCAAAAAAACGGGTACTGCGCTTTCTGCTGCTACGTTATACCTGCAAACTTCATAACCTAATTTGTGGGTATTTCAAGTTGGATAATTATAAAATCAACAAAATAAGGTAACCCGCGTGAAAGAACCAGCGGAACCAGTCAGGACATTAAGCGAGAGCCTTCAGATTATCCACACTTGCCTAATGTAAGGTGATTAAGTTTTAATCCTACGTACTGCTTACCTGCGTACAACAACCCCCTTGTCTGGCGGCTTCAGCCCATCTCTGCGTTTGGCCTCCGTTGGTATCATTTTCCTCGTTTACACCTACCGCCAATTGTCTGCCCTGTGCATAGATTGATCGATTATGTCCAATTTTTGTTCCAAAACCCCTATTAAAATTTCAAAATGGGAAAAAAAAACAAGTTATTCTCTCTAGGGATTTTTTTTTCATTTAAATCGCACCTTTCATCTTGTAAGAAGTGTGATTCATGTGACGTCATTATGGTTGACACTCTCTACTGGTCGAGCCCCGCCGTGGTGGTCTAGTGAATAAGGTACTCGGCTGCTGACCCGCAGGTCGCGGGATCGAATCCCGGCTGCGGCGGCTGCATTTCCGATGGAGGCGGAAATGTTGTAGGCCCGTGTGCTCAGATTTGGGTGCACGTTAAAGAACCCCAGGCGGTCAAAATTTCCGGAGCCCTCCACTATGGCGTCTGTCATAACCATATGGTGGTTTTGGGACGTTACACCCCACAAATCATCATCTCTACTGGTCGATGTGCGTAAAATATCGGATGTCAATTTTCTCTTACACTAATTACCCATGAAGCCGCCCACCTTGTGCTGTTTGTCTCGAGTGACTATCGAGTGCGATCAACTGATTTCACTTCATTTTGTGCGTTTACCAATAAGCAATGCACAATAACAGTGTGTAGCCGAGAAGTGCAACATCATGATGCGCTCGAGAAATCAGTGCTGACACTGAAAACGTTCTTTCAAAAAATAAGCGGCGAGCAGAGGTTATCACTTGTAAGAGAAGGAGGAGAAGCCGCTCTTTCGTCTGATGTAGTGAGGAACTATTTATAGCCAACACGTTTTCAACAGATAACAGTGTTTATTTTATTTCGCTCTCTTCCTGATTTGAAACATTGCAGCTATTTTTTTGCTTCATTGAACTTTGTGTGCCTCCTTACTTTTCGACGTTATCGTTATTTGGTGATCACTAGATTCGCGCTTCTAGTGCTGGAGCTCGTATATTAAAGGAATAGTGTTAAATTGGCATTTGTTATCTCGAGGTATATGATTAGTGTATTAGTATCTAATAAAATACCTTTTTCATCGTTGTACTGTAATATTAATAATTTGTCCTAGATATATAAAATTTCGGATCCTAGGGGCTGCTCACTACGCCTGACTTGTAATTATGCCCATAATTTGAGAACTATCAATTACTATTACATTCAATTAGGCACTAATCTGGTAATCTCACAGTTTAAGTGACCAGATAATTTTCGCGTTGTGTCACGACAATTACTTAAAATTATGATATCATCTGTAGAACGCAGAGTTTGTAGAAGCATCTTACGTTATCTTTATTCCTATCATTAGCAAAAAATTTTTGACATGTATTTCTTGAACATTTTGCAACACCTCCATATAGAGCGGGTATTTATTTTGTGCACTGCAATTGGTCCAATTGCAGCATTAGATGAAGCGTACCAAAGTTACTCTCATCGCTCAGTTTCGCAAGTTTCAAACAAACAAACTAGCTTGGTGTCACACCGGTCCCGTTAATTAGGGAGGCTATCGCCGGGCTAATTCCAAGGGCCGAGGTATCAGCCTCCCGAACCGCACCACGAAAGCGTGGACAATTTAGAAGTGGTCCTTATTGGCACGCCAGCGGACGCCGGCTGTGGCCCAAAGAACAAGTCAGAGCCGAAAGTTGATAAATAAAACAAATATTATATTCTCAAAAAAGGCAGATCGAAAACAACGCACAAGTATGCACACTCCACAACAGTTGAGTACAATATGTCACAAAACAAACAACGCACTACACAGTACAATCAGCCACACTTTAAACAACGGACACAGACAACAATACGCACTACAATGCAGTCGCATGCATTGAACAACCAAGACACTTAAAGACTAAAGAGATAGAAAACCTATTCAGTCCAAAGTTCTTGGAACCAAAGTCTAGATGATACTCTTCCGAGAATCACTCACTCAAAGTCCAGCATTGTTGTCGTTCCGCAGCCCTCGAAGTTTCTCTTCCAGGAAACCTCGCCGAAGTTTCTCTTCCAGGAAACCTCCCCTCTTCAATAGGTCACTCTCCAAACTTCAAACTTCTTCACCGGAACACGTCTGCTTCACACACGCAGCTGTTGCCACGCGTCTTCGCTCGATAGCGATAAACACACACTCTTGCCTGTAGCTCGAGTCATCACCCCTCAGGTGGAAATCCTCTTCATCTCCTGCTTTGTCTCTACGGACAAAACCTTCGCCGACTACACGGCGGAATCTCTACGCGCTCTGGCGCTAACTTCCGTCTTCTCCTGCTCTCTCGTCTCCGCTGCTCGGTTAAATACCTTCCGCGCGACCTTCCAGAAGGTTCTCGTCATTTCGTCGGCGCGATACGCAGCGAAGGCTGGGGAAAGGCGCGAGACTGTTCGAGGGCCGTCCCCGACCGATGCCTCAACCCGGCCGAACACGCCCCTTTTCTTCTAGAACTTTGCAGTGCTTGCCCGGCCACCGCTGCGGGGTGAGGAGGTTCATTGGCGAAGCCACGCTTCCGAGGGGAGAGCGTCGCGCGCCCGGGGAGCCTTTAGATGTTTGTTTTCTTTTTTTTCGTTGACCTCGTGGCGTCATTCCGGCGCGTTATCGCAAGAATTTGGCGGCACACCCATTTTTGAGCGCTCGTTCTGTGACACTGCCTCCCACTTTAAGAATATTATCTCATAATATTCAAAACCACACAAACGAGCGCGAACAGTCACCACACACTCTGAAAGACTGTAACACAAACCGTCGCTCATGACACTTCACATTCTCAATAGATCGCTCAATACAATTGTACACTGTAATTCAATTCCACAACACATGAAATATAGCCACAGGTACATGACTACAACACTTCATCCCACATTCCAAACAATACAAATGTATGAAGTTCTCTCATTACAACAATTACTATACTCACATCGTTACTATACATCACATCACCGTAACAAACATTTTGACTCACTCAACATACAGATGCGACACAGGACAACAAGAACATTAACACAACATATGGCACTCAGCCCTGCCAAACACAATCCGATTCTACCTCAGCACCTATCCTGTGTATTTCGAGCTGCGCTTGCGTCCTTTCTTGCGGTGCTCGCTCGATCTCTTCTTGTGTTTCCACGTTCTTTTTCAGCGAGCCCTTTCCAACGACGATATCTGAGGCGGCGTCTCAGCCATCGTTGTCACTTCCGACACCGTTAACGGGTCATGACGCTCAACCGATCCTGCCCGGTTATTCACCCGCTTGTTCACGTCCCGACATTTGGCCTGGCTGGCCAACTCCGTCTCCTTTACACTGTCGGTCGGTTGAGTTCTTGCCGACGTAAGTCCAGTTGCTCGGTCCGCGAACTCATTCAACACGATCAACTTCTCACTCACTGTCTCTTGCGCCGCGGCTTCCTCTTGGGCTCTAGTGAGATCCGTCACGGGATGCTCCTCCACTGTATCTCGCGGTCGTTGGGTTGGCGAGGGCTCTATCTTCGGGTCTTCCCCCAAACGTTCTGGATCATTCGGCCCTCGCGCCCCGTCGATGTTTCCGATGACGAGGTCGTACAGGGGGGTCGTCATGCATAAAGCAGTAACCTTCCCGCTGAAGTACGGGGTTTCAACCTCAATTTCTGCTTCGGGAAGCATCCAAACCGTACGGTCAATGAGGCAAACCGGTTTCGTTTTGCCTGTTAACTCACTCTCCCGCACCAGATTTCTTCGCACGATAACAGTGGAGCTGCCGGTATCTCTTAACACCGTAATCTTTTTGTCCGCAATTTTTCCAGGCAGCGTTGGCATTCCCTTCGTAACACCGGTTGGCTGTTTTGACATTACAGCACCCACAATAGAAATTTTCTCCCCATTCTTCAACTCTACGAATCCATCGGTGACGGCATTATTATCAGATTTCGGTGCCGCTTGCACACAGGATACCTGGTGAGTTTGACTCACTCCGTTCCGACAAGCGTCTGCTTTGTGCCCAGTCTGACCACACTTGAAACATTTTACTGCCGTAGGGCTCGTAAAGATCGTTCGACAGTTTTTCGCGCGATGACCCACTCGGTTGCACAGAAAACATCGCGGAATGCTCTCTGGTGCACGCTTCTTTTCTTCGGGAGTCAATTTCTTCGAATCATCAGGACAATCCTTCTTCTTGACCTTGGCCAAATTAGTTCCACCTTGCGCTTCTAAGAATTGATCAGCCAATTCAAGCATTCCTTCAAGTGACTCAACCTTCCTCTCTTTCAAGTACAGCGACAGGCTTGGGTGGCAACTAGTAAGAAATTGTTCTCTAATTAGGAGCTCTCTAAGCTCATCGTACCCCTGCGCTGTCCCTGAAAGTTCAATCCATCTGTCGAAATAATGACTAAGTCGGGCGGCGTACTGCGTAGCCGTCTCACCATCAGCTGGCTTTACTGTCCGAAATCTGTCCCGGAATCCTTCAACAGTAAATCTAAATCGCTTCAGCAAAGCAGTTTTCACCCTTGCATAGTTGGCTGCATCGGTCGGCGTCAGCCTACCGTACACACTGAGTGCTTCACCACTCAAGCAAGTACTCAAAGCAGTTGCCCATTGATGTTCCGGCCAATTCTGGCTCCTCGCAATCGTCTCAAATATGTGAAGGTACGCGTCAAGGTCGTCCTTCCTTTCATCAAACGCGACGAGCAGCTTGCTTGGGTTCAAGCGGATGCCATGATCTTCCCGTTCGCTGCTTTCAACTCTAGCTTGGGCGGGAGTTTCGCTTCGCTGTTGCAAACGGAGCCGATCGAGTTCCATCTCGTGCTGCCGCTGCCGTTCCCTTCCCTCTCTTTCTTCTTTCAGCTGTCGCTCCCTCGCTTCTCTTTCTTCTCTTGCCCTTTCGGCTGCCAACTTCTCTCTCTCCAGCTCCAACTTCAATTGCTGCTCTCTTTCTTCCTTCAGCTGTCGCTCCTTTGCCTCTCTTTCTTCTTTCAGCTGTCGCTCCTTTGCTTCTCTTTCTTCTCTCGCCCTTTCACCTGCCAACCTCTCTCGTTCCAACTCAGCTGCTTTTTCTTCCTTGGCTCTCTCAGCTGCCAACCTCTCTCTCTCCACTGCCTCTTTCTCCTTCTGGCTTACCCATTTCCGTAGTTCGGCGCCAGAAAGACCCTTCTTCTCACCAAGAGCGACTAATTTTCGAGATCCATGTGTCTCGCAATTGAAACCTTGCCGCGTGCAAAAAATATCTGCCTAACTCAGTATATCGGAACACTCTCCTGAACTCGTTAACGAGAACACTGAGCAACACACAAAATCGTTCCGATAGCACTGTCAACAACTCGAGGCTCTTTCTCACTACTTTGGACACACTGTGCACCAAAGGTCCTGTCGCGGACGCCAGATTAATTGTCACACCGGTCCCGTTAATTAGGGAGGCTATCGCCGGGCTAATTCCAAGGGCCGAGGAATCAGCCCCCCGAACCGCACCACGAAAGCGTGGACAATTTAGAAGTGGTCCTTTTTGGCACGCCAGCGGAGGCCGGCTGTGGCCCAAGGACAAGTCAGAGCCGAGAGTTGATAAACAAAACAAATAATATATTCTCAAAAATGGCAGATCGAAAACAACGCACAAGTATGCACACTCCACAACAGTTGAGTACAATATGTCACCAAACAAACAACGCACTACACAGTACAATCAGCCACACTTTAAACAACGGACACAGACAACAATACGCACTACAATGCAGTCGCATGCATTGAACAACCAAGACACTTAAAGACTAAAGAGATAGAAAACCTATTCAGTCCAAAGTTCTTGGAACCAAAGTCTAGATGATACTCTTCCGAGAATCACTCACTCAAAGTCCAGCGTTGTTGTCGTTCCGCAGCCCTCGAAGTTTCTCTTCCAGGAAACCTCGCCGAAGTTTCTCTTCCAGGAAACCTCCCGTCTTCAATAGGTCACTCTCCAAACTTCAAACTTCTTCGCCGGAACACGTCGGCTTCACACACGCAGCTGTTGCCACGCGTCTTCGCTCGATAGCGGTAAACACACACTCTTTCCTGTAGCTCGAGTCATCACCCCTCAGGTGGAAATCCTCTTCATCTCCTGCTTTGTCTCTACGGACAAAACCTTCGCCGACTACACGGCGGAATCTCTACGCGCTCTGGCGCTAACTTCCGTCTTCTCCTGCTCACTGGTCTCCGCTGCTCGGTTAAATACCTTCCGCGCGACCTTCCAGAAGGTTCTCGTCATTTCGTCGGTGCGATACGCAGCGAAGGCTGGGGAAAGGCGCGAGACTGTTCGAGGGCCGTCCCCGACCGATGCCTCAACCCGGCCGAACACGCCCCTTTCCTTCTAGAACTTTGCAGTGCTTGCCCGGCCACCGCTGCGGGGTGAGGAGGTTCATTGGCGAAGCCACGCTTCCGAGGGGAGAGCGTCGCGCGCCCGGGGAGCCTTTAGATGTTTGTTTTCTTTTTTTTCGTTGACCTCGTGGCGTCATTCCGGCGCGTTATCGCAAGAATTTGGCGGCGCACCCATTTTTGAGCGCTCGTTCTGTGACACTGCCTCCCACTTTAAGAATATTATCTCATAATATTCAAAACCACACAAACGAGCGCGAACAGTCACCACACACTCTGAAAGACTGTAACACAAACCGTCGCTCATGACACTTCACATTCTCAATAGATCGCTCAATACAATTGTACACTGTAATTCAATTCCACAACACATGAAATATAGCCACAGGTACATGACTACAACACTTCATCCCACATTCCAAACAATACAAATGTATGAAGTTCTCTCATTACAACAATTACTATACTCACATCGTTACTATACATCACATCACCGTAACAAACATTTTGACTCACTCAACATACAGTTGCGACACAGGACAACAAGAACATTAACACAACATATGGCACTCAGCCCTGCCAAACACAATCCGATTCTACCTCAGCACCTATCCTGTGTATTTCGAGCTGCGCTTGCGTCCTTTCTTGCGGTGCTCGCTCGATCTCTTCTTGTGTTTCCACGTTCTTTTTCAGCGAGCCCTTTCCAACGACGATATCTGAGGCGGCGTCTCAGCCATCGTTGTCACTTCCGACACCGTTAACGGGTCATGACGCTCAACCGATCCTGCCCGGTTATTCACCCGCTTGTTCACGTCCCGACATTTGGCCTGGCTGGCCAACTCCGTCTCCTTTACACTGTCGGTCGGTTGAGTTCTTGCCGACGTAAGTCCAGTTGCTCGGTCCGCGAACTCATTCAACACGATCAACTTCTCACTCACTGTCTCTTGCGCCGCGGCTTCCTCTTGGGCTCTAGTGAGATCCGTCACGGGATGCTCCTCCACTGTATCTCGCGGTCGTTGGGTTGGCGAGGGCTCTATCTTCGGGTCTTCCCCCAAACGTTCTGGATCATTCGGCCCTCGCGCCCCGTCGATGTTTCCGATGACGAGGTCGTACAGGGGGGTCGTCATGCATAAAGCAGTAACCTTCCCGCTGAAGTACGGGGTTTCAACCTCAATTTCTGCTTCAGGAAGCATCCAAACCGTACGGTCAATGAGGCAAACCGGTTTCGTTTTGCCTGTTAACTCACTTTCCCGCACCAGATTTCTTCGCACGATAACAGTGGAGCTGCCGGTATCTCTTAACACCGTAATCTTTTTGTCCGCAATTTTTCCAGGCAGCGTTGGCATTCCCTTCGTAACACCGGTTGGCTGTTTTGACATTACAGCACCCACAATAGAAATTTTCTCCCCAATCTTCAACTCTACGAATCCATCGGTGACGGCATTATTATCAGATTTCGGTGCCGCTTGCACACAGGATACCTGGTGAGTTTGACTCACTCCGTTCCGACAAGCGTCTGCTTTGTGCCCAGTCTGACCACACTTGAAACATTTTACTGCCGTAGGGCTCGTAAAGATCGTTCGACAGTTTTTCGCGCGATGACCCACTCGGTTGCACAGAAAACATCGCGGAATGCTCTCTGGTGCACGCTTCTTTTCTTCGGGAGTCAATTTCTTCGAATCATCAGGACAATCCTTCTTCTTGACCTTGGCCAAATTAGTTCCACCTTGCGCTTCTAAGAATTGATCAGCCAATTCAAGCATTCCTTCAAGTGACTCAACCTTCCTCTCTTTCAAGTACAGCGACAGGCTTGGGTGGCAACTAGTAAGAAATTGTTCTCTAATTAGGAGCTCTCTAAGCTCATCGTACCCCTGCGCTGTCCCTGAAAGTTCAATCCATCTGTCGAAATAATGACTAAGTCGGGCGGCGTACTGCGTAGCCGTCTCACCATCAGCTGGCTTTACTGTCCGAAATCTGTCCCGGAATCCTTCAACAGTAAATCTAAATCGCTTCAGCAAAGCAGTTTTCACCCTTGCATAGTTGGCTGCATCGGTCGGCGTCAGCCTACCGTACACACTGAGTGCTTCACCACTCAAGCAAGTACTCAAAGCAGTTGCCCATCGATGTTCCGGCCAATTCTGGCTCCTCGCAATCGTCTCAAATATGTGAAGGTACGCGTCAAGGTCGTCCTTCCTTTCATCAAACGCGACGAGCAGCTTGCTTGGGTTCAAGCGGATGCCATGATCTTCCCGTTCGCTGCTTTCAACTCTAGCTTGGGCGGGAGTTTCGCTTCGCTGTTGCAAACGGAGCCGATCGAGTTCCATCTCGTGCTGCCGCTGCCGTTCCCTTCCCTCTCTTTCTTCTTTCAGCTGTCGCTCCCTCGCTTCTCTTTCTTCTCTTGCCCTTTCGGCTGCCAACTTCTCTCTCTCCAGCTCCAACTTCAATTGCTGCTCTCTTTCTTCCTTCAGCTGTCGCTCCTTTGCCTCTCTTTCTTCTTTCAACTGTCGCTCCTTTGCTTCTCTTTCTTCTCTCGCCCTTTCACCTGCCAACCTCTCTCGTTCCAACTCAGCTGCTTTTTCTTCCTTCGCTCTCTCAGCTGCCAACCTCTCTCTCTCCACTGCCTCTTTCTCCTTCTGGCTTACCCATTTCCGTAGTTCGGCGCCAGAAAGACCCTTCTTCTCACCAAGAGCGACTAACTTTTCGAGATCCATGTGTCTCGCAATTGAAACCTTGCCGCGTGCAAAAAATATCTGCCTAACTCAGTATATCGGAACACTCTCCTGAACTCGTTAACGAGAACACTGAGCAACACACAAAATCGTTCCGATAGCACTGTCAACAACTCGAGGCTCTTTCTCACTACTTTGGACACACTGTGCACCAAAGGTCCTGTCGCGGACGCCAGATTAATTGTCACACCGGTCCCGTTAATTAGGGAGGCTATCGCCGGGCTAATTCCAAGGGCCGAGGTATCAGCCCCCCGAACCGCACCACGAAAGCGTGGACAATTTAGAAGTGGTCCTTTTTGGCACGCCAGCGGAGGCCGGCTGTGGCCCAAGGACAAGTCAGAGCCGAGAGTTGATAAACAAAACAAATATTATATTCTCAAAAATGGCAGATCGAAAACAACGCACAAGTATGCACACTCCACAACAGTTGAGTACAATATGTCACCAAACAAACAACGCACTACACAGTACAATCAGCCACACTTTAAACAACGGACACAGACAACAATACGCACTACAATGCAGTCGCATGCATTGAACAACCAAGACACTTAAAGACTAAAGAGATAGAAAACCTATTCAGTCCAAAGTTCTTGGAACCAAAGTCTAGATGATACTCTTCCGAGAATCACTCACTCAAAGTCCAGCGTTGTTGTCGTTCCGCAGCCCTCGAAGTTTCTCTTCCAGGAAACCTCGCCGAAGTTTCTCTTCCAGGAAACCTCCCGTCTTCAATAGGTCACTCTCCAAACTTCAAACTTCTTCGCCGGAACACGTCGGCTTCACACACGCAGCTGTTGCCACGCGTCTTCGCTCGATAGCGGTAAACACACACTCTTTCCTGTAGCTCGAGTCATCACCCCTCAGGTGGAAATCCTCTTCATCTCCTGCTTTGTCTCTACGGACAAAACCTTCGCCGACTACACGGCGGAATCTCTACGCGCTCTGGCGCTAACTTCCGTCTTCTCCTGCTCACTGGTCTCCGCTGCTCGGTTAAATACCTTCCGCGCGACCTTCCAGAAGGTTCTCGTCATTTCGTCGGTGCGATACGCAGCGAAGGCTGGGGAGAGGCGTGAGACTGTACGAGGGCTGTCCCCGACCGATGACTCAACCCGGCCGAACACGCCCCTTTCCTTCTAGAACTTTGCAGTGCTTGCCCGGCCGCTGCTGTGGGGTGAGGAGGTTCATCGGCGAAGCCACGCTTCCGAGGGGAGAGCGTCGCGCGCCCGGGGAGCCTTTAGATGTTTGTTTTCTTTTTTTTTGTTGACCTCGCGGCGTCATTCCGGCGCGTTATCGCAAGAATTTGGCGGCGCGCCCATTTTTGAGCGCTCGTTCTGTGACACTCGGAAAAAACTTTCAATCTACAGTCAGTCGGTCTTCTAAATTGCCATTCATTTCGCCTTTCTTTCATGCCTTAAGACAAATTTAGACAAGGGGAAAAATGCCGTGCTTTTAAAACATAGTTTTATTCCTTTTTTCTAGGACCTATTACAAAAATAAATTATTCTACAGAGCGAGAGTGCATGCAACCGCATTTCCCGAGCGATGGCACTTTTATCCTTGGTGTAGCTTCTGAACAAAAAAAAATTGTGTGCGTGGAGATTTCTTTCATTTACGTTTTTTTTGCGGCTCCATTCATCATAGTGGAACGTTTTTGTGAGTTCTCACCGTGAGAGGCAGCCAAGTGAACGCCAAACTGCGAGAGAAAACTGTCGGACAGTGCACGTGGCTATTCAGAAAAAAGATTTAGGCTGCAGGGAGGCTTTGCCATGCGTATAGAGATTTTGAACAGCCAAGGAAATACTAAGAAAGACGAGGACACTTCAGACACCAATCTGGCATTTTTGTGCTGAACCTTCTTAGTACGACGAATTCTTTAGAAAACTGCCAGCACTTTGAGCGTTGCTATCTATCTATCTATCTATCTATCTATCTATCTATCTATCTATCTATCTATCTATCTATCTATCTATCTATCTAGCTAGCTAGCTAGCTAGCTATCTATCTATCTATTTATCTATCTAGTCTGTCTGTCTGTCTGTATGTATGTATGTCTAGCCGCCTACGCGTGGTTGCTCTCATGATGGCGTCTTAACTTGGTGTAGACTAATATTGATATGCGAGATGAGATGACTTCAGTAGTATGACAATGTTGTAACAATATCAACAACATGAAATTAATGTCCCATACTTTATCGGAATCCTTACTTTTACACAGTTTAGGTGCATACACGTACATCACTGGTTGCGGTATGCGGGTATGTGCCATAGGGGACTGACAATTTACATCTACATGGGGAGGCTGGGCAGATATTAGTGACTTGGATGTCCCAGGTTAAACGAATCATACATCGGTATCGTACGCTCAAAGAATGCGAAGGTGAAAAATTCGAGAGATCCCATGCATTTTGAAAATAGATATTATGCGAAGCATGCTGATGAAATGGGGCTGTGTAGTAAGTTTTTTACTAAATGGCGATACCTATATGTACAAATGCGTACACAGACGTACGATAAATGTGAGAATATGTTTGATATAAACAGTTGCGTAAGGATGCCTACAACAACATGGATATTAAAAACACCACAAGGGGTATGCTGATGTGAAGCACAGATGCTCGCCAGCATGGTAGCCCTTGACACTGCTATATACCTGAACTTCAGTGGATTTGATAACCAAAATTTGATAGCTAGCACTACAATGAAAGTGACGTTTCAAGAACATTAGCGTCTATGTCAAAAGTCGTTCCATAACCTCGCATTGCTCTGTTGTAGAACATTCAATGCTACGCAGAATGCCGGGCTTTGATTCCTGCTGGGACCCTGATGTTTAGTCTTCACACTTGTCAGTTTTTTCGCGCAATGAAAAACCCATGTCTGGTATTGCCGTTCCTGAGTAGATATGAACTGCCGATCGCATAAGGCACATCGCATGAGCACCTGTGGCACATACGCGCCCTCGGATATGTGCCACAAGTCTGTAGGTAAGGGTTTGACGACGTAGGTGAGAACACTGTGACATTTTTCATATCAGGACCAGTGAATGATATTTATCAAATTGACATAGCCCCGTATAAAACTTTTTGTTACTGGAATTAATGGGAATAATTGCAAGAGCACGCAGACGTAGACAGCTGGTTAGATAGATAGATAGATAGATAGATAGATAGACAGATAGATAGATAGATAGATAGATAGATAGATAGATAGATAGATAGATAGATAGATAGATAGATAGATCTGGGAATCGTATGGGTGAGTAACAAAACGTTGCCCGAGTGTGACCTCATATATTATAAATTGAGTGACGTAAACTGACATGCAGAGTCCACGACAAAATGAGTTCCTAAGGTTCATAATGTCAACGTTGAAGTCGCTGACTTCTACAGGATTTGGTACTTGTACGTGTTTTATTTGTTCTTTCACAATTGTGATTTTTCATGTACGGTTATTCTTTCTTTGATTCTTATACACACCTATGTTTAGTTTGTAGCAACTGTTTTTTATTTATCATGACTGCAGACATTGAGAGTAAACCGCGCTAGGTCCTTAGCTCTACACTGTACGTTGAGGTTGCAGATCATTATGAAGGTTTTGTGCTTCTAGGTGTTTTACATAGATTCATCAGATTTACGATTGATATTAGTGTATTGTTAGACCTCTGCTTGTGTCTCAAATCTTCGCGCCTCTCCGTACTAGACACCGCGGACGTGAACGGACAAACCTCGCCCTATAGGTGCTTCGCCACCGAAAATAAAAATCTAAGCAGGAATTGAAGCCGAGGATTGAAGATTCTGCGTCGCAATAAGGTATTTCACCAGAAAGGCATGCCTGGTCTTGCAACTGCTTTGGAATGAAAAAAAACTTTCGAGGCTACCACAGCTGCTGCTTTGTAGTGAGTACGTTAGTGATGGCGTCGTTAGGCAATTAAGAACAAGTTTGGGAAGGTTCGATGATGTTCCCAAAAAGAAAAAAAGAAAGCAGAACAACATTTGCTGTCATTCTTCACTAGGCTTGAACGCTCTGTAAACATCCTGTGATTACGTTTTGATCGCCAGTGCACCTACATTGTAGCGCTGGCGTCAAAAGATTGTGGCGAAAAATTTGTGTTATAGTACAGAGGACAGCTATGAAATAGTGCGTGAACAGTTGTGGCACGAAATACGTTTTGCCTTTGTACTTCTGTTTGCAATAGCAATCTGTTATTTTTTACACGCTGTTGTATTGTACCTGACAACAGACTACGAACAGGGCTGGATGCGGAGATAGATGCCACATAGTTAAAGTGACCCTAAAATTCTTTTACAATTTTGTATAAATACATTGATCCATCAGCCCTTAGCATGATTTGGTTATTGACTTACGTGCATTGCGCCATCTATACAAAAGAATGGGGGGTACAATTTTTGTGTTATACACAACCTCATTAAGAAAGTCTCCTCGTTACGTTGGTTCGTTCTTCTTATTTTGTGTTATTTGCACAAATAATTACAGGAGCTCCAACATGCGAAACACTACGGATCGCAGCAAATCAGCTCAACAATCAATGAATTTCCTGCATCTTTCGAAGCATTGTTCTATATTACCCGACTCCAGGTGAAGATCTCATTGTATATGTTCGGCGTCCGTCATTGATCCTCCATTGGGCAGCGAGCGTCGTCGGCCTGTGTGAAAGTGTGATCCACGTTTGTGTGAAGTACGTGACTTTGTGTGTCAGAAGATTTCTTCGCTTGGACATTGTAAACCGCTTAAGCTATGTGGTGGGCGGAAAATGTAGCAGCTGTGACTTGTGAGGCTGCCTCCTCGTATAATGCACTTATAAGGCATCTGGCGAATGGAGTCAATCGTCTCAGGAATTGGCGCCTTGCTCTCAATATTTGATCAGCACAAGGATCTAAGCGTCTGCTTCTGTAATGTCACTCCAGTAAATACAACCATATCGCCCGCCTTAACCCTTTTCGAAGAACGTTCTCAAATATTTTTGTTTGCCCGCATGCTTATGCGGAGTTTTGCCGTACAGTAGCATAATATATTGACCATGTGTCAGAGAGCGGAAAAAACCCATCTTTTTTAGGAGAAAATTGCACACTGCGCCATTGCTCCTCAAACTGAATGCATACAAAACACCAAATACACCGTCCTTACAATACGCCGATCTCATACGGAGTTGACATCAAAAGCTTCTCATTAGTAAATTAGTGTGAATACAAAACTTTTGTACATTCACATTCCTTGAGGCAGTCTATTTTTACAAGCTTGCCCACAAGTGTAAACTTTTCACCTCTTTCGCAACGCAGAATTCTCTCGTGACTAAAATTTCTTTGCCATTTATAGCATAGTCGCTTCCACAGAAATATTTATTTATTTATTTATTTATTTATTTGTGTATGTATTTATTTCTTTATACATGTATTTTTCATGCCATCTGCAGAGTTACAGAGAGCAGGAACGTGGTTCAATTTAGATGAAGTCTTGGGCACGTAGGAGTGAAAGTACATGATGGTAAGTCTGAATGGCACGAGAACTTACGTAGTGTCGATGCGATATGAAACGTAAAATGGTTGCAAGACCAATGTGCATTTCATTTCAAGATTCTAACTTCCTTCCCGTCATTCACGTGTTTGCGCACTCAGGATTCCTGAAAAATTTTCGTGAACGTGTATCATGTTTTCAATACCTGTGAGATCCGCCCAAACACTCATTGCAACTAAACCATTCGAAAAGAATTTATTAAATCATTCATGAAATAATTACAGTGTGTCCAATTTGAATTACGAGTTATTGACAATGTTTGTACTTACTTCTTGTTTCTTCTATTTATTTCATTTTCATTGTTCTAGTATATGTTTCCTTGTCCCCACTCCTTCAAAGGCCCTGTTAGGGCTGCGTTATATGCTAAAAATATATAAATATAAATGGCTCGCAGGGAGGTGCCACCAATGCGCAGCATATCTCATCCATTTTTTGCACTTTGTCTTTGTTCGTCGGAGGTGTGCGTTTCTGTGCGCACTCAACGGACCTCAATTTGTCGAATACACTGCCGTAGCCAGCAAATGTGGCGTGTTGGATGAGTTGAAGACCCAAAGAAGTGATGATATGCAATATATACGTACAACTTCTCGAAGCTTTGTTGATAGCCGGTGAATCGCTTAATTTGCGGTGCGAATAATTTGATTATGCAGTCGAAACACTTGCGAAATTTCAAAAATTGTTTCGTTACCTGTAATTGGCGAAGTTAGTTTCACAGAGGCATTTTTGTCCCAGAATGTCTTTTAGGGACCATTGAGATTTGGCTTCTGTCTAGAGTTCAACGGTAGACGCTGCTAGATATGAAAGTTGAAGATGGCCACGGCCTTTTGAAAAGCTGTTTACTGAAAAGCAAAAGCTATTTAATAGTGGGTAGGGGGGGGGGAGCTCTACGCAGTTTCCTAACGACATTTAGAGCAGCCGTTTGGCAGCCGCCATCGAACGATAATCACCACTAACCCCGAAAATTTTGCATATCTTTGTAAATTGATTAGACGGAAATGCAATTGAATATTTCTTCAGAGCATTACAGATTTACTTGCGGGAAAAGCTCCGGAAAGCACGGGATGAAAATATTATCTTTTTTTATAATAGAGTCTAAAAGTTACCAGAAAATTTAATTAAACACCACAGCCATACATGCAGCGCAAAGCCTTTGTTAATAAAGAAATACCCTGGGGACTAGGCTCGCATAAAAAAACGTTTATTTGTGCGTGTATTCCATACGTTCTGAACAGCGTCCCGGAGTGGTTCGCAGTAGAAACTCATACTCAAACAGTGTAGAGACGAGTCTCGAGTTGCGCGAAAATGCTGGTGCACTATTCCGCCAAAATATCGACTCGGTTAGTCCTCAAACGTACATGATCACTCTATACTTAGTAGCACAATCATAACCACCTTTGTGGATCTCTTAAATCAACGAAAGTCGATAAAAAAGCTAACGGATGTCTCAGCAAATGCGTGCTCTTTCATCGGCATAAATGTATGTTGATAATTGATAGTGTGCCGTTTTGCGTTTGGCGTGATTTATTGCTAATAGGGTCAAGTGCATCTGAACTTGCCAAAAACACGGCTTATGCGCACTTAGTTTTCAGTTCAACACGCAAATTATGCAGACCGGAGCGTTAGCTGTCTTTAAAAAACTTATAATACATTAAAATCCTCCCAAAATTGAAAAAAACATTTTTCGATATTGCCCATCATTGAGTCGCTCTTAGAGTTCTTGAATATAATTGTACCCACAATATGTGCCTAGGTCTTGACATGTCATAAATTATGACCCCTGATGAGACTCCCGAATTAGATAAGGCATGGCAGGTCACGTAGAGAAGATTACAATGATCATTTCGAAATCCTTATGTATAGTTCAAGATGGACCATTCGATGTACAATGCCCAGCGTAAATTCTATCCTAAGACGGCTAATTTATTTCATAAGATCTGGGAGTGCCAAGTTAATGCAAGTATATCGGATGATCATAATCTTACAATAGTCGAGTGGGAGGCGACCCTGTCCAGCTCTGACCTAGTGCAGCAACCGGCCCTGGACGAACGAGTCTTCCGGACTAGGTGGTCAAACCACTATAACCACTTATTTATTACCAATAAATGCTTTATTCTCTCACTCCTGATGACACCAAGAAAAGGGGCACAGGCGTACACCCAGGTGCCTGAATGGAGAAACTCTTTCAGGCCTCTTGCTCACACAATGAACAGACAATTTATTTAATTTTTACAGAAGTTTGCCAACTAGGCGAATAGACGCACCATTACATTAGACACGAGATGGCCAGCAAAGGCCAGAGAGAGAAACCCAGCAGCGCACACGCGACGCTTCTTTTTTAACCCCAGATCTATGCCCGTTCTTCTTGTCCGACGCCGACTGCACGTCTAAAAATAGTCGACGTACGGATGATCCATTAAAAAACACCACGTCGACTCTAGCCGGCAATGGCTCTGGGCACCACAAATGTGCAGAATTGGCAATCAGGATTAGACAAATGGGCTAGAGTGCAAGGAAAATTCCAAGCAGCAGAAGAGTAGGGAGATTCGAAGAGAACGTGGCGAGTGCTAGGATGTCATCAGACCATTGACTGAAGAAGCACCATCGGGTTTCCTAGCCAAGCCAAGCAGTCTTCAACCAGCCAGGGCCTCCTGTCGACGGGTTCCCGCTCTGGAGGACCGTAGCCATCGTGTCGTGGTAAACTCCTGCCCAGGGCTTGCGGTCTTCATGTCCTACAGGCAAGAAGCAGCAGTCGAGCAAGAGCCTGAGTTGAACGTCGAGTACCTTGCCAGGGTTCCTCTAGTTTCTCAACCGGTCGCCCAGCAGCCACCATTCTCTCACCGACACCAGCCTGGCTGCATCCGAAAGCACGGTCCACCGTGTTTCGGTTGTGTAATGTTAGCCAAGCCTCAACGACACTGGCATGACTCACTACCATTCTGGCCCCACTCTGCCACTGAGCAACGTCAGGGCTATCTTCTTCCGTAGATTAAGGTCTTGAGCTTTCGTTTTGGATGTCATCATAATGTATGTCATCATAATGGTTTTACTGCGTCCAGTGAACTTTCAATTAGGTGCTCCAAATATTGGGCATTTATGACACTTTATTTGTGTATTAAAAGCGTTTGTGTTATTCGTTAAACACACCTCTTTGTCGTTTTAGGTGGCTCAGCCACTGAGAGCTAGAACAAAGCCGAAAATAACGTACATCACTATGCTCTTAGAGTCTGGAGAGCCATCTTGCTTGTGATGACGAAAAGACGCTGAAGCCCAGGAGTTCTGAACATTAGCTAATAAAAAAGTGTGCCTCAAAATGATCACCGTTAGTGTGGTTAGCAACGTGTCCTTCGAAGCCGAGTCGTCTTTCTTCACGTGTTCGGGAAGTCGTGGTCGTAGATTCGACTCCCAGTGGGTATTTTGTTTTTCTTTATTCTGTATTTATCTGCTATTTTAAATAAATTTATATAAGAAGATGCTTGTCATCTGCTAGAACTTATTTTTACAGTGTACTAGAACGTTATTACACTTAGCTGGCTGATAGTGAAATCTCCAGTCTTCTCTCTTTTAGAAAGAACACATAATAATTTAGGAACTTTTCTAGAGAGGAGGTCACCGAGCTATCTTTTTTTTTACACAAATATTTTATGACTTGGTCCATCGTGGCTCCACTGCCGTATTTCCATCATGAAATCGACGTTGTAAAATATTCACTAGTACATCATCTGTTAGTGCATATTTTACAACGTCGTTTTTGTGGCGAAAATACGCCAGTGGAGCCGTGGTGCACCCAGTCATGAAAGATTTGTGTAAAAAAACAGTTCAAGCCCTATTACACAACCAATTTGGACAGGGGCCATTTATATTTTAGTGCCCTCCTTACATAACATTTCACACTGATCAACAAGCGCGCAACTGTTTAAAATCTCCCAGCATTACAACTTGTTAAAGAATACTTTAGAGCGAATTCATAGCTAGACGTTAAGAATCCACCTCTCGCTTTCATCGAAAATGCTCACCAGTTGGATAACCACCTTTCAGACATGCCTTATTATTATTTTCTGTATATTTAAAGAGGCATGATTGCCTGTGTTTCTAAAGCAAAGAAAATTATCAGGAAATGCCGAAACAGCATTTTTTCTTATAAAGTGTAGCTGCTGCGCATTGTTGTGATTAATAGTGGAGAAGTCACACAAATACTCCCTATCACGGCGTAGAAGAAGTGTCTGCATCAGCGCCCGGGCGCTGATCTGCGATGAAAATGCGTGGAGGGCCAAACTTCGCAAAGTGTTTGTGCAAACAAAAGCTGCTCCCTTAACGCTTGAGGGGTTTGTGAAGAAATATAAGCACCTGGTGGAGTTTCAGCACTCAGCGAAACTCGGTCTTCATGTATGAAGTGGAAAGCCGGTTGTTAACGACGTCTTTGTTGACGTGCGAGGTTGCATCGTAGAATTACTTTATACCAATGCGGAGTATTGGACAGATTGCATCGTAGAAGTGGAGCCGTAAAGTGGAACGTTTTGAAAAGCACAAAAGCCGGGTTCTATGCACTGATAATGCTTGGTATTTGGTGCGGTATTTGAATATTATAGCAACTCAAAAATTGTAGAATTGTTAGAGTGCATATACCTGATATACTTGCGAGTTGAAGTTGTTTATGTATGTTTTATAGATAAAAACTCACCATTGATTTTCATGAAACAATTTCAATGTGGCTAGGTTCCTGTCAGCCCCATCATAGTGGTCTAGTGGCTAAGGTACTCAGCTGCTGACGCGCAGGTCACGGGATCGAATGCCGGCTGTGGCGGCTGCATTTTAGATGGAGACTAAAATGTTGTAGGTCCATGTGCTCAGATTTGGATGCAGGTCAAAAAACCGCAGGTGGTCAAATTTTCGGGGCCCTTCACTGCGACGTCCTCATAGTGATTTTGTGGTTTTGGAACGTTACACCTCATATATATCTATCAGCACCTACACACAAAGACTTGTTTCTGTTTGAATGCTATATCTAAATAACACCCTATTTTGATGAATTTGGGTCAGGCTTTCTGTTTTTGATCTATTGAAACCTTTTACGATTTGGTGATGGCGCAGCTGCTTGCCACTTCGCTGTTGCATGCACTCTGACATTGGGCCGTACGTTTACCTAAAATACCCAATAATCTACTATAACCAATTTGGGTTGCTGATTATCGCAACCCGAAAAATAACTTCTACAATGGATCACGCAATGCTGCGATTCTGTCTTGGTTTTCTGCTCTCGCATGCTTCTTAACTCAGATGGGGGAAGCGCCTCTCCAGGGATTTCGGACCGAGGCGGCTCGTGCCTTATCTGTAACGTGAGCCGGTGCCCCGGGAGCACAAGTGAGGCTTTGAACGCAGGGAACCACGCCTGGCGAACTGCCCGGAAAGTTCTCTCTGTGGGTAAGCAGCGAATACTCACCATCTGCAGTTGCAGTGTCTAGAGACAAAGACTACAACTGAGAAAGAACTTGGAAGTCGCAGGACGCGGCCATATTAGTCCACAGGCAGGCAAGTGCTCGTTAGAAGAAAAGTTCTCACTATTATTACACTTGGTAGATAATTAGTTTCACGTTATTGCAATATTACTGGCGTGCACGTCGCGCCCGATAAAAAAAAGTATTGACTGCCTTCCCCTCGAACGTGGCTCTTCAGAGAAGCAGTATAAAAGACAAAAAACTTTGATGGATGGTATTTTTTGTTACTTAGGAGTAATGGTAATGATAAAAGACTGTGTGGTTGCTGTAGTGCGTGTTCCCTTGAGGTAAAAATACAGGTAGTTTTCGAACCAGCTTTAAATAGATGTCAACTTACCAATATGTTGAGCTTGGGAATCCACATTTACGGAAAAGTGTGTGCGGAAGTGGCCTTAATGAATTGTTTCAGGCATCATTAACTCAGCGCCAATATATGGTAATTATGCATACGCAATGTATAACGTATCAAACATACTCTATTGAGCAATATGAGTTCGAACACGCGAGCGCACGGTGTACAGCCTCGCACGCTACATCGACTGATTCGCAGTGTCCGTTGTCAGAAGCATAGTGGAAAGATTGGCACGCTTTCCGTATCTGTTGCCGATCTCACATCGCTATTGTTGCTGCAAAACGGCGACTCATAGATCATTAGTGGCTGCCAGTGGTGATGTTAACTCACATAACGCGCACAGCCCCACCAAATGGCCCATTAGGCTATGTACATGCGGGGATATCGGCTGTCAAGTCGGCAGCCATGTTGTCATGCCTGTATTTTTAGAAGATTGTTTTGGCTGTGCATTTTGATACCCGCCTTTCACTCTGTTTTTCGCGCATTTTTCTACATGGTATTATGTGCCGTTTTCCCGCAGCGCTAGCAAAAAGGGTGTGCCAGCAGACGGGGAACAGCGCCCTTTTTTACACTCCGGTTCTGAGAGCACGATCCACGTATCATGTTATCTAGTTTTTAAGGATGTTTGCGACGCGCTCGCGCGTTCGAGCTTATATTGTTCCTGATAGTACATTGATGGGCACGTAAATTGTTAGGCATACCATGGGGGACCACTTCGAAGTAAATTTTACCGTACAATTTTTTTACCATGTACTATAATGTATGTTAGCCTTTTCGTACATCACTTTCATCAAAACATTACTGCCAAAGCCGGTGAATGAACTGGTCACCACTAAGCATGCTCACAGCTAGGAAAAGAATTCGGTGAGAAATGGTAGTGAAGCATTGCTGGGTGTGAACGAAAGCACAGCGGATGAGAAAAACACCAAATGAATTGTTAGCAGAAAGAAGAAGTGAGACTCCACGCAAGAAGTGTTTTTTGAGAATGTTGGTTGTTTCGAAAAAAAGTTATCCTATTCGAAAAATGTTATTTTGTGAATACAGTCGGTTTCTTCGCTGAGCTTGCACTCGTGAACAATTATAATGATGGGTCTGGTGTTTGTTGGATTACTTCATTTGCCTAATTTTCGTAAGCAATCACCAAACATGCTTTCAATTTTTTTACTGCATCGTAGCACATTTGTATGAGATGCAAATGGCAAACCTGTACAAATAAGTAAAAAATTAGAGAAAAGCCTCTGTATTTCAAGAATTGTGGAATACATCCATCCTTGAACGGTGCTCTCGGATTAGGTTCAAGAAGATAATACGTTGTTTTTGTTAAACAATGATATTTTTTCAATATAACAAAGAAGAGGACCAATAATTATTCGGTAATGACTGTAGTCGACAGAATTTTTAGTATTACATTCTTACATAGGTTCTCAAAGTCTCATCAACGTATTTATTTCTAATCGCGTAAGCCGATCACCAGAATAAATTTCAGGATTTTAATATTTACAACAACAAATGCCCATAACGCAAGGTGTGTTGCACTGCAAGAGAGAACAAAGAAGCAGTCGAAGTGTTATTTGCATTTTTACAGATAGTTTAGAAAATATCACACAATGGACAGATTATCAGCACCTCAAATTTCCATGGAAAGCCCAGTGGAGTCCGTCAAAAAAACTTGGAATTATAATCTCCAGATTCTGGTGCCGTGTCCCCCCATTAAATTTTTATTTACACAGAGCTGCTCTCACACTTTCCCCCTTTGTCCATTCTGCGAAGAATCAGAAAATATTGAACATTTTTGCTCATGTCGTAACTATGCATTAATTAGGAAACGACTTTTAGATATTCCATTTGCGAAGCCAGGTTTAAATTTAACCACAGAAAATGTTCTAAGTTTTGGTGCCCTTGTTTTGGGAAATTGCCACAGAGATGCATTCGATGCGGTGTGTAATTTTATTCAAGACTCTAAACGTTTTTTCAACATAAAGCCCACGTTAACAGATACCCTTCCCCAAAAAAAAACGGGTCGAAAAGTAATTTTCAATTCTGGATAAATCCGTGACAAACCAAACTAATCGGTTTTGGCAAAACCGGCTGTCTGGTCTGCTCCTAAAATCAAGTTGTAGCTATTAGTGTCTACTTTGTTGCTGATTCTTTTTTCTCACTATCTAAATCTTTGGTTTCTTTTTTTTTAACATACTGTCTTCACTATACAACTCTCCCAACCCCCCCCCTTTTTTTTCGTTGTAAGCAATAATGCAGTTATCGTCCATATGAGACTATATGTTCTCTTGGCCAATCCCCCAGAGGGGGTACGAGCCATGGATTAGAGGATACGAACAAACAAACAAGTTATTTGCAACCACCCTACGTTATGGTGCCTTCAAGTAATATTTAGACAGAAACTTTTGGACTCATTAAGAGTTAACCTCTGGGAAATACTCGTACTCATCCCTGTAGGTGCAATTTGGTTTGAATTTATTGTTATATACACCAAGTATGCAAAAAATTACCATATCAGTATATAAGTGGTCTTTCCAAAGACCGATTGGCCAATCTAGAAACAATCATTGTGATAGCGACTGACGCTCCTGTTTATAAAGAGAAGGCTGGCGTAGGAATCATATCATCCTCTCTAGATTTGGCTTTCTCAATTCGACTACCCGAATTTACCCCTATTTACCAAGCTGAGATACCGGCAATATTCCTAGCATTGCGTAAAGTGCCCCAAAATCTACCAGCGGTGATTTTTTTAACAGACTGTCTCTCTGTCTGTTCTGACTTAAGCTCACCAACTTTTTCGCGTATCTTAGAAACTTTCTACTCGCTCAATCCTAGACATGTGTGACTCGTTCAACTAGTTTGGGTACCAGATCATAAATGTTTAGCTCTCAATGAGCATGCAGATGCACTAGCTGTATTTTCCCTTGATGGTCCTGTTTTACCTATTTAGCCTTTTCTGAATGAATATATCACAGCATCACGCTTTGAAAATTGCACAACGGCCGATAACTTCGAAAAATATCCTTTGTTTTTATTGGACTATCCACTGCTAAAGTTCTCTTGGATGAACAAGTGGTGTTCATCAAGAATGGAAAAAATAGTGGTTACAAGGCTGCGTTGCCGAGTCCCTTCATTAAACTTTTACCTTCGCAGGTCAGGTGTGGCACAGTCATCTTTTTGCCTTCACTGTAATGTGACGATCTTTGGAGCACGTCTTTTTGTCATGCCGAAAAGTTTCAAAACTCGAAGGGAAAAACTACTGGAAGAACCCCTACAAAAGTTGGACTTGAAATGGACACTTCCAGTGATTCTTTCATTTGACGCAATTGCATTTGGTTTCTGCCACAGGAGCGTTTATACCGCTGTTACGAATTTCTTACGAAAATTTAAAAAAATGGAATGGTTAACATAGATAAATTCAGTTGTTTTCTGTATAGACCTTCTTTCTTTTTATGTGTGTTTATTATGTTATCCTTTTCAAGACTTTTTTGTTTGTTTAAAAATCTAACACGTTTAATTCATTATCTATATTACCTTATGAAGTCAACCCTTCTTTTCAAGAAGTAAATAATCTAAAAAGCAAGACACCGTCCCATCCACGGCCTATCCCCCTAGGGGGGTTGCGCTAAGTTGTTGAGGAACCAACAAATGAACCAACCCTACGTTGTTGATACTCATACGTTGCACTGTGCTGATTGCGCCAAGTTGTAGAGGAACCAACATTTGAACCAACCCTACGTTGTTGGTACTCATACGTTGCACTGTGCTAATACAATGAGCTATTCGTGGTATCAAGCGATAAAGCACCACGATACACCTCATGTTTTGTAAGGCAGGTGAATAAGTCGCCTCGTAAACTAAGGTGAGTTGAGAGCTACTCGTACATATACACACGTGAACGTGATAGTGTATGCGAAAGTAGCCACGTTCATAAAATTGCGCAATTATTCACCGTGGCATGATCTGATGTGAATTCTATAGTTGTTTTTTCTGCGAAAATGTTACTTTGGCGCAACTACATCCACAGCAAATTTTGCTATAAGGTTATACTAACTTAAACGTTCTATTTGGATGTTTCAAGTCGAGTTAACTCGTCTAAAGCTCCCTAGTCACTAATTGTTGGTAAGCAATGAATCTAGCCCATTCCAAAAATGTTAATACGGCAAATGATGTCAAGATTTAAAAGGCTATGAACTTTCATAAATGGTAGATTACGAGTGGTATCTTCAAGATGGAAATGCAAAAAAATATATCTTTCATATATACAGCAATAGCACATGCAACCTATCATTTCATGCTGTTCACAACACATACTGAAAAGTGGAAACACCCTAAGAAGAATATCATGAGTGCAACTTGCATCTATGCCAGTGGGTGATTCTTGATCGAATTAAGGAACATATAAACGAATGGGTCGGAGGCAAGGTACAACCGAGAGCATTACTGACAATCGAACATTACGTAGAAAAGTCCGTGTAGCTTTTTTATAGAATGGACGCACTTGTGCTGCTCATACATGTCTAAAGAAAGAAGAAAACGCACTAAAACGTTAAATAACTTTCGAACTATAAGGCGTCATGAAAAATAATGAGAGAGAAACAATTAGAAATTCAAAAGCGAAGGAAAAAAACAAGTTTTTTGTGGTACACAATCTAATAGCGAGGTACCGAAATTCTGCGACAGTTACGATTGTGACTGGCTCGACAATCTCGCTATCCAGTCGCTATCTCATATACGAACCGAAATTGTTTTCACAACATCGTGTCACCGTTTCTTGCATTCTATAAATATTAGAATTCGTGCGTCACGGGTACCTTACTTGACCAGTAAGAGGCAGCCACTCATATTCGGGAGACGTCCTCTACCGGAAAAGCAAGCGCAGCTGTCTGTGTGTCTGTGCACCTATGGATAACGTGTCTGTCTCATGCTCATTTCGAGATGGGCTATTAACAGTAGTTATAGCGGCGTCAGAAAAGCCTTAGCGATGATGAGGTGCGAAGCTAACGAAGGATACAAAAAAAATCAAAGTAAATTAAAAATGAAGCCTTTATTTTAACAGCAATACATACATTGTTTAATTCGCCATATATATTTAAACTAATAGCCAAAGTATTTTGGAGAACTTTGAAAGCATAACAAAACAAGGTTTGCTTTGGCGACGTCAGTTTCTCATGTGCGCCGAACTGAAGCCCTTCGTGTGCTACAAACACTCGTGTTTGCAGCGAGCTGCGTCCACGACAAAAAAGGGAGCATCATAAGTTTCCTTTACATAAAAAGGCACGTCATGAATCATTGGTCGGTTGTGAAAAAGACAAATAAATGCTAATTTTGTGTGTGTGTGTGTTTGGTATTGTGCCCCGTACAGCGAAAATGAGTTAGGGAGCTCCTTCTCTATAAATAATTTTATTAATTATTAGTATTCAAAATGTAGAAATTTGAACCTTTTTACTCAGTCCCACTAGCTATAAAAGGCTTGTCACACGCTTGATAACGCACAAGTCACAAAAAAGAGAACAGAAGAGCGTAAGGCACACGCTTTGGATTAGTTGAACAGTCACCTCCAATTTCTTTGTTTCTTTTTTCCCTCGCTTTTCCTTGCACTTTTCTGAAACTCAGATGATATTGCATCGCCTATGGGATTGGGCCAAATTTTACCAAGCGGCGACGCTTTTAATGATTTCTCGATTTGAGGTCGTGAGGAGAAGTAAACTCGTGGCATCAATATGGCATCATGACGGTGTCTCAAGATTCTATCAACTGCTATGTCATAATGACGTCGTGCGATGGAGCGAGGACATGAAATCATCAATGATGTGGGCGTTGTGCTACTTGTTTGTGGGCGTTGTGCTACTTTTCTCGCCGCCATTTCGCTACTGGAGTAGCTCAGCGTGATGATTTAGAATTTCGTTTTAATAAATTATCATCCATTTTCTAACGCAATATTGTACATTTCCTCACTGCTGGAGTTTCCACGGCCATTGCTATTCGTTTTATTAAAGGCAGGATTGTCTGCCGTTTTGAGATGAAGACAAATTGCTAATTTGACACCCCACACTCCGTGCTTCGGAATCACCCATGGGGATTTAAAGGCATCTTCTGAATAGTTTAACATTATACCAGAGAAATTTAGAAATGGTGTAGCTACACTCTTTCATTGAAGCAATGCAGAAAATATGAGAAGCTGCAAAAGTTCTTTAGAGTTTCATAGGCTAACGCTTACGAACATAGCAAAATCAGTTCATATAATGCAAGGGGATTAGTACAGAGTTATCAGTGCTGGAAGCGTTTCACCTCCAGTGCTTCGTACCAGGGCCTCGTGGAAGAAAAAACGGTGACCTCGTTTTTGATGCACTCAGAGCCATCACGCAGGAATCGATTTTGGCAGAGTCACCCGACGGCTTCTGCAAAACCAGGAAAAATCCATACGTGGAACTGTTGGCAAACACTTGCACTCTGTGCGAAAGAAACAGATTCACATTTCCATGTTACCGCAAAGCCATTTTCTCCTTTCTGGCAATCTCGTCAGCTCTGCTCTAAAGGTGGTGCACTCGTGGCTATATGCAGAGTTTCTGCACGCGAATTGTTTTTGTGCATATGTATTCGCCTTCAAGGGTTTTTCTCTTTCCGCCTCTATCTTGTGTGCCGAAGGAACAAAGTTGCGTTGTACTTTATTCGAATCAAACACTCAGACATAAGTTCAGTCCTATGTTTAGTTTTGTATTCATGGTCCGCAAAAAAGAGAGAATTCTTTCGATAGCATTTGCTTCTCTGCTTCAACTTGCGGGAGCTCCCAGTAAGCGCAACCAACCAAGGCAACATCGGAAACAAAGCAAATACCACTAGTGTGAGCGTTGCATAAATGTCAAACACGTGAGAGCATAAACGTCGTTTCTGTCAATCAATGCGTGCTAGCCAGTATGAGGTGCAGTTGCAACCACACACAAGAATGCTTGTGTATATAAGTTATTGTTGTAACAGTGAGGCGATTTTCTTTCACACTCTGTAGCATTACTTCTTGAATTCATGTGCGCAAGAACTTTATTGAGGGAAAAAGAAGTTTGGTAGGGCGTCATGTCTAAGGATCTACTAAGAAATGCTTTGGTTTGTGCGAAATCAATAACATTTTGAAATAACCCTGGGGTGTAGTTGCGTTCTATGAAAATAACGCCGCACACAAGTGTCATTAAAACTAGTTGCTTGTTATTTAGTGCGAAGCATTTTTGTTTGGACTGCAAACGATTTTGACATCTATCTATCTATCTATCTATCTATCTATCTATCTAGCTATCAATCTGTTTATCTATCTATCTATCTATCTCTCTATCTATGTATCTATCTATCTATCTATCTATCTATCTATCTTTATATCTATGTATCCTGCCGCCTATGACTGAATTTTCTTTTGATCACCCATATTTAATGATCAATAAGTTGAATCTATTGAATAAATAAATGAATAAATTAATAATCAAGTAAATTGTGAATGGGGATACACTTCATTTTCTTGGAGGAAAGCGACTGTTATGTAAGTAAAATTCTTGGCCAACAACTTTCGTCACCCCGACTTAATGGGCCAGTAGTGCACACGAACGCAGCTTTATTAGAATTGTGTATGTTATAATGTTTGAAAATACCTTCCGTATCAGTGCAATGCTTTTGATGATCAATAATTTATTTTTACTCAATATAAAATAAAAAATAAATGTGTGAATGTTAATACATTTCATCTTCATGGAATCAAGTGACTGTCACGTAAGTAAAAGTGTCGCAGCTTAGCCTCAAATGTGGAACAATAAATGCGAAGCAACCAATTGGAAACGTACGCCACGTTGCTCACGTAAAATGACGCACAAAACGTACTCACAGGTACAAATGAACACGACTAGTTGTCTCAGCCGTTACTTTACTGTGTCTGAAAACTGCACCCTATTCGCAAACAGAGGTGTGCAGGAAGTGCAGTAACCATTGTGCGCCCGGTAACTACAACATATTCATTTCGGTGAAAGCCCAACACGTACGATCCCACCCCCACGAAGTAAAAGTGCACATGCGTGAGCCTCTACCCCACCCCCCTTCCATGGGCCAAATTACGCGAGGGCGATCAAGGCATGAGCGCGCGTCGTGAAGATCTGATGACGCGCGCTCAATGCGCTATCTCGTTGGTGATGCTGAAAACACAGTAGTTTCTGCGAGATGGGCATTATGACAAGTGGTAGACAATGTAGCGCCACGCTAGATTTCCCCAGCAGGCAGCGCCAAAAAAGAAGCAAGCCACCAGAAATTTCAGAATGGCTGAGCTCCTCGCCTGGCTGGACGCAGCAGCTGGAAACCCGTTTACGCTCACGTCCCGATTAAAAGCTGAAACCACGGCATGGTCTTAAGCGCCGCCTTCTCGCCTCTCTTTCCTCAACATAAGGTTGATAGATTTGATTGATATGTGGGGTTTAACGGCCCAGAACCACCATATAAATATGAAAGACGCCATAGTGGGGAGCTCCGGACATTTCGACCAATTGGGGTTCTTTAACGAGCACCCAAATGTGAGCACAGTGGCCTACAACATTTCCACCTCCATTGGAAATGCAGCCGCCGCAGTCGAGATTCGACCCCATGACCTGTGGGTCAGCAGCCGAGTGCCTCAGCCACTAGACCACCGCGGCAAGGCTCAACATAAGGTGACCCCGAACCAACAGACATGCGACCAGCGCTGCACCGCTGCCTCTGAGCTTTGCGGCGACGTTTCAGCGCGCTCAGGCCTTGCAGCCGCACTTTGACCTGCCTCTGCTACCGTTCTGGACCTGAAGGACCTGGTTATCTCAAAGACGTGCCCTTCGACGAGCCATTGGCTGCCATATTCTCGTGACTCTGCCCGCAGTGCCACCATTCAAGTCAACCTACCCAAGGTATAGTTTATGCAGCTCGATGCCGTTGTTGCGGTGAATGACGTCACAGACCAGCCTTTGATGCACATCATTCTTCTCGGCGCCCTTGTGGTAGAAATGCGTACATCTCGCTGCCACTTCAAGCTCCAGCCCGTAGGCGTACGGTGACCCCAGATCTGCGGTGCTGTGCCTCCTACGGCCAATCCACAGTTCTCTTAGTTGATTTTGTTGACATGCCTGTAATAGCGATGGCATGTTCTAAGCCATCAATATATGAAGAGTTAAAAAGTTTTGTTGACGTAAAAAATTTTCTTCTGTTGACCGGCGACTTCCCAGTTTCCCTCACTGGAAACCGGGAAGGGCGAAGGGGGGAGCTTATGCAGCGCCACAGTGGATTTGCCCAGCTGGCCGCACCGACAAATAAGGGAGCCATGTGGCTCCTGTGGCGCAAGCCACCAGAAATTTCAGAACGGCTGAACTTCTGGCCTGGCTGGGCGCGGAGCTGTAAACCCGTCTACAGACGCGTCCCTAATAAAAGCTGAGACCACGGCACGGTCTAAAGCGCCACCATCTCACCTCTCCTTCCTCAACAATATAAATAGCTTGCCATTTCAACGCTGGAGAAGCTGCTCTTTCGCGACTCAGTGGCAAGCACCACGCGCTCACAAGCGAGAAATCGGACGTTCGACTCCGCACGCTGGAGACTTTTAAATACGAATGCATTTCTTAGTCGGGGCATGTCAGGCGTCTGTTGGTGTCTGCGCGCCAGCAGCTGTTATTCCTGCGTTCTAACTCTCTCTCCCATAGCAACATCTGTCGGCTCGCGCACTGAGTGGTGGACACTGAGTCGAAAGAAGGAGCGTGCTCTGGCGTGTGCTGGAACTCGCATTGTGGGAGTTCGGTGGAGCTTCCACGTCTGTGGAAAGAGTGTAGGAAAGGGTAGGTGCAGTAACTCGCCGCTACTTCTATTGTGTTTACTGTTTCTGCTCCCCTTGCCCCACCATCCCGCTCAGTCACTTGTACCTATATATAGATGCAGTGAAGCGCATGCCTCACTCTCGTCTGTTCGCTGGCTGATGAATGTGTAAATAAATGGTTACGGTATAAATACTCGTCTCGTAATTAAGTTACGCCATTAAAGTTACTACTCCGTGTATTCTCGGTGCAAGAAGTACAGTCAAATTTCTTTGTGATTACCTTCAGAAAGGTGAGGGCACTTTGTTCCTGCATTACTTTTCTTTCTAGCGTTTTCACACAGGCCACACAAACACGCATATATATATATATATATATATATATATATATATATATATATATATATATATATATATATATATATATATATATATGTGTGTGTGTGTGTGTGTGTGTGTGTGTGTGTGTGTGTGTGTGTGTGTGTGTGTGTGTGTGAAGGAAAGAAGTGTTCGCTTTATCAAGGAAAGAAGTGGTTCCAGCCCACGGTAAGGTATCTCTTCATCCACACTTCCTTTTTCACAATTATACTACAATTAGGCGTAATACCGTCTGTTTCATATTATTGTTGTCTGTTAGATTGCAATAATATTCAACTTAAGTATTCATTTCTTCCCTTCATTTATTAACGAGAGTCTCGTTCTAGCAGACTTGGTGTCTTTAGGTAATACACGACGGATTATTGATCAGCTGCCAGCTCGCAATAAGTTCACGTGCTGCGTGACGCCAAACAGTCTGATAAAAAGTGTTCCACACTCGTGTCCATAGATTCTGGTGGCGCTGACGTTTAATTCACATGTATCCACTATAAAGTCTATGGGGAGATTGCCACCGAAGTAGCTCAGTTAGTAGAGCATCCAACACGTTATTCGATGGTCGCAGGTTCGCTTTCTTTCCCCGGCAATTATCTGTTCATCCACAATTCTTTCTTCCCATTTGAATTAATTAGGTATAACAACTGGCCTTATACTTTACTTTCATATTTCTCGGTTAGGCTTCATAATAGTTGTGTTAACGAGGCAAAACGACCCCTTAATCCTGTCAGCCCAGTTTTTTTTAACCGGCAGATATATTTTTCTCGTTGATTTCGAGTTTCTACAGCCTGAGAAACACAATTTTTTTTTCTAAGCATCCCATCAGTATACAAAAATAGCTCCATGCCCTTAATATAGGACACCAGGGCTTAGTGGTTGGAAATGAATATACGGTGAATTTCAATACATAAATTTATTTAACCATATTAGTGCATGTAATCGTTGTGAGAATAACATACAGCACCACGTATTAGGCATAGCGCATAAAATGTTCGATGGCAAGTGTTCGCGCTCGTGCTACACATCTTTTCATTGCAGATAGAAGGCCACCGTCAACTTATTGAACGCTTTGGAAGATCCAACATCATAAATAATTGCCGCATCCTGCTTGGGGTCACTGGTGCTATTTTCACCCATGTTTAAAAGTCAAGTCAAGTCAAGTCAAGATCTTTCACGATGTGGTGCATACCCACGCTGGTGGATTGGCCAAAAACCGGATAGGTTCATGAATTCCTTTTTTAATAACAGAATAACATAAAAAAATTTAGGAGAAATATAAGAAACATGCAACAAGACGAATTTGATGGTTGATTTGTAAATAATCTGTAGTGTAATGCAGTAAAGCGTCTTATTTGATTTATTATGAATTTAAAAATTTCAAAATCTATCGAACAATAATTTCAACACTTAAACCTCTTTGAACTTTTGACAAACTCCTGCAATGCATCAACTATCTTCCCGTCGCTGTGGCCTAGACACAAAGCCCCGAAATAAAGCACATCTTCAGCATTCAAATCTATTTCGAGAAGGTGGCAAACGGCACCTAAAGTGTTTTTACGTAAGACAGAGAATCTAGTACAATAAATGAGATAATTTTCAGTTGACTCATTTACTCCACGAACAGGACAATGATGGGAAGCTGCCAGACCAGCTCTGGCAGCCTTCGCAACCTGATTGAACTACATTTCATCATCGTCTTGTTCTAGCTCCATCGCGCACCACTATTATATTTCCAAATGCAAATTGAAATTCATCACTTACTATCTCTCTTTTATACACCCCTTACATAATATCCACGTGATGTGGGCAGGTTTATTGAATAAGATAACTAGAAATTGGGAGCTTTTACACGAGCTACCCTTGTAAATTAGCCTAAATGCATTCAGAGGTTGGAGAAACACTGAATCCTGGTGTCCTTTATCTAGGACATGAAGATTGTCCACTGCTACGGGCGATGCGTTAGTGTTAGGAGAGACCCACTTTGTAAATAACAAGTTAGCCACCTAAGAAACAATGTCAAAAAATGCGGTTCACGAGTAATCAACTTATTTTGATAAAGATCAAATGGTTCACTAGTAAGGTGTCATTTATTAATTGGTTGTAGCAATTGTCATTGTTATCGCGATTAACCATCTTGTCTACTTTGCAGGGTTCCAAAGAAGATGACAAACAAATTACTGCCTAAGCTTGCGCAGGTGTATTGAGGATATTTCGGATATTTTTTTTTCAGTTTCTGACTTCATTGTGTCCCATTTGGCGGCAAAAATCTTTCATGTCCTTTTTTATAGGACGCCGGGGCCGAAAGGGTTAAGTATACATTTCTTTCCTTCATTCATTAACGAGAGTCTGTCTCGTTCTGGCAGACTTGGTGGTTTATTTAGTATACGAGGGATCATTGATTAGCTGCCAGCTCGCCATAGGTTCATGGTCTACGTGGCGCCAAACTGGCTCAAATAAAGTGTTGCACACTTGCCTGCATAGCTGCTGGTTGTGCTGACTCACACTCCCTAGCTTGCCGGTAGTAAAATCTAGCCGAGAGTGCCATATAAGTGCCATCGCAATGATAATTTGGCGATGGCATGTCATCAGCCCCAAATAGTAGAAGGCCAATAGTGCTACCGAACTGCGAAAGTGCTAGTAGCTTCCGTGTCTAGGCGCTTCATGTTGCTCTGCACGGCACTATGATACTTCGGCAGTGCCGCGAAAGACTACAGCTCACAACTTTGTAGAGCCAAGTTATACGAGATGAACACATCTTTTTAGAAACAGCATAGACTTTATTGTGTCAAACAGAAAGCGGAATGTAGAGCAAGTGCACGCAGTACACCGGAAGTGGCAAGAGTGAAACAGATGAAGGAAAAACAGAGAGGAGAGCAGTACGTTGCCTGCAATGCTCGTAAAGGAAGAGAAAATGGGAGCACGTGGTCCTGCCCCAACCCGAGACGCCCTGCAGGATTTTTATGACCACGGGGGTGGGTGGTGGCGGCCGCATCGCTACGATGTAATGCGTGGGGAAAATGTTTCATGGTTTTACCAAGCGGCGTTAGAGCTTCACGCCACTCGTCAGTGTTTGCTTCATGAAGATGGCGCGAATTTCTTTTTTTTTGCGGTCATAGACTCAACGATCTCTATACGAGATTTTGGAAGACTATAGTCTCCTTAGGATAATTGAACGCAAAATTTTATGTGTGTCTGCTGCTTTTTAAGCGCTTGCTGAACACCAAGCCCATTTAAACTGGTGGTTGCGTTTATGCTCGTGAATATTTTTGATCAAAAAGCAAATATTACGCATATCGGAGGCGAAACATGAATAGGTGAGTATTCGGTGATGCAATCATTTACTAGTAAATACGTAAATACATAATAACTAAAGGCGTCAGTGTTTCTTACGCTGTCCTGAAAGTGCGACGCTATGCGCGAAAAAGAAAACTGGCAGAAAGATTATCGTATTTCGACATTTGCCGCGAAGCACACAAATTGCCAGCCAAATTTTTAATGTTTCCAGATGAAGTTACGGATGTCTGTTCTCGTTGCTGGCTAGATAATTACTGCGAATCACACGTGGCGCATACCCGCTACTGTGGCCATAAAAGATGAGACTGAATCACAAGTAAATGAAGTAAATGATTCCGCGATGTGCGCGATGGGGTTATCTCGTTATTCCTGTCATGACCAGCAAGACACATTTGACGAACCGTCTTACCCTCCCATACAAATTTTGCCCCGCCGCGGTGGTCTAGTGGCTAAGGTACTCGGCTGCTGACCCGCAGGTCGCGGGTTCAAATCCCGGCTGCGGCGGCTGCATTTCCGATGGAGGCGGAAATGTCGAGGCCCGTGTGCTCAGATTTGGGTGCACGTTAAAGAACCCCAGGTGGTCAAAATTTCCGGAGCCCTCCACTACGGCGTCTCTCATAATCATATGGTGGTTTTGGGACGTTAAACCCCACAAATCAATCAATCCCATACAAATTTTGCTTAGTCAAATCACTCAAATCTTTAAAAGGTGATGCCGAGAGCACCCAGACGTAGGCATCTAGATAGATAGATAGATAGATAGATAGATAGACAGATAGATAGATAGATAGACAGATAGATAGATAGCTAGCTAGATAGATAGATAGATAGATAGATAGATAGATAGATAGATAGATAGATAGATGTATAAACGCTGACAGTGCCTGCAGCTCACTACGATATGCTTAAAATTTACTATTTGTGACACTACTACACCGAGAATCACTCATGAGCTGACATGCGAAATTGCACTTCCTAAAAAGATATCACGCAAATTTTATCATAAAACACTAAAAAATTAAAATGAGTTTTTATACTCGCATTACCAAACAAAGGAAGACATCATGTAAGTACATTTTTATGACACTTATAGTAGCAATATTACAATAACTAGTATAAGAAAAGTCATGATTACTTTACATACAAATGTGGCACTCATTATCAAAATATCAGCATATGATACGATATAGTATAAGTAAAACGCGTTAACAAAAAACTAGGGCACATACTAAACAAGTGTTTTGCTTTCTCACATCATCAACAAAATTTTACACGTTTTCTTTTTAGTATGTGGGCATACAGTTACAAAGACGGCGATTTCAATTATCTGGATGTGGTTTTCATAGACGATGATCAAGAATTTCGGTTAGAACATAATCTTCGAATGAAAATATGCTGACAAAAGCAAATTCAAGGTAAAAGCGTCTTCTTGACGTGTTGCGTACAATTTGGTTGGTTAACTTTCAGGGTTCAAGCTAATAATAAATTTGTATTGACTGCGGCAAAAAAAATAGCTGCTTCATTCAAAGCATTATCTGAGTCACTCAATCGTTACTTGAAATAGTACGCAGACTGAACTGAGCTTTGTGTCCTAACGGAAAAAAAGTAACACGAGGATCGGCAAATCTCTTGAGTATGGCATCCGTTATCAGTTTTAAGGTGCCTTTTCTGTAGGGCCTACTCAATTTTTTGAGTAAACAAAAGACCTCTCCATTGAGCGTGAATGGTGATCGAAACGTTCTCGCATGTTAGCTCTCTTGGGAGGCACTCTATTTTAGATTGAAAGTGCAAAACACAGCCGATAAAAAGTCAGGCTGTTCTTGCAAAAAAAAAGGTTACTCAAAAGTCATTTTAGGTGACACTGAAAACTACTTTATCTAAACGGCGTCTTGCTCTATTGCTGATGGCTTGAGGGACGCGCTCTAATGTCTCTGCCGATAAAAGCATGTTGGGAGCAATGCATTACAAAATGAAAGCTTCAGCAACACAATTTTCCATGGGCCAAGCTCTTTAGGGAGTGGGTCGTGCACTCGTGTATGTAGTAGCCACCTTTAGCTCTATTCCTGCAATGTCCACTGAATGGCGGAACTTGTATATGATGAATATAAGATGACAAGATACGAGATACATACATACATACATACATACATACATACATACATACATACATACATACATACATATATGTATGTATTTATGTATGTATGTATGTATGTATGTATGTATGTACGTATGTATGTATGTATGCATGTATGTAGTATATGACAAAGTGAGCTATGACATGCTTCGCATTTATACTTATGGTGTGCAGCGGCTGATATAAATTCTAGGAGAAGGAGGAGGAGGAGGAGGAGGAGGAGGAGGAGGAGAAAGGGAAGAAATGAAAGGCAGGAAGGTCAACCAGACGCACGTCCGGTTCGCTACCCTGCAGTCGGGGAAGGGGTGAGGGGATTAAAGGAGAAGAGAGACAGAACTGAAGGGCAACGTGTGTGTAGATGTGACCTTGTTCATTGCACGCTTATAAGCGCTCGCGTAGTCCGGTCATCTTTAGAAAACTTAGCAATGCCCGCGTCGCTTTGCTGGCCAGCGACGCGTACATCCATGAGCCAAGGATCTTCTCTTTGGAAAAAGGCCTACTGTCTGGTGTCTCTAACGTTTCGCGTAGCAAGTTGCGTTTGCTCGAAAAACGTTCAAATGAACACAGTAGATGTTCTATTATCTCCTCAGTGTCGCACGATTCACATCGGGGGCTATCTGGCATTCCTATGCGAAAGAAGTTGGCCTTCGTAAAAGCTACTCCTAACCACAGGCGGCACAGTGAAGTTGCATCCTGGCGGGAGAGGTCCTATAGAACTTGACGCTTTCTCAATGGGTCCAATTTGTGTAGACGGCGGTTCCTGACACTGGGGTCACTCAGCCAAGTTTCCGACATGGTGTTAGCAAACGAGTGAAGGCCCCTTGCAGCGTCGGTTCTCGACAATAGAATTAGGGATGTCTGGGCGTCTGCATGGTCGGATCGGGCAGCATTATCAGCAAGGTCATCACCGACAATACCACATATCCCGGTAACCACTGGAACACCACGTCATGTCCTTTCGATAAAACTTCGTGAATCACTTTTCTTATTTCATTCACTAGTTGTTGATGCTCCCTTTGTCGTAAAGCTGATTGCATGCTCTGAAGGGATGCCTTGGAGTCGCAGAACACAGTCCATTTTTGAGGTCGGGCTTCCGCAGTATAAAGAATAGCAGCACGTAAGGCGGCAAGCTCTGCTGCTGTGGATGTTGTCCTGTGCGATAGTTTGAACTTTATAGTGACCTGGTGCGTCGGGATGACAACAGCACCTGTGGAGCTGTCAGCCGAGACCGATTCATCGGTGTAAATGTGGGTCCTCTGGCCGTAATTTTTGTTTAGTAGCGACAATGACACCTGTCGTAGGACCACTGTTGAATGACGGCTCTTGTTCGTTATTCCCAGAACAGTGAGGCACACCTGTGGTTGTTGTGGGCACCACGGAGGTGACGCTGGTCCTGTTGTTGGAGTGAAGCCAAAAGGAAGGCATTCTCTATGGGCAGAAATATACTTTGAAAACATCGCTTGTGGTCTTTCAAGTGGCAACACTGCAGCATGGTGACCAGGAACTTGGCAGAGGTGTCTTATGTGGGTTCTTAAATTGTCAGTGGTGATGTATGTTTGAATTGGATGATCTCTTGCAATCTTAATTGCCCCGTAGGTTGAGGTGCATCGCGGCAATCCTAAGCACACGCGTAGTGCTTGTCCTTGCAGACTTTCGAGGGTGCGGATGTTCATCTTGCACGTACTTGCCAGTAACAGCAAGCTGTAGCGCAAACTTTCCAGAAACAGAGCCCTGTATAGCTCCATTACTGACCTTATCGATATGCCCCAAGATTTCCCGCACAGGAACTGCATTATACGGACGATGGAAGTTAGCCTTCTCTTCAGGTAACTGCAGTGGGCACTCAACGAAAGGTCCCTGTCAATAATCACACCCAGGAAGCAATGGTTCTTCGGGTATGGAATATTTTGTCCGTTTAGGGTAACGGGGTATTGTGTCATGGCTCTGCGAGTAGACGCAACCAATGCACATTTCTCCGTTGAGACGGAAAGACCTTGCTTGCGGAGATATGAGCACGTCAGAGTGGCAGCCTGCTGGACTCTTGCACGTACTTGTAGACGAGTTACAGCCGAAGTCAATTGAAAATATCGTCAGCATATATGGATATGAGGATAGTACTTGGCAAAATTTCACGAAGTCCTACCATCAAGAGGTTAAATAAAGTGGGACTTAGTATGGTGCCCCGAGGGACGCCATGGGACGTATAGTAATTGGTGGTAGGTCAATCTGAGGTTTGTACAAAAAAAGGACCTTCTCGTCAAGTAATCCTCAATTCATTGGAACATCCGACCACCGATTCCTACAGCTTCCAATGAGTCTAGGATGGCTTTATGTGTTACGTTATCATAAGCCCCTTTGACGTCGAGGAAGAGTGCCAGTGGTATGCGCTTGAGGCTCTCTGTTGCTGGATAATTGTTGTGAGATCAAACACGTTGTCAAGAGATGACCTACATCATGCAGTTTGGGTATACGTTGTAGCGCTCGAGGTAGCATTCTAGGCGTGTAAGTATCATCCTTTCTATGACTTTTCTTACGCAAATTGCGAAGGCAACAGGGCAAATTGATGTGAAATCAAATGGTGACTTTGCTGCTTTGAGTAGTGGCACAAGTCGACTTATTTTCCAATCCTGAGGAACAATGCCCGCCTGCCATGAGTGGTTGTAATAGCTTAATAACTGTCCTAACTGTCGCCTTGCCTCTTGTTGAAGGTTGGCTAGAGCGGCGTAGGTGATGCCATCGTGTCCTGGTGAAAATGATCGTCAAGAAGCCGCCAAAGATCCATCAAGTTCTTCTATAGTGAAAAGATTGTCCATTTCGGAGATTCGGAGTTCAGGGATAACACTCCTATTGGTGCTACCGGACAAGGAGGACACACCAGTGATTCGCGTACAAAACTCATTTGCCACTTCAAGTTGAATGTGGCCTAAATGTAGGGCTAAAGCCATGAAAGGATGTCTTTGTTGGGGAGTCGAGCGCAAGCCACGAATAGTGCTCCAGATGCGTGACAACGGCTTTCGGGGATCCAATGATTCGCAGATTGATTTCCAACGTTCCTGTACAAGTTTGTGTAAACGTCGTTGGACTTTTTTTTGTATGCGTCGTGCCAGCTCTAGCCGCATAGTGCTTTCGTCCGCCTGTATCCCCTTTCCGCTCTTCGGCGAAGCGCGCGCAGTTTTTTCAGTTCAACGTCTAACTCTGAACGCTTGCCGGTGAACGGGATGAAACAAGAAGCTTCCATCATTGCCGCTTTGATGACATCCTCCAAGTTCTGGTCAGGGTCTTCACGGCATGTATTTTATATGAGTCGCTGAAATTTGGACCAATCAGTTCTTCGTATTGTGGTCTAAGGAGAGGAGTTAGTAAGACCCCTTAGTCGCATATAAGTTAGATTGTGGTCACTCCCGTGCGTTTCGATGTCTGAAAACCATTGCACTTGCGACCGAAAGTTTCTGGATACCAGAGTCAAATCAAGGCAACTGCTGTACGTAAGGCCCCGAAGGTATGTAGGACTGCCATCGTTTAAGAAACATAGGTCATGCTTGGAGTCGAATGACATGAGGTTTCTTCATTTAGCGTTGATCGTTGAACTACTCCAGATTAAGTTATGTTATAACCCACAGTTATAACCCACGGGCCCGTAGTTGTTGTCAGTGTGTCTCATAGTCGGTCTTGCTCAAATCGTCCGGATGATGATATGTAGACACCAATGAGTGTTAATGACACTTTTTTCCTTTTCAACACGTAAGCAGACATATTGATTGTCATTATGCGGTTGAACTGCGTGATGCACATATGTGAAATCTGTGCGAATGTAAACAACCACCTTGCTGCGTTCCTCGCACGTTGAGGAAACAAAAGATTCATACGCTGATAGTTTAAGAGGTTGTTCCACGTTTGGTTAAAATATAACTAATGTAGGAAAACGACTCATGAATATATACTGACGGAATGAAGAGATGCGGGATCTCAGGCCTCTCGCGTTCCACTGCATTATCGACGCTTGTCGGACCTCGTTGCGGAAGAGAAAATTGGTCGAGCCATGGTTGCTACTGGAGACTTGCAAATACTGGACTTAGAGCATCCAGTACTTGTAGTGCACTCTGAGCGAGTGGAGGCTTCAGAGTGCTGCACAGCTTTCGCATGGCATCCAGGAGTGCTCGTAACACTCTAATGACTTCTGTGTCCTCTTCAGGCAGCTTGTCAGCGGCTGGCTGAAGTGATGTGATTGTCGATGTGCGCTTTGAATTTGCAGGTGGCTGTGATTTCGGCACTGAAGGCCAAACTGATTCATCTGCAACAGTGCTGCTCGTTGGTTCATTGGCCGCTATGGCCACCTTCGGTCTGGGAGGCAAGGGCGTTGGAAGAGAAGGGTGGTGGAGTGGCGCTTTCGATGCAGCGTCTGCGGCATTCTTTGATGAACTGCGGCGACGATGGCGCCTCTTTCGGATGGTCCTGGCAGCCTCTCGATGTGACGAGTTGTCTCTGACCATTTGTTTCAATAACGCTATTTCTCTTTGGATTTTGGGGCATTCTTTTGTCGAAGCTGCATGTGACCCATGAGAATTCAAGCATTTGAGTGTAGTTGCTTCGCTGTCATCCGCAGGGTGGACTTCCGCTCAACGAGGACACACCGTCCTATTTTCGCACACGCTTCTCACGTGGCCCATCTTCATGCAATTATAACACTGTAAGGGCTTCGGTACAAAAGGTCGCACAGAATGCCGAAAATGGCCCACCTTTACATGTGAAGGAAGAGAGTCGCCCTTGAGCATGATCTTCAAGCAGCGTGAGTTTCCTGTACGGACAACGTTTGCGATGACGCTGGCTTCAATAGCCGGTTTGACCAGAACATCGAAGTCGGAGCTGGGAATGGCAGTATCCACATCGTCGATGACTCCAGTGACGACGTTAGAGCTCACAGGAATGTAGGAGCGAACTTTCATTCCCCCCAGCTCATTGATGTTGCGCAGTATATTAAGCTCCGCAGCATGTAAAACGTCGATGGCCAATACGTTCTTACGCGTGTTCACTCTGATGTCTGTGATCTCGTTCGGCACGACTCCTTCCAGCATCACCGAAACAGATTGCCTGTTGAGGCGCTACATGTTACCGTCCGGTACCTCAGGGACAAAAAGGATAGTGTTTGTCGCGGGTCTCCTTGGCACACTGTCGTTCAACGTACTCGATGACGAAGATGTTCTGACTTTGGGCCTCTTCACTTTACGGCTCAGCACCAGCTTAAAATCGTCGTCGTCAGAAGGCTCTTCGCTGCTCATTGAGTAAACAAGAGTTCCCTCACTGTCGTAGTCGCTGCAGAGTCCCGTACGCTTCCTAGATGCGGCCACCGCCGACGCCGCCGCAGCTGGCGGACGTCCGTGGAGGTCCACGTCCATCACCGACGGACACGGATGTAATATTCGCGAAGTTCACTTATAATTAGGCGAAAAAAGAGTGCACCTACTGAAACAGCGATCTGCTAAGCAATCACTTCGTCGTCGTCTAATTCAATCGACATAAATTCTAGCTTCCTGAAGAACTCCACAGCTTAACCACATTTTTGTAAGAATTGTTACCTTTTTTTAGGAGCAAAGCATCCTAAGAATGGGATTTGTCCGTGCGTTGCCTGTCAGGATAAGTTGCTTGAATGTGAGACGAAAAAAAAGCATAATAATACACTATTATCAATCTTTATATTGTCAAAAGAATATGAAGCACCTACGCGTACAAAACACACAAATCCTTCATACTAGTAGGCGACTTCAACGTAGACATTATATACCTTATGATGAAACTTGAGCCACTCGTCTTGACGTAATTTGTGGAGTTGCGCAGATTTTTTTCAACATGAAGGTGCTTTATGCAGCACGCACCGAGTCTTCAGTGACATACTTTCGTCGCAGAAATGATGTCGAAATAATACGCATGGTGAGAAGCCGAAGAAAGGATATTCTAGCAATGGGTGTCTAACTTACGACTTATCTACCGACGTCAACAAATGGCGGGCATGCTACCAACGGTGCCACGATTTTTATGTTTCTTTTATGTTTAACACCCTTGGCACAGCGACGTAATGAATCATGACCGCCCTATTGAAAATCCTGGGTTGGTGGATGCTGGAATTGTTGGTGGATATGGTAGAAAGAATAGTGGATATGGTAGAAATATTAGTGGATATGGTGGAAACTGTACTGGGCATAATGGCTGATGACAGCGAGTGTGGAAGACAATGATGGCAGATGGTGGTGGTGGTGGCGAGCCAATGATGGTGACGGTGAAAAATGCCGGCTGATGACGGCTAGAGTGGAAAAAATGGTGGCAGACTGTGGTGGTGTTGGCGAGCCAATAGTGGTGACGGTGGAAAATGCCGGCTCATGGTGAGGCAAAACGTGTTTGGTGGAAGGCTTGGTGAGCAAGGTGGACGACGGTGGTATGATGGAAGCTTGGTGGACAACGGTGGCATGATGAAAAGCACATGACAGGACGTGAAATCACTTATTTGTTGTGTTCCATTCTTGAATGCGCAGAGATATATGTTTACGGTCAAAAGAAACCAACGCTGCTCATTACGCTTTCTAGTACGTTTTTTTTTAATTCCTGTGGTGTCAACAGCGCTTCAATCTTAGTGGAGCATACAGTATGCGGGCGAGAATATGTTTACATTTCGCGCACGTACTTACATCAGTTTGACATATCTGCAATGTGTTTTTTTTGTTGGGATGTATAGAAGACTGGAGTTGTCACTGTGAACATAACAATAAATGTTTTACATCGGCGCGCAGTTGTCAACAAATAATGGGCTCCAGTTCTCAATTACCACTTTCAATGTTAGAGCGGAACAAAGCGCGGTTACTTGAGGTCGCCACGCTAGAAACGCAACTCCGGTAATTCTTGCACACTCTATTGTTGGGCCGTACCTTTAGGTTAACAAAGTGCGTGCGAATACGCATAAACTCTGAACTTTTGTCATGTGTTGAGATGAGCCCCAGCGAATTTCACATTCACCCTTCTGTTCTACCACCATGATTTCCACCAAAGGTTAGTCATTCCGACCAAGCCCGTACAAGTGTTATCAGCACTTCTGGGTTTCAGAATACACAACTTTGACGAGTAAAAATGACAAGACATCACACCTGCGGCATCGTTTAACCTAAACGAAACCTTTTTTATTGTGTACGGTGTCCGCGCAAGAAGCGACAAACATCGATGCGACGCGCTTGCAGCACTTCCACCAAAGGTACGCCTCCCCTCAACGACAGCTGCCGGCCGCACTCGCCGGCACTTTGCTGGCTCTTATGCGAGAACATAGACACGTCAATTCATACGCTTATTGAACCACTATGATAGCACAACGTTTTTGGTGCACTGCATTCGTTTTGGACTAGCCATTATGTAACTGTTCTTAACGACAGAGCAACAGCGGTGCGCTGGCACAACTGCGGTGTGCGTTGCACAAAAAACATCAAAATCAATCGTGTTGGCGTATCTATCGAATGAGCGTAGAACCGTAATAAAGCCTGAAGTGATATGGCCCTTTGGAAGGAGCGAGAAACGGATTATAAACTTGCCAGTAACCGCCGATAAACTCTACCGGCTCCTCAGTCCACTGTGTTGTTTTTTCCTTGCGGTTGTAAATTGGAACAAATACATAGCGCCGTTGCATTATCGCGATGGCAATCGTTACAGGCAGCAGTTGTTCATGTTTATCAAATGTGCAAAGTTTAGTAACAGGTGCGCATCCCGTCCCTCCCGAGTTAACGACAACTAGAACTGAAGTTAAACAGTGACTTTGTGAGTTGACTATTTGTTTAACAAGCGCAACGCCAACTGTCGGCGTGGCGCAGTGGTTAGTGTGCACAGTTCGTAAATCGGAGGTGGCAGGTTAGATCCCACGTTGGCGCAGCTTTTTTTTTTCACGGCTGCCTGCTACAATATTTTTTATACAATAATTTTTATTATTTTTTTTAGTGGCAGTTCGTCACGATGGTTCTAACGCTGCTTCGCGCTCCACCATCGCTGACTGGAGCGCGCCATCCACCATTCGTTCCACCATAGCCACCATACAACATGTGTCACTAACATTTCCACTGCCATAATCCACCAAAATGGTGGTTGGTGGAGTCCACCATTCCTATGGTGGACGTTTTTTCAATAGGGCATGGGAACTACAATTACTCCTTCAACACGGTGTTTCTACGCGTATGTCATATTCAGCTCCTTTTCAATATGAGAAGTGCATGCTTGTACACGCTTGCACACGCTACCTCACCTGAGTCTCGTAAATCATCGGCGTCGCTCATAGCTCCAATACTTACCGTAAAATAGCCCGGCGACGCTCGCGAGCTTCACCTAGCTATTGCCTGGCTGCAACTCAGCATTCCACACCTACGCTCGCTCCACTAACATGCGACCGGCCAACGGAAAGACACTACATGCTTTGCGTTTGCGTCTAGTCGTGCAGTTATGGTAAATATATTGTGTTCAATATATTTGTATCGTGCCGCGAGAAGGCGACCTTAGTCCAAGTTCGGCGTCCAAGCAGTCGCTCTCTTCTGGATGTCGCACCAGACATTGTGATACCGCTCTCATCGTGAACTGTGATAGCTACCACTGTCTATATCCACAAAGGGGTGTTTCACCACAATTAAAGGAGGTTAGTTGTCAGGATAGAGATATATCACTAAGTGATATATCACTAAGTGATATATCACTAAGTGTGGATGGATCATCGCTAAACGGTGTCCCGTACATGTGAACACTGATAGACATTGTACAAGGTCATTATATCAATGCACAGCAAACACGGAACTGCTTCTGTAAGGGCAAATTTTACTTTTTTTAGTATACCTATTCCTATGAAGGAGAGACCAGTATTTTTTTTATTCAAAGACTGAGAAAGTGCAATTGAAGATCATGAAAAGGCTTTCACTTCTTGACAAGGCATCACAGTAACATATGGTCTGCTGCAAAATCTTCCCGCGGAGTGTATAGGCCATAAAATGCTGTGAAAGCCACAACTCGTGAGGTCATTGTGTTCCAGCAGCGACGGTTGTTTCAGGCCCTCGTTTCATGTCCGCTGGGGTGAGAAGCTGAGAGCTTCATAACAAGTAAGTACCGCCGGGTAGTTTGTACGTGCCGTGAAGTGTATTACAACAAGTCAATTGTCCCTGCGAACTAAAGGTGCAGAAAGATTTACAGCCACTTTTTCTGTGCATTCCACATTAATGTATGTACTTCCTTTCCAAAAAAGACAATGACTCCCTCACAGAACTAGACAGCATCGCAATATAAGTTTAGCGCAACAGTACTTCAAACATACTTTTGATTATTTTTATAGCTGTATAGAGATACGATTGCGAACTATATTAGTCTCTCAGTAGACAAACACTTTTACAGTGTGTCAATTCTATCGCATTACTATGCTAGACACGGGTGTGTCGTAATTTTTTTTTGCCTTCAGGATGAGTCCAGGTGGCTCGAGCAGCAATGGGAAACAAAGTCCTTTGACCTATCTTTTTGTGCCACGGCTAGAAAAGGCGCGCAGCCAGTAGGCGACATATGAATAGCACTGATGATTTTTGCTAAAGCGCTCCGATGTCTCCGATGGCACAATCGTCAAGCTATAGTAATGGCGGCCTCTTCCAATGAACCTCGCTGTCTTTAAAGGCCAGTATAGCACACATAATTTTTTCTAATAGCGAGTCACGGCTATGTGGTCCTCCGAGCGCATTTTGCGTAGAAACAGAGGCTTTGGATTGACTCTTGCGCGCTCAGTTTTCAAATTGGTAGCACTTCCAAAAACAGTTGCGTTGCAGGGAAGGGAGGTGGGGTGCAATAGATGTTGGCTTTTTTGTCGCACTTTCAGCCATCTCTCCAGCGACTCATGGTGGCTGGTTGCAAAACTTTATTGTGGCCCTGCAAGTTGTGCGTTAGTGCGCAGCGGCTGACTTCCACGTCCGAACCGTTAGGCCAAGCCTATAGGTCACTCAACAGGCCTGCTGGACGGCCAAAAGTTGGTCAGCCAGGAGTCCTATTTTATTTACCAACACTAGACGTTCTTTTGTGGTACTTGTTTCTCCCACCACAGGAGCCGACTTTGCCAATGGCAGCTTTGTGCAATATGTAACAGCTTTATTGAAGAGTGATCCTCTCGGCTCAGGCGAAGGATATGTTTACTGAAGTCTCTCATCAGTTTCTCTGTGCAACTCTCTCTTGAGAAAAGCTCTGACCAACATTATTTATGAGAAATGTAGTAGAAGCAAACCAAGAGAGCACGAACGCTGAAGCTCTTTAATTAAAGGACGTGATTTTAGAAAGCCTATGGTTAAATTTCGCAACTTTGAGATATTGGGATGCATTTCGCGTAGGTAAATATGACTGGCCTATACGGGCAGTGGAGTTCTCGGGCGTCTGACACGATGCCAACCCGCTCAATCATTAGAGGATTCCAAATATGTAGGGCCTCTTCTGATTCTGAATAGCCAAAACCAATCCCTGTGCACGAAGGCAAAAGTGCTTTCATACATAGATGACACGAGAAGAGATGTCGCCCAGCAGGTACAGAACTATCCGTTATGTAGGACCCATTTATTCACAACAACTCGAATTGTTCTTGTCTGCAGTGGTAGAAAGACTTTTTTTTGCAAGTCTTGTGTTGAGACATAACCACCCCTCTTCAGCACTAAAAAGGCCACTTAAAAAGCTAACCTTCCTTAATTGCGAATAACAAAACAACTTTCTCACAAAAACAGCTCTTAAGTGCAAAGTAAACGTATACTGTTTTGGAAACCCTGGCGTTCGTTACTGTTTCAACTGAGTCGCCCTAATTATGCTATATGAGGCATAGCAGCATAATCATTTCGGAGTTTAATGCTTGTGGCCCTTGCTCCTATAGATAGGGTACTCTTTATTGTTGTTGCTACATCGAGTTATGTAATTTTAATTAGTTATGTATTTTGTCACCCCACCTCTAGCTACGTCTTGACATAACGGTTCCAATACTACTGTGATAAATACCTAAATATATGAAAAAACAAACAAAGAAATCATGACTTCATTATCTTAGTGCCAAAAGATGGAGATAAAAGAAAGAGACGTAGACAACATGAGCGCTCATAGACAACATGAGCGCTCATGTTGTCTATGTCTCTTTCTTTTGTCTCCGTCTTTTGGCGCTAAGTGGTCGAAGTCATGCATTTTTACTAACATGCCCAACTCGCCGCACTCACCAATAGATGAATTGCATATGCGCCAACGCATCCAAATCATTAGGATTTTCGCGGCAGAACATGCGCAGTGCACCACCCCTCTTGCGAAAACTTCCATATCTAACTTTCGTGTGACAGCAGCTGGAATATGCATCTCTCATTTGGTCACCGCATCAGAAATACCTCATTCAAGCATTGGAAATTATTCGGAATAGGCCAAACCATTTCATTTTTAAACTACAATATCACTCAAACTGAATCCGAACTATCCTTACCATCGTTAAGTGCCCGCCGTAATATTGTTCTACTGTCATTGTTTCACAAGGTCAATCACTCTAACTCATTATCTCTGCCCTGTTTGAATCATCAAGCACACACATCGCGAAGATCACACAACGCTCTCAGTTGCACGCGCCTATACGCTGCAACCCGATTCTTTAATGTTTCACCATTACCTCGTGCAATTCGTCACCAGATCAGCCTACCGGAAAACATCGCTTCACTTGAAGATCATGACGGCAAAAGTTAATGCAAAAAGCCTTAACTTGAGCAAACATTTTTACACACACTGAGCCAAATCTTCTCTACTTTATATGTGAATATATGTGTGTTTAGGTGCGTGTTCATATGTATCTGTATGTATATTGTATGTATGTGTGTATATATGTGTGTATGTGTGTGCATATGTATATACATGTATATACATATATTATATGTTTGCACATTTGTATTATGTACGTGTAATTTTTTAATACTTGTGATAAGCCCATGCAGGGTTGCTTTTCATTCGGATTACGTTTGTTTTTAAAAGCATTTTCACAGGCTTTGCTTTTGATTACAAGGTGTATAATAACGCAATTGTATTTCGACTGTATGATATTTATTTTGCGCTGTAACTGCAATTTTCATTTACATCTGCGCAAAATATTCTGTTATTTTATTGCGAGGTTTTAAGGGATTCTATTTACTGTATCTTCCCCTCACCCAATGCCTCTTCTGGGCCTGTGATATAATATTAAATAAATAAAAAAATGAAGAAACCAATAAATTAAAAGTTTCAATGCACTACAACTTTTTTTACAACATTGAGCTGCACTTGATAATGCCTTGGCGTGGTATGAGTGCTAACTTACAAACTATGATTATTTTGCAGATTAGCAAAATAAATACGCACAGACAGAATTAAGACAGGCCTAATCGTTGCGTTGGCTGCCAAACTAAAACACGTACTCAAAATTTTCCTAAAGCCCGGCAAGGTAATCACGCTCAAACTGTGACAGATCCAGAGAGAGAGAGTGCCTAATCCCGCGCCTAATTTGTGTATTTGTTATCGTTTTATGAGCTTGCGGGTTACCTTAGCCTTGTCTCTACCACACACTGACTGAAGAGGGGGCAGACTGCAGTCCCAGCGATGGATAACAAAGTGCCCGTGCACCAAGCACCACATTGTGCACGTTATCTCGGTACTCATACAGGTGGTTGTTAACGCATCTGCAGGTATGACCGACATAAGCGTTTCCACACGTCCATGGGATCGAGTGGACACCACCTGCAGCGCAGGACACGTACCATGACCTTTGCACCACAGAGAAAGAAGGGGGTCCATTGCGAAGCGTGTGTGTTGAAAAGACTCAGCAGCTTGTCAGGTTCAGAGAAAACTACCTGAACACTGGCTGCCTGGCATATCTCTTTTGACCAGCTCAGAATACTGTGTTGGAACATAGAATGACATACCGGCTCCTTTCGAAATTGTCACGCTTTTCAGACTGAATTGCCCGCTCTCTGAATTTCCTTTAGTAGCTTTTCTGCTACCGAAACAAGAAGGTGTGCAAGATATTGGCTTTTTCCAAACGCTCCACTCGTTGAATAAGAGTGTGGTGCATATTGCAGGGAACGACTTTTTGAGGACATTTGCAAGGTGAACATTACCAGTGTTCATATTAACCAATATTGGTTAAATTGGCAACGCTTCATGGAAGAAAAAGTCTGTCCAAAAAAGGCTTTACGCTTCATTGTGAAGCATAATATACATTTGAAGTCAAGATAAAAATGTACGTAAACAGCAGAAGTCTTATTGCATTAGGCTACAGAATAAAAAATTTTTTCCAGTGGTCTCTCACCTGGACTCGTTGGGTTTCATATATCTGCTGAACATTTCTTTGAAATTGTTTGATGAAAACATACAAGAAGAATAATATCTAGTAGAGGACAAAATTGCAGCACAGCGTGTGAGCAGGACAACCGGAACGAGTGATTTAGGAAAAACGAAGTATCCTAAATGGGGATTAACTTAAGCTTAGCACCACCTAACAATGTCGGGAACAGTTCTGAGCACAGCTACTAACAACCCTATTGCAAGAACCAGCGCCATGCCTGATTATGAGCTCAGTATCGCGCTGGTACCAGTGCTGGGAAGCGCTGAGTAATCTGCGCAAAATTCCTTCACATGGTTAAAATCGGGGTTGCTAATTTGCGATAAGTAAATGAATATAAAAGTAAAAAAAGCACTATTTCGCACATTCCCATAAAAATAAAATGAAATACCGCCTGGCAGGATTCACTCTTGTCACATTAGAATTCCAATTGCGTGTTCTTAAAAACGAGTCAGAGAAGTACCAGCTGCTGCACTCAAAAAGAAGCTTTGGTGAAAGCCTCCGTTGCTGAAAGCACGACATCGTCCTCGCTTCTTGTGCGGGCACCAAACATGCAGTGAAATGGTAGCTTTAGGCTCAGGGATGTCTAAACTGTACTTTACAGCCATTCTTACGCTTCAGAATTGTGCCTAATCAAAGCAAAAAGCGCCGGTGGCAAGTACACCGACATTGCCGGCACAGTATGGGTAATGCTGTCTGGGACGGGGCACTGGGTAAGGCCGCTCTCGACGCAGCTGAGTTGCGATGCTTGAAGTTTCTGCACGTGAGCAGCGCAACTCTTCTAACTGTTACCTAACTGTACCTGAAGTAAATAAAAGGTCAATCACTGCCAGGCATGCATTTCCGGAGTGGCGATACTGAGCTACAGCTGTTAATTTGGCCTCCGCTGGCAGTATATACAGTGTGCGTGCCAGTGTACAGATTTGTAGTTACATCCATACAATAAAAAAAAAAAAACGTCCAGAATATTCTAATGCAATCTGGTGAAAACGTATGCCAGGGAATCAGCTCGCGAAGGCGTACCAGATTATGAACTGTATTTGAAGTGTTGTTACATACGAGTAAAAAAAAGTACCGGTCAAGCGTGGCCGCCCGCTTTCGGAGGCAGCCTTCGTAGATGAAAGCGCAACGCATCGATCGTCAGCGCTTGTTGTGCGGACATCGACACAAGGCCAAATAGCTTATATAGCTTCATAGATGTCTAAGCTGTGTTTTACAGTTATTCTCACACTTTGAAATTGTGTGCACACAAAGCAAGAAGCGCCAGTAACGTATACATCAACGGGGCTGGCATGATAGGCCTAATGCTCGCTGGGCCGGGCACACTGTAAGACCGCTCTCGACGCGGTAAGTTGGGATGGTTGAAGTTCCTGCATTTGAGCTTGGGAACATTTCTTACTGTTACGTGAAATAAGTAGAAAGGTAAGCTTGGCCAGGCATCTAGTTACGTGGTGTGGCGGAATCGAACCACAGCTGTTTCTCTCGCCTTCGCTGGGAAACCTTGCGAAGTGATCGACAGTGCTCATTTACGTTTCGACAAAATAATTGGTGGCGAAACAAATTCCCGTTTGGCTTGGGAGTGGCGTGCAGCTCCAGGCTGGACGCCACTCTTAAGAAAATTGATTCAACATGAATCGTTACAGCAATACACGACTGATGCAAACATGGCCGGTATATATAGGCAGGGGCATGCGAAAAAGATGCATTAGCTGCTGCGATACCTACGTGCACTGCAAGAATTACATAGGCTCGGGATCTGTTAGGGTAACATCTATTCGTGCCATCTAATTAGATATTTTATATTCAATGACAACGAACAACATTCCACGGCACAGGCTAAAATAACGTGCACTCTGTGCTGGTAGAAACTGTGCGTGCTCCAGTATTCACCAGTGCTTGCCTGTGAAAACTCCAACGCTTGCAACGCTTTCCAGTGTGCACCAGCATCACAGTAGTTAAGCCAGCTCCCCTACCAGTGCGACAAAGCTATTTCCCAGGGCACCCAGCGAAGTACCACTAAATACCGGCGTCTACCAGTGTTTCCAGCGTGTACCAGTGCCAAAAACGAATTGGCATCAAGCCGGGGATGCCGTTTTTTGCAATAGGGAAGGTACGATATCACAGTCTCCGAATGCACTGCGGTGTTTTTCGGTGAATTTGACCATTACCACTACGCCAACACACCGACCGTCATTGGGGGGAAAAGTTCACGAATGTTCCAGGCGACTGCGGCTGATTCCAACACCCGCATGAGAGAATCCCGCTTGTGAAGGGCACGTCATCGATTTCTTTTCGTACTGGCGAACCACTACGCTGGCATGGAGATCTCTCATAGTCTTCCTCTAAATATTTTATATCTCTCTTTCTCGCTTGAGAGGAGAAGGATGGAAAGGAGGAGCGCCAGGGAGGAGGGGTGCCCGTCCAGAAAGACACAGCACAGATGCGCCGCCGTCGTAATCCCCTTTCGCGAATTGGCCGAAGCAGATGTTTTGAGCCTTATGCGCTCGATCTGCTGTAGGCGTCATCGATGTGACCCGCAGTCGAGGCAAGTGGAAATAACTGAGACAGCTTCTGCTTATGCGAGATGGGCGTTCGATGTGTTTGATAACTTCCGTTTCGCTCATAATAGGGTCCTATATTACCTATCCGATCAATTTCAGAGATTCCGGTGACAGCGGGGTCACAGCGCCATGGGAATAGGCACAATGTAACATTTAATGAGTACTAAGAAACTTTGAACAGAAAACGTTTATTGCGCTATATAACAAACTTTATTTAGCGTTTCTTTCGTAACAATGAGTTGCATAAGCGCTAAGTTTGACGCAACTGATTTATTCCTACATCTGAAGCAATATGTTCGTGAAAGGCCACCATTCTGTCAAATAATTCTGCTAAAAACCCACACTGACAGTAACGCAGAATTGGAATAGAGAAGGTTCTGCACAAAAAAGTGCGAAAAAAACGTGAATGAAACAAGCTTGAGAAATATTTTCTTGTCTAAAACAAAAGAAAATCCAGTAAAAACGGTGTAACTCCGAATGAATAGTTCAACTTTTTTATGAAGTTATCGTGCTGATTTTTTATGGCGAGAAATTGTGCAACGACAGCGGTTTCATCGACAGCGGAATATTGTCTCGTAAGAAATACAATACTTGCAGCCGGCGAATATTTTAAACGAGCTCTATATCTTTTGTGGAGTAAGTATTCATGACTGAAGTGTTCACGCATGGCACAACAACACAGGAGCATAACTGCGAGCAGAGCACCATCTGTGGAAATTATTGAAGCTTTATCAGATGTAAACTCGCTGTGGCACTTTAAAGCTTCCAACACCGGGGCCAAACGTTTTTGCTAAACATACAATCTAAAGTTCATTATGGCCCCGCCAAAAATACATGTTCTCAGAACAAACCTTCACGGATTAACTGCCACAAGTATTCGTTCTTCCCTAGAACTATTAATGACTGGAATAGCCTGACAAATGATGTCGTTTTACAGAAGAAACTGTCATTGTTTGAAAACAGCATCGCCTAAACCATCACTACACATTGCATTGTATTATTTGTTTTATTGTAATTATTGTGTTAGTCTATAACCCGTATTCTACGTGTTACGTTATTATGTGTTATGTTACTCGAAAAATTTGTTGAAATAAGCGTTTGTGAACCTTCGCCTTGTATATTCAAATCGTACGATTTATTGTGTTTTCATTATTTTTTTGTATGTACCGATTCTCGAACATTTTTTTTTCCCACCCTGCCATGATCTTTCAGCTGAAGGATCGCAGTATTTATAAATAAATAAAAAAAAAGTATAAAAACTATAACTGACAGGTTATTCTTCAAAGCTTAGGAGGCTTTCAGATTTTTTTTTTTTTGCCGCAGTATTGTGGAATTTCAATGTTTCCAATGCAATCAATCCGCACTTAATCTCCAATATGCTTTGGGTGCTCACCGAAAAGCCTACGATATTCGCTGCGGCATTGACGGCTTGTTGGTTTCGAAAAATGAAAAAAAAAATTACGAACCACGCGTGCGTCTGACGATGTAAGGTGTGGAAATGCCAAGCCATCATCGCGCAAGGAATACTAGCGAGGCTAAATTGACATTTACTAGGTTTTCAGAAACGCGCCCTATATATGAGCTAACAAGCACTATTTTTATTGAGGAAGAACTTTAGCACAAATTAACAGATCTAACAAAGAGAGCAACGATCTCTAAAATTGTATACATAACTTCACTGCGCGCACGTTGGTAACCAGGTAACAAAAAAATTAACAGCAGAGATGTCACTGCACACTATGGTGTCTTTTCTTGGTATTTCTTTGTTGTCGTCACCACTAGAATATCGGCGAAGACCAAGAAAGCATAGATCGGTGATCTCACTCACGAGTTTCACTCATCCGAACGAACTCAGACTCAGATCGAGCCCCGAGTCCGAGTGAGTATGGGTGAGTAATGTTTTTTTTTCGCCTAATCTGAGTGGGTCTCGTTGAAGAAATTTAGGTCAGTCTGAGTCTGAGTGAGTCCAAAGTGCAAAATATATTTTATGAGTGAGTCTGACTGGGCTATTAGGTGCTATTTGCAGACCGCCACCAGTAAGTTCAGCTAGGATCCAGCACTTCCGAAATTATTCCGCTCTTTCTGAGGTACTTCAGGGTTCCATTCTGGCCGCTATACCATCCCTTATCTTCATAAATGACATATCTTGTAAGTTTCAATCGAAGGTTGACATATTTGCAGATTATAGTAAAATACAAAGCCGGCAAGATCAAATTGGTCTTAACAAGGATTTTACTTTGTTAACACAATAATGTAAGAGCTTGCATCCATCAATTCTGATAAAACAGTTGTGATGGCATTACCTGAAAAAAAGTCCCAACGTACTTTTTCGTATTGCAGTTATAAAATATCATCGTCAGCACAGCCACTGAGCATACGTACTTGAGTGTGGTCATATCGTCAGATTTCGGCTGGTAAGCACATTTAGTACAAGTCACAAGCAAAGCAATGCAAAAGCTAATGTTCTGAAGAGGGCCTTGCATTACTCTACCAAAAAAGCAGAGCTGTTGTATTCTTTTGTACGCTTGGTGGCTTCCTATCTTAGAATATGTGAGTGTGGTGTGGTTCTCAACTGCCCAAAATCATATAGCCACTAGTGAGGCTCTGGAACGGAGAGCTCCACCTTTCATTTTTAACAGATATAGACGCACTGACTCACCTACGCATATACTGTCAGAGCTCGGTCTCCATACCTTAACTAGTCGAGCAATGCTGTTCTGACTCAAGTTTTTGTAACTCACCCTGCATCATAAAACTTAAAAAAATTCAAACGCCTCCATTTATTCCTACAACACTTCCAGAAAACCTCGTCCTTAGCGACACGTCACACTTCAAGAACACTTTTGCAGCAACAATGCCTTAATTTTCTAAATCTGCCCGCAAGCTGCTGGGTATTGGAACGCCTTATTGAAAAAGGTACTTCCACAGCACACTGTTGAAAACTACGAAACTTGCTGCCCAAGCTGTGCTATCACCGGTACGATAGCGATGCTTTAACTATTTCACATAATATTGTCTTTTTATGTGTATGTTTGATGTTTGTAATGAAACTTGGTACAGTCACCTTATGTTTTATGTTTGCCTTGCTCTTTGTGTTATGTTCTATTGCTGAGATATGTAACGGAGACAGCGTATTTGCGCAACCTTTCTGCATTCTTAATTTTAAGGTCGGTAACGACCGTAAAGCCTCATTTTCATGCTTGTAAACCATATAGACGTAATTCAAAATGCATTGAGCATTACTACAATATCATTATTCTTTGTAAATTCACTCCTGATAGAGTCCTGAACGACATTGACAGTATTCCTAAAAAAATAAGTAAAAAAATGAAAGCGAAACTCGAACAGCACTTAAGAGGAGACACAACAGCAGAAGCACATGGTACTATGCAGCACATTTGAGCGAATAAGTAGATATTCAAGCAAACAGGAAACAACGTGCAACGGGACAATCAGATACTGACAACCAAGTGCTGCCTTACAGCCAGTGCTTTATTCTATACAACGGAGCATCTATACGCACAAGTATCGTTAAAGTGTTCAATGAAGAGAACAATGCCCCGGTATCTTGTAGGAATTCCGCAAATAAACTTGAAAAATAAATAGAAATCGCAGACATATCCACGGAGTTCATGATGACGAGTGATTGATTGATATGTGAGGTTTAACGTCCCAAAACCACCATATGATTATGAGAGACGCCGTAGTGGAGGGCTCCGGAAATTTCGACCACCTGGGGTTCTTTAACGTGCACCCAAATCTGAGCACACGGGCCTACAACATTTCCGCCTCCATCGGAAATGCAGCCGCCGCAGCCAGGATTTGAACCCGCGCCCTGCGGGTCAGCAGCCGAGTACCTTAGCGATGATGAGTGGCCGAAGCTCCGCATATGCATTGGTAAACCGCGAAACCTCCGTATACCTTGTCCAGTCTATCATCATGTGTAGGCGTGACAAACACTCTTTGCGCGTTTATTCACCGCTTCATGGGCTCTCGGCTCAGGATCGCCTTGTCGGTGCTACTGAGCTGCTTCGTCTTCATGGGCTCTCACTGCAGCGTATGCTACAGCCGCTTTCCGAGCCCTGTTTGTTTGTTTGTTTGTTTGTAGCGTACAATCCATGCCTCATACCCACTCTGAAGAATTGGCCAAGAGAACATATAGTCTCATATGGAAGATAACTTAACGATTGCTTACAACAAAAAAAGGAAAAAAGTTGTAGAATTAAGACAGTATATTAAAAAAAGAAACCAAATATCCAGAGAGCGAGAAAAAAAATGAAGAAAGTAGACGCTAATACCTTGATTTTGGGAGCCGACCAGACAGATGGTTTATCCAAAACCGAATAATTTGGTATGTCATAGATTTATCCAGATTTTAAAATTACTTCTCGACCCGCTATATTTTGGTGTATCTGATAAAGTGGGCTTCATGTTGAAACACATTTAGAGTCTTGAATAAAAAACACACCTCATCGAATGCATCTCTGTGGCGATTTACCAAAACAGAGGCACAAAATTTAGAAGAATTTCTGTGGTTAAATTTAAACTTAGCTTCGCAAACGGAATATCTAGAAGTCTTTTCCTAATTACTGCATAGTTCCGACATGAGCCGAAATATTGTTCAATAGTTTCTGATTCTTCGCAAAACGGACACAGGGGGGAAAGTGTCAAGCCACCTCTGTGTAAATAAAAACCTAATGGGGGGACACGGCAACGGAATCTGGAGATGATAATTTCAGGTATTTTTGACGGACGCCACTGGGCTTTCCATGGACACTTGAGGTGCCGATAATCTGTCCAATGTGTGATATTTTCTAAACTATCGGAAAAAGTTGCGAATTTCCTATATCTCACTCCTGATAAGTATTATAACTCGGGAAGTATTGAAATTACTGGTCGATCAAGTGATACTCGTGGCAAAGCATCTGCCAATTCATTTAATTGTAATTCGCAGTGACCTGGGACCCACACTAATTTCAGGAGTTCTAAATGCGGCAATGCTAATGTGTGGAACGCTGCTAGGGCACGAGATTTTTCTGAGGTTGTCAGAGCTGCACACACCGAAAGTGAGCCTTTTAGGATGATTGCACTGGCCTTGGTCATAGGAATTTTTTGAAGAGCTAAAATAATAGCTACTAGCTCGGCTTGAAATACTGGAGTGAAATCTGAAAGCCTAACTGAAGAAGACCAGCCGAGAAAATCAGACGCAATTCCTACGCCTGCCTTTTCATTGTTGACAGAAGCATCTGGAGCTATTAAATTCTTTGTTCTTCATGTACCAAGTAATATTTGAATGTAGCGGTTAAAAAGTAAGAGATTGTAACTTGGCTTGTGGGTGAAAGATTTCGTCGTACGATATTCTAATGTTGAGGGTTGAGGAATTAGTTTCAATTACTATGCTAATGTCTACATTTATGCAATCCAGTTTCTTTTTAACAAAAATTATCTGAAGACTCTGAAATCGAGGCCAATGTGCAAGAAAGAAAGAGTCAGGGTCGCTGACGTAGCGCAATTTTTGTCGCCCATATCTATAAGGACACAGACTGCCGCCGAAAGAGGATGCATGCCACGAGCGAACGTATTTTATGGCTGCAGCTCTATCGGTCTCCTATAAAACTAGAGCAGGCATCAAAGGGTAGCGAGTGCCGCCGCACCATCTAGTGAGAAAGATTAGTGGTATTTGTGTGAGCGCCACAATGCAATCGCCGTCGCCACCTCAACTAGTAAAAAAAAGGGCCCCGTATCTGCATGTTTCACTGCAAATGTCGTCGAAAGACGATAGTCTTGCGTCTAGAGAGAGTGAACAAAACGTTAATGTTCTGCCCTAGAAAATCAGTGAATTGTATTCCCGAGGCGCTGCGTTAGAGTGTCCCGATGTGTGCAGCGAAGGTGAACGAGCGCATCAAAGCACGCGGGAAACGAGCGTTGTCTGGCATCTATGTTCGAAAACGAAGGAAGGTGTGCGCACCTGTCTCGAAGGCGAATAGGTGTAAACGCAAATCAATAGGCAGATGCCACCACCATGTCGTCTCAGCAAAATCGTTGCAAACAGTTGCCTTTTTCTTCATAGCGTTACATTGTCAGCACAGCGTGATAAACGCTACGGTCCCTCAAATTATTCATTTATGGCTTCTCTAGTATAAAGGAACACATAAGAATATTGACGTGTTGCTATTGTGCCTCAGACAGGCAGTGTAATTGCTTTTTATTTGACAATAGCACCGGTATGAATGCTAGAACTTGAGGAATGTTGGTGGGCGCTGCGGATGGGGTTGAACTTTGGCCGTTTGGGGCACTGTTTTGGCGAACAAACAGACAAATGTACTGAAAAACAAACAGACAGTCAGACAGACCAAAATGTTTACGCCGAAGCACTTCAAAACTACTCGTCTTTAAAAAAACTGATTATTAGCTAGGCGAGTACTCTTTGGCCATCGCCATAGCGACAACTAGTACAAAAAACAACGGCCGACAAGCCTACGCCTCAAGGAGCTCGCCCCTAAAAGCCATCACCTATGTGAAAGACACGTAAGCTTCTTGCGCTGCCGCTGGCACTTACATATCATAACTTTTTTCAATGTAGTTGACGTTGCATGTTTCCCGTGATGCTCATTCCACATGGCGTTTTAGTATTGTGCACAGATCAAGCAAACCCTTACAGGTCATGCGGAGTTGTTCACAGCTTGATGGCCACCAACAGAACCCTTCATTATACTGCGATGTTCCCTGAAGCATTCCGTAACGCTTTCCTCAGGAGTCGCAGAACTTAAACTACTTAAAGCAGACAAGGAAGGTGGATTCCTACTTACTTCGATGGCTGTCTGCAAAGAGAAGGCGGGTGCTGCTGCTATATAAGCAACTTCGAAGTCAGGAATGCAGACCTTCCAAGGGCAATGCACCTTCTGCCAAAATTTTTGAAGAGCTTGAATTTGAGAAGCTACAATCATCACTGCGGTTGACGAAGCGCATGGACATTTCAGTGTTCTCGGCGGAAACGCATACACTGGAGGTCCTCTCCCGCGTCACGTTTCAGAACGGAGGCAGTGTCTGGGTGGAAGGTTCCTGCAGAATTTGCTATTTTTCTTCAATGGGGAGTATTCCTGGCTCATCAGAAAGAATTAAGAGGTGTCAGACTTTCTTCCCACAAGGATGTCCGTCTAAAGAGAGCTTGTTTTCAGTCGATGTCAAGGCCTTACAACAGCAGTTCCTGTCAGAACATGTCTGTGGAGAGGCGAGCGAGTGCATCCAGTGCAGCGGGAGGTTCAGGTTTCAAGACTCATGCGGAATCAGTATCAAGAACATTTTGATGACACACAGCTTTTACCTGCTTGCAGCCTCGATTTAGCTCGATGGCAAAGGTTTTAAATGGGAAGCAGTTCTTTGAGTAGCTTGTGTAACGCTGTCGATCCATGTATCTGTCCCAACGCCTCGTACCGCATTCCCCCTCGGCATTTGTTGGAAGAATGGCAAGTACGTCAAGTCGGAGCTCCACGTTGACGTCACTCTCTGCCTCACGCGCTGCAGCTGCCGGTTTCTCCCAACACAGCTAGGTGGTGTTGCTCCTCTGCCCACTCGCAACACACTTCAATCTCCCTTCATCCCCTCCACCGCTCGCAACGCTCGACCACATGTCGAGTGAAAACACTCTTGCGCCTCGATTGTATGTGATGAAACTTGCACGAAATCCAACCCGCTTCCCGTGTCTTTGCAGTTCAAAGAAACGCTTACACGAGTAAAGTTTAGATCGAGTTTCGCTTAACAACGTTCTTCCAGCACACACGTCGCGCCACCTGTTTCAGACGGGTTAATGGCGTGCGCAACGCTGCTGCTTCGCATCCCGTTATGTTTCCCTTCGGGGAGATGGTTCATAAATTTTGATCCAGAGCGAAGGTGTCTGCAAAAATTCACGTCTTACCCCAGTACTCAGCGATATTATTATAGCAACGTATGACAGATCTATAATGTAATGCGTGCAACAGACGAGTGCTGTTACGGTGTTTATATTCTTGGACAATGTTTTGATGATTCGCAGGTCTAACCAGTAAATCATTGAGCCCCAAGCTTATCAAATTCTGAATTTCTTTCATTTCATTTCATTTTACAATACCCCTCAGGAAGAAAGTTATTACAGAGGGGAAGTGGTAACAACACTTTGACACATACAAATCAGGAGAAGAAAAAAAACGAGAAAACGGTAAGCCTGCGCGGAAGATGCAGCACAGTCACCGCAAAAGCTAGAAGAGCGGCTTTTCGAAGCCTGTTCTAAACACTCAATGAGTAACTGCGGCAAGCACACTTGCTTGATGCCCACTACGGCATTAAAAATATTTTAGGGTAGTAGGCTGGCATTCGGTATGCTATTTTTCGTCATTCTTCCGATAAGCGTGGTACCTGCTAAACTATTGAGATAAATTTGGGGCCAATTATTCATGCAGTGGCTGACGACGATGAGGAATTTTGCCATAAATGGGTATGTGCCACAGTTATTAGCTGAACAAAAACAAGATTTTTAAGGAGTTAGTGCATTGGACGACCCATTCAATACTCTATTCACATTGTGTGACGCCTCGCTGTTTTTTGCTGTTCTAAAACCCTTTATTACTCACTTTAACGCAATTCCTTTCCCCACATCAAGCCTGCCTAAAGCAAGTTTTCAAACATTTACCAAGCACCGGCGTGTTTACGTGGATGAATACTACACTGGCACGCAGTGGACCCGGGTTTAAGCCCCGCTTTGTCCTGGGTACAACGTTTTTCTATTTCACCATAGATGCTACACACACCACCGGTGACGTTGGTGGTGGACAACCTATGGCACCGCACGTGACGAGAGTTTTGATCTCATAACAGCTCTCGCTGTAAAAATATACTAAAACACAAAAGTAAAACCAAACTCATATGAAACAAACAAGTGAGTTCAGAAAAAGGCGGGGTATGTCAGCTACAAAATTACGGAACTGTTTGTGATGAATAATGCTCACAACATTCGTGGTGTTCGGATATTCTCACTCCTTTTCGCCCGAGAAACCAACAACTGCATTTCCTACTCAGAACACACATCGATTTATTCATCTTGAAATGTTTTTCTATGATCACGTGATCAGGCAGTACATGGCTGCTCCAAGAAGACCTTATTACTTTACAGTTCTGCGCATTCAAAAGTTGTTCGGCGAATAATAGCTAAATCTGGTCTAGCGGTAGCGTTGTCGCGATCATTCGACACGCACTGTGTAACACATCTCTGACCGAATGCGTATGACAGAATACCTCGACAAGGTGCAGGCTCCTATAGGAGCTCTTTTAGCTGATTTCAGCCGCCAGCGAACAAAAATAAATAGGCATCAACAAAAGAGTTCATCTTCAAGAACAATTACACTTGCGCTTTTGGCATCCGGGTGTCGTATTCTATAAAAAGTTGCACAAGAAGGAGGCGTCGGTGTTGTCTTTTGAGCAAAAATTTCTCCTGGCACACGCAGGAGAAGCGAGAAGACGCAAAGCCTCGCGTGGAGGATAGGAAACATGCGAAAAAGTTCTTTAATGTTGCAATAACGCGGTTTTCAAAATCTCTCTCTCTTGTTATAGGTGCTATATCTGTCAAAGTGGCCAGTACGTAAATAACCGCCACAAATAATTGATTACTTGACTAATTGATATGTAAGGTTGAACGTCCCAAAACGGCAGTACGATTATGACAGACGCCGTAGCGGAGGCCTCTGGAAATTTCGAACGCCTGGGATTCTTTGACGTGCGCCCAAATTTGAGTGGGCCCACGGGCCTACAGCATTCTCGCCTTCATCTCAAATGCAGCAGCTGCAGCAGGGATTTGATCCCGCAACCTTCGGGTCAGCAGCTGAGTCTCTTAGCCACTAGAACACTGCGGCATGGTGGTCGCCACAGACAACACAGTCTAATTAAAAGTGAATTTAGGTGACCGCTTTTGTGTTTTTATTATGATTATTTCCAACTGTTAACAAATACCTTGTCGATGTTTTTCTCTATTTTAAGCCCTTCCATGATCCATGTTCGTATGTACGCTAGCACATACGAATAGAGTGAGGGATTGATTCAAGTAAGAAGGCTAATATCATATGACTTTCTTTCCTGCCTTTCATTGTGGTGCAGGGGGGAGGCTTATGTCTCAGCACCTTTAAAGATGGCGAAGCCGGAAGTAATATTTACAGAATTAAAAGAGAATATATCCGGATGGGGTTATTAGATGACAAGAGAATATCTTGACGGACTGTTGGGGTGTTATAACAGAAAGGTAGTCAGCTGCCAAGCGAACGCTAGCCAATCCAGCAGCCGTTAAACAAGTATGGAAGGGAAGGCGAGACTGGTGTGCCCTGTCATTGGTATCACACAGGCACCTGCAGCCAAGCGGGGAAGTCAGAGCTTGGTCACTATATGTAATTGTCTTGTGTTTTGCCCTCTTTTTTGTTTTCTTAGAAGTTTACAGGGCAAACGCTCATGTTAGCTTCATTAGAGATATTGAGAGTTCCTGAAAGGACCTGAGTCCTTTCAGGAACTCTCAATATAATGGGCAAGCACAACGTCGTATTTCATCAAGGTAGCATAATAAGCCACAAGGTCTGAAAGTACACCTTAATTTGTGATCCAGTGATGCCCTCTACTCTCCTATATTGTTGTTGTTGTTGTTGTAAGCGCTATATATTGCTTGGCCTGCACGGATATAAGTGGTATATTTCTTTTCTCCTTTCCCTCCAATACTCGGAACCACTTTATTCTTCTTTTGCGCATTACCTGGTGTTTTCCGTCATGGTGTTCGACTGAAAAACATTGAGGACTACAGTTGATATATTATATATGCAGTAGGGACAAATTAGCCAAACGCGCCAGATTTTACGCCTAAAAGAAAACACTCACAGTTGATAGTGACGAGCTCTTTGTATCACACAGGATACTGAAGCTCCGATGAATGGTACACATATAGGTGGCTGCTCGCAGCCCTACGAGTGCTTAGTCTACGCCACTTTTATTTCATTCAATGGCAGTGCAAACACGCGCTCTTTAATGGGAACTGTTGGTCTGCCTTGGAGTTCCTTGGTGCCGCAATGTCAATCAGGACTGGCAGTGTAGTAGCGTTTTAGTTGCGACAAATCAACAACATCGGTAGGTGGTGAGGCAGAAAATGAGTGTGGTTCAACGGGAGAGATGAGGTAGTCGACGTCGGTGACCTTGCAGAGAACTTTGTAGGGCCCAGTGTATCGTGGAAGGAGCTTCTCGCACAAGCCTTCACGCCGATGCGGCGTCCACAGTAGGACGAGAGAGTCAGCAGGGTAGTCAACGTCGCGGTGCCAGTCACCGTACCGAACTTTTTGTGAGGCCTGAGAAGCAGTGAGCCTTGTGTGCACGAATTGGCGAGCGACGCGGGCTCGAGAAGCAACGTCCTGAGCATACACCGTTGGTTTGGTAGTATCAGAAGGAAAGAGTTTGTCGAATGGCAATGCAGGGTTGCGGCCGTACAGAAGAAAGACGGAGAATAGCTGGTGGTGTCATGCCTTGATGAATTGTACGCAAACGTAATGTAGGGCAGCATTGCGTCCCAGTCACGGTGATCAGCAGAGACGTATATGGACATCATGTCTGTAAGAGTAATGTTGAGGCGCTCTGTGAGATTGTTGGTCTGTGGATGGTAGGCAGTAGGAGGATGTTCGGAAGAGCAGCTACGGAGGATTTCGTCGATAACTTTTGCGAGGAAGCAGCGGCCACGATCCGTCAGAAGCTGGCACGGAGCCCCATGCCGCAGAATGACGTCATTTAGTAGAAAGTCTGTAACGTCTGTAGCGCAGCTACTTGGCAAGGAACGAGTTATAGCATATCTGGTCACATAGTTAGTTGCAACAGCGATCCATTTGTTGTCTGACACGGACGTTGGGAAAGGTCCGAGCAAGTCGAGGCCGACGCGAAAGAATAGTTCCGGGGGAATGTCGATAGCTTGGAGCAGGCCAGCCGTACGGAGAGCAGAACGTTTGCGACGCTGGCAGCGCTCGCAAGCAGCGACATAGCAACGCACAAATTTATACAGGCCAGGCCAAAAAAAAAAAAAACCATTGCCACACGTGGTGATAAGTGCGCGAAAAACCCAGGTGTCCTGCCGTCGGAGCGTCACGCAAAAGTTGAAGAATGGTGGCACGCATGTGTCGGGGGATAACTAACAAAAGGTCCGGGCCATCAAGCTTCATGTTGCGGTGGTAGAGAATTTCGTTGCGGAGGACATATTGACGGAGAGAAGGGTTGGAATGTCCTGAAGATACTCGCTAAATGACCGTATTGAGGGTTGCGTCCCGGCGCTGCTCCGTGCCGATGACGCGCAAATCGGATATGACTAGCACATAAAAATCGCTCTCATCGATGGCGAGGCTAGCAGGGTCCACCAGATAACGCGAGAGACAATCGGCATCTTGGTGTAACCTGCCAGACTTATAAATTACGTCGAAGTTATACTCCTGGAGACGTAGAGCCCAGCGACCTAGGCGACCAGTTGAGTCCTTGAGTGACGACAACCAACACAGAGCGTGGTAGTCCGTAGTAACTGAAAACTCCCGGATATAAAAGTAGGGGCCAAATATCGCTACATCTCAGACCAACGCAAGACACTCGCGCTCCGTTATCGAATAGCTTTGCTCAGATGTGGAGAGAAGGCGGCGTGCATACGCAATAACACGCGTTTGGCCCCCCAGGTGTTGAGCGAGGACGGCGCCGATGCCGTGAGCACTGGCGTCCGTGCGAACTTCAGTCGTCCTGGACGGGTCGAAGTGAGCCAATATTGGTGGTGAATTGAGTAGCTGGATCAGCGGTAAAACAAAACTGCTTGGTCTTGGCCCTACGAGAAAGGCGCATTCTTTTTGAGAAGATGAGTGAGTGGTCGTGCATTTGTGGCGAAATTGCATATAAAACGTCGGAAGTACGAGCATAAGCCCACAAAACAACGAACATCTTTGGTGGTAGAAGGCCGAGGCAAGTTCTTGACAGCGCTAATCTTGTCAGGGTCCGGTTGGACGCCAGCAGCACTTACACGATGACCAAGGACTGTGATTTCTCGTCCGCCAAAATTGCACTTTTTTTAGTTCAGCTGGAGTCCCACTGGACCAAAAACGGCTAGAATGGTCAACAGACGTGTTAGGTGGCTTTCAAATGTTGGAGAAAAAACATTCACATCGTCGAGGCAGCAAAGGCAGATGGACTATTTATAGCCACGAAGGTGATAGTCCACCAGGCGTTCGAACGGGGCCAGGGCGTTGCACAGTCCAAGATGCATAACCTTGAACTAATAAAGGCCGTCCGGTGTGAAAAAGGCAGTTTTTTCGCGGTCTAAGTTGTGGACAGAAATTTTCCAATAGCCGAAACGCAGATCTATAGATGAGAAGTATCGCGCGCTATGGAGGCAGTCAAGGCTGTCATCGATTCGTGGCAGCGGATATACGTCTTTGCGGGTTATCTTGTTCAACGCATGGTAGTCAACGCAAAATCTCCAACTACCATCTTTCTTTTTGAATAAAACAACATGTGATGCCCATGGACTTAAAAGAGGCCTCTATGACTCCTTTGGAGAGCACCTTCTCGACTTCTCGTTGTATTACCTGGCGTTCAGACTGGGAAACAAGATATGGTCGCCATCCAACAGGACTAGCATCGCCGGTATATATTTGATGAGCGGTCATCGATGTCAAAAATATCTGGGCAGTTGTTCAGAACGTGCTGGAGTTGCGCAGCCTGACAGGGCAAAAGATGAGGGGCAGTCATCATCGTGATTTCATCACGCTTAAATCCATAGAACACGTTATCACATTCCAGTCAAAGAAACTAACTGATCTTGAGGACAGAAACAGGCGGTCAAACATAATAATTCATGGCGTTTCTGAATGCCCCGAGGAAACGGAAGCGCTTCTTAAAGAAAAAGTTCTAACGACGATAATGCGGGATAAGATGAACGTACAATGTGAATCTATCGGCCGCATCCACAGGCTTGGACGCCTTGGCAGCAAACGCCCGGTCATTGTCTATCTCCAAAATTTCAATGAAAAGAAACTGATACTCGATAGCTGTCGCAAACTTAGAGGATCAGGCATATCTATTCAAAATGACTATTCGCAAGCGACTTTGAAGAAACGGAAGTTTCTGTGGGAAAGCGCGAAAGCAGAAAAACTACAAGGTAAAAAAGTGCACTTGCTTCATGACAAGCTAAAGGTCGATAAAGAGCTATACTTTTGGGATGAGACAAAAAACATGCGTGTCAAAATAACGAACCAGCGATCTCAGCAGTCTGACATATGACCCGTTTTCAATGAATATGACAAGAGTTTACGTATAATCAACCTAAACGCTCGTAGTGTAATAAATAAAACAGTACCTTTAGAAGTCTCCTTACTAGAACAAGACCCCCACATTGCCGTCATAACTGAAACGTGGCTACGGACTGAAATATGTGACGAGGACGTTTTCCCACCTTGTTATCAAATATTTCGTAAGGATAGGGCTTCTAGAGGAGGCGGCGTGGCTGTCCTCATTAAAAACCCGTTAGATGCTGTTCTTTTGCAAGACATCCCCGGCCTAGAATGTTTATGCGTAAAAATCACATGCTGGGGCCATAACTTTTTGCTGTGTGCCATTTATAGGCCTCCTGATGCCACCCCTGAGTATCTGGATAAACTAGAAAAACACCTGTCTCAATTCCACAAACATAAAATACTCTTAATAGGGGACCTTAACTTACCAGGCGTTAATTGGGAACGCTTTCAATCACTTTCTGAAAACAACAATCATTTCAATAGTATACTGAGTATAATGTTAACTCACGACCTAGTGCAGATAGTGCGGGAACCAACACGTGTTCAAGGTACTTCGAAATCAGTACTGGATTTGGTTTTTTTACCCAGACAATTATCAGAGTGCACAGTTCAAGTTGTGGAAGGTATTTCTGATCATCTTCTTGTCAGTGTTTGCTTACACATTGTTGCTCCTATGAAATCAAATAATTCTGTGAAGCGTTCTTTCAAAGACTACTCACGTGCAGACGATGCATCCATAATAGAACATTTGGAAACATGTCTAACTGATTTCACCGACACTGATGTCATCTCACTTTGGTGCCGTTTCAAAGATATATGTAATTTCTGTACAGATACGTTTGTACCAACCAAACATAAACTAGTTAATAGGCAGACACCATGGATGACGCGTGAAATCATCCACCTGAAGCGAAAAATAAAGAGATTAAAAAAACAATGCATATCTATCGGCAATCTAAAAGAACTAAAAGATAACCTTGCACGTGCGGTAAGCTCTTCGAAGGATCACTATTTTAAGACGGTGCTACCAAACTTTATTTCAGAAGATCCTAAAAAGTTTTGGAATTATATAAGCGAAAAAAAGAAGCCAGTGTCTCAAATTTCTATTAATGGCTCAATTGTTAATGATCCTGGTGACATCGCATGTCATTTGAATGAGTACTTCCAGAGTGTTTTTAGTAAGTCTGGTGTTTGTCCAGCCAATCACACAACATTTCATCCCTCTGATGTCAGTTTCATCTCTTACCCTGGCGTGGTTTCTATGCTATTGAACTTGAAAACGAAATCTTCATGTGGTCCTGACAACCTTCCTAACATGTTTCTGAAGCGATATGCTGAGTCTATTGCAAAGTTTCTTGTTATAATTTACCGTAATTCTTTACTTCATGGTAAACTACCGGATGACTGGAGGGTAGCCAGAGTCGTTCCCATACACAAGAAAGGTGATCGATCTTTATTAGAAAATTATCGACCGATATCACTTACATCCTCCTGTTGTAAACTTCTTGAGCACATTATCGCCAATCAAATTAATGAATTCTTAGATGAACATTCAGTTCTCTCTAATCATCAACATGGGTTTAGAAAAGGCTACTCGACAGTTACACAATTAGTTACCGTTATTCATTCACTCGCTTCATGTTTTGATAAAAATGGTCAAATCGATGCAATATTTCTAGATTTCAGCAAAGCCTTTGATAGGGTTCCGCATGACAAACTGATCTTAAAACTCAGAAAAATCAAACTTCCGGAAATTTTAATTACATGGATTAGGAGTTATTTGACTAATCGATCCCAGTGTGTGGAAGTTAATGGGCGGCGGTCTGGCTATCTTCCGGTTGGTTCCGGGGTTCCTCAAGGGAGTGTATTAGGGCCATTGTTGTTCTTGATATACATTAATGATATCGTTACAGTCATTGATCCTAGCATTGAAATTAGATTGTTTGCAGATGACTGCGTGTTGTTCCATGAAATCACTTCACCTAACGATCAGCACCTCCTTAACACTGCTCTTGCTAACATTTCCGAATGGTGTAACACATGGGACATGAAACTTAATATTGGTAAGACAGTATATCTTCGTTTCTCTCGCAGAAAAGCTCCACTTTCCTTTGAATATAGGCTAGGCTCATTACCATTGCATGAGGAAACGGCATACAAGTACTTAGGTGTAACTCTTACTAATACTTTGTCGTGGAATACACATATAAATAGCATTTGTTCTTCTGCATACCGCAAGTTATATTTTTTAAGACATAAGCTCAAACAGTCTCCTCCAGCTGTTAAATTACTTGCTTATAACACACTAATTAGGCCAAAACTCGAATATGCATGTGTAGTATGGGACCCCTTTACTAAAACCAACATTAATCACCTAGAAAATGTGCAAAGAAAAGCAGTCAGGTTTATTTATTCCAAATTTTCACCGTATGACTCACCCACTGAACTGATGCAGGCTAACAACATTCCATACCTTGCACTGAGACGGAAAGCTGCACGTTTGGAATTTCTTTACCTCCTTTGGAATCATAAACTAGCGATTAACCCCTCACCATATCTTTCATCTTCTACATCAAGACTTACTCGCCACCATCATCCTAATTCTTTGACACCTTATTTTTCGAGAACAGATTTATTCAAATTTTCTTTTTTTCCCCGCACCGTAACAGACTGGAATGATTCATTGTAGCATTTAAGCGCATTGGGATCATTGCTCATTGCTAATTATACTTGTTTGCTCCGTTTTGTTGTTGTTTTATTCTTCCCCCACCCTGCTTGGATCTGTACAAGGTCTGCAGTATTGAATAAAGAAGAAGAAGAAGGTGCGTTTGCTCGGCTGGCTGCAATAGGGGACGAGTAGTCTTCAGTGTCTAATGTCACGATGTTACATGCATCAAGTGGGGAAACATGGCCTAACGAAATGCCTTGCGCGAGAACTTGGGTCGAACTACTAAAGTTGAGAAGGGGAAGCTGAACGTATTTGTCCACGATAGTCACGATGGTATGCGCCACAGCAACACTTCGCGCCAAGAGCACATCCACTAACGGAGACATTATGTCGTCACCGTCAGGAAGAGCTGGTGATATTGTTAAGGCCACAGACGTGGTGGTTTGCCGTGACAGCCGAACATAATCAACAGCGCACAATTGGTGTAACGGTGAGGACGCCACAGCCCCAAGTGGAGGCAGTTCAAGTTGGAGAACGTCGGTTGCACAGTCGATGAGAGCGGCATGAGTGGACAAGAAATTCAATCCAAGAATCAGGTCATTTGGGGCACTGCTCAATAACTGCAAAGAGAACAGATGTGGGGTGATCGGCGATTGTTATGCGTGCTGTGCACATTCCTATGATGGCAAGACTTCTTCCATTGGCGACAAGAGTAATGCCACGAGCAACCGGTGTGAAAACTTTCTTCAGGCCGCGACGAAGTCGGGCACTCATCCCAGAAATATGCGCCCCGGTGTAAATAAGCGCAGAAACAGACAGGCCGTCAACGTCTACGACGATCCCATTTCGTCGTGTCGGCAGTACAAGGACAGGTTTTGAGGTCGGTATCGAGGATGCAGCTTCACCTCTAAGAGCTGCACCACTTAGTTTCCCTGATGAAAACTGATCGGCGAGATCGGGCGTCGTCGTAGAGGAGAAGGTGACGATGGGTGACGTGCAGGCGGCCAATGAGACTGATGACGTCGAAGTGATGGTGAGAGGCTGTGCTGCGTGTGTGGGGCATCCAAGGGTGGATAGCGGCGGTAGCTGTCGGGGATTGGCGCAGGAGGCTGGAAAATGCGGTAGCTGTCGGCGCGGCGAGCAGTGTTATACTTTGTTCGGGACGAAGACCAATGGTTGCGGCAATACCATGTGACGTGCCCTATGCGGCGGCAGTTAAAGCAGATCGGCCGATCATCCGCTGTTCGCCATTCGGCGAGATTGCGAGAGCGTGGAAAAGACCGTTCCTAGGGGGGGTGACCTGGGGCGATGCGGCGACCTTCAACGGAAGCCAATCGGTCGAGACTGAGCAACGGCGAAGACATTGAAGCCCAAATTTGTGAGTTCTTCCCGCACAATCGATTGTACCAAGCAAACCTGAGGTACTTGCGAATCGACGGGGCCGTTGCTGGAAACAGCAGGTGTAATTGCTTCGATTTCCCGCCGGACGTTTCACGTAATTTCAGACGCCGGTGAAGACTGCCGATGAGAGGTCAGTCCATCTTCGCAGGAGGACGTCTAACGGTGTTCGGCAGTCGAGTGAAAGATCTTGAAATACGCCTGCTTTTGGCCTGTTCGAAACGCCGGCATTTCTGAATAATTTCCTCGACGGTCGCGCAGTTCCGGCACATTAGCAGGTTGAACGTATCGTTCGCTATCCCCTTGAGGACGTGGCCAACCTTATCCGACTCCGACATGTCGTGGTCCTTTTTAGGACATAGAGCCAGCACGTCCTGTATATAGGATATATGCGGCTCTGTGGACGTCTGAGCACGTATACACAGCTCCTTCTTTGCAGCCGACTTTCGACCAATGGGATTCCCAAATAGGTCGCGAAACTTCTTCTTGAACGTGTCCCAACTGCCGATCTCCTCCTCATGGTTCTCGTACAGACTTTGGCCGTGCCTTTCAGGTAAAACAGCACGTTGGCCAGCATCAGAGTCGGGTCATACCGGTCGAATGCACTGGTAGGTTCGTAGTCGGCTATCCAGTCGTCAACATGAACTTCGTCCGTACCGCAGAACGTTCCAGGATGTTTCGGATGCGTCGGCACGTACGTGGGTGAGGGTGGGGCCGGTGGAGGCGTTGCCGTGTATGGTGCAGGCGTCGTCGCGGCCGATGGAAAGGTGGCCGTGGGATCAGTTCCGTGTTCCATCACGGAAACTCTGATTTGACGACCACTGGAAAGCTCCCTTGTATGGCGCTTCCTTACCCAGCACCTCCACCAATTTGTTACGGGGATTACAAATACGCGGAAGAGAAAAAGGAGTGTATTTGCAATATTTACAGGTAGGTAAGACACCTCAGGGTTGCTAGCATCTAGGACGCCGAATCCGCTTGTTCTTCATCAATGCGTCTACGACGGGTCGGAGCCATGCCCACTGCCTCGCAAGAATATATATATATATATATATATATATATATATATATATATATATAAGGGAAAGAAGTGTATACCTAACGGCTCGTTTTTCCGTGTTTTAACACAATAATAATGAGATCTAACAGACAGTAATGCCAAGGAATGTACAGGGGAAGTTATTAGAACCAATGGAATGTATAAAGAAGAAAGAAAAGTGGATGAAAAATAACCAGCCGTGAGCAGGAATCGAACCTACAACCTTCGAATAACGCGTTCGATGCTTTGACCACTGAGGTCTCGTAATGGCAGACTTGGTGTGTTTAGGTTGTATAAGAGGGACAATTAATCAGCTGCCCGCTCATAATAAGTTCACGTGCTACGTGACGCCAAACATGCGCATAAGAGTGTTTTCACACTCGTCGTTTGGCTTATAGATGGCGCTGACTTTCACTTCTACTTCTAACTTCACATATAAACCCAAAAAAGTGGATGGAGGGAAGGCCGCTGTGGTAGCTCAGTGGTTAGAGCATCGAACGTGTTATTCGAGGGTCGTAGGTTCGATTCCTGCTCACGGCTGGTTATTTTTTCATCCACTTTTCTTTCTTCTTATTTAAATTCCATTGGTTCTAATAACTTCCCCTGTACATTCCTTGGCATTACTGTCTGTTAGATCTCATATATATATATATATATATATATATATTTATATATATATATATATATATGTATGTGTGTGTGTGTGTGTGTGTGTGTGTGTGTGTGACGCTGACTGACACTCCCACGTTTAATTCACGTATAAACCTTATAAAGTGGCTGGGGGATTGCTGTCGTGGTAGCTCAGTTGTAGAGCATCGAACGCGTCATTTGAAGGTCGCAGGTTCGGATCCTGCCCGCGGCAAGTTATCTTTTCACGAACTTTTCTTCATACATACAATAAATTTTGGTCTATTATCTTCCCCCATACTTTCGTTGGCATTATTGTCTGCTAGATCTCATTGATATTGTGTAAAACACGGAAAACGAGCCCTTGGGTATACACTTCATTCCGTATTCATTAACGAGGGTCTCGTACTGGCAGACTTAGTGCCTTTAGGTTGTATACCAGGAACTATTAGTCAGCTGCCCACTGGTAACAAGTTCACGTGCTACGTGACGCCAAACAGGATCAAAAAGAGTGTGCCACACTCGTCGCCATGGCTACTGGTGGCGCTGACTGACACTCCCACGTTTAATTCACATAGAAACACTGCAAAGTGACTGGGGGGATAGCTGTCGTGGTAGCTCAGTGGTAGAGCATCGAATGCGTCATGCGAAGGTCGCAGGTTTGGATCCTGCCCACAGGAAGTTATCTTTTCACCCACGTTTCTTCATATTTACATCACAATTTGGTCTAAAATCTTCCCTTATACTTTCCTTGGCATTATTGTCTGTTAGATCTCATTATTATTGTTATCATTGTGTAAAAACGCGGAAAAACGAGCCCGTAGGTAAACACTTCTTTCCTTATATATATATATATATAATGCCACAGCTCGACCATCGCAGAAGACGCGTACCACAATTCGCGTTCGTAAAAGCCGTCAAGCAAGTAGCAAGAAAGCCGCGCCATGGAACGCCGTCCTGCACGCGCCACGATGCTACGCCATGGGACTGGCACGAGACTCGAGGGGCAGAAGAGGAGACCGACGAAGTTAGAGTCAGGGGCGCAGACATTTTTTGGCTGACCATTTTTAGCTTCAAGTTTACGGGCACAAGTTCGCCCTGAATAAAGAGTTTATATAGTACCAGGTGCTATATTTATTCGTAACAATCTGGTGGAGGAGCTGGGTACACGTCTCGCTTCGTGACGAGGTTGAGTTTTCTGTAATCAACACAGAACCGCATGGTGTTGTCCTTCTTCTTCACCAGTACTACCGGCGATGCCCATGGGCTTTTGGAGGGCTGTATGACATCGTCGTCGAGCATCTCCTGTACTTGCTTCTTTATCGCCTCCCTTTCTTTTGGAGCTACTCGGTATGGATGCTGACATACTGGTCTAACATGCCCTTCGATTACAATGCGGTGCTTTGCTACAGGCGTACGTCCGACTTTCGAAGAAGAAGAAAAACACTCTGCGAATTCCTTGATCAACTCCACAATCTGGTCTTTCTGCAGAGATGAAAGCTCTCGGTCAATATCTATTTTCTCGAGGACACTTTCCACTGTTGAAGGCGTTGTAGGTACTTTTTCTATGGTGCAAACATCTGAGACTTGTACGTAGTCATGAAGTGATGCTATGGCTGCTCCCTTCGCCACATGCTGTACCTCGTTGGTAAAGTTAGTCAATAGCACATCAGTATATCCGTTCCGCAGGTTCACTAGACCTCTCGCCACGCGTATTCCCTTTGTGAGCAGCAGTTCGACATTTCCATCAGCTAGTGCGGCATATTCACGAAAAATGTCGCTTTTCACAGAAACTGTCACGCTGCTACGTGGCGGCACTGTCACACCTTCATCCACAATACGAAGAGACGAAACAATTGGTTGCTCCGCATGACACACGGCAACAGTGTTCTCTGTAGAGAAAGAAACTTGGGATTTCTGCAAGTCGATGATGGCACTGTTTGCTTGCAGAAAGTCCATGCCCAGAATTGCCTCACGGGAACATTCAGGAAGAACAATAAAATTGCAGGCGTACACATGGCCTCTTATTCCCACTCTCGCTGTGCACAATCCTACGGGGCTGACTAAGTGCCCGCCGGCGGTGCGTATCTGCGGTCCGGTCCAATGAGTGAGCACTTTCTTCAGCTTCTTTGCGAGCATGCTACTTATTACTGAGTAATCTGCACCTGTGTCTATTAACGCTATGGTTTCTACGTCGTCTATTCTGACTTGTAGCTCGGATGTCACGTCACCATTACTGCGCTTGTCCGTCGTTGTGTCAGTGTCGTCGTCTGATCCGGTTAGCGATGGAGGGTTTTCAGTTTTTCGAAAATCAGCGGCCCTGCCTCCACAGGTCGCCGGTTCTAGTTTTCCCGTCGCGGGCTTGGTGAACGACGCCTCGGGAAAGTAGATGATGGGTGTGGACTCGGCGACCTATTGTGCATTGGTGCAATCGACCGCGATTCATGTCGCTGAGTGTTTGGATAGGCATAGCGCGAAGACAAATATTCTTCGATTTCGTAAGGGCGCTCACCGTTACGAGGGCAGGGCGCATTCACTGGGAAGCCACGTAGCCCGACCCGACGGTAGTGGCATGTCCGATAAAGATGACCTGCCTCCCCACAGTGGTAGCAGAGGGGCCGCCGGTCTGCCGTGCGCCGTACATCACTTTTGCGGGGTCTTGCTTCTGGCATCGGCGCTGGAGTACTGCGAGGAAAGGTCGGTGGCATAACGGGAGCTTGTGCAAAGCTCGGGCGTCTCATGTCTCGCCGTACGACTTGCGCGTATGACAGCTGTGGCTGAGGTTCCGGTTGCGTGTAGTGTGGCACCTGAGGCTGCGGTTGAATAATTGCTTGCCGCACTTCTTCACGCACAACGTCCGCGATTGAGGGCATCGCTGAAGGACTTTGAGGAAGTTGCAGTTTCTGGAGCTCCTCCTTAACAATAGCCCTCACCATTTCCCGGAGGACGTCAACGTTGGTGGGGAAGGTTGTTGACTCCACCCTGACTTAAGAGACGCTGAAGTCTCTGTTGTACAGTCGCGCACGTTGTTGTAGCGTCCTTTCCATGGTCGTTGCCTCGGACCGGAACTCCGCCACAGTTCGCGGTGGATTACGCACCAGGCCTGCAAAAATTTCTTCCTTTACTCCGCGCATTAGGTGCCGCAACTTCTTCTCCTCGGCCATGTTTTGGTCGGCTCGGCGGAAGAGCCGTGACATGTCTTCTATGTACATGGCCACGCTCTCGTTATTCCGCTGGTTCCTCGCCTGAAGAGCAGCCTCTGCCTTCTCTTTGCGGTCCGTGTTCGGATAGGTTGCGATTAGCTCTCGTCGGAAGTCGTCCCATGACAGCATGCACGCTTCGTGGTTCTCAAACCACGTAAGTGCCGAATCTTGCAGGGCGACGTAAACGTAACGAAGCTTTCGGGCTTCGTCCCAACCATTCAAACGTGCAACGCGCTCGAAGCCTTCAAGCCAGTCCTCGGCGTCTTCAAAGGTCTCACCGTGGAAGACCTCTGGTGTACGTGGCGAATACACGATGAGGTGAGATGGAGATGGCATCGACTGGGTGGCCATCGTAGTGACGCTTGTGCTTGAGGTCTCGACAGGTCTTGATGAGTCAATTAGGGGGCCAAACTCGGGCTGCTCCCCACGTAGTCGGCGACTCGTGCGTTGGTGCACAGGTGTCAATTCTGCTGGCTCCAATCTTCTGGGATCTGGGCTTCTCCTTGCCTGTGGTGGGCTTGGAATCATACCCAGCACGTCCACCAGATTGTTACGAATAAATATAGCACCTGGTACTATATAAACTCTTTATTCAGGGCGAACTTGTGCCCGTAAACTTGAAGCTAAAAATGGTCAGCCAAAAAATGTCTGCGCCCCTGACTCTAACTTCGTCGGTCTCCTCTTCTGCCCCTCGAGTCTCGTGCCAGTCCCATGGCGTAGCATCGTGGCGCGTGCAGGACAGCGTTCCATGGCGCGGCTTTCTTGCTACTTGCTTGACGGCTTTTACGAACGCGAATTGTGGTACGCGTCTTCTGCGATGGTCGAGCTGTGGCATTAGTATATATATATATATATATATATATATATATATATATATATATATATATATATATATATATATATATATATATATATATATATATGAGATATAACAGACAGTAATGCCAAGGAATGTACAGGGGAAGTTATTAAAGCTAATGGAATGTAAATAAGAAGAAAGAAAAGTGGATGAAAAAATTACCAACTGTGAGCAGGAATCGAACCTACGACCTTCGAATTACGCGTTCGATGCGATATATATATATATATATATATATATATATATATATATATATATAAATATATATATATATATATACAGAATAGAGAGAGAGACAGAGAGAGAGATAAGAGAGATATTGTGCATGCCTGAGAATGACGATGACAAAAGTGCGGAGCAGCACGCACGCGGACAGCAGCAGCATGGTAGGTGTTCGCTCGCAAATATATTTTCGCGTACACTTAATACTTTAGCCCCGCCGTGGTGGTCTAGTGGCTAAGGTTCTCGGATGCTGATCCGCAGGTCACGGGTTCCAATCCCGGCTGCGGCGGCTGCATTTGCGGTGGAGGCGGAAATGTTGTAGGCCCGCGTGCTCAGACTTGGGCGCACGTTAAGCAACCCTAGATGGTCGAAATTTCCGGAGCCTTCCACTACGGCATCTCTCATAATCATATGGTGGTTTTGGGACGTTAAACCCGACATATCACTTTATACCTTCATCCCTGTAGCATCTGTGGTATAAGGTGCGGAGTATCGACTCGCTATACAGTTCCAGGAGCTGGATCTTTGCAGCAGTTGGCGCGTTGCAGCTACCACAATGACTGACCAAGCCATTGAATGTCAACAAGATTCGTTAGGCCCGCTGCCGATCGTTGTGGTGCAACGTCGTTACCCAGGCCCATTGAACGACACAAGTTGCATAGAGGTCAATGACTGGCTGGTTCTGTATGAGCGCGTCAGCAGCAGCAATCATTGGGATCTGACGCTGATGTTGACAAACATTAACTTCTTGCGTAGCACGGCAAAGTGCTGGCACGAGACGCATCAAAAAGAGCGAAGCAGCTGGGGAGTCTGCAAGTAGTAATTACGCTATTTATTTCGGAAAGCCATTCAACTGCATTTATGCATACAATCTTAGTGAAGTTGGTCGTCACGTGCATCGCCAACACTAACATTTATGAAAACCAAAAAGCTTTATTTTGATTCGCTGTTTTTTCTTTGTCTCGGCTGTGCTATTTTCTCTATAATGCATTTGTTCAGACATAGGGTGCTGTTAAACCTTCGCTGCACCTTTTTGCCTGCAATTTGTCTCACATATTTTTACAACTTTGACGTTCATACGTCCAATCAGTTGCACAATCTCGCGAACTGCTAAACCAGACAGCATTGTCTATATACCTCATACACCTACGTTGCGCTTTTTCTTTCCTTGATGTATTTCTATCTGCTATAAGTTCACCGCCAATGTAGTCTGCATTTATTTCCTAAAAGTATACTCGAACAATAAGGTAAAAATGTTCAATTCACGTACACAAGCTAGGAGGAAATCCTAACTGAACAAGTTATCCCATGAAACGTAAATTGAACAACGGAACGTAAGGCATAGCGTTTTTCAGTGAGTTATTTGTGTCCTAACTTGTTTTTAACGCATTCTGTGCTAACCAAAATTGTCGATTCTGAGAAAAAAGAGCATTTAACGTGCTCTGGCTGCTTGATTTGCTGCGTGAGCTAGCAACCTGCAAACAATGTTTCATGTAGTTGTATACTTTCTACTGTGCATAACACCCGTTCATGAAGTCTGGCGTTATGATTCTAACAGTAAATCAATTTTTATTTGCACCTGATGGGCTGAAAATAAAGAAAATTTTTTATGATACCGTGCAGACTGCATTGGATGCAGAGAGGCATTGTTGCTGCAGAGCCTTCTGTTTATTTTCAGAACCAGCAGAGCGAAGAAGCTGAGGAATGAGGGAGCAGGTGGTAATTGGGAACAGGACGCAAGGTGTGAGATAGGCGACGTCGTTAACGAAGTATAAGTGTTGGGTCTCATCTCTCCGGCGCGGTCCCCGGCCAAAATACTCCCTGATCACAGCAGTCCTTTCAAGCAGGCGAATGCGTTAATGGCAAATGGATCCACCCCACAGGCTGCTATCACAGATAACACCTATTAGTGCTCGCGCAGCCTTATCAGGAAATGTCGCGTGGAGCTGTGGGCCACTCCTGAAACGACGGTGACCCTTATACGATCCACAGGGGACGGGCTTTGCAGCTTTACATCGAACCAACTGCTGTGACATAAAAGAAAGCCAGCTGCGTAAGGTTGAAGAGTCTGCTTCATCTTGATTCAGGCCGTAGCTTTGTGTACTTCGCTTTTTGTGGAATTCTTCAGCCATGGGTGACTTCTCCTGCTAAATAATATTTTGGCTTGCTGCCTTGAAGGATGTTCAGGAATATAAAAATACGGAATTAAAGAAAGATGCATGAGGAGACTCAACTTGATAAAAAACGTAAATGGTTACAGCGACAATCAGAAAGTACGGTCCTCAAAGAGGATGACTCTGAGATCGCAAGTCACAAATACGGTTGCACCTTTTACGGGTGAGAGGTGGGGGTGGCAGATGAGCGTCACTTATTGTTTCTGATATTTCACGTGCTTTTTTAGAGTGCCGGAAAAGGTGACCGTGTAATTAGTAACTTCCCGGAAATAGCGCAGTTTAACTCAGTCAACATGCCTACATATGGATTATTCATATTTTAACGTGTGAGAGTTATAACTAGTTTCGCAGAAATTTCGGCGTCTGTGTCGTTGGTTGTGAGCAAAAAATCATCATCTTGTGGTCACCAAAAAAGCAAGAGAGAGGAAGATGAAGTAAATTATAAAAATCTCTGGCTCCGAGTGGGGATTGAACATGGTCGTTTGTGTGGCAAAAGGGTGTTCTCCCACAAAGCCATGCGTCTGCAGGTTAACACAGTGAGAATAATTTTCTCTGCTTGAAAAATGCGGCGAAGTAACCCGTGCCCCAGAAACACTTGCGTCCTGTATACATTCTTCACAAAACACGATGAAATATGAACTAGTAATGCGGGGTACAAGCACACATTACCATCAGGCGTTAGAACATGTCATTAGCCTACTGGCTTCATGGTTGAAAGCAGATCACGCACTACAAAATGCACACACTTGCTGTGCCTGTTTTCTATATGCTATCTAGAGGGTGCATAACCAGTTCGAAAAGGGTTCATGCAATATATCTTTGAAATACGCACTAGGGGCAGGATATCGCTGTTGCGTTCAACTATTAATGGTGATGCTTTGGGAATCCTTAACTTTTAGCGCGTAGTTGTGTACTTGTCGAGTCAGAAACTCAATTTTGACCAATTAATTAAACGTAGTTAAATAAGAAATGTAATATTGGCTACTACAGTACACTCAGAACAAGTTGTGAACTTTATTTAGGGGCGCAGCTTTTTATTGCGACACTCGTTCGCCCAATAATGTTTGCAGCCACCGGTGGCACATACCCGTTTGTAACCATTGGTACGCGAAAGCTCCTGGAGTCGTGGGTCGCGCGTCCTTGATGCATGCATTATGTAGCCACCTCTTGTTTAGTTCTTTGAACGTCCGCTAGATAGCGATACTTGTAGACAATCATTATATGATGAAAATATGTGAGATGGTGGTACTTGGAGGGATCACTAGACGGACGGACGTACAGACAGACAGAGCAACAGGCGCACGGACGGACACAACGACCCATGGTTGGGCGGACGGATGAATGTATGAACGGGCGGATGGATGAACGCTTTGGCCCACTCATCATCAATCAGTCTGTAGATATGCGGTAATTTTTTTGTCTTGCCAACATGGAAGTTCTTTCGAAAATACTTTTTCAGTGCCTTGTTCTCAGAACCAGTTTTCGTGTGGTCTTAGGTGAGCCATGTAGACGAGAAGGTACGTTGATAAGCGCACGCTTGACCGTAGCTCACCAATTTGTAGAAGATGGCACGCATTCCGTTTCGGTTGAGCCTATCAATATTGTTCTATATTTTTTTTTTAATTTTCTCTGTGATGTTTTTGTCAAAAAGCAAAAGGTCACATTTTTTTCATTTAGTGCGTAGAAATGCAAAGTGGTTGCCTCGTTCCTAAATGAATGAACATTTATGGCAAAGAAAAAAACATAAGGGGAAATCACTTGGCGGAAATTCAGTGGAAAACGACTTTGCTGCTGTTGGGAATCTACGAATTTACGCTGATAACAGTTGAACATGATCAATACGCTAATGTCAGCGCTTACACTGACAAGCGCTTTCAAAGAAAGCTTCCTTTATAGCTTCGTGCTTTTTTAGGGATTCCTGCCCCACTGTACTGGGGTGGGTGCGTAGGAGTAGGATGACAGCAGCAGCGGGCTATATTTTTTTCCCAGAGGCACACTGACGCTTATTAGTAAGTTCTGCTCTAGCGCCTCGGAAAAAAAAGGGGGGGGGGAGGGGCTGTCTGACATACCAATAGGGTCTCTGAGGGCCACCTGATGAGCTGCGGCATGAGCTTGTTTTTCTTCTCTCTACTTTGGTGACCCTGCCTAATGGAAACAATATATCGTGCAACATTCTAGGGTTTTTCGCTATCATTTAATTAGAGTACAATCAAAAGCACATTTCCAGTGAAACATATAACGTTATCAGGTTCCACTGGTACACTTTCACAAGAGTAGTGCATGTTTCAGAACGCAATACACTTTGAAAAAGCCACTATACATGGCTCTTTTTTACCTAGTGTTCAAGAATACGTCATTATTTGTATGCTCGTTGCGAAGTTGTGCTTCAATAAAAAACTCAAACTTAAGTTCAGCCGGAGTTAGCAATGATACTACTGATGTGCCGCTATGCTTTGATATTTCCAACAAAGAGATTTATACTAAGCTATACGTACACGTGTATAGCAAGTAGACAGCATGGATAAGAAACGTATTGCTCCGTATTACCGCTCGAAAACTACTAAGCGCAAACCGAACTGTTTGGTTATTACGTTGGGCGTTTGGTATTATTCACCATGGTAAAATTCTTAAGAGTTCAGTATTGTTATTTTTGAACTTTCAACCCAATCACATCGAATACCATGGACGTCTATTCAAAGACTGCAGATATTCGGAGGCTGCGATCATAATTTGTGTGTGATGTGGTATCAAGATCCAGACAGGCACAAAATCATTGAGTTAAACTCTGTCGACTGTATATCACTGATACTTTGTGTAACTTTCAGCATGTAGCATGTTAGAGGGTATTCCCTTGACGTCATCCCGTGCCATTTTTATGTAGATTTCGAAGATTCCAGCTGTTCTAAAGATAAACATATTGTAGCAACGAGGAAAGAACATGACGCAATGCTTTTTTTTGACGAGAATAGCAAGGCTATATTCAGACACAAGAACGCAGCGCAAATGCAGACGCCCAAAGTCGTCTTCCTCGCAAGCCAGATGCTGCCACGTGTGTGGATAGCTTCGTTCTTCTCTTTGGTGCTGCCGGCTACTGATCAAAACACTAGCCTACTTCTTAAAAAAATTGGCAGTTCCCAAGTACTGTGCCAATCGATGTTATGCCACGAATGAGAAAGGTTCATATGTCACTCTGAAATCAGCACAATGTTACGAGGCGGAGGTAAATGATGCCATATATGACTTACGTGTCATGATTATCATGTTTGGATGTGTCGTTTACCTTCTTCCTCTATTCACGTCACGTGATACATATTTTTAGTATACGTGGAGCTAGCGAAACAGCCACGAGCACGCTATGACCGTGGTATGTTGTCATTTTCCTAAATGGCACGCTTATGAGCATTATGACGTTTGCAGCAGTCATATACTTTCCTCAACCATTAACGTCGCGTTAAAGCAGATTTAGTATATTTGGAGTTAGCAAAACGGCCACGAGCACAGCATGAAGGACCCAATATACTCCAATGTAACGTTGACGCGCGCGCACGCTTGGCACAGCGACGCTACATAAGCATAACGCGAGCACTCTACAGTCTGACGGCAGGCGCAACCGATACGACCAGCGTCCGTCGGCGCGGCCCGACGACAACCAGTGCGAAATGCGACGTGCTGCCTTTTGCACCAATGCGTTACCCAGACAGCACTGCGTCTTCTTCTTTACGTGACGGAGGGATGCCGTATGCGCTGAAACGCGCATGCGTCAAAGCAACGCAGTGCGGCGCGTGCCTGCGAGTATATTGCAAGACCGGCGCCTGGCGAGGCAACGCCGGCGTGAAGCGACAAAATGAACGCCGGTGAGCACGCGCACCGCGTCACGCCGAAATATATTGGCACTTTGCATGAAGTATGTAGGCTTGTTCTCACATGAGACACATCTCATGATTATCATGTTTGCACCAGTCACATACCTTCACCATTCATTGACGTCACATTATACAAAATTTGGCATGTGTGCAGCGAGTGAAACGGCCGTGAGCGCATCATGAGTGTGGCATGTGGTCATGTTGTTACATGACACGCGTCTCTTGATTGACATGTTTGCATCAGTCACATACCTTTGTCATCAATTCACGTACCATAATACCAAATTTGGTAAACGTAACAATAGCGAAACGGTTGTGAGTGCATCGAATGCATTGCATGTAGTCATGTTGTTACTTGACATGCATGTCATAATTTTCATGTCAGGGTGTGTCGCTTGGGTTCGGCATGAAATCATGTCATACTATGCCAGTTTTGAAACAAGCCATGTGAACGAAACCACTCCAACAGCTGGAAGACCATGAAATGCAAATCATGGCATTTATGACTTACATGTCACGATTTTCATGTTTTAACAAGATCAATGCGTTCTCCATACTGTCATGTTATACCATACCAAGTTTGGTATTGATACCATTATCGAAACGGCCAGGAGAGCTAAAAGTCGTAAGTGGCTAGATAGATAGATGGATAGATAGATAGATAGATAGATAGACAGATAGATAGATAGATAGATAGATAGATAGATAGATAGATAGATAGATAGATACGCTCAAAGTTGCTGAAGTTTGCTAAGAACCGCTTCGCTATAAAAGGAAGTTGGCAGATCCCACGTAAAGTGAGAATTGATGATATGCGAAGCATCAAAGAGAAATGTTGATATGTAACTTTAAAACCAGCACAGCGTTACGAGGTGGAGGTAAATGATGCCGTACATGACTTCCGTGTCATGATTATCTTATTTGGGTGTGTCGTTTATCTTCGTCATCTATTCACGGCACGTGATACGAAATTTTGTATATGTGGAGCTAGCGAAACGGCCGCGAACACGCTATGAGCGTGGTAAGTCATGTTTTTACATGACACGCGTGTCAGGATTATCATGTTTGCACCAGTCATATATTCCGTCATTCAATGTTCACGTAACACCAAATTTTGTATATGTGGAGATAGCAAAATGGCCACGAGCGCATCATGAAGGGCCCAATATACTCGAGTGTAGCGTTGACGCGCGCGCACGCTGGGCACAGCGACGCTACGTTAGCAAAGCGCGAGCACTCCATAGTCTGACGCCAAGCGCGACCAGCGTCCGTCGGCCTGCAATCAGCGCAGAAAGCGACATGCTGCATTTCGTGCTGATGCGTTCCTTAGACAACAGTGTGTCTCCTTCTTTTCATGACGGAGGGACGCCGGACGCAATGGTACGCGCATGCGTCAAAGCGAAGCAGCATGGCGCGCGCCGGCGAGTATATGACAGGACCGGCGCCTGGCGTGGCAACGCCGGCGTGACGCGACTAAATAGAGAGTTTAGTACTGCGTACGCAACGTACGTGGCGGCGTTGCGTACGTAAGGACGCCACGTTCTGCATAGTGCGCATGCGTAGACCGAAACGCGCACGTATCGCGTTACGTACGCAGCCGCTACGTACGCGCGCATGAGATGCGTGTGTGCGTACGTATGAGGTGATTGCGCCGCTCTCGAACAAGTTCGCGACAGTGCAAGACTTCGTTTTGCAAAATGGCGGCATCGAAGGCAAGCACCGACCGGCTCTGTGGCTTAAAATATCTCCATAATCTGGCTATAACATTTGGATTGGCTCACATTAGCTGTCAACCGCACGTGCTTCTATTTTGATCTACCAGATGGCGCAACACGCTTCACGTTCGTTACGTACGCGGGTACTACGGCGTACTAAAAGCCGATTAGTGGCGAACGACGCCACGTAACCCAAAGCGCTTGCGTGATGCGTACGTAGCACCATTCCGCAGTACTAAAACTCTCTATTGAACGCCCGCGAGCACCGCACAGCGCCACGTCTAAATTTAGTGCTGCCTTGACTGCGGCATGTAGTCACGTTCTCACGAGACACGCATCTCAAGGATATGAGGTTTTTACCAGTCACATACCTTCATCATCCATTGGCGCCACGTAATACCAAATTTGGAATATGTGAAGCTAGGAAAACGGCTGCGAGCGCATCATGAGTGTGGTGTATAGTCATGTTGTTCCATAACACGCAAGTCGTGATTATTATGTTTAGATGTGTCATTTACCTATGTCGCCCGTTCCCGTCACGTAATGCCGAGTTTAGTACATGTGAAGCTGGCAAAACGGCTGCAAGCGCATCATGAGTGTGGCATGTAGTCATGTTGTTACATGACATGCATCTTATGTTTATCATTATTGCACCATTATTATACCTTCGTTATACATTCACGTCCCGAAATACCAAATTTGGTATAAGTGAAGCTGGCAAAACTACCAGCACATAATGAGCGTGGAACGTATCATGTAGTTGCATGAAATGCATCTCATGATAATCATGTTTGCACCAGCCACATACCTTCGTCAACCATTCACGCCATTCACGTACCGTAATACGAAATTTGGTATATGTGACGCCAACGCAACGGCCGCCAGCGCATCATGAGCGTGGCATGTTGTCATGTTGTTACATGACACGCATATCATGATTTTCGTGATAGGGTCTTTCGCTTGTGTTCGCCATGCAATCATGTCATACCGTACCGGTTTTGCAACATGTCATGTGAATGAAACCACCGTAAGAGCTGAAGGATCATGAAATGTAAATCATGACTTTTATGACATACATGTGATGATTTTCATGTTATGACTAGTCACAAATGTTCTTCTTATGATCATGTTATGCCATACCAAGTTTGGTATCGATACCGTTATCTAAACGGCCAGGAGAGCTAAAAGTCGTAGGCGGCTTGATAGATAGATAGATAGATAGATAGATAGATAGATAGATAGATAGATAGATAGATAGATAGATAGATAGATAGATAGATAGACAGATAGATAGATAGATAGATAGATAGATACGCTCAAAGTCACCGAATTTCGCTAAGAAATGCTTTGCATTTGAAAATATCATCCCAATGCCTAATCGTCATGACAGCTGGGTTTGTAGTCATTGGCACTCCATGGATTCACTCTGACAAAAAGGGCTTCTTCCGAAGCACGTGCACAACTGCTAGCTGGTGCATGTCTCTGAGGCCTTGAACTATGTGGACTGTCGGGAATAACCTCAGGTTTATTATCACTGAGACGTCTGAGAACTTCATACGGCCCGAAATACTGCCTTAAAGGCTTCTTTGAGAGGCGACGACGGCAAACTGTGGTCCAGAACCAAACCTACTCTTCCGGTTCACAGGAGACTGGTCGGTGACAAAGATTATAGCACCTAGTGTCGTAGTTGCGTTGGCGACGAATACATATGGAGGTAAATTATCGGGCATCTACAGTAAGCTGAGTTTTGCAGTCAGCACTAGTTTCAACGCCATCGCTTACACGCGGCAACATAGCGTCGAGCATGGTTGTGGCTTTATGTCTATGGAGACGACGGAGTGGTGTCATGCGGGTTGTCTAATGCTTTGCCGTATTGTACGCGTGACATAAGGCACTATCTCATGCCAGTTTGTTGCACATAGCCGTACATGCAAAGCATATGCGAAAGTGTTTTATTCAGACCCTGCTATGGTGGTCTAAGGGCTGAGGTACTCGGCAGCTGACCCGCAGGACGCGGGATCAAATCCTGACTGCGGCGATTGCATTTTCGATGGAGGCTAAGTCTGAAGGCCCGTGAGCTCAGGCTTGAGTGCACGTTAAAGAACCCCAGGCCGTCGGAATTTCCGGAACTCTCGACTACAGCGTCTCTCATAATCATATGCTGGTTTTTGGACTTTATACCCAGACATGTCAATCAATCAATTAATCAATCAATCGAGTGTTTTCTTCAGCCGTTCCATCGGGCCATTCGTTTGTGGGGTGGTATGCCATTGTACGCCACTGAGATGTTCCCCTTAGGTATAAAAACCGTGTGATTGCTCGGGGTGTAAATGCTGTTTCCCTGTCGATTATTAACACATTGATGGATCTTCATCCCTCAGTACTACATTCTCATTAAAAAGCCAGGCTGCTTCACTTGCAGCACCCCGCTCGAGAGCCTTGGTTTTGGCGTAGCGAGTGAAGTAGCTTGTAGCTACAACTAGAAATCTGCGACCAGCAGCTGAAAAGACATGGTCATGGGAGATCCATTTCAACTTGAGTGAATGAAGTTTCCGGTATATCAAGTGGATGGAGGAGCCCTGCTGGTTTCACAGCTGGAACCTTTCTACGTTGCACTCAAGATAAGTCCGAACGTTAGGTTGAATGGTTGGCTTCAGTCCTGGCCAGTAATACTTCTGTCTCATTCGACATAGCGTCCGTGTGTAACCTGAGTGATCGGATGTCGCGTCATCTGGGTACGCATGTAGTACTTCTCTCCTGAGGGATGTTGGACCGACAAGTAAATAGGTGTTTCCGCTCAGAGAAAAGTTGGCAAGGTTCTGTTCGGCGTTGCATAAGTTGTTGCCAGACTGAGAGGGTAAGTGTTGCCAGTCTGCCACCAAATTTGGTAGAGAAATTTGCCCCTGTAGTTGTGGTGTCCTCGCGAGAGGTTGGTGCCGTCAGCGGGGCATTTTGCGAGTGCATGAGCGATGCTGGCCGTTTTAATTAACGGAATGAACCACGCCTTGCAGACGTTGGGGCGCGTTCTCTTGCTGTGTGCGCTGCTGTGCAATGAAGAGATCTTGTCTCAGAGTTAGGGAATCAACGACGCGTCGTGCGCCGTGCATTTCGCGAGTGCAATGAACTTGTCCGCGAATGTGTGTGTGACGTAATTAACGCAATGAACCGCGCGTTCTCTTGCTGTGTGCGCAGCTGTGCAATTGAGAGATCGCATCTCAGCATTAGGGACGACGGGGAAAACTGCATAGAGTCACAGTAGGTGGTGCGCTGCCCCCCCCCCCCTTTCTTTTTTTTCACAGCTAATCGTGCCGCGTCGACCGCGTGCCACGACGGGGACGCTACGCTTTCCCTGGCTTTGTCAGCACAAGATATATCGTTCAAACTCATGTACATGTGACGAATAAGCATCCCGAGGCTGGCTAGTTGGGGTACGTCGAATATGCTACAGCTATATACGCCTGGAAGGCTGCTTTATCGACGCAGTTGGAGCGAATTAAGCGCGACTCGCGCGCACCTGTAAATGGGACCCCGCCGACCAGCCACTGTCACTTGCAGGGCCCCATCCGCAATAAGCACAAACGACCAAAATTCCAAATAATGAATGCTTATGCGGGGAAGCTCTTCGAAGCCAAAGTGACATTTTATGGCTTAAGCGTTAGCCCAGCCGATTGTATGGTTTGTAAGTCGCTTTATGAGCTCGTCAGCTGCCGTTGAAAATACAATGACCTCTTTCAAATGTACCAGGCATGTTTGCCACTTTAGGCTTGATAGGACTGTGTCCATCAAGCGGCTGAAACGTTCCCGATGCTGAGAACAAGCAGAAAGGGAGTGCTTTAAACTCATAAAGACAATCGTGTGCCACAAATGCTGTTATTTTTTTCATCTCTTTCGTGAACTTCTTTTTGCCAATATCCACGCCGTAAATCAATTGACGAAAAATAACTCGCATGGAGTAGTGGATCGAGGAAATCGTGCGTACGATGTAGCAGGTAAACTTCATTTTTCGTAACTTCATTGAGCTTGCGGTAATGAACGCAGAAACGTAAGGGGCCTTCCTTTTCTTTATAAATGCTACCTGCGATGCCCAGGGAGTCTTCGACGGCTGAATAACACCACCCTGAAGCGTCTTTTGCACGTGACTTCTTATGCCCTCACGTTTACGCGGAACTACTCATTAAGTGTTCTGTCGTATAGGTGTAGTATTTTCATCCGTAATGATGCGAAGTTTCGCCAACGGCATTTGGTGCACTCTCGAGGTCGAAGAAAAAGTGTTCTGAAACTCTATATACAGATCCAGAAGGCTTTGCTTCTGCGTGGGCAACAAACACAGTCCAACATCCACGAATAAAGGTGCTGCCCTAATAACCTTGGCTTTCTCCCCAGTCAAGCAGCCTGCAACCTCAGCGAGCTTCTCCATGTACGCAACTGCCATACCTCACGCAAGATGTCATCACTCAACACTGCAATTTGTTAGCAAAACGTGCTGGTGTCAGCAACGTATGCGTGCGGTGGCTGTTGAAATAGATCGGCGACGTCTCAATAGGAATGCGGGGATTTGTTCAGCCATGTAGTCGAAGTAGCCTGGCTGGACGCATTTGACCAGAAAGGGTCACATAATCATAAGACACGCAGATGCAAACGTCGCTTATTGTTGCAACTCATATCTTAAACTTATTCTGGGGCCATCCGAAAAGTAAGTGACCTGTCTGGAGTAAAGGTGCCCAACTTACAGAGAAATTTTATTCGCACGATGAGGTCTTCGCAGAACTTCAACAATATCGTGAACGTGGAGCCAAAGCCGAATCACTGGTATTAACTCTGGCATTACGCTTGTCATTCGGCGTCATCAGTTGGCCGCCCACGATTCTTTCTTTTTTTTTCTTTTTGTGTAGGCCCAGGGTTCACTTCTACGTCTACGCACAACAGCAACTTCAGCATAAACACACATTCATAAGCAATGCTATAGCACCGTTTGGGGCATGGCAGGGCCACTAGGCCAGGACACTCACTTCGAAATGTACAGTAATGAGAACTAACCTGCAGTACGAAAAACAGTTTCCTGCTTAGCGTCATGGCATTGCCATTCCTACGTTAGGCCCCGTTAATGAAGTTTCAACTTTTTTAAGCCGATTGGAAAGCTTTCAGTTTTTAATAGAAACATTTACTATAGTATCTACTAGTGCTGTGACAGGACGTCAGTTCATGTAAGCATCTATGTCGGCGCTTACGATTTTATTTGGGGTCAGTGGCGTCTCACGGTTCGTCGTATCCTACTGATACTGAAAGCTCTGCAGCAACTCGACGAGCAGCAACCTTCGCCTCAAAAGTCACAGCTTTCAGTTAACCTGATGAGGTCTTGGGGACCTGCCGAACAGGGTCGGCGTAACTATGATGGTGTGGCGAAGAGCTCATCAGAAGTGACGAAGAGTGGACTATACATTACAGAGCGGATGGCTGTGGTTGCGGGTGCGCACTGTCGCTTCGGATTGCTCGTGAAGTGGTACGCGGAAAAGTCGGGTAAGTTTGTTTCCGATAAGGGATGATGCGGTAAAGATGTCTAGTTGGAAACAGAGTGGACGGCGGTCGACGGTGCGCCACAAATTCGTCATGCGAACGAATAGTCGACTAGTGGGCATCTTCGCCGACAAACTTCCAGGTGTTGGGGGAGGGCAGACCAAAGATGCTTCCACAAGGGCCTTATATTGGAGAGTCGTCCTCGTCGGTGGCGGAGGCAGTGGCGGTGAATTATAGACTGGTACAATAAGCGCGTTGTAAGAATTAGCCAGTGGAGATTATTTGTGCGGCACTGCATGGTGACCGACGACGGACGGCTGACGCATAGTTGATAAGTCGCCGGCCTGGTAGATATTTGGGCTGCGAAAATATTCACTTGATTTCCTGCTGCCCATTTTCTGCAGCTAATGCCGTCGCAGGTTTTTGCGGAGTCACAAGAAAGCTGCGAATCTCTTCACGAACAACCTCTCAAAACAGCTCACGTAGAGAACCGTCACTGCCGGCCATTGGAGCAGAGACCTTGATCCAGGCGCCGTTTTGTCGTTCGTATTAGCGACACCGTTGCTGCAGTGCTCACTCGATAGCTGCAGCCTCATTGATGAATTTCACAACGGTCGTCAGTGTTTTACGTAGAAGACAAGCAAAGAGCTGTTCTCGACGCCTCGCATCAAAGTCTGAGTTCCTTTGCTTAGGCATCTCAGGGTCAGCCCATCAAAATAGGCGGGTCAAGTCCTCCACAAACATAACGACACTCTAATTTGGTTTCTGTGTGCGTGACTTGATGAGTCGCTAGGCGGAATCGCGGCAGCCATTGTTTGAGATGGTGCTAAGAAGCTGCTGCCGAAATTCTTTTCATGAACACAGCGTAGCCTTAGTTCTCATGCCACGTACGAGCATTGTTCGCTTAATCAAAGTATACAGGCCTTGAAAGCTTTTGTTCGATGCCTCAGCGGTTTGCCTTGGCGAGTCGCTTGTACTACGCTAAGGAGTCCTTAACGTCTTCATAAACCTCGCCATGGGAGGTCTCGGGGGTTTGAGGCTGCTCAAACGTCAGCTGGGGAGCACCTGTACTTGCCACTTCTCCGGGTGGAGCACGTTGCTGGAGAAGTTGCGAGAGAATCACCTCAAGACTAAGGCTTCGCTTTCGGCTAATAATACCGGTGGACAGGTGTATCCACTGCTGGAATGAGTTGCGGTGTCGAACTTGAAGTCTGAGTCCGCGGAGGTGTCCCACGTATCAGTTGTATAATCGATTGATCCCCCACCCAGCACATCCACCAGTGTCGCCCCACGGAAAGAACAGGACACACGACTTCGTTTCGACGAGAATAACAAGAATATATCCGCAAACATGCACAACACAATAACAGACGCCCAACGTCGTCTTCCTCGGATGGCGAGAAGCTACGACTCGTAATGCTCGCTTCGTTCTCCTCTGTTGTGCTATCGACTAATATATTTGACAATAATACTCCCTCTCGACAAAAGATTCTGGCAACATAGGTGTGAGAAAAATTCATTTACCCGAGGTAACATAATCTCATCACAAATGAAAGCCATCAGTGTTCGGCAAAAACTCCATGCTTCAACTACAAATGTCGCTCAATTTTACTCAACCAAATTCGTATCCGTTGTTAGATCTTGTCCCTGTCCAATATTTTCTTTACCCTTGTCTTTATTTGCGTAGAACAGAACAGAACAGAACAGCACAGAAGGTTTTATTGTGCTAAATGAAGAAGAACACATGTGCATGATATACAGAAAGAGGTCCTATAGTCAGAGACTGCAAGGGGACCTCTTGTACAATGTAGAATTGAGAATGATTGTGATGTACATAGCAGGGAGACAGAGCTACAGTAAAATGCAATTGAAACAAATAAAGTAAGAATATACCCTTGTAATCTCACAGAAACAATTTAAAAGCAAGAATAACGCGCTAACTTCAATGACAAGTGATTACAGAACGCAACTCACAGTGAACAGGAATCAATTAAGAAACAGCAAAACAGGCTAGTTAGTTGACATGATATGATGTTTTAACTTCGATTTAGTTACCTTCAGGGAACGGCATACTTTAATGTTGGAAGGTGAACTATTACAAAAAGAAACTCCGGAAAAATTAATGGTTTGTTTGCCATAATTGGTGCGGACTTTTGGCAGTAGAAAGTTATTGTTAAGGGCAAACCTTGTGACATTGTTATTTGAGAAAATGTTAGTAAAGTGTGGAAGTTGGTTATTTATAGTTCTATACATGTAAATACCAAGGTAATATTTAACTAGCTCAGATACAGTTAATATATTGTTTTCGTGAAGTAGTGACTTTGCGTTAGAGAGATATGGGCTTGACGTGAGAATTCTTATCGCTTGGTTTTGAATTGTCTGAACTTAAGTAAGATGAGTGGTGTATGTGTTACCCCATGAAGTAATACAGTAAGTATTGTGCGAATGAACAAAAGAAAAATACATTGACATAAGTATTGATGGATTGAAATAAAGACGAGATTTAATCAGTAGTCAAACGCCATACGTCATTTTTTTCCTAATATATGCAACATGTCGGTGGTATTTCAAGTTACTGTCGAGTTCAACGCCTAGGAATCCACAGCAGTCGCTCACAGGGATGTCATTGCGCGCAATTATAACAGGAGGGATAGAAGGTAAGGGTTTTTGTGGTGAAGAGAAGACAACAAATTTTGTCTTAGACGTGTTAATTTCTAACATGTTATTACTGCACCACCGAACGAGTTGTGCCAGATCAATGTTTAGTTTTCCAGTTAAGGATGTAATGCTGCTATCGGAGTTAAAAATTGTGGTGTCGTCGGCGTATAATATACAACTGGATGAAGAAAGGCATTTCGGCAAATCGTTAATATAGAGTAAAAACAAAATGGGCCCCAGAATGGACCCCTGGGGTACACCAATATTAGTTATATTGTTGACGAATATGCATTAGAAATTACCACCTTCTGTGTTGTATTGCAGAGATAGCTACGCAATAATAGTGAAGTTGGGCCAGTTATACCAAATGCTTCAAGTTTATTGAAAAGAATGTGATGATTGGTCGAATCAAAAGCTTTAGTTAGGTCGATGAAAACGCTGCCCGCATAGTAACCGTTGTCAATAGCCTTTTTTAATTGGTCAGTAAGTGAGATTAGCGCAAGGTCACTGGAGTAGCCGGAACGGAAACCAAATTGACAAGGTGATAGTGTATTAAATTTTTTCAGGTAATTTGTGAGACGTGTACAGATCAGTTTTTCAATTACTTTGCTCAAAAAGGGTAAGATGCAAATGGGGCGGTAGTTATTCAATAACGAAGCATCTCCTTTTTTATGTACTGGGATTATTTTATCCTGCTTCAGTTCATGCGGGAAAACACCTGTTCTAGACATTAAATTCACAATTGAAGAGAATACATTTGATATAAGGTGAGCTACTATTTTTATATGGGAGGGGTGAATGCCGTCAAGGCCAGCACTCGTCATTTTTAGGGTACCTATAACGCTGATTATTTCATCTGGAGTTTACCTTTATCTGAGGTAAACAGTTTACCTTTATCTAGGAAGTCACCGGCAGTGTTTGTCATCTTGGTCTCAAAATGAAATTTTTTCATGTTAGCCGGTTCCGCAGGCAATATTTGGTTGAAGAGTGTGGCCAGTCTTTCCCATCAGAAATACACATGATCGTAGAATAGTTGAGTGAGTTCGGGGACGACGACACGAGGATTGAGAGATCTGTATACTTCCTATGTCCACAAACTGCCTTGAAGTCTCTTCTGCTAAAAACAAAGCGATGCTGTTCGACTGAAACACAAAAATGAAATAGTTGAGAATTCGCAAAAAACTCGAGCAACGAGAACAGCGACTGACAAAGAATGAGACTTCACCGCGAAGACAACCGCTTCATTTCTCGTTACGAGGAATGGGCGTAACTTTTGTGTGCTCTGTAATTTGAAAGACAAAGCAAGCGTAGTACTTGATGAAACCGTAACTGAGCCGCTTCGGGATCACAATTACGCCACTCACGTTAACAATCGTATGTAGAGTTCTGCCATGTTCTCACTGATAAGCCACGCCTTTTGAGTCCCGCCGGTTGGTGCATTTTTTGAATACGAGCAGCTACTCACATCGTCATGTGCTGCGCTAAGTTGTTTGAATATTTGTTTCTGAAGTTTGATTTGTATATTTTCTTTGCACACAATAATGGCATGTCGTATTCAAGACAGGTCACCATCACCCATAAACTTTCATGTCGTATACTTAGTGCCAACTATCTTGCCGTCACTGTTCAACCACAATGGCAGTGATGGTAAATGCAAGATCCTAATTGGTTGCGTTATTTTGGAAGCTGTCTACGGTCTCATCTTTTTCGATAGGTTCAATGACACTATACGAAACATTGTCGTTTAATGTCATTTTTAAGAACAGTCAAGCTCAGGAGATGGTCGTTGAAAACGTTTCCTTGATCGCTTGCTTGTTCCTCTGTCCATTATCCTAATCATAACCTATTAACACTAATCATAACCCCTGCTGCGGTATTACATAAAAAGAGCATACATAAGAAGAAAGGAACGCTTAAACAATATTGTAAGCAAGCAAGTAAACTAATTACCATTCTTTAAAAGAACACGTGAAATTCCGAATATTACAAAATACAAGTGAAGAATAACGCCCTCAAAAAGAACAAACCACGAAAAATCACAACTTTTACACGTCAGCAGTGAACAAATATGTTCGCACGTTTCAAAATTTGATAGCTTCATTCTGTCTCTTTCACACTACGAGAACTTGGCCAAGAAGCTCGTGGTGATTGTAAGAAAAAAATTAGGTGCATGCGAGGGAACATAAAAATAATTTTTTGTTATCAGTTTTATTGGAATAAGACAATGAAAAAAAGTATTGAGATGCTCTTAAGAATTTTCGATCACTTAAAACTCCTTAAAGTCTATAGTTCTATGACGTTAAGTTAATGGTGATTGAAGAATGCTGCCTCTCTTGGTTTCCGGTGAAATTGCGACTTGACAAGCTGTATCTCCGAGCTTAAGCAAATCTTTGCATGGGCACCGCTTCACACAGGCACCGCATCCTTTGCCAGTGCGGGAAATTCTACAGAAATCATGTTCTTGGAGCACAAGTGTTAGGCTCGCACTCCAACGTTGAGTGTTGTCACCAGTGCCGGAATGACCAGCAGAGCAAACGAGGATAAAATAGAGCGAGAGACTTCCGCAAGGATAGAGCCGTGCACACGATGGGTGGTGATATGGGGGGGGGGGGCAATACTTTTATTAGGTAGATGAAAGATGCGCTGTCTGGTGCGTTGGCTTCGGTTTTGGCTACAGACTATTAACAGAAAGGACTTAAAATTATTCATTTGACTCACCCGCTTAATGACCTTGATTAAAAGTTCATTGTATGCTGCCTAAGTAATGCTTTTACGAATCTGTCGATGCAGTCTGCCACAGCAAAGGGTACACCGCAAGTTAAACGTAGATACATCTTTACCCTAACAATTCAATAATAATGGGCACGTTTTTCAAACAGCCTGTATAAATGAATAATTAAATAAATAAATAAATTATTACATAAATAAAATGAATTGAAGAAGACGAGTGCTACTCAGAAAGGCAGAGGGTATCGTGACCGCTTTTCTGTTATATAAGAGAGTGGCGCTCTAAAACGCCTCAATGAAAAATAAAAAGATATGTCTGTGCGTGCTTTTTTCGCCCCCTATATATGAATATAACTAGAAAAAAAGGCGGTAGCCCGTATACCACCAGGAGGTGTAATGGGCTCAAGCCAATCAAACATAAATGAACTGGGGAAATTTCCCAAGTTCATTTTTTTAAAAAGTAAAATAATTCAAAAAACAATGACAAGGGTAAAATCTAATGAGTGTGGCATTAAAGTGCAATAAACAAAAACGAGCAGGTCGATATGCAGCAGCAGTGTATTTCCCGAAGCTCAGTGTTTGGGGTTGACGTGCGTGTGTGCGCGCGCGCGTGTGTATTTAATTTGATTTGTGGGGTTTAACGTCCCAAAACCACCATATGATTATGAGAGACGCCGTAGTAGAGGGCTTCGGAAATTTCGACCACCTGGGGTTCTTTAACGTGCACCCAATTCTGAGCACACGGGCCTACAACATTTTCGCCTCCATAGGAAATGCAGTCGCCGCAGCCGGGATTCGAACCCGTGAATCTGGGTCAGCGGCCGAGTACCTTAGCCACTAGGCCACCGCGGCGGGGCAATGTGTGTGTGTGTGTGTGTGTGTGTGTGTGTGCGTGTGTGTGTGTGGTTACAATGCGTTGCCGTTGAATGCGGGAAAGACCAAATAAAATTACGAAGTGGCATGCGAGCCAGTGGTATTGAGAATGAGCTAAACGTTGAAGAGGATGATAGCAGTACCCTCTCTGATGTCGAAGCCCATTTCTTCACCAGGAGCAGTGTAGCCAGGCACGTCGGGCTCTCATTTCAACCAGCGATGCAACAAGAAACCTTCAGCAGCCTGTTTGCCGCTGCAAACTTAGACAAGGCGCCATTTGAAATATTAACTTGCTCAAAAAAAAAAAAGCCAGTGATACGTACTCGCGCAAGCGTTGCGGATGCTATGGTTCATGTACTTAGTGAAAATGGAGCCGTGATGCTATCGTTATCAGTCACATAGCTTTTCCCCCAACTTTGTTGGCATAACAGCGACTATAATCGAGAGGTGGGGCATAAACAACAAGAAGATACGCAGGGAGGTTGACCAGGCACATGCCGTACGCTGGGGGAATGGGAAGGGGGCATAAAGATGAGCGAGACGGGAAAGAGAAGAGAAATAGAGAGAGAGGAAAAACAAAAAAAGAAGCATTGTCAGCCAATCAGCTGGCGCGTATGCAGCTGTGGCACTACACAAAAGTTAAAGGTGGTCACGTAAGCCTGTAGTCCTCAAAAAGCACAAGACAGCTTTGACTGCTTTTTGGGCCGACGAAAGGCGATGACGGTGTTCCAGTAGCATCTCCACAGTGAGTGGCCGATCGTGCAATTGTCGCAATGCGTCCGAAAGCTTCTGTCTTTCAGAGGCAAATCGAGGGCAATGTCATATCAGATGGTCGATGTTTTCTTTGGTGCAGCAGACGTCGCATTCCGCATTGTCGGTCAGTCCGATGAGGGTTCTATATGCTTTTGTGAAGGCAACCCCCAACCAAAGGCGACAAAGAAGTGAAGCTTCACGTCGACGAAGTCCGGATGGAGGTCAAAGTTCCAGTCGAGGGTTCATTTGGTATAGTCTCGTATGTCTTATGCTTGGAGTGTTCCACTCCTGCAGACTCAGACTACGAGCCAGGTGACGAAGTTTCTTTGCAGCGTCAGTCCTTGACAAAGGAATCAGAAGGGTGTGCTCTTCTTGGTGCGATGTGCGAGCCACGTTGTCAGCGGAATCATTGCCACTGATCCCACAATGGCCTGCAAGCCACTGAAACTTGACCTCGTGGCCTGTTTCTGTGACGTAGTGAACAAGCTTGACAACTTCGTAAGTTAATTGTTCATGGCAACCTCGTCGAAGGACTGACTGCATGCTGGTTTTGAGTCTGAAAACACAGCCCATTTACTTGGTCTTTGGGGTTTGATGTACTCTAGGGCACCACGCAAAGCCGCAAGTTCTGCCGCAGTAGACGTAGTGACATGTGACAGTTTGATTCGCAGAGTGATTCCTCTAGCGCTGGAATCACCACCGCACCACCAAAAGCAGACGCTGTGGTTGAACCATAGGTGTATATGTGCACGTGGTTGTTGTATATTTCGTGCAGAAGGCTCAAGCTCAATTGTTTTAGGGCTGGTGCAGGCAAATTCGATTTTTTCTGTATTCCTGGAATTGAAACACGCACTTGTGGAAGTGTCAGGCACCACGGAGGATACACCAGTTTCTCAGCAGGCGTAAACCTGACGTAAACGACGCACGATGAGCACAGACAATTGCACTAAATTTCGTGCGGGGCATCTCAGCAGCGAGGGTTGCCAAGTGGTGGGAAGGATTCCTAGCATGTTGCCTTAGGTACGTACGCATCGTTTCAATGGTGATGTGCGTCATGATCGAGTAGTCCTGTGCAATGGCAATTGTTTCAGCTGTCGATGCGCAGCGGGGTAAACCAAGGCATATCCTAACCGCTTGGGCTTGAATATTTTGGATTTTGCGCAGGTTCGTTTTGCACGTGTTAAATATAACAGGTAGGCTATACCGCAGGAATCCAATAAATAATACCTTGTACAGCTGTAACATAGACTCGACAGACATTCCCCAACTTTTCCCAGCAAGAAACCTGAATAAGTGACAATTGGCAGTCAGCCGCTTTTTTGCGTAGTTTACGTGGGGTGTCCAAGACAGGTTTCGGTCGATTACGACTCCCAAAAACTTGTGACTCCGGCTGATGACACTAACTGCCCGTTAATTGATAGGCCTTAAGTGTACATTGGTTTTCTGGTGAAAGTCACGACTGCACACTTCACACTTGCCTTAAGCGTACATTGGTTTTTTGGTGAAAGTCAAGACTGCACACTTCTCACTTGCGATTTCTCACTTGTTTGCGTAGGTGGTACGATGTCACTGATGCTACCTTCTGAAGTCGAGCGCGAAGTTGAAGTCGAGTCACACCTGATGTCAAGACACAGATGTCATCAGCATAAATGGAAAGTCGTACATTGCTTGGTTGCTTGCCAACTAGTTCAATGAGTGTTAGGTTGAACAGCGTCGGGCTTAGCACTCCACCTTGCGGGACTCCTCGGCTGCAGTAATACTCGGGTGTCGGGCCATTTTCTGTCTGCACGTGAAATGATCTGTTCAGTAGGTAGCTCTGAACCCACGTATATATCCTGCCACCGAGTCCCACTCATTCTAGTGCGCTGAGAATGGCTTCGTGAGTGACATTGTCGTATGCCCCTTTAACGTCAGAAACAGAGCAGCAGATAACCGTTTGCAGGCCCTCTGGTGTTCTGCATATGTCACCAAGTCAACTACATTGTCAATTGACGAGCGGCCTCGTCTGAACCCGGACATGGCATCTGGATATATTTCGTAGAACTCTAAGTACCATTCCAGACGCGTTAAAATCATCATTTCTATTACTTTTCCCACACAGCTCGCGAGGGCAATCGGGCGGTAAGAGGAAATGTCTAAGGGTGACTTTCCGGCTTTGGAATTGGATTCAGGCGAATTAACTTCCATTCGTTTGGAACCATGCCAGTTTGCCAGGAGTCGTTGTACAGCTGCATGAGAGTTTTCCGAGCTTGATCTCGTAGGTGACACAGAGCGCGGTAAGTGATGCCATCAGGTCCAGGCGCTGAAGAACGTCTACACAAAGCAAGCGTCCTTGAAAACGAAATCTACATTCGGGGATCACGTGAGAATACAGAAAGTCGGGCGTCTTCGTCCCAGTTTAATTTGCCCCGCAGGCAATCCTTCGACAGAAAGAATCTGCGACATTAATCTCTTCGCTGCGTAAGTGAAGTGCCAGAGATTTTAATGTGTAGAGCTCAGTAATGGTTGTACGAAGACCCCGGACAGTTCTCCAGATTAGTGACTGAGGCTTTCTGGGATGCAAAGACTTGCAAAAAGATACCCATCGTTGCTCGTCCAACTTGTAATTTATAATACTATAATATACTATATTATACTATAAAACTCTAATCGAGAGCATTCACGCAAAAGTTATGATGGACAACGACAGTAAGGAAGCTGATTCGGAGTATGAAGCGACGTCCTGATAAAGTATTGGTAGCTAATGCGTGTCATGTGGATGTCATTGAAACAGAGTTGCGCATGACAGTCACCAACTGAAGTAGATACGCACGAGATTTTTTATGGCTAAACGGCCCATAATAATGCGCGGGTAGTGTTGCATCACTGTTATGCACACGAAAATGGGTCAGAATGTGCTGCGTGTTTGGGCATTCATTAAAGAAGTGCTGATCGCTCAAGCAAGGTAAACCACACATACACCTGTCCAATGCAGTTATATTTATTCGATGAAGATAACACTAGCTTTTAGTGTGTTGTACAAGTCCATACAAAATTCCTCACCAGGTAACTGTTGAGGAATTTCGTACGGACTTGTGATCCAATAAAATAGCTTTTTCTCAGGTCCCTCAATCTGCCTATGGGTGTGCTAATACGAATTCAACGTTTTAATAAACTGAGTCCGTATTGAACGAATTTGTGTTTTGGTCTAACGCACGAAGCCTGACGTCCTTGTTGATGCATCTGCTGCGTCAGCTAGTTCACTTTCCAGAATTTTCATATGGTCAGGTACATGATACACTTTTAAAATTTTGCCTGACGTGATTATATGCCTAAGAAGCAGCTTGATGTTCCAAATTCTTTCGTCGTTATCAGTGAGACTTAACAGTTTCATTCGAAGTAATAGACAGTCTGTGTAAATGTGGACTGGCGTGTTAAAAATATTTGTAAAAACGAAATGGAGTGCTTGTTGGAATGCAATCAATTCCATTTCGTATGCTCTTGAAGCCTTACGCATCATGAAATTTCTGACAATTATGATTTTTTCATCTCCTGTCAAAGCAATGTATGCCGCTCTCGCCAAGTATGACGTGTGTGAGCCGTTGGTGTATACGTGAATGGCTTTTGGTTTGAAAATAGCCGCTTCTTGCGATTGTAAGAGCTTAGTGAAACTAAATTTTTAATTTTTACTGGGGTGTCGAGCCCACATGCTGCAAGAATATAGTATGTCAGCTGGTATGAATGTTTTACACCATATTAAGTTACGTTCCATAATATGAATAAGGAAAAATTCTGCAGATAGTCTATCCAACTCTAGCGGTAACGGAGACGCCTTAGTGAGAGTCTGTAGAGATGACGTACGTGTGGTGTGAAATGCACCTGTTAAAGAAATTAAGACGGTTCAATGAACCGATAAAACTCACGCCCTAATGAATTTCGATGGGAAGATAATCTACCATACTGGAGATGCGTATGTGAGAGGGGGCAGTATCACTTGACTGTATAGGGTCGTCTAAAGAGTGTACTGTATAGTGAATGACGTTATTTACCAAATGCGAGGTGGCGGGACGTGGACACTTCTGCTTTTACTTTTGTGTAATCAATGTGGGCATGAAAACTTACAAAGGGGTCAAGTATTATGCCTAAAATCCTAATTTTTTTGTTGTGTTTAAAAAACCGCCAGGCATGCGAATAGATGGGTGGCGTTTAGACGGATGATACCGTCATGACAATGATGATATCGTCCGCGTACGCCTGCATGTGTACGCCGGGAGGCACGGGAAGATTGAGTGGGCTGTGCATTACTATATTCCACAATAGCGGACTTATAGCGGATTCCTACGGGCTTCCAATGGTTGTGTAAACTGTCTTTCGAGCGACATTGGTTTAAACACTAACGGTGCGGTTCGATAAAAAGGATTTGAGTAGGCAGTACACGTTTTGTGGACACGTGGGTTCGCCTAGAAAGTTTAAGACTGCAGGATGTGAAACGCTATCGAATGCTCTTACAAAACCAAGAGATATGAGTATGGTAGAAAGTTTGGATGACTTGTACTCAGCTAATTTGCTTCGGAGTGTGTACAATGCTAAAGTAGCACTTTTACTATGCGTAAAACCACTTGATTATTGTGAAGAGGATGAATAATGTGGAGGAAATATACAGGCAAGCATTTAGGAGTCTTTTTATTACTTTACTAGAGACAGAGTTCAGTACTATTGGTCTATATGCCTTAGGCAAATCGAGTGCACGACCTGGCTTTGGCATGAATATTACTTTTCCTCTTCTCCAAGCCTGCGAGAAGTGTCCAGTTCTTAAAGTGGTATTGACAATAAAATTGAAAAACTGGGGATGGTATTTAAATAATCCTGTAATGAACGGTTAGGTTAATTCGTCGTGTCCGGGAGCAGAGTGGGAATCGCCCTGTTTCATCGCACACTCTATCTCAGATATTGTAAAGGGAGGGTCAGAAGTGTGCCACGAGTAAGAACTAGCCCCATTGTCACGCGTGATAAAGTGGTGCGCGTTGTCTTCAGAACAGCTGTCCACTGCTACCAATGTATCGTGTAGGAGCCGGGCGGGCGTCATTACAGAAGTTGTGTGAGTGCCGTTAGGCAAATCTAGAGCAGGAAGAAAAGTTACTAGCTGGTGTTTTTGAAACGCTGTTTTGAAAACATCAACATATAAATATTTCTAGAGTAAGAAAGTCAGAAATGCCTTTATCAAACCATGATTTTGCTTTCCTAATTTCATCCTTCGCTGATATCGTCGTCGCATAGCCCGAACACGCTTACGTTCGATAGTCAATTGTGGTGTCCACCCAGCATTTTCGAATTTACTACGCTATGTTATGCGTCGTGAATAACGTGGGCCTAAAGCGGAATATATGGCATAAAACTTGTGTATAACTATGTCTGAGGCTCCAGGTGACCCAATGTTGAAGCCGAGTATCTTTGTGAACCAAGTATCGTCCTTTAATTTGTTAGGAATTTTCGCTCTTCCTGGGTTAGTAAATCGTTTAGCCCTGCTGGTATGTGCTTGCGAGAACGAGAATTCAATGTAGTTGTGGCCCGAGATAGTAGGGATTCGGAGAACCTTCCAATGGTAAGCATCGCGAATGAAGTCATGCGAACCCATAGTTAAGTCTATCCATGAATCTGCATACGGAGTTGCGAAAGTTGGAGCGTAGGTGGGGTTATTATGACTGAGTCATTCGCTGTCACGCATTGGACTAGCTGAGAGCCGCGAAAATCCCCTGGAGCTGCCCCCCCCCCCCATTCTTTGCTTACAAGTGAAATCTCCGGCTAATATGACAGTAAAAGCTGCAAATATTGAAACTACACATTGCAACTCATCCAGAACTGTATCACTAGGTCTTTGTGGTGGGCAATACAGAGCTCTCAGTAGTAATGTTTGGTCACGGCTTTCACACTTTACTGGAACAACCAAATCTGTTACGTGTAATGGGAATAAGTCAAAATTAGTGTTGCGTACTAGAAGCATGGCGCGAGGATAATTTGGTGCCTAGAACTTTGTTATGGTGTAGTAAGCCTTGAACAGTGCCTGCGCGAATGTGCGGGTCACAAACGAAGGCAAAATTGAAATGTTGTTGCGTCATGTATTCTATTAATAATTTTGTAGCATCACGTGTATGGTACAGATTAGCCTGTAGGAATTCTAGGTTATTGCTGTGAGTCATGTTAGTTCTGATCAATTTTAAATGAGAAGCGCGACGCCCTCCCTGAAATAAAAATGCACAGAGCAGTGAAGAGCCTCTTTTCATGTATCGCAGCGTGAACTATGACCCCCCGCATATCTTGAGGAAAGAAATGTCGTGTAATGTCGTGGGATGTGTAGTTACGTGTACATGTGTGCCATCTGGTGTAATTGTGTATATATATGACATGATTAGAAGAATAGCGAATGCAGCGACCTCCATGTGGTTCATAGGAATGAGTCGAGAAGAACGCGTGTACTAATGTAAGAAACCATGAATAACACTGCACGTTATAGAGGTCGCTGCATCCCTTTTCGATGTACACGCCTCTTAGACTATCCGTAGTCCGTTCTGGCCCTCATGCGGGCGACATATTGTCGTAATATAGGACAAATTTCGTGTACAGTTCGACGGGAACTAAATCTTGCGAACTTTTGTCATTCGCTGCAAACAATTCCAGGGTCTTTCATTCTAAGAGTGCATGCTTCGCCAAGATGTGTCCCCGTGCAATTCGTACACTCCACTTTGTTAGGGTCGTTGGCTACAGGACAAGCCTTTCTTGTATGACCTTATGTTGCACAGTATGCGCACAATGGCACATGAAAGTCCACACTCACGCTTCATGCAGTCCAACCGAGAAGAACTCGTCCCTGAGCAAGCAGTGAGCGACAGGTGGAAGGATACACTTCGAGCACACGTGTGATGTTGCCCGATCGCTCCTTGTACGATACCGTCACTCGAATTGTGGTCGGGTCAAAATGTAGGTTCGGTTGGCGCATTTTTAGCTGATAGATGATGTTGGCGGCAAGAATATCGGAGTCTACATTGGTGAGTTTGACGCGAGGTTTTTAAAAGCTTTTGGGGCAAGCGAACTGATAATGTCATGCTTGTGATTGCGTTCTTTTGAAGTGCATTCTTTAACCTAGTAATAAAGTTATGGTCGTTTGTTAATATTGTTAATCCATGACGTGTATTTCTGATTGTCCGTTCATCAGTGTTTTACATTATGGGGTCATTGTTTGAACTAATAATCTTCGTGAGCTCACTGGCAGTATTGGTCGACGAAATGAGTTTTGTTAGAAACATAATAGGCTCATGCTCTCGCCTGGTGGTGTGTGTTGTGGGTTGTTCAGCAATATCTGACCAGTGCGATGGCAGCACAGGGTGAGAACGAGTCTCCGGCCAAACTGGCGGGATTGCGGTAGGACGCGCCGTGCCCCGCGCGGCTGCCGCCGCATAAGTCGCGGCCGTATGGGCAGCCTGAGGAGCCCAGAGTGCCGCACCGAGAGAGGCGAAATGTCTCCACAAGGCCAACTGGTGACGAAGTTCGTCCATTCGGTCACCTTGGTTTTCTGCAAGTGCTCGAGTATCAGCACACTCCTGTACGATCCTGTTTCTGATGTGCGACCACGCGGTGGAAAGATGCTTGCGCCATTTCATCCTTTACGGCAGCCAGTCTTGTATTCTGCGCCATTCCCACTGCAGAAGGCAAGTGAATGTCGGGAATGTCAGGGATTGTCAGAACAGGAGTGACTGGCACATTCTGCAAATCTACATCTAGCAGCGCCCTGTCGCCATCCGGCGAAAACGCCAAATTATTCAATCGAGGTGAATCCCCCTACCAGGATGACCGCCTGCCATCGGAGGCTGTACAGAAACGGCCTGTGGCTCAGACATACCCGAGCGGGTATGAGCCAGCCATGTTGAAACCAGCAGCCGGCGGCTTAAGATACGACTGTTAATTGCGGCCAAATGGCCAATGATTGAGCCTCGAGCCCATTTTGAACGGAATCCCAAGGTGTTCGAAAGCAACACCGAAATAAATTTAGAGAGCCGGAAGAGAGAATACCTGACTTTTTGCTGAAAAACAGCGAAGCCTGTGCGTGTCAATCCTCTTCTCTTTCTCAGACGTGCTTCTTACTGTGTTTGTGGGTCCAAACCAAACGCAGCAAAATTGAAAGAAGTATCGCGCGCAGAAAAGTATACTTGCGGGTACTCAGACATGTAAGGCATTTTAAATGCGAAGCATTTCTCGGCGAACTTCGGCGACTTTCAGCGTATCTATCTATCTATCTATCTATCTATCTATCTATCTATCTATCTATCTATCTATCTATCTATCTAGCTATCTATCTATCTATCTACCTATCTATCCGCTTGTTTAGGTGCTCTCATGGTCATCCCACTTACTTCGCTTGAACCAAAATTAGCATGAGAGGGTATGATGTATTAACGAATACGATGCGCTTGTCAAGATATGAATCGGGCGTCTCTCATAATCATATAGTGGTTTTGGGACGTTAAGCCCCACATATCAATCAATCAAGATATGAATCGTGTCACAATGCCGTGGCGTACGTCTTCAAGCACTTCTTGCCAGACAGTGGCACATACCCACGGGTGGGCATGTGCCACAGGTTATTAACACTTGGTATCTACCCAGGAATGACGAGGACACACTAGGTCAATTTTAACGCGCGAATGTTTATAAATACCCGACGTCGGTGTAGAGCCGACCCGACGAGTCCCACATGGAATTTGCCAGAAGCATTCTGGGTGCCAATAAAGCATTTTACATCAAAGATACGCCAGGTCTCTGAACTAATTTTCAAATAGACGCTTATCTTCATTAAACTTTATTGGTGGTTGCAGTGCTGCCTACCCAGTTTTGAAAACTTTACATAAGTACTATTTTGATACAGCCATGACGTCGGGTTAACGTCAGGAGTGGTTAGCTGTCACGCGCTGAAATTGATTTATGTAGCAATGTCCGGGGCCAGCATCTTCGCAAGCATCAGCGCTTCATATCAGCCTCTGGTGTTGCTAAAGCGCATGTTCCAGTTGAAATTAATGTGCAAGGGCAAGCAACTGGTTATATAAACATCTGCAGCTCTTTAACATATGTCTGTGCGTGCAACATATGTACATATACTTTGCGTCATTTCATGACGTGTCGCTCAATAAAAAAATTACAACATGGTCACCTTTCATCCACAAGCTTCGCATAACGTGAATTTCTAGGTACGTAGGATCTGTTGAATTTTTTTTACAATATTTAAACAGCGACATTGATGCGCGCCACGTGCGTCTCCAAAGTTTCTTCATAACGAGTGGCCTGTTCCAATATTTACTGATGCAAACTTTGAAATATGTTTGAAATGGATGAGCACTCTATATTATGCTGAAGTTTTAGCAACATAGATTCCAAACCTTTTCACGTGTATTTTTTTTCTCAGGAGCTGGCTTACAGGCACGGTGCGATTCGCTTCGCCTTTCTAGATAATTTTAGGATAAATATTCGATGGGCTCGGCTTATCACGTCTTCATTCTTAACGCATGTGCGCATTTAGACGCGTCTATTTAAGGCACCTTGACAGCCGAGCGAATCTATTTGTACAAGCATACGGAAGTGGATCGTAGCTTTCACGGTACGCGAAAAAGTATGACGCTGCTGGGTCTTCTCTCGTGGCCTCGCTACTTCCCATTAGCTTTCCGAAATGCCACAGGAAAGACAGTCTGGTGACGTTTTTACTTCTACCATTTCTCCCACGTCAAGAGGCCGAAGTACTGCTCGTTTGCCATGGAAATATTACTAAATCAAAAACCGGCGCAAGATATCTGCCTTGTTGCGGGAAGAAAAGGACGACAACAAACGTGGAATCAGTGCTTGGAATCTCATTGAAGCAGAAGTATTCGTTCTAAGGTACTGAACACATGACCGGAATATGATGCATGTCGTATAATACAAGACTAAAGATTAATGACCTCCGGTTTTTCGACGAGATGAGAGACCCATCTTTATAAATTTTCTTGTGTATCGCAGCCATTGAAATACACCTTCTGTGGTGTAAAATCAAACCCAGTTATCGAGTTTTGCAGAACTCACTTCTCCTGTTAAAATCATGTCATAGCTTTGAGCTTAACGCCTGGATAGTGCGGAGTTGCACGATATGCCCAGCTGCTGTACGAACATTCTGTGCGATGAATGCTCTGCTGGCGGCGGCCGCCTCGCAACACATTGAATTCCGTTCAGCCGAGAGCCGCTGAGAGGTCAGGCGTTTACTCGCACGCCTCACAGCAGCTAAGCAGTTTTGCGTCGGGGCACTCTGGATTTTCACCTGCCGTCCAGCTATCGCCTACACTCTGCGAACTACCAAAATTTTACGGGTTCCAGAATGACGTAAACGGCTAGGTAGCGACCGTCAACACTTTAGCAGTGCAAGGCCTAGACGGAGCCTCAGAAATGGTCCGTGGCTGTGGAACACCTTTGGAAAAGTGCTCCGGCGTGGCAACGGTATGAAGGCGTGAAACAGCAGTCATGGGCGGAGTGTAGCGCAGCTATGATTGCTGCTTTCGTCCTTATTGGCTATGACGCCACCGACGAACCTGCCACGTCTTTTACAGAAACCGAAGCTCGAGAGAGCCATCTGCTCGAGGTTGAACCTTATACCGCTTCACAGAGTAGACTTGAACGATGGTGACTAAGAAGACAGAGAAGGGCATCGTCTCATGACTTACTTCTTCATGAGCTTTTCAACTTATTATCTTCTATTTGTTTTGAATGTTAAAAGAAGTCAACACTTATGACCTCTTTCTATAAATTAGCTTATTTAGCTTCAGATAAACTTGTATATATAACCGATTCTACTACAAAAAGAACTCCGTTAGGGTTAATAGGCTGCGCGAAAATTTTCACAAAACGTCTACTCATAAAATTTAAAAAAGAATTGGTGGAGTTCGCACTTACACGCTCAATACTTGAAACCGCTTAACTGACGATCGTGAAGAGGAATATGGTTTACTTGAGTTGTTTCTGGGGCTTAGCTAAGGTGATGCAGGTTAGTTCTATCTCGATTTTCAGTGCAGAGTTGTCCGAGATAAACAGAATGCATTCACAGACACCACACTCTTGGCAGGCACAGACACCTCTTTCTTCAATTAGGCCTGTCGGTGTGCTGGGAACGCTTTGCATACCCCGTTCTCTTTCCCGTAATCTAGCATTATCGTCTTATGCGTACTCGGACCTTGCACTTATCGCCGTCTTTTCACAGTCATTTGTTGAGCTAGCTATTGCATTCTTTCTTTTAGTGAAACAATGGTGAGTAATCGTATGTATCCGATTTCTCTGACGCATACTTGCTGATGAGAACGAAAGGTTTTTTTTTTTCTCTGGGGGAACAACAAACCATTACCTAAAGCGTTTAGCTTTTAAAGAATGTTCAGTTCTGAAAGCTTTTAACACCTATACCCGTTAAAAACAAAAGCAAGCGAAGAGAAAGTACAAATAAAGTTGAAAATTGCTTTCATTATACAGCACACTTTCAAATACCACAATAAAGTGGAGACCTAAATTCGATTATTACTTTGGTTTTTAGTCTGCTTACAGAATAGCTCTCCTACGCAACTACCAGAGCTTACTCGTCCCCGAACAACCGTCCTCGTTCTCCTTATCCCACTGCACTAGCAGATACGAGTTCGAGAGTGGTTGGGCCTCCATGTTGGGTAATGTAGGCGGTGCTGAGCATGAAACAATGAGCAAATGATGTATTACTCTGTCTTGGTTTCCCATTAAAAAGCAAACACACAAGAAAGATTGACTTAGGTCACTGGCGCATTTAGTGAATTTTGCGTCAGTTGCATTGGAAAGCTCCAAACTATCATGAATAATATAAGACAACCGAGAGAAACTACACACTGGTTTATAATGAACACATCAAGGTCCAGAGGTACTGAAACACTCTTGTATACAGCGATCTTTGCTATCTTTCGCAATACATTCAAATATAGTTTCATCACAACCATACTTGATATGCACAACTTAAGCCAGTTGATTACGTGTTTAAAGATGCGTGTCATAAAACCATACGCGCGTTATTCAGTGATTCTGTTTCCACGAAGCGTCTGACAGGCACGCTGTTTTCCGCAGTTGTATGCGCAATAAACAGCTTCTTTCAATGCTTGGTACTTGCGATAAGTACTCTTGAGTATTCTACAGCTGGTTAATTAAACACCCATCGCTCAACGTACACTGTGTCAGCCCTGCGTGTACACAGGCATTCAGTCTGTCCTGATTTACATGGAAATAAAAGGCTCCGATGACTGTTTAGGCAGCTATACTTTTGGGAAGAACTGAAACATTTCCCCAGCTTGCTGGGAGCGGTGTGTATTAATGGCTTACCATTGGTTATCGGCGATGAGTGATTACAATTAAACCCTCTGGAGAAATGAAGGCAACTTGCGAGACCACAGGCTACCAGATGTTGCTCTTTCAAACGTTTACATCTATGAGGGCGCAGCTTTCCCCATTCTGCTTCTGTTCGCAACTTGAGCAACAGAGACGGATACCTCAGCATTTTCATACGTTGAACGCTTCACGTAATCTCTCACGGATGCCATGCTTTTACCAAGTGACGTGGCATAGTAATGATGTCATATATAGTTCATGCTGCAAAGATGCCTAAAATTGTGTATCATCGTAAATACGAACTAGGCCAAAAGTAGGTTGAATCGCTGTTACGGGTATTTCAACTCAAATACCTCATCGTTTTCCTATTGAGCGATTGGGAATATAGTCGGTTAACATATAATAGTGAATACATGCTCCACCACCAGTACTGAAGCACGCCTGTCATTCATTTGTGCAACAAAGCGATGATTGGCGATTTCCGTTCGAACCTTAGGAACATCTTCACCGGTATGGCAAATACTACGCAAATTATGAATTAAAAGTTCATCGTTCTTTATTAAAACAATACTTTTCGCAGAGCAGTGAAGTCAGAATTTCTTATGATTTTTGTCAAGTATTGTTTTTCGATGAAAAACTAGGAAAATGAACATAAGCTTGTATAGGCAAGCGATATGCCTGAAATACGTTGAATCTACCTGTCTTGACATAAATAGCTGACTGCAATTCATTATTAGCATCTATTATTATTATTATCCTCATCTATCATTATTAGCATCCTGGATGGGACGTTGACCGCTGTGGGCAAAGATTACATTTATTCTTAAGCTGTGATGGGAAACAGGTGCCTTGAGGTTTGCCATGTTTTCGCCTTTGTCTGTATATATACGTTGCATACAAACGAACTTCATAGAAATGATTCCCGTGACAGTGTCCCCAGGCAATGCTCAAGTACATTTCCCGTTAATGCTATTGTATATTAGGTGGATACACATATTTTCACCTACACAGGCAATATTAGGGGTCACTCAAATTATTTTGTCCGGGTGTCCCCACAACTCACTTCATTTCTTCTCCGCTAAACTATCCCTGCACTGTGTGCCAAACTTAGTCCTCTAATACCATCAAAGCAAAAAAAGACAATAGAGTCGTGCGTTGTTAAAGTATAGTATCACTAGAAAACGCCCTGCGAAGGCTGCAGTTCTCCCAATTAAAGAATATTGAAACAAATTGTGACTATGCGTGTGCCTTGTGGCACTTCATTTAGAGGTGAACACTCAAATAGAACAGGTTGTTCATAATGTTAACTCGTCACTGTGTCACTCCAGTGCCATGAGGCTATCATATACTACGTCTTTTTACAAGTGAAGTGAAAAAAAAATATAATTCCCACGGACTAAGTCGACAACGAGAGCAAGCGCTAATTCTTGTGTTCTTCTTAGTCTGCTGTAATAGTTTTTGAGCTTCAGTTGTGAAAAAAAAACGTGAAATACAAACTAGCCTGCTCGCACACCTTGATTCAATATACCAGGTGTTCGTCCTACTACCAAATACCAATTCATATTTTTCTTTTTGTAAGGCCATTGCCACAGCTGCGTCCCACTGGACAACCATGACATTGTAATTAGTGAGAGGCTCTCATTACATGTTTATCCTTCCCATGGCCATGTAGCGGAACTGAAACAAGAACAAATATTTTTCGTTATAGAAAGAATAAGTTGGCGAAAACATCTTACTATCAAAGATTACACATAGATGGCGTTTAAATAATGAGAAAACGGGCTGTTCTGCTCAATCAATACCATGTTTTGTGAGATACGAGGAGCTATCGCATATTCCTAGACTAAAAATAGAAGGTTGGTGCCACGCAGGGTAGGGAAGATATCAATCACTCGTGCTCGTCCGCAAACAACTCGACACCGTGGACAAGCACTTCATCACATGTTGCTTGTTTCGCCATGTTTTCCTAGCGCTGTAATCAAGCGCCCTTGCTGGAACGTGAGACTGTAGGAAGTATGCCCAGTGAAGGTCGTCGCGAGCACGAACGAGATGCGGCTGGCTGGGCGTGTGTCTAACATGGATGTCTTCATTATTAGCGGCGTCCTTTTCCGGTTGAAATGATCTGTGCTAAGGAAATTTTTACTGAGCGCCCTGTAGTTGGTGGCCTGACTGACAAAGCTTAGTGCATTACGATACACGTGCGTTTGCTAAATTTAAAACAAGTAAAGCTTGTTGTTATTCTTGTGAATGTGAAGAGAACTTGTACACGAATTGTGCACCTGCAATAAAAAAGCCCATGTATGTTTGCTTCCAGCTTCTTAGATATCATATTCGCATTCTGACCCTGATGTCCATAGGCTGAACAAGCGTGCAGCGCGCAATTCAGATGTACACATAAAGTATAGCTTTTTTCGCACATCTAAATACCACTAGCATTTGTCTTGAATGAACAAGTGACGAAGCATACAGGGGCAAGAATCAGGCGCAAGCGATTGATGAAGACCATACGAAATGCAGGAAAGAAAAGTTCAAGGTCGGAATGTTACGATTCGCGCATATGTTCAGCAGCGACGTTTTTCGTTGTCGTTTGCGGTGCTTTTCTAATATTCAGTGGCAAGAACCTATTGATGTTGAATTATGCACGATTCAATTAACAAAGTACAACAACCATTTATTGCCAGCACATTCAAGACTAGTCCTCAGTTACTTCATCAACCTCTACAGACACCGCTGTACGTATAGTGCAAAGAGGACGCTATTCATTATACAGAACTGCCAATCAAAGCGCCTTGCACCGTGCCATTTTTAATCATCATAATAGGCTGATCATGATTCTCAATTGAGTGCACATGATCTAATTCGAGAGGGTTTCGAAGCTTGCATAAACCACGAGTTAGTTTGGCTAGTCTTGTTACAACTTCCCTACAACCAAGCTTACTACAAGCGCAGGGTCGAAAACTCCACGCAGTGACTTCTCACTATAGCTACAGACTCAACACTCTAAACCAAAAATCTGCGAAGTTGAGCTAACTGCAGCTGTTCAATCAACAAATGAACTGTTCGTCCAACCGGGACTAAGTGCATGATAGTGCGTGTTGTGCTCAAATGCCCGGCAACGAAGGAACCAACGGGGAGGCTAACTGCGCTGCGATCGCCTTCTTTCGACGCTGCACTGCAATGCTCAGGCGGGTGGGCTATCACGAAAACAAGTTACATTGACTATACGCCACTGTGAAAGGGAAGCACTATGAAACGAATAGAAGCTGTAATCAGAGGCCAGTTTAACACGCAGTCAATGCACACAGCAAGCGCCCTCACGTTTCCACCAAGCCGGCATGGGTGGACTGAAAACAAGCGAAAGTGTCCGAACACTGGGAAAGCGAATAACTCGCTTCAGTGTGCTGAAATAGAACTACGAAGAACACAGACAGCCCTAATGAAAGTAAGCTGTTCGTCAGCGGTCGTGTACCCACTAGGTCGGAGTCCACAATTTCAAACAGATATATTGAAAAAGTATGTACGCTTTGTATGACATCGGTATCAAGCTGGCTGCCAGTGTGAGTGCATTGCCGGCACACGTAAAGGAAACATCTTGTACAATTTTCTTTACAGAAAATAATGTTTCCTCATTAAAGCTCAGAGAAAATTATGTATACTGTTCCCCGCGACAATTGTTGTCAAACATCAAACGTGAAGGCGATTGCGGATACAACTAATTGTTCGGCTGGCGAATCACAGTGAGCGATGATGAAAGAACCATGCCTGCGAACGGTCTCCTCGCTGTAAGTATACACATCTCTACTACCTACAACTTTTTGAAATTCGGGACTATAAGATAACGACGACGAAAATTTCACATGAGACGTATGTTCCGATTGCCGGTGGTCGTTTAGCCTACTCCTCGTAAGCATAGCGACGCCATCGGCAAGCCGACACGGTTGCATCCGCGGGGTGCCTGGCTGCTTCGCCAACTTTCCTGCATAAGCACCGCTGCTGTGTTTTTGTGTACAGACTCGTATACCAGCACTGCGAACGCTGGTTTGGCTGACATGATCGAAAGCCAGCTGATAGTTCATATTTTTGGACCGGAGGATTGTGAAGATTAGATGGATACATATTAAAACACTGGTGCGCTTCGGCGTTATGAATTAGTCCACGTAAGTTTTCACGTTATTGTTTTTTTAACTGAGCAAACGTCCACCACCGGCACTACATGGGAGGTCAAAATACTGTGCTATATATATACGGTAGTTCGTTCCGGGTAGTGTAGCGCGGGTGCTCAGTGTTTGCGATGTTTTACTTTGAAGTAATAGTGCGTATGTATATTTTATTTATATATATATATATATATATATATATATATATATATATATATATATATATATAGATGGCGCTGACTGTCGCTCCTACTTCTAAATTCACAGATAAACCCAAAAAGTGGATGGAGGGAGTGCCGCTGTAATAGCTCAGTGGTTAGAGCATCGAACGCGTAATTCGAAGGTCGTAGGTTCGATTCCTGCTTACAGTTGGTAAATTTTTCATCCACTTTTCTGTCTTCTTATTTACATTCCTATAATGTTAATAACTTCCCCTGTACATTCCTTGGCATTACTGTCTGTTATATCTCATTATTATTGTGTTAAAAACACGGAAAAACGAGCCCTTAGGTATACACTTCTTTCCCTTATTTATATATATATATATATATATATATATATATATATATATATATATATATATATATTATGAGACCACGTCCGGTACGGCAGCAACCAGGTTATCCTTTTTTAATCCAGACGCACGAGCGCGAGAGCCAGCCCACGTGACATACGATGATGATCCCTACAATGGTTTGGTCATACAGATGAAGATGAAGTACACAGTCAGCGCTCACACTATTTTCCCCCCTTCGCGAAAGAGGGTACAAAGTTAGAAAGGGTTGGGACGCCGAATATATCGTTTCAGTCGAGAGACGTGGGCGATCTCGGTGTGGAGGCGACGACGATCAGAAGCCGCGTTAACAGGAGCAACGCGATAGTTGACTTCAGATGTTCGTTCAAGGACGGTGTATGGACCGAGATATCGGTGAAGGAATTTTTCGCAGAGCCCAGGTACACGAACAGGTGTCCACAAAAGGACTTCGTCGCCTGGGCGGAACACAACAACTCGACGCTTGGCATCAAGGTCGATTTTTCTTTTGTCCCGAATGCTAGCAGTGTTGGCGCGGGCGATTTCACGGCAGTGGGCGACGTGAGCGGCGAACTCATCCGGGAGAGATGAAGATGGATTGGAAGATGTGTACAAAAAGGTGGTGTCCAGAACAAATGTCGGTACACGGCCATACACGAGAAAAAAAGGACTGAAATTCGTTGTACGCTGTATGGCAGTGTTATATGCGAACGTGACAAAAGGAAGTATTGTGTCCCAGTTTTTGTAATCTGGTTGCACGTACATAGAGATCATGTCAGACGAAGTTCGGTGAAAACGCTCAATCAGACCATTAGTTTCTGGGTGATACGCTGATGTGGTCTTGTGGATGGTGTTAGAGGCCTGTAAGACTTCAGCAAGGACATGTGAAAGAAATGTCTTGCCATGGTCACTAAGGAGCACACGCGGTGCGCCATGTCGTAAAATAATGGCGCGAAGGAAAAAATCGGCTACTTCAGAGGTAGCACCAGATGAAAGAGCTGCCGTCTCCGCGTAGCGAGTAAGGTGGTCTACGGCAGTAACAATCCAACGGTGACCGGCTGGCGTAAGCGGAAGAGGTCCGTATATGTCTATGCCCACAAATTCAAAGGGAGTGGACGGGCACGGCAGTGGTTGCAATGGCCCCGCGGGAAGAGACGTGGTACGTTTTCGGTGCTGGCACGACGCGCAGGAAGCGACGTACTTGTCGACAGAAGTGGAGAAGCCAGGCCAAAAGCAGCGATTCCTGAGGCGGTCGTAGGTCTTGTGGAACCCTAAGTGGCCAGCTGTCGCGTCTTCATGTAACGCTTGTAGAACTTCCAGACGAAGTAAGCGAGGAATGACGAGAACCCATTGGTTACCGAGAGGATGGTAAATTTGCCGACATAATGTTCCCTCTTGAAGCTTGAAACGGGCAAGTTGTCGTCTTAGGCGGCTGTTTGGAGCACGCGATAAGCCAGTGAGCCGATCGATGATTGTGCGGCAGTAGTTATCGGCATGTTGAAGCGAGGCGAGATCTGTGGACGAAAGAAAGTCCGCCGAGGCAACTAACTGTTTCGAAGCAGCAGCCGTCTGTTTGGTCACTTTGGCGGGCGGTGACGAACAGATGGAAGGTGACACTTCAGTGCTTTGCGAGAGCGGGCAACGGGACAAAGCGTCGGCATCTTGGTGCTCTCGGTCCGACCTATATGTGACGCTGTAGTCATACTCTTGCAATCGTAGTACCCAACGGCCAAGGCGTCCCGACAAATTTTTAAGATATGATATCCAACACAGAGCATGATGGTCAGTCACTATTGTGAAATGCCGGCCGTATAAGTAAGGACGAAACTTTTGTATGGACCACACGATGGCGAGATATTCTTGCTCAGTGATGCTGTAGTTTCGCTCAGCAGGTGACAGAGTACGGCTCTCGTAGGCCACGACTTGTTCTTCGGAAGCGTGGTTCCGCTGAAGAAGGACCGCACTGATGCCAAGTCCACTTGCGTCAGTGTGTAGCACAGTAGGTGCTGCAGGCTCGAAATGGCGAAGCACTGGCCGTGATGTGAGGCATCGGTTGAGGGTGTGAAAAGCGGCTTCGCAGTCATCCGACCAGACAAAGGGTGTGCTCGTGGTCAGAAGTTTGTGCAGAGGAGCCGCAATAGTAGCGAAATCACGTACAAAGCGGCGGAAATACGACGCTAAGCCAAAGAAGCTGCGGAGGTCTTTCTGTGTGGTTGGTGTAGGAAAGTGCAGTACCGTGGCAACCTTGTCGGGATCGGGCTCAACGCCATGTTTACTGACGACGTGACCTAATACCTTGATGCTGTGACTGGCAAACCGACACTTCTTAGTGTTGAGCTGGAGACCGGCCTTAGCTAAACACGTGAGGACTTCGTCTAGCCGTTCCAGGTGCTGTGAGAAGCTCGACGAAAAAATGACAATGTCGTCCAGGTAGCAAAGGCAGGTCTTCCATTTTAATCCCCGCAGTACCGTGTCTATCATCCGTTCGAATGTGGCTGGGGCATTGCACAGGCCGAAAGGCATTACATTTATTTTATTTAATATTTATTCATACTGCAGACTACAAAACGTGGTCCAAGCAGGACGGGCAATCAGGAATCACAAAAACAGAGGACTAAGATTGATCACGAACGTAATAAATTTAAAAGTGAGTAAGATGAGGAAATATATACAGTGCTACATCAACAAATATACACTATGAGACATACATACATACTATGCAGGGCGGTCGCACTCAGACAAGGTGTTCCACTCAGACACTGTTCGCGGAAAAAAGGAAAATTTATATGTATCTGTTCTAGCAAAATATGGTGTAAAAGAGTTTGGTTGGTGATGTCGTGTATATTTGGTTGACAAAGGGGTTAAATACATGATAGGGTCAATCGCAACTCTATGGTTAAGCAAGGAACTCAGGAAGTCTAAGCGCAGTTGCCTTCTTCTAGACTGAAGTAGTGGAATATTGTTAGCTGACATTACTTCAGATGGAGAATTCGTGTGACGAAATTTAGAATATATAAAGCGAACTGCTTTTCTCTGAATTCTTTCCAATTTGTCTATGTTACATTTGGTGTAGGAATTTCACACTACGCATGCGTACTCCAATTTCGGTCGAATGTAGGATTGATAACACAGAAGTTTTACACTTGGTGGTGAATTGCGGAGCTTGTGTCTCAGGAAGCATAATTTTCTGAAAGCAGTTGCACAAATGTTTTCAATGTGTGAATTCCAAGACAAGTTAGTAGTGAACCTAACACCTAGATATTTGTAGTTATTGACCTGTTTAAGTGTAGATGAACCTAGGGAGTAAGCATAGTGAAGAGGATATTTTTTCGAGTTATACACCTGGAAACTGTTTTTTTCTGTATTTACAATAATACCCCATTTGTTGCACCATTTGTATATGTAGTCTAGATTTTTGTGTAGCTCTATTTGATCATTTTTGTTATGAATTTCACGAAATAAAACGCAGTCGTCTGCGAACAAACGAATCTGGACGGTTGGCTCAATTACATCTACAATATCATTTATGTAACACAAGAATAGCAAGGGCCCCAATACACTGCCTTGGGGCACACCCGACGTGACTGGCAAAAGACTCGAATTTCGACCCTCGATGGCGACGTACAGCACCCGATTATTCAGGTATTCAGCTACCCATGCGACCAATACCTCTGAAAGACCTATTTTATTTATTTATAGATTAATTTCTCATGAGGAACTTTATCGAAGGCCTTAAAAATGTCTAGAAAAATGGTGTCTATCTGAATGTTGTCATCGAGGGCGCTGGCAAATGCATGCTTAACAGTAACAAGCTGCGTCACGGTCGAATACTTTTTTCTAAACTCGTGCTGGAAATGTGTTAGTATAGAGTGTGTTTCAAGAAATTCTGTAATCTGGTTCGCTATAATGTGTTCTATTATTTTACAGCATGAGGAAGTTAGCGATATTGGCCTGTAATTAGGTACTGATAATCTGTCACCTTTTTTGAAGATAGGCGCCACTCGGGCCATTTTCCAGTCACGCGGCAAAGTTGCTGTTGACAGGGAAGCATGGAAGATTATAAAGAGGAATTCGCCAACGCATTCGGCATAACGTCAGAGAAAGGCATTGGGCAGATCGTCAGGACGGCAACTCTTTTTCGTATTTAGGTTTACAAGCATGGAAACCAAACCAGCATATGAAATGAAATGGACCTCGAATGGTTGAGATGACGCTACAGAAAACGTAGATGCTCCGTAAACATTAAACACGCTATGAAAGTATGTGTTGAAATGATTTGCAATGTCGCCAGGATTTGTAACTATGCGGCTGTCAAGTACAATCTTTGAAATGGGTTTCTTCCTATCCTTAAGATAATTCCAGAACTTGGAAGGATCATTCTTTATAAAGTCGGGCATCAAGGTTTTAAAGTAGTATTCTTTTGAGCGGTGTATTCTTTCAGCAAGGATTCTTTGATGCTCCTTGATAACGGCGCGCTGCGCATGCTGCTTCCTTAGCCGTTTAACTTTCCTTTTTAGTTTAACAATTTCATGCGTCATCCATTGCGTACGTTTATGCGTTCGTTTGGGTTTGCTAGGGATAAAGTTATTAATACAGTATTGGCACGTCTCAACAAATTTTTCCCAAAGAGCGCACGTGCCTAAAGCGTCATCGTTAAATTCTGCAAGTACAGCTTCCATGTATTCTATTGCACGGTCATCATCAGCTCTCGAATAATCCTTAAAATACTGCATGGGTGATTTTTGGTGGCTATCGCATTGAAACAGAGGAATTGTCACGCTTAATAGTTCATGATCTGAAAGCCCCTGTTCCACGACTACAGTATATCCTGAAAAAGCACGTTTTACGAATACCAAATCTAGGATAGAGCTTGCATGTCCTTGCACGCGTTTTGGTTGCCTGACTATTTGAGTTAGATCCTGAGTGAGCATAATATCAAATAAAGTGTTAGCATTTTTACTGAACTGGGAACAGGTCAGCCACTTCCAGTCTACACTTGGCAAATTTAGGTCTCCTACCAAAAAGATTTGCTTATTAAAAAACCTTGACATATGTTCTTTCAGAAAAGTTAGGTACTCCGGGATCGCATCTGGAGGCCTGTAGCATGCGTACAAGATAAACCTATGTCCCCAGCTGGACAATTGTACGCACAAGCATTCAAGAATGCCAACATCAGCAGCAATCGTCGCTTCGATATCTGGTTTGACAAGGATGGCTACTCCCCCTCCTCTGGCAGATCGGTCTTTTCGATACAGGTTGTAACAGGGGGGAAATACCTCGTCATCACTAATCTCCTCTCGCAACCACGTCTCCGTTAACACCGCAATATGGGGATCATACTGCATAAGCATGCTTTCTAAGGAATCTATTTTATTAGTGACACTGCGCAAGTTTATGTTAGGTAGTCTAAGTTCTTTTCGTTTGTTTGTGTTCCCGCTATTTTTACACAACCTAGCTTTGTTTTTATAGGGAGGGGTGACAGAAGGCATTTGGTCTGTATTACATTCCTCAGTTATGATTGTCGCGGCTTGTGGCTTCGCGTATTTGGCCGACGGATTTCAACTTCTACGGTATTTCTGGCAACGTTTTTTGGAACGGGCACTATATCTTTTTTGTCTTCGTTCCAGACGTATTCCTTCTTGTTGATATATAGCTTGTTGTACACCAGCGAGGTTTTATCGCCATTATCTCGATTCGTTTTACAGCTCCACCATAGTTTTCTTCTGATTTCCCGTACTCTTACAGAGAAATCCTCCCCAATAGAGAAATCTGTGTCTTTTAGTTTGAAACACTGTTTCAAATTTTTTGTCTTGTCTCTTGAATCTAGTAGTTTGAGAATCACGGGCCTGACCTTGCCGGGTGATGGCCGCCCCACTCTATGGATACGCTCAATAGTCACCGGATCTAGCTCAAGAATGCCCTTTATTATATCATTGTTCACAGTGGACTCTAGCGACTCGTTTTTCTCTTCTTCCGATTCAGGTAGTCCGTAAACAATGATATTGGACCTTCTGATTTGGTTTTCAAGATCATCAATCCTTGCTTCAAGATTCGCAATCTGTTGCTGACATGACGTGACCTTTATTTCTAGGCTGGCTAATGAAAACTTTTTGTCTATATCGGTCAAGCGTTTTTCCTTAACTTCCTTGATGTCAGTTGCGATTTCACTAAGTTGCTTTGCTATTTGTTCTAGAGTAGGGCCGCGGTTAGTCTCAATATCGCCACTTAGCAGAAGGCTCCTTCTAACAGATGACGCCACATCAAACAATATGCAACATATTCCGCAACCGAACAACCGTGGGCACGGCAACATCACCATGAATGGATCGCTAGAACGAAAGCACTTTCCGTATCGTTTGCTTACCTGTACAAAATACAGGAAGGGATTAGATGCGACCCACATGGTGGTGATGCCGCCGTACCCAGTGCCAGCCCAGTCCTCGGGAGTGCCTTTTATAGCCGAATCAGCAGATGACGTCCCCCAGCTACTGGTCACGTGGTGATGTGGTGGTATCTTGCTTTGGAAAGCCGATGGGCTTTTCCACGAGAAAGCCGGGAGATTGTCAGTCGGTTTGTGGCAGTCGGAGGCGTTCCACCCATGCGACGGCGCAACTTTCGTCGCACCAGCGCACGTTTTGTTGATGATGTGCACCAGGCCAAATATCTGTACAAAATACAGGAAGGGATTAGATGCGACCCACATGATGGTGATGCCGCCGTACCCAGTGAGAATTGAATTCAAAGAGCCCATCTGGCGTAGCGAACGCAGTCTTCTCTTTATCAGACTCATGCATCGGAATCTGCCAATAACCGGAGCGCAAGTCGAGACTTGAAAAGTACTCGGCAGCTTGTAAAGTATCAAGAGCGTCGTCAATGCGAGGCATTGGGTAGACGTCCTTACGAGTGATTTTGTTGAGTGATCTGTAATCAATGCAAAACCGCACCGAGCCATCCTTTTTTTCACTAGTATGACAGGAGAAGACCATGCGCTTGTCGAAGGCCTGATGACGTTGCGCGCGAGCATGTCGTTGACTTGTTCTTCTATAAGCTTGCGTTAAGAAGCCGACGCACGGTAAGGGCGGCGGCGAATCACACAGGATCCGTTGGTGTCGATACGATGGGCGGTCACTGTTGTTTGACCCAGACCTTCGGAACAAACGTCAAAGCAAGTTTTGTGCTTCACTAATAACGCTAGCAAGGCATCAGTTTGCATTGGGTTGAGATGTTCACACAAAGTGGCCTTGAGAGCAGGTAATGCATCTTCCGCTGGCATACACTAGGAGAATGACGAAGCAGATGAACCAGCGATGACAAAAAGCAGTGCTTCTTCGGTAATGCTGGCAACAGTGGTCCCCTCTGGCAAAAGAAGTGGTTCTGGCGTCGTGTTGCAGGCCATGATGCTTGCATAACCATGGGAGAACTGCACTAAACAAGATGCGATGATGATCCCTCGAAAAATGCAGCGCTGGCAAGGAACAACCACAGCGTCACTATCTAGAATGTCTCGCGACTTGATCGTAAGGACACGTTCTTGTCCGGGAGGCAGGAGGAAATCCGCAGCTGTCACAAGGTTGGGCGACGAAAGGTCGGCAGCAGAAGAAAGCTCAGTGTCCGTAATACGAATGAGGGGCCGACCACATGAAATTACAGCAGACGCCGCTGACAAGAAGCCCCAGCCTAAGATTATCTGATGAGCGCACGAAGACAGCACAGCCAATTGTATGTGATGACGGATTCCATCGATGAGAATACGAGCAGTGCACAACCTGGTCGGGCGATTTGGACTGTCATTAGCGCCGCATAACATGGGACCGGCATAAGGAGTTTGCACTTTACGCAGGCGAAAACACCATTCACGATCAATTACCGAAATTGCGGCTCCAGTGTCTATAAGGGCGTCAACAAAAACACCTTCCACAGAAACAGGCAGTAAATTAGCTGGACGAGACGGAGGAGTTGTAGCGTTCCGACGACAAGCAGTTTCCCCTCCAAAAACTGCACCTTCTAGTTTTCCGAGTCCCGAGAGATCGGAGCGGGACGCAAGGGTGATGACGTACGCCGAAACGGTGACGGAGAACGGCGGCGAGATGAACGCGAAGGATGAGGCCCAGCATGAGACCGTGGAGGGGAGGGCGACTGACGGAAGGTGGATGGATACGGTGCGGGATCGTATTCATCGGGTCTCGGGGAAAAGTCTCTCTCGTAAGCTGAGTAACCACGTCGTTCATCCTGCTGACGGCGGCGGCAGAAACGGGATATATGACCCCTTATGCCACAGTACAAGCCGATGGGGCGGGGAGGATGCCATGTAGAATAGTGGCGTGGCCTTGGCATTTGCGTTGTCATCGCAGCCACATGGTCGCATCCGACGTCCGCAGGCACGGTTGGAACTGGTGCAGGAGCCCGCGATGCAACTTCTGCGTACAAAGGCACTGGGAAGCGCACAGGAGACGGGGCATGTGCAGCGCTTGTCATTGATGCCAATTCGTTCTTGATTATCTCTCGCAGGTTGGGAGGAGGTGTGTGGACAGACGCAACGATAGGGTTGCCTGGAATAAGGCCGTGAAGTTCTTCTCTGACAATTGTGCGGATAAGGGCCCGCAATTCATGCGCTTTGGTAAAGCGAGTGTCGCAGGAGGCGTGTGGAAGGCGCATGGAATGAAGCGCGTCCAGGCGTTGGCATGTAGTGATGACGTCCCGGACGGTAGTCGGATTATGAATCACGAGAGCACTGAAGGCCACAGAGTTGATACCTTTCAGTAGATGTCGGATGCGATCGGCCTCCATCATGTCATTTTGTGCTCGGCGACAGAGAGCCAAAATATCTTCAATGTAGGACGTATACGATTCGTCGTCCCCTTGGATGCGGCTTGCGAGCTTCTGTTTCGCTACTACAGAACATCCTGCAGACGTGCCAAATACCTGACGGAGATGCCCCGTGAAGGCCGACTTATTGGAGAAGTCGCTCTCGTGGTTTTAATACCAGATTTTAGCGACGCCATCGAGGTAAAAAGGAACGTATCGCTGTTTGTGCGCCTCGTCCCAATAATTACAAACGCTGGTTCGATCATAACTGTCGAGCCATTCTTCGACGTCTTCGTTGCGAAGGCCGGAGAATACCGGAGGGTCCCGATGAGAGGTACTCACGGTGTAGTGAAGCCTAAGGGGCTGAGAAGGAGCGGTTGCAGCAGCGGGCGGGTTGAGTTCTGCCATCGCTGTTGCTTGAGGGCACAACCGTCGACCAGACCGGTGCTCCAGGAGTGACGGGTAGAGCAGGAGGACGTGGGAACCAAAGCACGCTCCACCACTTTTGAGACCACGTCCGGTACGGCAGCAACCAGGTAATCCTTTTTTATTCCAGACGCACGAGCGCGAGAGCCAGCCCACGTGACATACGATGATGATCACTACAATGGTTTGGTCATACAGACGAAGATGAAATACATAGTCAGCGCTCACAATATATATATGTATATGTAGTCCATTAGATCCTCCGTGAGTGGTCACAACGTGGTTTATTTCGACGTTTCGGCCTAGAGTCTGGCCAGACTCTAGGCCGAAACGTCTAAATAAACCACGTTGTGACCGCTAACGGAGGATCTACTGGACTATATACAACGCTACGGCCACTCAACCACCATGCCTGCCTATATATATATATATATATATATATATATATATATATATATATATATATACATATATATATATATATATATATATATATATATATATATATATATATATATTGATACGAAAATGCGGCTAAACACGGCTGCAAGAAAGAGGAGGACGAAGTGGGGTTTTCTGTTGGATGCTGGTCTGGCGCCATCTTACTCGTCGAGTTCTGTGCGCTGTAAATAGATCATTAAAGAAGTTACTCGTAACATTATTGGTGGAGGTGCTGGGTAACGATCCCAGCACCTCCACCACCAAGAAGTTACTCGTAACAATATATATATATATATATATATATATGGGAGTGTTGGATTACCAAAAAACAGCGTTTTCCAGTGCTGAATAAGTTGTAATAAAGATAAAATATACTCCCCGTGTGCTGGGTCGCGATTTTTTTCTGTTTGCAGTAGTCCAAATGGTTCAACTGTTAGTACCAATAGAGCATTTTAGGAGGACCGACTTTCAAACCAAGCGGAGTAAGTGGTAGGGGATAACAGTTGAACCCTTCCATATGCTCCCGCAGTTAGTTCAAATCGGTTCAAAATTTGAGGCAGTACATTTAGATCCTAAAGGACGAATGGCATACCCCACTTTAGTCCGTTTCGGCTTAGAGTGAAGGGTGGTTGCTATAACTTCTTCGGAAGCAGGCCCAGTACCGGCTGCATTGTGTGCTTGGACAACAATGCCGTACTTCATGAGACGGTGCAGATTGTCCAGTACGTTGTCTCTACGTATTCTACTCTGCTATCTTTTTCCTTGTTTCGTGCCGGAGGAACGTTACTGTAGCCGGTAACACGGTTCACCTCGACATGCTTCAACTGGAAGCTGTCGTCGGTGTGCATGGGCGACGCGGTATTTGACGTGATATACCAAGATGGTGCCGTACTCTTTCTTTGGTGTCGTCGTTCCCTCTTCAGTACGTTCTTCGGGATAAACGAGAGCGCTCTCCAACAAATGCGATTAACTTAAGATGCATATCTTAAGATGCATAGCCGTAGCCTTGCGACGTGACGATTACCAGCAGGTATGAAAAGAGATGGATAGTACATTTGCAGTTATTGAAGGTAACTGATTTTTTTTATCACAAAGTAGCTGCTTCATAATTTCACAGCCATGCAGGTTCATATAGTTGTGTCTAATGTTTTACTTTCTAATATGCATTATGTGCACAAAAATGTTACGCATATCTACAAGAAGAACGGAAACAAAGGCAGACGGTGTTTCGTGCTAGTTTTCGGCTCTCTGTATGTCTTTTTACTAGGCCTCTTCTACCTTTGTAGCAATAAAAAGACGCCATAGTTTTTCTGAAATGCACCGTCAATTACTCTAGTGTCTCTTTGTTGCCATCAAGACTACGAATAAAGCACCTTTTAAAAAATATTACCAATGTGTCAAGAAGATAAAAAGTCTTCGCGTTTATTTTCATCACGATGTTTAGACAGCAAGCCCTCCCGCCAGCGTTATCTTTTATACGACGGAAAAGAGGAATAATCTGTCACTTTAAATTGATGACTTCTACTGTGAGAGGTGTCTGTGTGCCTGTTAGAGGTGAATTGTGTGTTTCACCATTCATCATCATACATGTTTAATAAATTAGGAGAAAATCAAGGTCCAATCATGGTTCCTAAATCACGCACCAAAATCGTGATGCCTCACGTCACGAATTTCCAAGTGTAGTGATCGTCTTTCGGCGCCGTTAACGCTGCGAAATTTTCTGCATCTTAGTATTTCAAGGTTTAGGCCCCGTGAAAGGACCAGTTACCTTATTCTTACCGATTCGTGACTGCCCAAACCTTTGTAGTTGCCGTAAAAATATGCGACGTCACGATTAATGATGCACAACAGGCAGCGCCGCCACTCACATTAATTTTTGCCACGTTTTCTCGTTTAATAGGCGTCTCTTCACCACAAGCTTGGCGTTTTCGGGGATGGTAAAAGTGTAGTTTACCATTACGAGAAAATTAGTTTTGCTTGTTAGTGTGCCTTTGAAGCAGGGGCACCATATTTTTTGGGTGGAGGTCCAAGCTTCTTGAAGTCGAAACAGGGATGGGCCGCGCAGAACGTTACATTGAGAAGGGGTTGTGGGGAAGGGGAGGCCTTACGCAAGCATAAAGCGTGATTTTAGAATATAATTTCATTGAATATATATATATATATATATATATATATATATATATATATATATATATATATATATATATATATATATATATATATATACTTACGTTTTTTCAGAAATCATGTTTATTTCGCACACAATTCAAAAAGTTGAAATCAAGCATTACCAATCCGCAGAAATCTAAAAAGCTTGAAGTGATATTCACCTGCATCAAGAACGTCTTATGCGCCTGTATTTTACCAGTACTGCGTGTGTGTAAATGCAACGAAGTTACAGGAAGCCGCCAATCACGTTAATGTTATTATATACATCACAAAATATATCGTAATGTTTATTTTTATGTGCCACAAATGGGTCATTTCAGAGCAGAATAAAATACTTATATTATAAAGAGCAAAGTTTAAAAAAAAAGCTAGTGATAATCGGCCAGATAGTGCATACCACCCTATCACTGTCGTGAAACCACGCCTGCTCCACACCTTAGCTGGTGTCTGTACCTAAGCGAGAGGACGTCGACACTGTTCACTGCAACGACATTCCTATTAACCATGAACCTACAGCTTCATGCTTCCGATCGAATGCGCGCGTTGTTGCGAGAAACCGAGAAGTCGTGTATTCAAGCGTGGCCTGACACCGTAGAACTCACGAATAAATATTGAGCTCAGTGGCTTCGATCGCAATGAAAGATCGGGTCGAAAATTGGATATAATAATTCGAAGCACAGTGATGCGTGTTGTTGTCGCACAGGGCAAAGTAACGGGCTGCGGGGAATTTACGTGACCCCGCTCACGTCAGCGGCACCTGTTGAAACAAAAGGAAAAATATATGAATTAAAGGCCTCCTGGTATGAAATACTACGATACAAAATATATTTTGTGTATCGCTTAGCACAGAGGCATCCCTGCCTACACTGATGTTGCCTCGAAAGTGGTATCTTGGAGTAATTAAAAAAATATCCACTGTGCTTGCTGACATAACATGAAGCAAATATTGCTGACAAAAAAAATTGCTTGGTAACTAAAAAGAGGTAGGGAAAACGGGATTCGCATATTCGCTATCAGCGTAAGCTACAAGATACCATTGCATCAGAAGTGTAGAAAAATAATCCTGAGTAGTAACAGCGTGTTAGTAAACCCATTTGAATTGTTCGGCCGGAAAAATTTCTTGGCACAGTTACATTTGTTTTCAGCAATAAATTTATGGAGATCCTGCTACTAAGAACTGCTTGTAGAGCCACAATAAATCAATTTATTTGTTATGACTTCAATTTGAATAGGTAACTCAGCAACCTGTCGTCGATAAGCAACATAGCATGAAATTTTTTCACGTAATTTGTATAAGTTATTACGTATAGTGATTATGTATAGTGAACTAATACTTGTTAAAATAACATTACACTTAGATACCGCACTTACCAGTAAACTCAACCACACACACAGACTTTGCAGACACTAAAGCTTCGCCTTTAGGAGTCGAAACGATAGGGACTTTTTGTTTCTATTGCGTACTTAAAACGCTAAGAGCATGAAACCTTTGGGTACATGCTATGCATTCACTACGAGGCCTGAAGGGAGTAGGTGCAGTAGAGAATACCTTATAAGAAATACTTTTGATTTTCCATTGTCTGAATGTGATCGAATGATTGACTCCATCGATCATCAATGGTTCCTCAATACTCATTGACTTACTTAAATACTTTGTCAACTAAATTTCTGTGGAGATTTTTGTAAAAAAAAGAACGTCATTGACTCATTTTTATAAAAAACTATGGATGAAATTTTTCGTAAATGATACTTCTGTGGAGCGCTTTGCATTAAAATTTTTATTGTCTCGTTTCTTTAAAAAAGACAGTGGACGAAATATTTCGTAAGCAATATTTCATAAGAAAAATTGAGACTCGAACTCACTCATGTTCTCCTGCGTGCGCACGTGAAAGAGGGGGGTAAGCAAATAAAAACAGAGGCGAGAACCGCGGAATCTGAGAATTTTCGTGTTCGTGGTGTGGCCGCTCTATAGTGCATGCGTGACTGTACTGAAGACTGGCCTATTTGTTGATGTTCGTGTTCTAAAAAAACAAATTGAACTAATAATTTTAGGAAATCATGGCAAGAAAGAAACAAACAGAATGCAGCGACAAAGAGAAAGATCAAAATTTATACTTGACTGGTTGATGTTTGATTGATGGTTGCGTAATTTGATGATGAATTGAACATCAAGTATACAGAAGTCAGGTGCAGAAGTCAACAGGAGGGCGTATGTCACCGACATTTGCTGACTTTTTTAAATATTAGGTACAGTTCTCATATTCCAGCATGGTTTGTAACAGCGAACCACGACCAAGACAACCAGTGTACTGCTTTTGACATAATGTACTAGCTACAGAAATTCCAAATTTCTAAAGAACAACTGCATGCAGTAACAATAAAAGTTTTGAAGTTCGTTCTGCACCATTCCTTGACCCCATCTGCACGCGAACGTTCACGACAGAGATGTGCAGAAGCAGTATTTATTTAAAGCAAACCTACCTGTCCGCCGCTAAGTTGTGTACGTCGTACTTGTGCTTGGTGAGCGTTTCGCCATTCACTTGAACAGTGGTGTGATGCTGAATGAAGGTAAAAGTAGCCACTCTCCATAAAATAGATCAGTCAGAGACAGGAAATGAGTAAAAACCACTGTATATTGCGAAATAAAGCACACAATTTCTAATTTAGGAAAACTGTAATAATCAAAAGCTATCTCTCTATAAAATGGCAACCCCGTGCACCGCTTCTACTGTAATCATGCGATGCACTACAACAAGTTATGGCTGAACTGTCACCTCTGCATAGAAGACTCTGGTTTCCGCAGAACCTTATTCTTCACGAAGCCTGAGTGGTTAATTGTCTCCTCTATAAAGCTTTGTGGAGGTTGAAATCATACACATCAGCCTTCTTAACGCAGAGATGCGTGAGGTAGCTACGCAGCCTTTCTAATAAACTATCCTTCCAGCCCCAGGGAGCAGTTAACTATCAAGCAACAGAATAAGTAAGGTTTGAACCTTATTACCTAGTCTGTAAGGAAGAGGCCAGGAAATTAGAGAGGAGCTCAAACTGTTATGAGGTGGCAGCGTTTCAGCCCACTTCGAGTGCGTCGGCTGCTTCATTACCAGATTACGCTAGCAGGTGAGCGTAGCTTCGCTTAGCGCCGTCATGAGCACCTCCACTAATATAAGTGTGCGATTAAAGAAAACAAACTGCGGCGTATGCCCTTCCCATAATATCTCCTGAGCCCGGAGGGGAGCGAAGACGTTCGCTGAAGTCACGGGAAATTGGTTATCACGGCGTTATTTTTTTTCCTATTTATTGCCTGCTGCAGCGGCGACTGCCTAAGCCAGGTTACTATCCTGCGTGCCAACATTCTCTCCTTTGCCACATGTTTACCTAACCACACCACACATGACTGCAGCTGGCTCGCCAGATATTCATACTCTGTCTTGCTGATTTTTTTTATCAATCGCCCGGCAAAGCAGTGTCTAGTTCAAATGAATATCCGATATATGGGCACAGCCATTGTTCACAAAATTGACCAATAATCTACGTTTTAATGGGTGGTAATAAAGAACACGCGCTGTGGCGACAATGATTACAGTATTCTTGCGCATACAATACCTCGTACCTTGCTGAAGGTATTTAAAGGGGAATTGCCTGTTCTTTAACTTGAAAATGCAACTCAAGAGCGTAGTAGTAGCTCTCCGAAGAATCACCAATGGGTATCGTGCTCTGTATATCTCACGCTCTTCAAAAAAAAAACACATAAACCTTTTACTGGGTTTCCCAAGTGCAGTTGTGACCGGGCAATCCTTAAATACAGCCGACTCATTTTTCTAAGACAGAAGGAGTGATAGGAAGTGAGTGATAGGCGTTTATGACGCTGTGAAAGGGGTCCACTGTGTAAACTCGAGGGCATGCGGGGAGAGGTCCGCGGTCTCCTGCCACCGTGCAGCTCTCGTATTGTGGTGCCCCGCCCTTCGACTGCTTCAAGCGGATCCCCACTTTCATATCTCCTTCTATTTTCCGTCGCTTGCCTCACTATTTCTTAATCTATTTCCTTCTATTCATTCTATTCCTCCTTCCCTCCACCCCTATAAGGCACTGCACCGTGTTGTCGCTCAGGCAGACAGAAATTAGGTACCTTTTTCCTCTCCCTTATAACTACAACCACCACCACCACCAACGCGAATAATCGACTACAAACACAGGCTATTTTGAGGCGGATTTTGGACTCTCCTCACCCGAACTCACATCTACTGATGCACAAATCTGACAGCGGTGCGACAGAGAGTGAGCATACTGCCGTGGTGGTGGCGCAGTGCTCCCTGCAGACGTTATGCATAGGCGCGCAGAGCATGACAAATGCATATAACTTGTAGACATCACGGAGAGTAAATATGAACAAACGCATAAGTTAGAGAAGATGATCAATAAGTGGACAAGCTGAGGATTTGTCTGAATGCGATAAATATGAGGAAAGACCATGGACATCGACAAAGGCTACAACCACCAGAACCACTCAAGGTCACGACACATCCTTATGGTCAACCGATGTTTTTCCTGTAATGGCACGCATAGCTTTCATATCAAGTACAACGTTGAAAGTATGTGGAATATTTAAAAAAAAGCGCATGCTTCTGTTATGAAAACGCTATGAAGCAGCTGCAATTCCCCAAAAAAGATCTCTTGTTCTAAGTACCTTCCCACTGATAATAGTTCGACTCTTCAACTTTAGTGCGGTGCAAATAAATGTTACATGTTTGAATGACACCAACGCCTCCTTTTATTGCAACAGCAATTATATGGACATTTCAGCTGGATTTTCCCCTGGCGTCAACATTTGCCACCACCGTCATTTACCGTGTATATATATATATATATATATATGTATATATATATATAAATACACTTCAGAAGTGTCTACGTCAGGGTTTGCGAACCTTGACGAAGACCGGCCGACCGGTTGAAAGCATATGTAATAAATGTAAGACAACCGCTAAGTTGTGTTTCTTCTCTCTCTCTCTCTCTATATATATATGTATATATATATATATATATTTATATATATTTATATATATATATATATATGTAGATGTATATATATGCATATATATATACATCTATATATATATTTGAAGATTCAAGAAAGATAAATAATTCAGAAAAAGACTCTGGCTTTCGGAGTCGAACGTTTGACCTCTCCCTCCTGAGCGCGTGGCGTTAGCCACTGAGCGACGTAAGAACTTCAACGTTCAACGTTCAAATGGCTCGCCATATAAGCCATATATATCTACCACTTACCGCTTGCAATGCCGACTTCAGAGAAATAGTTGGCTTTTAGCATTATCAGAGAAAAGGCGCAATGAGCGCGCTCGGTGCCTAGCTCGTCACGATGCGCCGACGCGTGCTCATCTCCGACATGTACATTGCCACGTGCAGAGGAAGGGTCAGATGCTAGTGCACACACGCTTATCCTTCGGTAGGGGAGAATCCTTCGCCATGGTTTTCACTGGAATGATAGCATTGTAGTTGCCAGGCCCACAAAGGTCACTTCGCCCACTGAACAGGCCCTGTCTGCGAAAACAGCATGCATTTTATATAAAACGAAGCGACAACTGGGAAAATTGTTAGTTTTCGCTCGTCTGTACCTGTTATTGCTTTTCGTGCATAGATTTTCTTTGAACAGCACGTTAAGTGTACAGCTATTAACGTTGTTTGTTGATCTCATCCTGTGTGTGTTGTTTTCATCGGTCCTATGTGAGTGAACAGCACGCTGCACGTTTTAATCTGGTCGCTGTTCTCAGCATTAAATGCCAGGTTGTTGCTATCGAATATATTTCTTCGCCCTAGCAGCAAGACTGAGACTTTTTCACTTCGCGTTTGCATAAATTTGAGACGTTTTCGCGATGCTTATTCCTCAAATTTACGTGCCGTTCACACTAGCGCTAAGGAGCGAAACCAGCATCACTGAATGTTCTTATACGGTAGTACTATTTTACGCATAAGCACTAAAATCTGAAACGCACAGAAGTTGTGCCCGTATAGTATTTACCAAAATTTAATGAAGCAAGTTTGTTCTTTTGTAGTCAGGCGGTAGCATTGTACATATAAATTTAACCTCACCAAAGAGGTGTAACGCTTACTTAAAGCACAATCACAGGAAAACGACTGTCAATGGTTCACGTTCATGGCGTTAAGATCGCCGTAGGATTATGTTCTGATATCATATAAATACAATAGTAGCCATTCGCCAAGCCTGAACAATATGATGATTGTAACGATTAAAACAATGTAACAACCTTGAATTATGAATTTATGTGCACTTAGTAAATATCTGAGATGACGTCAGCTCCCACTCCTGCGCCAGCTGTTCTTGTCTTGTCGCCTAAAATATCTTGGCTCATACTGACAACAAGAATTCTCCACATGGTGCCTTATAAAATTAGCTGTCCTCATCGTCTTCTCCCTCCGTTTAGCTGCCCACGCGCTGTAGCGCTATCATCGTTATTGGTCATGACACTGAGCCATCACTGCAAGCGCACGCAGCTGCTGACAATAGACATTTTTAGTTGGGCGTAAGGGCAAGATGCGTACGCTGAGAAAATTATGTTGCGTACGCTGAAATTGAAGCGTGCAACGATACTTGTAGTATAACGTACCTTGATGCATTTCACTCATCTAGATAAGTCGTATTCGAGACGCAAGGGCTGCGAATACTCATCAGTGCAACGCACGCCAGAACAATGCCAGCTACATGTAATAACGTGGCCTCTGTGATCTGTGCGAAAAACTTCCTGTCGGCCAGGGTAAGGGCCACCAGTGTACAAGTCAGGCCGTGGCGTTCCCTGTGTAGATTTTTACCATCATTCCTAGGTGCACTGAATGTGCACGTTCACCTTCATTGTTTTGAACTTGGCTGAGCAATGAGTTTGATCAGGCACGGTCACACTGGATCGACCCCAGCATTTCATCTTGCGCTGCTGTGGGTTAGGCTTAGCATTCCCTGCGGGAAGTGGTTGCGCTCCAGGTATTCATGACGTTACGATTAATACAGGCACACTTAGAGAGTGAAAGCTTTCCCAACGCTCAAAGCACCATGATTGTACGTACCAAACTGTTTTTTGATTTACGGGTTCATTTGCCGAGTGACTTGGCAGAAAAAGACGCGTTCCCGCAAAAACCTATCGAAGGCGATTCTTGAGGATTTTCGTGAGATGCCAGGTCATTTCTTCTGAATCATTAGGTTGCCGGAACGCGCCGCTTTAACTTACCTTGTCTTAGACTTTGAATTGACTAACTAAGAAGGAAGTGCCACAACCGTCCTTCAATTGCCCTGCCAGAATAGAGCGAGTTCGTGGACGTGATCATATCTTCGGTAGCATTTCATCTGGGGTGTTTGATAGATGCGCCATTGGTGTTCTCTGTTGCCGTGAGTGCAATGTTGGGCGCCTTTGTAACGAAAGGTAGTTGTTAAAAGCTCGAGGAATGTTTGCGTGCGAGTGAACACGTGGGGCTTCATGGTAAATGTATTCTCAAAAAGTATATATATATATATATATATATATATATATATATATATATGTGTGTGTGTGTGTGTGTGTGTACATATACGTAAACGCAAAAAGAGAAATAATCCAGAAAAACTCCAGCGCGTGTAAACAAACTTGGTACCTCTGAAACGTGAGTGCGAAGCCTTAACCACTGAGCCACGGTGGATCACGCCTTTTAACGTTTAAGCGGCAAGCTATATATATCTACCACTTACCACTGCTGATGGGCATTTCTGGGGGAACTATAATGTTTTCAGCCTTACCATCAAGGTGGCGAAATGAGCGCGCATCGCGGCATTTTCACGACGCAGCGGCGCGCGCTCTCAACTACGCGTACTTAGCGGTGAGGAGAGCAGAGGGGTGAGGCTCACTCGCGCATCCTTACGTCGCGAGGGGTAGAATCGTACGTCTTGGCTGGTCTTGGTCTTTCAGGAAACAATTTTGTTGTAGTTACGGGCACACAATTTTCACTGCAATTGTTGCACAGTCTCGGTTTGCAAAAAGGGTGCGCTTTTCAGACACAGTGAAGTACACAACTAAGACACTTATTCGCGTTCACCTGTACTTGTGAATACGTATCGCGAGACATTTGTGCGAGAAAAACGCGGGGCATATTTCGCCCTCCTTGCCATTTTGTGCGCAACCTTCCCATTTGTTGCTATTGTGTTCATTGCTTCGCCTTTGCGGAAATGCTGTGAGTTTTATTTTCGATAGTCTTTCTTAGGATACCTCGGCGCTAAAATTTTTGTCTGTCTCTCCATATGTTAGTCTGTTTTTCTGCCAAAATGATACCCGAAATGGCCAAAATGTAAGCCCATCCACAGGGTCCTCCAATACTGCTCAAGTTTCTGCGTTCATAATAATGCGAGTCTCAACTAAAAAGCGATTATTACACATATCTGAGACACAATAACAACATGTCAATATTCTGTGGTGTGTCTCTTTATACTATAGAAGGCATACAGACGTAATTCTAAGGACATAGCATTTATCACACTGCGCTGACAATCCAACGCCTTGCGCCAAAAGGCAAGTTTTTCCGAAGTTTTGCTAAGATGACACGGTGCGGCACTATACCCGCCACTGTGTGTTCTCTACCTTATATCCTCCGAGAGAGGCACGCACGCCATGCCTCGTTTCCGAATAGAACTGTCAGATAGGGCTCACGCTTGACGTGCCTCAAGCTCGTTCCATCCCCAACACGCATCAAAGCATCAAAGCGTTGCCAGGATACAATTCACCAATTTTATCGTGCAGAACATCACATAAACGTCTTGTTCAATCTCTTTCAAAGCAAGACCATCGTCCTTCGACGACAGTTGCAGTGAAACCTGCAGACACTGGGCCATTTTTGTTTACCTGATGTCGGCTCTTAGAAGCGAGTGTGAATGTTTCGTTAGACAGTATATAAATATTCAAGCTTCTCGACATATTTAGCGTTATTAGTACGCTTGCGTTGCACACACAAAAGCGTTCCTAGTCTTCTCTCTATTACGAAAATATTTGCGCAACAAAAACAAAGCGGAAAGGTAAGGTGGGATTTCCCAGGCTGTATTGCACAGCAAAACTCTCTTTGCGTGGGAATTGCTAGGGCATCTCTTACGGCAACATCGACTTGCACTTACGGTGTAATATTTGTACATTTAAGTATATTAGATGTATACGGCATCAGAACTGTCGTCTGTAATAACACGAAAGGGCAACTTGGTAATGCGGCTGGAAGCACGCAATTTATGGTCCAGAAAAGCCACCTTCGGAATGCAAGAGACGCCTCTTACCGGATGTGATGCCAGATGGCTGACGATCCCCAGAGCATCTCCTCTCTGCCCTACCTTTCGAAGAGCTATCACCGTACACGTATCCCACAGATAGAAGAGTTAGCTTCACACCACTCACATTTACTCCAACCGAAAGACTGTATTGGATAGCCACCGCTCGGTCAACGTAACGACGTAATGTCAGCAGGATTCCCAATACCACGATGCCATTGCGTAGCGGTCACACGAAGAGCGCTCCTTTGACGTTCATTCTGACCGAATTAGATGAGTTGCGATGTCTTTGTGCGCAACGCAGCTGTCTCCCCGCTGTCCTCAAGGCTAGTGCCGGAGATGTTCTTCACAGACTGCACGCCAGATGCGGAGTGTTCGGCGGTGATCTCCGGTCTTTGCGACACATAGACGGAGTCGCCTTCGATGGCCCAGTAGATCGCAGGCGTGGGGCTGTCGCGGATGTGGCACCACAGAGAGACATCTCCTTGCTTCACGGTCACCTATGCGAACGACTCCTTGAGGGTTTGTGACGTGTGTCCGCTGACGGAAGCTAAAAGAGCCCATGCGTGAAAGTGAATTTTAGCCGCGACTGCGCATGAAAAGTTATAAAAATTCGCATATACAACGTACAGTGGGAATCGATGATATGCGAAACACGAATTAGAAGGTCTGATTGCCGCTTTAAAATCAGCACAACGTTACGAGGTGGAGGGAAATTAAGCCATAAATGACTTCTATATCAAGAATATTGTGTTTTCACGTGTCAATTACCTTCGTCATCTATTGACGTTATGTGACATCAAATTTGGTATAAGTGGAAATAGCGGAACCGCCGCGAGCGTGTTTTGAGCGTATCGTGTAGCCAAGTTTTACGTGACACTTATGACATGAATATCAAATTTGGACGTGTCATTTACCTTCGTCGTCTAATAACGTCTCGTAATACCAAATTTGCTATATTTTGAGCTAGGAAGACAGGTGTGAGCACGCTATAAGCGTAGCATGTAGTCATACTTCACACGATACGCATATCATGATTATCACGTTTGGGCATGTCATATATCATTGTCGTCTGTCCGCGTTATTCAAGCCAAATTTGGTACACGTGGAGCTACCGAAACAGCCGCGAACGCATCATGACCATGGCATGTAGTCACCACGTTCTTACATTACACGCATCTCAATATTATCGTGTTTGCACCAGTCACATTCCTTGTACAACTACTCACGTGATGTAATATTAGATTTGGCGCTTGTGAAGCTAGCAGAACGGCAGCGAGCGCATCATGAGTGTTGCATACAGTCATGTTGTTACATGACACGCATGTCACGATTTTTATGTTTTCGGGTCTGTCGCTTGCGTTCGCCCTGCAGTCATGTCACACCATACTAGGTTTGCAACATTTATTGTGAACGAAGCCACCGCGAGAGAAGCAAGACATTCAAATGTAAATCATGACATTGATGACATACTTGTGATTTCTTTGTTATGACTAGTTACTTATGCTCGTCATACAGTGACGTTATACCATTCCAATTTCGGTATTGATACCATTATCTATCTATCTATCTATCTATCTATCTATCTATCTATCTATCTATCTATCTATCTATCTATCTATCTATCTATCTATCTATCTATCTATCTATCTATCTATCTATCTATCTATCTATCTATCTATCTATTTACCATCTATCTATGTAAACGAATATGAAATCCGTTTATTGACATTTCAGGAGAGAAAAGCACTTTTAATAATAAGTAAAGGTAGCACAGAACAATACAAAATGGTCATTTTCCACCCACCACTGTATCAGTTTTGTTAGTGTGAATCTTGTATACTCAGAGGTGAAAGTTACTCTTGTGCTGTATAATGTGGTATTTAAAACTGCGAATAAATTAGTTAAGCTTAAAAAACAGTGGTACACAATCAGATAATCTTCATTAGCACTGCTGTGTGTGTTCCACTGCGACAGAATTGCGTGGTTTTTGCAGATCATCCTGGCCATAAGTGGCAAAATGTTCGGTTGTAGAAATGGTCACGACACACTTTGACTTGCGTAGTTTTTGCATGCACAATAAAAAGGCTATATATGAATGAATCATTTCCGCATTTTAGGATGGCTTTTTGATCTCCTACAGCAGAGTACGGAGTACTCTAAATCATTAAATACTTTTTCTGAACATGCTTCTGCATTTCCTACTGACACACTGCAACCTCTGCAGACAGGAAACTGTACGAACACCTTCAGTGAAACAGCGAACTGGTATACCCACTGTGCTTCAGAGGGGAACTCTGAAAACTTGTGGAAAAGTATGAACAGATTGAATAACAGGGAGCCTTCTTGAGTGGAAGGTATTTCACTCATGCAATCACTCGTTAGCGTTCTGAGTAATAAAACTGCGAAGCTAGGGCAGTGCCAGAACCATTCGTGCATTAAAATAACAACAAAAAAAAAGACGTTTAGGGCTGATAGCAGATCAAAAAAGGTTGCTCTAGAGCTAACGCTTATGCCGATAAACAGAATCACCTAATTATTTAGAAATCGGTAAACTAACTGACGTGGATATTTGAGTAAGCAAAAAAAAAGAAATATCTTGTGCAGTTCTACTTAATTGTGTGACAAAAAAGAGACAAATGAATGCTAGTCTTAGTTCGTGTGGGATAAATATGAATGACAGCCAATGATGATTTTAGCTGCTGTTACAGTTAACAAGTATAACTTGTAATATATTCATATGGTATTCTATGCTTCATAGTTTACTTTCGCACACTGCCTGTAGTATTCGGAGTTTTGTAAAAGTAACAAACAAAGCAAGACCCACTCTAAAACCGATCTACAAGCGAGGGCGATGATGCGTTTGAAGGTGTCTTAATATGGTCATGATTTTATCAGTGACAGCGTACACATTGGGTTAGCGGTTTTTGAATGCCACACTAACTTGCAGGGATGTGAAAAGTATACAGAAGTACTAACCTCCTAATATTGACTATTCTTCGTCACTAACCTTCACATAACAATAATAGAATCAGATAACTCACACGTATTTCTACACACATGGAATACACAATATCACGATTGACGCTGTCATCAACGGGTTGCATTCCACCATCAGTGCAAGACGAGTTTACTTATATTGTGCTACTGCACTTGCAGCCACCTGTAAACTTGTTCATGCATCATGAGGTGTGGATTTATGCATACTTCAGAGAAAAAGCATCGTCTTGGACATCCCAGTAAACATAGTTATTATTAACGTTCAGGTATGACCACATGGTATAGCCTAATTTTTTTGCTCCCGCGAAGCACATTGCTAACCTTCATTAGTACAAATTATTATATCAAATGAACCTATTCAGAGCACATAGTAGCTAGTTTATAAGAGGGCCCAATGAGAAAAAAGTGCGCCATAAGGGAAACAAATGATGTAGAACCGCAATTAAGTCTAACAGATGAACGTGTACTCCAGCCCGTGTTTCCTTATAGGCTTGCATATATCCAAGCCATAGGAACATCTGGGACAGATCAATCAATATATACACAAACCAGTCTAAATAATAACATATTTGCTTAACAGGCAGGAACACTTAAGGTGGTCTCTGCTAATATATGGCAAGGTCCTTTATTTTTATGCATCTTTTTTTCTGTATACAAGGTTTAGAACGTGACAACCATGACCACAAACATAGCCATTCATTTCGCACAGTCTAATATCTGTGCCAGAATGCCCAGTCTTGTGATAGAAGAAAGTAAAGATAGGGGAGAGGGGATCACAATGTCACATTTTGCGACAGTACCAGCCATCACTTAATGCAAAATCTGGGTGCCACAGCGCATATATTATACACCACAGCGCATATATTATCCGTGTGTTTCTGCTCGATCTAACTTGAATGCAGATGCACGAGAGTGTTTGGAGAAAAAAGCTTGGTCTAGTGACGAAACATTGAGGTGCTTCTCGTCGTTACAAATAGCGTCTCGTTTCGTGCCCAAATGAAGAACTAGTATCAGAAAAGCAAGGCTGAATACTCACGTAGTAGCAGCGTCGCCTGCGTGACTCGTGCAAGATGGCTACATCAAAAATAAACTTAGTGCACATTCAAATCGTTTGTGTATTCAGAACGGCTCCATTATATTCACACGCTTCATTACGCCGCACGTCCATTCTTTCTCAAACATTTGCACACCAAAACGTTCATATCAGAAGGCTTTTACTGCTTTGTTTTTCTTTGCGAGAATTCAGTGCTCTCCCGCCTGTTATGACGGCTTACAAAGGCGTTCAATGGGAACTTTTGCGGTGAAATGCGGAGTAAAGACGTTTTTTTTTCTCACTGCATGCGGCTTCAGAGGTGAAAAGGCAGCTTTCTAATGCCATTTCAAACATGCACGAAGTAAACAAAAGTGCTGAAATTTGCGAGCAGACTTGCATTCAGTAAGTGGCGAAGTAAAATGAATGGTTCACTGAGTGTCAAAACCGGACCGCTGCTTAGGGATCCCGCTGGGCGTCAGAATGGTTTCGCACCTTCGTGGTATTATGAGCAGAACTTCTCTTGTGCTTACAAAACAACGATGATTAACCACACACACACACACACACACACACACACACACACACACACACACACACACACACACACACACACACACACACACACACACATTAATATATATATATAAAAGAGAGAGAAAGATTCTGTACAGTTTTGCTTCTGTTGTTGAAAACATAGGATACAATAAATTTACGCTTCCAAAAAACTGTTTATTTGTTACGTTTCGACCGGAGACCAATCTTTATCAGACGTAATATACTAGGCTCCGATGCATTTTTATGTCGTCGCCGAGCCGAGAGAGAAAAGGAATGAAGGGTCCATACTGGTCATTGGTCATACCACCATGTGTGCCTGTGCGTACTTCCACATACGTATAGCACGTGTATTTTGTGCTTAAAAATGAACAAGAAACAATAAAAAATGTGCGCACCTAAGCTAGTGGCCAAACAACCCATGCATATACAACGAATCAAGACAAGTTCAAAATAAATAAAAGTGAACAAATAGAATAAAATGAAGCAGAGCAAAAATACCAAGTGGGAATACTAAGTACGTCCCTGAGGTGCCCCCGGCACATACTCAGGTGCAAGGACAAGAAAAAACAGAACAAACAACAAATATGTATTACATATACATCTATGGTTCAGGTGGGTATATTAAGGACATTTGAGTGGTACAATGTGAACTTACCCGTCTGAGGCTCACCCCTCATCTTCTTCCCCTCCCCCCCCCCGCAGCTTGAACAAATCAGCAAAGTAAATTCCTTGCGATCTTTGCCTCATCCCACCGATTAACAGGAATAAAACTGTGCTCTTTCGTGAAGCAATAAAACGAAGGAGGCTAGCCAAAATTAAAACTAAATACTAATGGGAGGCAATTTGGTTTCAATAATAAAACCTGGTTTACTTCAATCTTCTTGCAGCACAGCTTAACAACTGCGTGTCCTGCCTGGCACTCGGAACACACGCGATGTGATACCGCCCGTCAGAGCACGATTACAGGGCTATGGCATTGCGCGGCTGAAAGTACAGACTAATCTATTGACAGTCAAGTCATTACAGTCACGCGACATGGTTAAAAGCGGCATTTCCGCCTGTTCAGGCTCTTCGATATAGCACGTTAATATACAAGCTTTGCATATTGTGAAAACGTGGCTTTCAACGTTTTCATACATGGTACATTACAGTGCAAGTGCGAATGCAAGGACTGAAGAGTAAGAATTCTGACAACATGCGGAAAAATTTTCTACTTTCTTAGTTGTCACTAGGCTGCTCGTCACAATAATTAATTCCTATCAATGCACCCTTATTTCTACTACAGTGCTCGTTGTATGCATGCAAATAACTTATGAAAGAAAAGCCACGCTTGAAACGGCCTCGATTTTGTGGGCAATGGCCGAATGAGCAGAGGGGAAAGCAAAAGGTCTTCCACTTTCCAAGTTCTCTCACGGTAGTTCGAATTGATAGGTAACATCAATTTATAGAGAACTTGAGGGCGTCCACTCGCCTCCACAATGAGAGAACGCTGCTCTCAAACACTGTACCAAAAGCCATGGCCAGTTCTCTCATCCTTGTTCAGAGAAAGAAGCACGTTGGGCCACAAGTAAAGCTCTGCGCATGCCTTGAAAGTACAACACGTCCGTGCTATAAGCGCCTCCACGCTGTTCTTCGGAGCAAACACCCTGCAGGCGCTTGCCAAAGGGAATTGCTTTACGATTGAGAGTTGTTTCATCCAAGATTTATCCCAGCCTGTTTAGTTCTTTTTTCTATAATTCAGCGAATGTCGAAGCAGAACGAGAACGATAACAACGACGAGGATTGTCTTCCTTCTCGGTCGTATCTCTGCGCACCAGCTACGTGAGAACGATGCGCGAGTAAGTCAGTGTCTTACAGACAGCCTCTAGAGGCCCTGTTTAAGTGCACTTGGTAGAATAAAATATTTGGATGCCGAGCACAGAAGATGGTTCTGTGTCCTAATGAACTCTTTGCACGTTTCTCGTTAACGCAAAACGCATCGAACGTTGGTGTGGCTACGATGGTCTTTCACATGTGCAGCCACATTCACCGCATTTTCTTGCCTAAGACGGTCATTCTGTGATTAAGCACGGGCTTCGTGCGACGACTGAAAGTTGCCGACTGGCTTGCGAAATTTGACGGTTCGCTATTTAACTTACTAAACACGACAGCTTTACCAAAACATTGCGTTATACGTAATGCGGGAGCCACTGCTGTCATGGCCCTTGGAGGTGGGGGGGGTGCTTAACGATAGTTCATATATGTTGCACTCAATCTTAGAAACAGTTTGAGTAAGATCCGAAGACTTTTAATCAATTTGAAAGGAACGTTTGGGAGGAGTAAGCAAAAATTTCACACACTCATAGGGAATTCACGAGTAGAAAGGCTGAAAAGAATTCTTTGCGAAGCAAGGAGAAAACAAAACTCGCAGCAGTTTTTTGTGCTGCAGATATTCGGGTCGAAAACATTTTGAAGAATGTTTGCATCTCGTTTTATGCGGAGTCAGTTTATTTTTTCACGCAAAATATGCCTACAAATATACATATTTCGATAATTGTAATTTCCGAGGCTATGTCTGTTTATTTTTGTTAGTTTCATTCTTTTTTATTGTTTTTCTGTATTTTTTTCCTATACGTTGGTTCTACCCACATGTTCGCATAGTCATTTCTATGTTACTTTCGAGCCTGTCGTGGTATAGATGTGACAAGGTATTATTCAGTTGCTGCTATGAAAATTCGGAATGTTCCACCTCATAAAACGTAAAGCAGACCTCGCCATAGCCTAGTGAGTGAGCTAGGCTGATCATTTACGTTGTCCTGCTTGTATGCATGCAATAGTTTTGCTAGGTATTATGCAGCCCGCATTGACATATTAAAAAGTATTTCTGAAGCCTAATCTATCTTAAACGGCTTTGAATTAAACCTCAGCTGTGATGTCGTATTGTATGAAACTTCCGCCCAAACAACAGCATATATATATATATATATATATATATATATATATATATATATATATATATATATATAACGCTGTGTACTTCGCAGATTTTGCTTAGCTCAACAGGAAGCCCATCGGTGATGCCAAAGGGCTAACCGCAGAAACAACAGCGTCGCTTACTTCTCACGCAGTGAAAGTGCACGTTACTAATAATTCGATATATATGCAAAAATGATACGCGTTGATATACAAATTACACAGCGTGTCGCCTTCAACTCAATGTACCTATGATGTGAGCGTTGAACATTTTCCTTAATTATAATTCTAATGTTGGCTAATTCTGTTACTGACAACTTTCACGAACAAAACATTGTTTAGCTGTCATCCGCAATCTTTTTATGTGCATGCAGTGTACAGCGCTAAAGGCTCTACGGAAATTATGTTCCGTCTCCTGCCAAGTTCTTTGAGCTGGGCTTTGCCTTTCACGTTTTAAGACCTGCCTTGCTTCTCACTTCAAAGCTACTGCGCATTTTTGTAGTAAGTTTGTTACTCGCTTCCATAGACACGATGTACGCGCTGCTCCTGTTGGCGTCGTTACGCAACTGTAAACGCGCGACTGTTTAGGATATGTCTGTGCATACAACATTTGTACACCTATTTAGTGTCATTTAGCAACGTTTCGGTCAATAAAAAGTACAACACAGTCCCCTTCCCTCGACATTCTTCGCATATCATCGACTTACAAGTCACGTGGTATATGCAAAAGTTTTAATGTCACGGAAATGCCCCTGGTAGCGAAGATAAATAAAACAAGAGCTATTCACGCCTGCATTCATTTTTTGAAAGTTCTGAGGAATCGACGTTTCAACTTTGAGGTACTGCTTTGGGCTAAGCGGAAACTGTTTAAACTTCTGTGAAACAGGAAGCTTCAATATTAAGACATACAGAGTGAAAATTTCATACCATAAAAGTTGATTTTGTTATTTATCGATGCTTCAGGCTAATAATAAACGTATGTCATTGATGTTATTTTTATGGCCGTCTTTGTTTTGAATTGCCCACGTCTTGTCTTAGTTCGGCAGTACGAGAGAGTTTTTTACGGCAGGTCATCGAAATAGAAGTGGTTGGTTTACCGCGCCTGGCCCTTGCTCTACTTCACAGCAACTCTTCCAACGCCTGAAAAGCGAAACCAAAGAGGGCCTTGAAGCCACGGTTGTCGCGTCGCATCGGTAAAAAAAGGTTCGTCGTTCACCTATATCTGCACTCCGTGTCGCATCGTGTGAAAAATGTGGGCAGTAATTATGACAAAAATGTGTTTTCGCGCTGCGAAAAACCTAGGAAGTGTGTGTGTGAGAGTTGACAAAAGAGCGCAGAAGAGGTAAGCCCCTGTGAGTGCTGAAGGTTGCTCTATAAAGTCCTTTAAGCGTTTTACTGACTGTGGCTGCAGAGTGGTGTACTCCATCCCTTTGTCATGCGGGGGACGTACATTCGGCATGTGGGACGTTGACCTAACGTCCTTTTAAAGAAGCACCCTAGCTCTCTGAAAAGTATACATCATCTACGCATCTTGTTGTCTCCATTGCCCGCAGTGCGGCTTCGCAACTGAGTTACACAAAACCGTGGTGGTGACGAGGAATAGAGACCAGCGCACACGTCAGATTGCTGAAGTGTATGAAATCATAAAAGCAAGAAAGAGGTGCGTGAGTCAGCCTTCCATCGCTTGCACAGATGCTGAGATTTCGTATCTACAGCATACCTAATTACGTGCTTGGTATATGTTATTGATATTTTTTATGCCTTCCTGTCTGCATATATATGACACGGTTCTTCCTATAAACTTTCAGTTGTGAGACGGCGCCTGTGTCAGGCACTTTCTGTACTTTTGGGATTGTTGTGCGCTGATCGTGATGAGTCCCTGTTTTACTGCAACACAAAACCGTATCACACAGCTATATGTTTTAGAAGGACGCCAATACACTTTTGGCGCAAGATGAAAGCATTTATTGTGCCTGTGTACTATTAACATCAAATCAATACCTAGGCGCAATTTCTTGAGGGCTCTTGATGTGGTTCAAGTCACGTAAGTTCCTTGCTCATGCAGTGTCTTCGCCGCATTGAAGACTCTATTGACATGGAAACTTCAAACGTTGGCTTCTGCAGTCTCTGAAACACGCCGGCCGAACCTCAGCACCTAATTTGAGACTTGTTTCTATGGTGCCATAGAATCGACCACTGCCTCATTACCAAGCGATTGGCGACCGACTTCTTTAAGGGGTAGGCTGATACTCGGGCGCAGCTACAGCGCGTTTACCAATAAGCTACTGTGGTCGGTGCTTGAGCCTATGCATGAACACCACTGACACCAGGTTTACTTTGCGCATTAAAAAAAGAGCATCAGCTTGAAAAACGCACATTAATTAAAAAAACTGTGTCACGCCATTTTAAATTGCCTTCAAGTCTCCGTTTTTCTCAGTCTTATCCGTTCGTCAATCATTAACTGCAGCTTTCTGGAGAAAAAATGTCAATAAGGACACGTGACGACATCTCGGTCTTAATAGGTCTTTCTCTCCGCTCACCAATTTTTTTCCAATTTTGATACATTTAGCTGGCAAACCATAACAATAAACACGAACGTAAAAGTCAAGAAGCCTGAAGAAAGCACCAATGCCAACGAGAAAACAAGCACAGCTTGGTGGATTTTGAACCCCATAAAAGAAGCAGTCTAGGTGCAATAACAACCTAAAAAAGGGTTTCGATGACCTTGTGAAGGTCATGTGTGACGAATCATGTCAACTGACTTTTTCAAATACTTCAAGTAGTGGTAATGACATTTTTTTGCAATACAGATGGCATGTAGAAAATGTATCGCAAAAAATGAAATGAAACTTCGCAGTATCATAACTCCATTGTTACCTTTCTTAAGCAATACCACCCATTTACTATGCCGATGTTCCCACGCACAATATAAAAACACTCACAGAGGGAGGAACAGACTCTGACTGCGACGATAATTTGAAGGTATTCTCTTCGGCTTTACTCTAACGGTGTTGCGCTATGAAAACATTGTTAGTACGTAACCGTGTCTAAATGTGAGCCAGAGAATAAAATGCATGTGTTTCTCGACGTTTAGAATAGGGACGTGCTAACTTCTTCGTAAAGGTCGTGCATTATAGCTCATACCAATAGACAGCAGACATTTTTGCCCGCACCTACGAATTTTTGCTGGAACTAAAACTGCCTGAAGCCATACTAGTCTATTGTGAATAATTGCAGACATCCCAACTCCTACACAAGAATGAACACGTGTGTATGTGGAAGACGTGGCTGACTTATTTGCCTACTTGCAGGTGATTTACAATACAAAGCTGGAATGAAAAAAAATTGTATATACATAGGTTGACAAACTCACTCATGAGTTGACTCACTCAGACTCAAATCCAGTCATGAGTCTGGATATGAGTGAGTCCAGGTCAGCAGCATTCTCGCAAACATGAGTGCAATGGTCTGGTTCAAAAAACATTTCGCGAGTCTGAGTTCAAGTGAGTTCGGCTTAGGAAAATTTTAGTGAGTCGTTGTCCAAGTGAGTCCAGAACACAAAAAAATTGCTTGAGTGAGCCTGACTGAGTTTCACTTTCTTTTTTAAACGTAAAGACCTATTCTTAGTTCCCTCCAGCATTATTATCAGCCTCACTTGAATTCACCTTTATGCTTACGACTGCTCCAAGCCATTCCAAAGCAGTGTCGTTTATACTCTATTTCAATATTCCTTCATTAGCGGTGTGAATTACGAAGGGAAGGTGGCATTAACCGACCCCCAGCAGCTCTTCCAGGGAATTTCTTTTATATTGCATCTTATGCTGTCATCTCTTTCAAGAGAAATGACCTTAATGGTAACCAAGCACTCAGAACCCGTTATCCAAGATAACATGTCAAACGGCATCATGAAGAGCTCCGATTACGTGAAATTATAGGTATAGAATAGTAACGAAGCAACGACGCAGTGGTCGAAGAAGCTTACGATCTGCTGGCGGGCTCATAAGTCGACTCACTTGGACTCAGATCGAGGCGGGAGTCTAAGTTTGCGCAAGCATTGCCGACGTACAGTCCCCCTCATCCTCATATATATATATATATATATATATATATATATATATATATATATATATATTGCAATCGTGTGCAGAAGAGACCGCAAGTAGCCTTCAACTTTCCCAGCCAATCAATCCGCTCTCATGACCAACCACCACCAATGTCACCATCGTCCCGCCCCACTCCGTCTACCCGCCATTCACCATCTCCGCGACGTCGCTCACTGTCATTGATGCGGCCACGTCCACTCGAGGGCGACCAAGAAAACTAGTCGTCGCAGTCCACGAGGCAAGGGCTGCGACGCTGTTGAACTGCGGAAGCCCTCATGAAAGCCCATCGAACGTGATAGACGTGCTTGTGGATGGCGTTCTTGCATCTGCCTTTGTAGATGGTGGAGCCGCCGTATCAGTCATGTACGCAAAACTTAGCCGATTACTGCGCAGATTGACCACGCCGCTTTCCGGGCTCTTCCTCCGTACAGCCAGTGCCCAAAGCATTCACCCTACAGCGATGTGCACAGCCCGCCTTATGATTCAGGACGTGATGTATGCGGTCGAATTCATCATAATTCCTTCATGCTCTCACGACGTCATCCTAGGATGGGATTTTCTCTCCCGCCAGGACGCCGTCATTCATTGCGCACCAGCAGATATAGAACTCACAAATAATCTTTTTTGACGCCGGCCGACGCGCCATCTGCTGCAAGCAAGTTACTCGTCAGAGACGACACTCAAGTGCCTGCAAACTCGTCCGCGCCGGTGTCGCACTACTGCGCTAGCCTTTCTGACACCGCTGCACTCCTCTCGCCATCTCAACGCGTTTAATTCAGAAAAGGCTTGATGGTTCCTTTAGCGACCGTGCAACTCACTCAGGGCAGCACTTCTATTTTGTTGGGAACTCATCCCCGTACAGCGTTACGTTGGTGCCAGGGGAATTTCTCGGCAGTGTGGAACTCATCGAAGACGCGCAAGTTACGGATCAACCCGATTACATGCACTGCTCAAGTTCCTGTACGCTTAGTGCTGTTTCGACACCTGCTTCATCATCCGATGAGGTATTCGGCCCCTCCATTCCCGACAAGCTAACGCCGGTCCAGCGTCCCCAGCTTCTGGCCCTGTTGGAAGAATTCCGCTCTTTTTTTGATGTCGCTCGTCCTCCTCTTGGCCGCACATCCACCGTTATGCATCGCATTGACGCAGGCGCACAGCCACCACTGCGACAACGTTCATATCGCGTATCTCCTGCAGAACGCCGCGTAATCACCGAGCAGGTCAACGACATGCTTCGCCGCGATGTTTTCGCCCCTCTAGCAGCCCCTGGGCGTCTCCTGTCGTTCTTGTCACAAAGAAGGATGGTTCTGTGCAGTTGTGTGTGGACTACCGATGCCTCAACAAGACCACTCGTAAGGACGTGTACCCGCTACTACAGGTTGATGACACGATTGACATCCTTCAATGAGCAGAATTCATTTCCTCCCTCGATTTGCGTTCAGGATACTGGCAAGTACCTGTGGCTGAGGACGCTCGACCGAAGACCACCTTTGTCACCCCCGATGGCTTGTAAGAAATAAACGTCATGCCATTTCGGCTGTGCAATGAGCCCGCCATTTTTGAGCGCATGATGGATACTGTTCTGAGAGACCTGAAATGACACACGTGCCTGCGCTACCTCGATGACGTCATCGTTTTCGCTCCGGACTTCTCGACGCATATTCAACGCCTTCGGCAAGTTTTAACACGCCTGAGTGACGCCATTCTGCAACTGAACCTAAAGAAGTGCCAATTTGCAGCTCGGCAGCTGACAGTACTCGGCTACGTTGTGTCCAAGGACGGAACTCTCCCTGATTCAGCCAAGCATCAGGCCATGACCAAGTTCCCTGGGCTGACATCCGTCAAGGATCTGCGTAGTTTTGTAAGACTGCGTTCTTACTTTCGGCGCATCATTCGAAACTTCGCGACTATCACATCGCCGCTGACGAAGCTCCTCGGAAGTACCGGGCCTCTCCATTCGTGGTCATCACAGTGCACCGAAACTTTCACAACACTTCGTCGTTTGTTGACGTCGCCTCCCGTACTCCGCCACTATGACCCTACGTCCAAATAGAGGTACACACGGATGCCAGTGGCGTAGGTTTCGGCGCTGTCCTTGCGCAGTGCAAACCAGGGTTTCCGGAATATGGCGTGCCCTATGCAATCTGTACTCTTACTAAAGCCGATACTAATTACACAGTCACCGAGAAAGAATGTTTGGCAATCGTCTGGGCCCTTACAAAGCTCCAACCTTATTTGTATGGTCGCCCATTTGATGTCGTCACCAACCATCACGCACTATGCTGGATGTCGTCATTGAAAGATCCCTAAGGTCATCTCGCCCGGTAGGCACTTCGCCTGCAAGACTACGACATCCACATGCTGTACCGCAATGAAAGGCAACATGCTGACGACGACACCCTTTTGCGCTCTCTCTGGCCTGACGACAATGCCAACAACTCAGCGTCTCACTTTTGCATTTCTTCAATTGCATTCATACCATTGCTACTGAACAGAGCAAAAGATCAATGGATTTCCTCACTGATAGACTTGCTGACTGATACATCCACTCGCGCGTTGCGTCGTCAAGCCCACCATTTCGCCGTTCGCGACGACCTCCTCCACAGGCGCAATTACAACGGTGACGGCCGCCAGTGACTACTAGTCATACCTCGCAGTCTGCGCTCTGTCCTATGCGAATTTTTTCATTGTGATCCGCAATGTGCGCACTCCGGGTTATTGAAGACTTACCACAGCATTCGCCAATGGTACTTTTGGCGTGGGATGTACCGCTACGTGCAGAAATTCATTCGCTCCTGCATAGATTGTCAGCGCCACAAAGCTTCAACGCACCTATCGCCGGTAGGTCTGCAACCTCTACCTTGCCTTGACAGGCCCTTTGGGCGCGTTGGCATCGATTGGTATGGGCCACTTCCACTGTCGTCGGCTAGTAACCGCTGGGTCATTGTCGCTGTGGATCACCACACGCGATACGTCGAAACGGCTGCTCTCCTCGTGGATACAGCGAGCAATGTGGCCTCTTTTCTGCTCCAACGATTCATTCTGCGACACGGTCCACCCCAGGAACTGCTCAGTGACCGAGGCCGCGTCTTCCTGTCTGAAGTCGTTGAAGCCATTCTCAAAGAGTGCAACGCTGTTGACCGCGAAACTGCTGCTTACCACCCGCAGACGAATGGCCTCACCGAACACTTCAACCGTAAGCTCGGCGACATGCTCTCCAAATACGTCGCCGCCGATCACACAAACTGAGATTCTATTTTACCCTTCGTCACCTACGCATATGATACCGCCCTCAGAGCACTGCGGGCTTTTCAGCTTTCTTTTTCTTATATGGAAGGCACCCTTCACACACCATCGACACGATACTTCCGGACAAGCCGGATCTATCCTTGTGGGCACCTATTTCTGCTACAGCCAGGCTTGCTGAAGAGTGTCGAGAGCTTGCAAAGACCTTTACAGCGCATGATCAAGAGCGGCAATAGAGCATTCGCGGTGACGCCTGCACTACTGCGCCCACGTTCCTCCCTGGAGCACTCGTCTGGCTCTGAATCCCTACTACTGCAACTGGCCTATCTTCAAAACGATTGCCCAAATACAAAGGCCACTACCGTGTCGCCAAATCCACTTCCCCAGTCAACTACTTGATTGAATCTATCGAACTATCTTTTGACATGCGCCGTCGAGGAGGCGACATTGTTAACGTGGAGTGCCTCGAGGCCTACCATGACCCGCTCATTGTAACCAGCTGTTAGGTCGCCAGGCGGCTCCCTTTGCGTACCCAGGGTAGTTGTGGCAAAGGCTTTGAACAGTGGGTCGTCCACTCCAGCGCCTTTTAGTGGGTCGCCCTTTTCATAAGACGAAGAGCAGCTCGTGCAGAGAGTCGGTCCTTGCATTGACAATCCAACCCTCTCTTTCAAGAAGTGAATTAATTTAAAAAGCAAGGCACCGTCCCATTCATGGCCTATCCCCCTAGGTGGGTTGCGCCAAAGTGTTGAGGAACCAACCAACCAACCGACTGTCCCTGTCGTGAATCATCACGGAGTGTCCGCCAATAAACTTCTTAAAAAAACATATATATATATATATATATATATATAGAGAGAGAGAGAGTAGGTCATATATATATATATATATATATATATATTTTATATATACTATCTATATATATAGTATATATAGTATTATTTATTTATTTATTGTATTGATGACAGGTGCACTGCTCAGGCACGGGTGCATATGCGACTACAGAAGAAAGAAGAACGAAGTCAGAATAAAAACAGCTGGCACAGGAAAAGGTAATTTGGATAAATTCAAAGATTTCGAGCATTTGAGCTATTGCTGGAATAAACAGTGGTGTGTATCTCGCCAGTTAGAGGTCACTTATACCAGATTGCGCTGTGCAGTTCCACAATTAAATTATTACCTTAATAAAGCTCAGCTCAAGGCGTCACAGCTGTGCATTTGGTGCAACGAAATTGAAACAATTGAACATTTCTTTTTATTCTGTCCACGTTATTCTTATCAGAGAAAAATATTTTTAGTAGCCCCATTACAAAAGCTAGGAATACAAGTAAATTTACGAGTAATTTTATTACTTGGCGGAACTTCATTTAGTTACTGCCACAGGGATGTATGCTCCGCTGTGTTTGATTACATCAACGCAACTAAAAGATTACCATGCTAGTGAACCACTACCTTTTCAGATCTTTAGTTTATGTTTCGTAGTTATGTCTTTCAAAAACAAAAGATGGTTTGACCGCTTGCTCAGCACATATTTTTGTTTTTCGGTAGTATTATTTTAAGCTGCTTTTTCAGATTGGCTCCATTTTCAGTTTAGTTTCATTTAAGTGTCCTGCCGCCCGGTTCTTGGCCCATCCCCCTTTGTGGGTAAGCGCCATCCATCAGAGGTCATCAGCATCAGCATCAGCACAGGATCGGTGTTGTCTCTTGTTCTCTGTCTAAAACGTCACAATGGCGCAGTCGACGAAGAAGAAGTCTCACGTCCAGGCTTTGGGACATTGCCACAGGGATGCTTTCAATGCCGTTTGCGATTATATTCAGGCAACCAAGCGTATACCTTTGTGATCTTCAATCAAAAAAAAATTATTTATTACTCCCAAGGGCAGAGTGAAGTAAACGCAGATAAGTGATAAACATAACACCTCAAATCTCAAAATTGCTCAACTTGATTTTTTTTTCTTTTTTCGTTTGCTCTTTTTATGTTGTTTTTATTTTTACATTAGTTTTATTATAATACAATTTCATTACACACAGTTAAAATGATTACAGAAAAACTGCACTACACTTTCTTGGCCAATCCCCCTGAGTGGGTATGAGCCAACCTCCCAGGGAAACAAAACAAAACACAAAAAAAGGCTTCGTCATCCAGGACAGCCACAATAAGTGCTGCTTGAGGACGGCATCAAGGCCTCCTCAGACGCTGTTCATCTGCCGCCACTGCCACCACCGATCGCGGACGGCGTCAAGGCATCCTCGGCGGCGGCAGTACACGTTACCGGTACCGTTTCACCAGGGACCCCGTCCACGTGTCCTTGGCTGTGGATTCTGCCGTCAGCGCAAGCCGACAAGTGAACCCTCTGCAGGAAGCCACCGGTACGTGTCTTCGTGGTTCGTCGGCAGTGCGGGCTTTTCCATCTAGGAACGCCGTTCACGCTTTTTGGCGATGGAGTCAACATCCCGGCCGTTGCTTCAGCTGCCCATCGTACCTTCAGTAGACGGTGTCTATGCCTGCTCTGTAGTACCAGGGCATCACCCAATGGACACTATGCTACCACTTCGCAGCCGTAATACGCATGGGCTCCTGTCCTTTGGGTATGCTGTTCAAGCTTTCCATGGCCTGCATTTCCTTTCCGCTACTCTTCCAACATACGAGCCGCCAAGAAACGCTGTTCATGCTTCCATGGACGTGCGTGTCAACGCCGCGAGTACTACTAGAACCACTTACTTCAGGGACGCAAACCAAAGCGGTTCAGAAGCCTCGTGCGACAGTGCCGCGGAACTGCGTCGTACCATCGCGCAACTCCACGCCGAGACTAACAAACTGACAGCGTTGATCGCCGAGTTAGCTCCTACAATGTTGCCAACATTGTGTGACATTTACGCAGTGTTGGATGTAGCTGCTTCATACAACCTTGAGGCAAGCAAACCGGAGCAAAGCAGGGAGCTTCGGTCTTCTCTCATCGAGCTCTCACACCAGCTCGACTGCTTCGCGTCGGTGATCTCTGCGTTGCCACCTGCCACCTCACAATCACCAGTCGTCTGCGAACTACCGGAATTCCACGGGGTCCAGAACGACGCCGACAGCAGGGTGGCAACCGTCAACGCGATAGCAATGCGCGAGGCCTGGGTGGAATCTCAGAAATGGACCGTGGCTGTAGACCGTCTTGGGAAGGTGCAGTGGCGTGGCACCGGTAAAAAGGCTGGAAGCAGCAACAGTAGTGGAGCTGCAAGCTCATAGCTGCTATTGGTCCTAATCCTTACCACCTTTCCACCACCACCCAGTCCAACCTGACCGGTACGAGGATGGAGTTCAAGAAGGGTTCCATCGCGAGGCTCCAGCTGAGCACTCCAGTTCTTCACATGAGCTTCCAGACTCGTCGCTGGTACCGGACCCAAATTTGTGTCAGCCATTGGCCACCCCGTCCTCTTTCATGAGGGGAAATACAGAGGGGCGCACGGTAGCTGAACTCTTCGTCAACGCGCCCACTACCATATATCAAGCTCAAGTGGCGCGGCAGCTCAATGTCTCATCGCGGTCCTCAAGTCTGACAACAGGCAACAAGACCACCCTCGAGCCTCAGCAATCGGCATTGCGGCCTTCGAACCCGACACCTCCTGGGCACGTGGAGTCGTCCACCCCTGTCTTGCCGGATGGGTCACGACATGACACATCCCAAATGTCTACGATACCAACAGTTTCCAGTGATACCAGTGAGGAGAGCAGACTCAGAGATCAAGTGGTGGGGGATTTGCCGACTACGCGGCAATCATTGGCCGAGTGTGAGAGTGCTTCACTCAATCAATCCATGTCTGCCGAAGACAGATTATTGAACTATGTGCCTGTTTTATGCGTATCTGCTCACTACGCCTTGGCCGATGATAGTGATGTGCCGCAAGCTGCAAGCAAAGTCAACTTCAGCACTTGCCTCCCGGTGAACAGCCCTACTTGAAATCACGGGCAATGCAATTTGACTTTAAGACAATCCGAATGTCGTGAGGATCACCAGGAGGCAGTGTGCGTTGAGGAGGAATCGGAGATAGATTGGCCAGCCGGTGACCAGCTCACACAGAGCAGAGAGGTGAGGCTTTCATACGCCCCTGGTGTCTGCAGCATCATGTGCAGCTATGGTGGTGTTAGTTTGCATGGCCACCGCGGTACAGCACAACCAAGGAGCATCTTGATTCCTTGTGGCTGCAGAACATGAGGAGCCAATGATGGCAGAGCAGAGGCTCCTGCGTCAAAGCATGATGGCCGGAAATCGCAGCCTGTCCACAACGCTGACGGGAATGAAGACCAGTGCGCCAAACTGCGCCAACTGAATTGCCTGCTGCTGCGGCCGCCTCGAGACAGCCAAGGTCGCCCACCAGAGTGTTCGACAGCCCCGCAAGGCAAGTCATGGCGCCCACGAGAGAGACCCCACAGATACAGCCAATACCGCCCGCCAGAGAGGGTAATGGCAACTCAGGACTCCGGCCCTGCGGGCCGAAGACGACCATTGCGAAACACTCAATGGCGTCCACTAGAGCCATCATTTCCCGACTTTTAAAGCAGGTCACGAAAACCGACACGACAAAGTCGATGGCGCCCACCAGAGACATCATCGCCTTACATTCAACGCAAGACGCACCGTGGCCGTGACCGGCCTATGCGAGGCAGCCAATGCTGCCCACCAGAGGCATTAGTTCTACCTATAGTGGTTCATAGCCTAAGCCCTCTGAATGTTTCGACCTTCCAAGAAAAGGACCTGTGCCAAAGAAGGGCAAGCTTAGCAGGACTGCATGCTCACAGCGTGGCCGAGTGAAAGGATGACAAGTGCAGTGCTCAGGCCCAGGCGCATTCGCGACTACAGAAGAAAGAGAAGAACGAAGACAGAATAAGAACAGCTGGCCCAGGATCGGGTGTTGTCTATTCTTCTCTGTCTAGTACGTCACAATATATATATATATATATATATATATATATATATATAGTGGGAGTAATAATTTAATCGGCCAGTTAGTCATCGTGAAGGTATGGAATATGGCACAACGGGAGCATTGTCAACAAGGATGAATATATTTATTTCCCAACAGTTTCGGGAGGGGTCCTCCCTTCATCAGGGGATGAGTTATACTGACATGAGCTTCCAAACTTCGTTGCTGCCGCGTCCCTCTCGCCTTGAAAGACGTTTACGAGAGTGAGAGGGAACTAGAAAAAAGGGGGGGAGAGAAAAAAGACAAAAAAAGAAAGAAAAGAAAGAAAGTAAAAAAGAGGAAGAACCACTGTCAACACTGAGAACGAAGCCAGCTGTCCGTCTACATCCACATACGGTTCATATCACGTGCTGTTCATTTCTTGACGTGTGTCGGGCCACCCAAGATTGTCGCCGCGGTGCCGGGAGGGTCCGTGACGGCGTGCGTAAAGAAAGGGGTTTCCCCGTAATGGGTCGTTCGGCGGGTGGCGGGCGGCGTGCGTAAAGGAAAGGTTTCTCGTTAATGGGTCGGTCGGCTATTTACCTTTAATCTTCGTCCGTTTCCCTTCAATGATCATGAAGTCATGAAGTCAATGGTCATGAATGGTCACTTCATGACCATTGAAGGGAAACGGACGAAGATTAAAGGTAAATAGCCGACCGACCCAATAACGAGAAACCTTTCCTTTACGCACGCCACCCGCCGCCCGCCGAACGACCCATTACGGGGAAACCCCTTTCTTTACGCACGCCATCACGGACCCTCCCGGCACCCCGGCGACAATATGGGTGGCCCGACACACGTCAAGAACTGAACAGCACGTGATATGAACCGTATGTGGATGTAGACGGACAGTTGGCTTCGTTCTCAGTGTTGACAGTGGTTCTTCCTCTTTTTTACTTTCTTTCTTTTCTTTCTTTTTTTCGTTTCCCCCCCCCTTTTTTTCTAGTTACCTCTCACTCTCGCAAACGTCTTTCAAGGCAAGAGGGACGCGGCAGCAACGAAGTTTGGAAGCTCATGTCAGTATAACTCATCCCCTGATGAAAAGAGGACCCCTCGCGAAACTGTTGGGAAATAAATATATTTATTCTTGTTGACAACGCTCCCGTTGTTCCATATCCCATACCTTCATATATATATATATATATATATATATATATATATATATATATATATATATATATATATATATATATATATATATATATATATATATATATACATATACATATATATATTCACGTGTGTGTGTGTGTATTCCGTGGGACACTTCAGTGGGTCCAGTACCTATATGAAGCCTTCATATGTACGAGAAACAAGCAATTTCTTTATCAATTTAGGTTTCGGCAATGGCGCTGCAAACCACCCCGCGCCGCAAACGCCTTCCGAGGTCAGCGCCCAGGCATCCTCATTGGCTCAAATTTCCTTCATAGGCGCCATGACATCAATTCATGCAAGGGCACTGACCGGGCTCCTCTCGTATGGGACTGCGGCTAAAACTCCTATCCTCATGAATCCCATGAACCTAATTCGATCATCCCATGGGCCTCCACGGACACTGTCCATGCGTCCTTGACTATGGGTTGTGCTGGCGGGACTACAGAGGTCGTTCTACCCTACGCAGATGCCCGTCTTTGCTTTATGTTCGGGTCAACCTAGAGCAAACTCCGCGTCACAACACCTTATTTGAGTCGAACTGTAGGCTGCCTCCTGCCACCTTACCAGCATACTGCGCAAGCGGTGCCTTGTTTACTGCAGCCGCCTCACGAAATCTCGAGGCCACCTCACCTGAGAGTTGCCGTATGCTACTCCGTCCTCTCACAGAGCCATCGGAGCAATTCAGCTACTTGACGCGCACCTACATCGGACTTTCGCTCGCGTCCCCGCCATCGCTGGCTCCAAGCAATTTACACTGATCCGCGGCACAGGATAACGTTTTTGGGTGGCTCGGGACCATCAACTCACTCGGCACCCTCGATGCCTGGCCCGAATATCTGAAATAGGCTGTTGCCACCGGCAGCCTTCATGGTGCTTCCAAGGCTTGGCACGGCTACGAAGGCGTCAAACAACAATATTTGGTCTAGTGGTGAGCCCGATTAATTACTTCCTTTTGACCACTGTCACACGCCAGCAGCGCCTTGCCGACCGAACCAGTGTGCACGACTTATAGGAGCTGCGAGACGTGCAACCTGGACGGTGCAGCTCCAGCCCTTAAGAACCTGCCCTCCCATGGTGACCGAGGTCAACGAAAGAGTCGGCATCACCGCACCCTCCATTGACATCACTATCCTAGAACGTCCAGCTCCTAAGAAGCCACCACCTGATGATTTAGATGTATCCTGTGACTCATTCATGGCAAGCAGCACGCAACACGCCGCGACAGGCATGCATGGAGACCACCCAAAAAGCAATAAGCATACATTATTATTTTACAATTTTAAGCACATATTTTTGGGCACATGTGATCATTATAAAGTAAGTCATTTTTTATTATTTTTCAAAAAACATTTTTAAAAGTATGCCTTGCACGAACACTCATACTTCCAGTTCTGCTAAGTAAAAAAAATTCCAGGGGCCTAAAAGAAGCTTAGACCTGTGCGAAAAGCAAGAAAAAAGAGATCTGATGAATATTACAAATGGTAAATAAATGTCCAAAATATGCACCACAACTAGGGGTGGCTTGTATAAAGGGCAGCCATAGTAAATATTGTGCCACAGTTTGCCTTATTGAGGTTAAATTAATGCTTACAGATAGGATAAGAAATTCTGCCAAGTTGAATAAAAAGTCTTATCAAGAAAATAATTAAGACTGTTCACGTAGGAGAAATACCCGAAATATAGGTCCTCAGAAAATCAACAAAATAGATTTGAAACAGGTGCAGTTTGTCTTTTAATTACTGAACCAAGTTTCACTTCAAAATATCGGCCAGTTCTCTCACCGTTGTTTAGACAATGAAGCAAGTTGTCCCATAAGTAAAACTCGGCGCACTTTTTCAAAGTACAACACGTACACGCTCTAAGCATTTCTACGCAGTTCATTAGAGCAGCGTTGCCTTTTAACCCACCTGATCTACTTGTAACACAAAACAATCTGGGCGGCCAAACTTCTGATAATTCGTAGCCAGTTGTATTGTGAACCCTACTACTATGAGCCTTTTCTCGAGTGGTCACCTAATTTTGTTTCTAGGTTATTTTAGAGCATCAGCACCATGACGATGCGTTTTCGCGCTGAAGTGCTCATCATTTGTAAGTCACGTTTTTTGCGTGTTGGAGCAGCGCTTGGTCCGAATTCGCTTTAAAATATAACATGTGCGTCTGTTGTAAATATTGAATTGGTGCGCACCGGCAAACAAAGCAATTATGATGGTGTACAGGCTGCCTGTAACGTGTCATACGTGTCATTGGAAGTAAAGAGCACATGTGTTATTTTACGCGTTAACCTACTGAAATTATTTGAACTTTTAAGGAGTAAACGGATGCGTTGGCAGTGCTTTTAGAGCTTTATCATCTGTTCACACAGCGTACAATTGATAAATCACAAAATAGTTGATTGATATGTGGGGTTTAGCGTCCCACAACCACCATAGGATTATGAGAGACGCCGTTGTGGAGTTTTCCGGAAATTTCGACCACTTGGTGTTCCTTAACCTTCACCCAAATCTGAGCACACGGGCCTACAACATTTCCACAACCATCGGCATGCAGCCGCCGCATTTGTCACACCAACAAATATTGTTCAAAAGAGACGTGATAGAAGCTCCTTTCTGAGAGCCTTGTTTAAAGTGGTGCACACAAGAAAAAAGCATAGAGATTGACAGTAAGAGAGGAAAGTAAATGAAATGCTGCGAAGCAGTGAATGTAGCCGAAAGACAAATTTTTGGTTTTTCCCACCCTGTACTGGGCATGGGGAAGAGGACGTGGAAAAGTGTGACAGAATTGTGGCATACACAAGGAGTAGAAGTGTATGTAGAAACACAATCACACAAGAGCGTCAGAACTCGAAACAAAGTGAGTCACGTGTATAAAAAAACTTAAAAATAAAAAAACGAAGGCATTTAGAAGCTCAGACAGGCTTATGCCAAGCTTCACGCTCCCTCATGTTCCGATTAGGGAAGGGCTCTTCATTGATTTCATAGAACACCTATTTATTCGCAAAGTTTCCTCCAAACGTCAGAAGCTTAAAGTTTATTCAGTATTCATAACATATACAGAGTATATACATATATATTCACAGAAAAAGGTCCTATAGTGTAAACACTGTAGGGGGACCCTATTATAATGCTAAAAAAGTAAATACTACTTAACAGCAAAACTAATGCAGCATATTATTCATAGTAAAGAGTATAAAGATCCAAACAATGGTGATTCTACGAGTTATGCACTTTAAGGAACACAATAGTTGGGAGAAAGAACTGTAGTATATTGAAATCAGACATTAATGACAACGACATAGCTATAGATGTGTTTGAAGGACATTGAATAAAGTATGCTATTCATTGCACACTTAATATTATATGACCAAAATCCAGAGTTTGATTAATATAATAGCTGGTCTTTGAGAACCTTAGTTCGCACCTTTGGAAGTAAAAAGTTGTTGGAGGAGAAAACGGGTAATGTTTGAATCAGAAAGATCATCAATGGGAAAAAATTTTACAAGGATGGAGTCCTTAACTACTTTATAAGCGAATGTGTAGACATTGAATTTGTTTAGGTTGTCAAATTTTAGTATTTTTGGTTCCCGGTACAAATCAGGAACATGAGAGCGTTGGCAGCTCTTGTTTAAAATGCGAATGGCTTGATGTTGTACATGTTGTAGAGAGGGAAGATGACAAAGATATGTTTGGCCCCATGAGGCAACAGCTGCGAGGTTCAGAAAACTACCCCTACTTGAAGACTCATCACAAATACGATACCGAATCTATATTTCTCTCACCTTCACGTCAATAGAGTAAAAAATGGTGTCCCACGCGTAAATCGTAAGCCTCTGTAACAAAATTACGTTGCCGTGTACCAACTCTTAATGTCTACTTAAACGGTCTGGTTTGGTGCCATCCCCTCTGTGCTCAAGCTGTAATGAACCCGAACATATCGACCATTTTCTTCTCACATGTCACCGTTTCAGAAATAAAAAAACTGATTTTGAAATTTTATTTAAAAAAACTAGAAACTAGGAAACTAGAAATACTACTTCTAGTATTTTCTCTTTTGAGGCCTCTTCATTAGGGCACAGCGACAGGAACATCTGCGGTGCTCTCTGCGAATTCCTATGTAACACAAGAAGACTACTTTACTGAGCCATTGATCAGCTCTCGATTTTTACCAGCCTATCTAACATTTATTGTTTAGCTATTGCACTAAAATGAGTTAACTTTCAGAAGAATTTCATATAACGATTACTCCTCAGATATTCCACAAATTCTATTATTTCTCTTCATTCCCTTTTTTTCGCGTTGTGCCAAATTAACCCCACAGTCAAAACAAAGTAATTCTATTTTTCTAGCCTGGATAGCCTAAAGGTATTGACTTGCATTAACCACCGGCTTCTTGGCAAATTTCCCTCAGTGGTGGAGAACCACTAAAAAAAGGATCAAGCGGGGAAGCAAGCAATGCAATATTTAAGATGACTGTGAATGAATGCATAATATAAAGTGATTAAAGTTGTCAAATCAAAATGACATCTAGCTCTGAATAGTACCTGAATACCATAAGATGTTTTCCGCTGCAGTTCTTGAATGAGTAAGTTAAATTTTAACCTGGAATCCAGCTGAATTCCAAGAAAAGAACAATTATCTGATATGTGGACGGGATATGAGTTGACAAAAAGCGGTGCAACTTGGGACTCATTTAATGGCCTGGAAGCAAAAATTAAAAATTAGTTTTAGAAGAATTTATCAAAAGCCTATCCTTAGTACACCATGCAAAACGTTAACAACATCAACAATAAGGGTTGCTGTGAGGTTGCTTAATGAATTACTTGACAGTAGAAGAGTACTGTCGTCGGCGTATAAAATGCATTCAGTTGACGAGGTTAGGCACTGAGGAAGTTCATAAATGTAGAGCAGAAAAACTTGTGGGCCCAGAAATGAGCCTTGTGGAACACCGATATTAATTAATTTTTTCGTGGATTAGATGTCGGAGATGGATACTAATTGCTATAGATCGGATAAATAACAGCAGAACAGATTAGGAGAGTTGCCTGCAATCTCAAAAGAAGATAGTTAAGTAAAGAGAATATCATGACTAAGTGCATCAAACGCTCTAGTAGAATCTAGAAAAACAATTACAAGAAAGTTACCCTTGTCAATTTCTAGTTTACCTTTCTGTAAAGTAAATGAGGGCTAAAATAGTCGAATTCTTTTGTATAAACCCAAACTGTCTCGGATGCAATAGGTGAAATTTCGAGAGGTAGCTGGACAGTCGAATATGGATGAGCTTCTCAATTACCTTCATGCATGCCGTACCTTGGACCTGCATCCAAATGCATATCAGTGCAACATTTTATTTGCAGCAGGTAACAATGGCGGTTATGCATGAAACCACGTAATGCAATAACAAATGGTAAGAATAGAATGCAGGAACGTGAAGTGGCCTCGCTAAAACTTCACATTGCTCTATCAAGAACAGTTTATCGCCGAAGAGCTCACAATTGAGAAAACACCATATATAAGAAAATGAATCATAAAACAGTATGTAATAATGCTTACTGGTGATTTACATCCAAAAACATGATCAGCAAGTGTGATGAAAACAACTGGTTGGTGCATCAGACAAGAATAATGCTGCCAATTTTTCTTTCTTCAATGGCGGCTTAACATCGTACAAAACGTTCATAATTCACTTTGAATAAAATTTCTTCGCAGCAATAAATTATATTGATTGATTTATATGTGGAGTTTAACATCCCAAAACCACTATATGATTATGAGAGACGCCGTAGTGGAGGGCTCCGGAAATTTCGACCACTTGGGGTTCTTTAAGGTGCACCCAAATCTGAGCACACGGGCCTACATCAATTTCGCCTCCATCAGAAATACAGCCGCGATTCGATCCCACAACCTGCGGGTCAGCAGCCGAATACCTTAACCACTAGACCACCGCTGCGGGGCAGCAATAGATTAGGCCCTGCAAAAATGCGTTCATAGGCCACATCCAGTACAAGCGTTTATTTCCAGCCAACGACTGCCCGAAACCCTGCCTGAGCCAAGTGGCGTGCTTGCGAACACCAGATTTAAACCAAAAAAAAGGAATCGGCACACCAAATGCTCGTTGTTCAGTTCTAACACGTCGCTTAGCACTGGTCGATAAAGGCTACGCTTGGTAGGGAGGGCCTGCTCGCACCGGTGCTGCTCCATGATGAATCGCCCGATGCTTTTGTTCTGTGTAGACTTTCTGCTCCCTTTAGCAACACTGCTTCATGGAGATATAAACCGCAACAGAGATTGCTTGGCCTCACCGGAAAGAGGCGCTACTGCCCGGACTGTATCACTAGCGAAACAAAAGCAGGTTATTAAGCAACTGAGCCTGATTCGCTGGGCAAGCCAGAGCTTTATTTTGAAGCAATATGCCAGAGTAGGGCTGTGTGTACTATCTCAAAATTTATGGTATAATTGTTTGTGCAAATATGAAATATAGATGTGGGTGCCTTGGAGTGAAATTACCCGTCACATGAGTATAGAAAGTGCGTCTTGATGAAACAGATATTTCAGTTAGAAGAGCGCTTGTGGTGTTGCAGATAAAGGGCTTGTGATCTTGACAATTTGATCATGGTGCACGTTATGGCGCTGTCACTGGCTCCCAGCAAGCACGCATAACTGAATCGTTTAATGTGTGCCGTGCTTCTTTACAAATTCAGTTATACCATTTCCCTTGAAATGAATTGCTATCTTGAATGCTGAATTGCCATTTAAAAGATTACCGGTTTTCATTGTGCATTGTCAAAACTTTATGCAAATTTATGTACATTGCAGATTATTTATATACGTTCTCTCTGTTATAAATCTCCGTGAAGGTGGACAATAGTATTAGATGAACGAGTATTAATTAAATAATAAATAAATAAATAAATAAATAAATAGTTTTTCAATCGGCAGCTTGTCAGCGCAGTTTGACTGCAATGTTAGGCTGAGTATTTGACCACAAAAGTATCAGAGAATAAATATCTTGTGGATAGCCAAACTTCGTCCTGCCGTTTCATCCATTAATATTTCGTCCCTATTCTATAATTCATTTTCTTGCTTTTGAAAACTCGTACGTAAACAATACCAATTTATGCAATTTTGAAATATCCGTTATTTATTATGTTACTTTTCGTCCACCGCACATCATGCTCTAAAGCCAACGCAATACTTTTTTTTCTATGTGTAAATTAGGAAGTTAGTGCTAATTCAACGCTCCTACTATAATTCTATTTTATTATACGCCTTTCGTCTTCAAAAGCGGCTATTATAATTTCCGTAATAAAACATTCGGTTAAAACGTTCATTTGAACCACCAAAGTGTCCTTTTGTTGTCATGTTAATTTACGTTATTTCAAACAAAGCATTGACTCTCCACATAACACGCACTGTTCATGTGAAAAACTTTGATGAATTGAATGGCGAGCTGCAGTTGCTAATTTACATGGTGGGATAAAGAGGCTAACAATAATAGAAATATTTAAAATTACGCATAGCAAGCACAATTGAGATGTAAATAAATATAAGTTTGAGACAATGCATGACGTGAGCAGAACCAATTCACCTTTGCTGCTTGCGTTAGCTGTTTACGTAATTGCGGTTGGTCACAAATCAAGTTGGCACATTGCTCACACGTTGTAAGTTCAGAGAATCCAGAATTTCACTTGATCCTAGTGCTCTGTTTTACAGTTGGCATTTGACGCACCATTTAGCGTTAATTAGGCAAGGCTGCGTGATTTCGCACCACAAGCTACTCTGGCCGCTGTTGGGAAGTTTCACGTGGCTTACAGTGAGCATGTTTGCGCAAGAGAGAGTAGCATTCACAGAGACAGAGAGAGAGAGAGTGTCAGAAAAAAGAAAAAAGAATGAAAGGAAGTGAAAGAGACAAAGAAGGTGAGACAACAACAACAGAAAAGGAGAGGGAAAAAGATAGATGCATGGGAGACAGAGGGAGGAAAAACAGAAAGAGAAATACTAAAAAAATGTTGACCTCTCTGGATAGACGACTTTAATAAGTTGTAAACTTGTCCTGAACATTGCAGTCACTCTGAAATACCAAATCAGCACTCCTTGACCGCCTAAGCCTTGTCTCTATCTATGCGGGTTTCTATGGTAAAATTTAAAATATATTCTTGCTTGGAAGATGATTTCTATTAGAATGCCTGAAGTTTAGTATCCTTACTGCAACTTCCGAGATAGAGGCTGGACGGACGACGACGAAGTGTATTTCTTCCGAACGCTGCCTGTTTTGTTTGGTGTTTTTTTTTTGTGTGAATTTACGATTTATCCGAGGATCACCGCTCTCCTGCGGGCAGCGATGGATCCAGACCCCACCGTACGCAATCCGGACTTGGCGTCACCTTCGACGTCAACCTCAAGGGAGCGCAACAGATGGTAGGACGGCAGCACCAGTGACAGCACTGAACTGTACACGGCGAGTAGTGAAAACAGCGATAACGATTTCATCCCTGCAGTGAAGCGTAAAACTAATAGGAGAATGGTCGGCGCGTCTTCGCCAGCTAGCGTCCCTACCATGAAGGCGGCGTGCAGTTCTGAACGCCATACCATACTTTTTGTTCCTGTCGACTCTTCAATCAACCTGAAGAACATGAACAGGCAAGTGATATCAGCGCGTCTCAAAGCTATCGTGCCCAATGAGATAAATGATGTTAGACTCAACCCACGGAAGAATATCTTGGCCATAGACGTTGAGCACCCGGCTGCGCTACATACCCAGCGAACTGTCACGGAGCTTGGAGGCATCTATCTCCGAACTTGCATTCCGCAGGATAGTGACACGACGACGGGCGTCATTTATGACGTTGATGTTTCCATACCGAACGCAGACCTTCCTGTTCTGATAAATCCAGCTACTGGGGCAACGGACATATTGCAAGTATGCCGGCTTGGCCAATCCCGTTGCATAAAGGTGACCTTCAGAGGTGATTACATTCCATCACATGTAAAGGTTGGTCATTTTTGTCACGTTGTCCGACCCAACATCCCAAGACCAATACAGTGCCGTAACTGTCTAAAACTGGGTCAGGTTAGTGCTGTGTGCAACAACTAGCAAGCATGCCCACGTTTTGCCGGACCCCACAAAGCAGAGGCTTACCAAGCACCTCTCCTAAAATGCAGCAACTGCAGCGGGAACCATGAGACCTCGTCCAAAGACTGCCCAGTACTGAAGAAAGAAAGGAGCCTTCTGAGACAAATGGTTAAAGACGGATCCTCATAAAAAAAGCGGTAACGATTGTTCAACGACGGCGTTCCCGTCGACGGCGGTGCTCGAAGAAAAAAAAAAGCAGTCTTGTGCCGACGGTGCCTTCAATTACGCCGCCACCACCACCACCACCGCCGTCATGGCCACAGAGATCTCCCCCGCTCCCGCCACCAGGAGGGGTACGTCCAGAGGTGCCAGAAGACACTGTGGCGCAACGGAGAACATCCGGCTCCGACTGGCGCGCTTTACCGCGGGTTCACGTGTCTACAGAAATACAATATCGACAGTCAACGACGGATATGCTCCCAGCAGGCACTCTGTCCGCCCAAGAGGTACAAGGTTTTTCTGTATTGAGGTCGTTCATGAGTGTTCTTCGCACTCTATTGGATAGTCTACAGATCCCTGCCGCTAAATGCGCGCGGCAAATCTTGGACACACTAGAACCAGTGCTTGCCAGACTTCAGTAACAAGATGGCACTCCATAGACCACCTCAGCCTTTCCGAGAAAACGTCAAGCTAGCTTCTATAATTCAGAGGAACCCAAGAGGTCTACAGTCAAGAATGCCTGAGTTCAGACAATTCATTTTCGAAAATAAGTTTCCCATCAGCATTATTTGTGAACCGCATTTTTCAAAAATACCTCGACTGTCGGGCAATGAATCGTTCGTTTCTTCAACGTGCATTGAGCGAAGTCAAGCTGCTGTGTACATCCGTAAAGAACTCACTTACATTCTCCAAAGAGTATAGTCTGACAATGGGAATCACTACGTGTGTCTATATGTTAAAAAGAAGTTGTCGTTTACGCTGATAGGCGCATATATAGCGCCGTCCCGTCGACTAGATCAACAAATAATAAATGGTATATTTGCAACTACTCCAGCACCTTGGATATTGATGGGTGACTTCAACGCCCATCATCCATTGTGGGGAAACATCAGGACAAATCAAAAAGGCACGAACCTAGTTAATCTCGCATCAGAGCACAGACTTCAGGTGCTGAACGACGGCAGCCCTACTTATCTTCGAGGAGTAACTTACAGCAGCTGCCTGCACTTGACATTAGTGTCGCATAGCATTATCACGAAAGTCCAATGGTTCACAGATATTGAAACACAAGGCAGCGACCATATCCCCACGTACGTGACAGTCAGAGGTCTGGACGATTCTCCTTCCCCTGGACATTCAAGACTTATTGACTGGGAAGAGTTTCAGATATCAGTGGAAAGCAAGTGCATGCACGAACCGCCGGAATCCATTGAAGAAGTGATTAGTTGTGCAATGGAGACTTCAACGAGGATATGTCCGAAAGAAGCGAGACGCACGGCACTCGACCAAGAGTTGAAACAACTTCGAGCGGTCCGCCAACGTGCCGAAAGACTATACAGACACACGAAATCTATCCCTGACCTCAGAGAATCCAGACGCATTCAGAAAAAAATCCAGCGTCGAATGCACAATCTTCATGAACAACGGTAGAAGAATTTTTGTGACTCGCTAGACCCTCGAAAGCCCTTGTCTCCCGTATGGAGGACTCTTCGAGGTATTCACTCGCATCCGCAACAGCTTCATCCCTTCGCCGCTCTGGCGCTACATCAACGTCGCTCACAGCTTGATTTTTCTGGTGAATTTTGAGCAAAGATCGCCGGCGACGTCTCTATACCAATTGATCTATTGCCACATAATGTTCCAGTCACACAAAATCAGCAAATGGAGGTTGCATTCACCATGAAAGAACTTCATGCGGCATTGAACACATGCAGACGCTCATCGTCCCCAGGTCCGGATGGAGTGACCTATACTGCCCTACGTTACCTAGGCCCGAAGCACAGCGCTGTATCCTGCACATTTTCAATAAGTCTTGGCATGATGGAATTGTGCCTGATGAGTGAAAGTGTAGTCGCCTGGTGCCTTTGCTGAAGCCCGGAAAGTCTCCATTCGATTTGGCATCAGACCGGCCTAGAGCACTAGCAAGCTGCGTTGGCAAGGTCATGAAGAGGATGCTGCTTACACGCATGGAAAGGTACCTGGAACATTATAACATCTATCCTTATGCTATGGCTGGTTTTCGACGAGGTCGATCCTCAGTTGATAGCACTATTGACTTACTGACCTCTATTCAGCATCAGAAAGCTCAGAAGCGGCTGTCGGTAGCTCTGTTCTTAGACGTGAAGGGTGCCTATGACAACGTGACCCACGAGGCTGTTCTCAATGCTCTTGAAGCAGCTGAACTTGGAGGTCGTGTCTTTCGATGGGTAAGAAGTTACCTCACAAAGAGATCTATGTTCGATTTAACTGAAGATGGGTCTACGAATAAGTATTTCACAAGTCGTGGGGTGCCACCAGGCGGTGTTTTGAGTCCGACTCTTTTCAACCTGGTTCTCGTGGGGCTCACCGAAATGCGGCCACAGACGGCTTATATATCTCTCTACGCTGACTATATCTGCATTTGGGCGTCCGGCGTGACACGGCTTCAAGTGCGCGCAAGAATACAGAAAGCGGCAACAATGACATCGACATACCTTCGCCAGCAAGGTTTGACTATCGCCACCAAAAATGCGCAGTGGTGGCGTTTACACGCAAACCGATGTCTTTCTACTCATTGTGCATCAATGGCAGACTATTTACGGATAAGAGCATTCATATATTCTTAGGTGTCATCGTTGATCGTGACCTAACCTGGAGCCTGCATGTCACATACCTGAAAAAAAAGCTCATTGGTATTGAGAATGTATTCAAGTTCGTCGCCGAAAAATTATGGGGCCCATCCGTGCACTCCATGTTGCAGCTTTACACAACCCTCTTTCTCGGAACTCGCCGGTACAGCTTTCCTGTCCTCTCCAACACGTGCAAGGCTAACATCCGTGTACTGCAAAGCGTACAAGCCCAAGCACTTCGGACATGCCTTGGCCTTCCAAGATGCTCATCGACAGTGTCAACTATTGTTATTTCACAAGAACAACCGGTCACAACGCATATCATTGTCGAGATGCTGAGAGCGCACATTCGGCATTTGTCACGGCTACCGTCACATCATTTAGCGTGCTTGACAGCTCGGAGGCCCCATTCTTCATACTGCGGTATTGTGACAAAACATCAAGACATACATACTACCGCCTGGCTTCAAACTTGCGATGCATCCAGCAGCTGCGCTATTGAGTCTTCGTCAACCTGACGTGCGCTTATCAGTTCCTGGAATCTTTAAGAAGGCACGCATGTGAACGCTAGCCCTGAAGCAATTGACTTTGCGTCTGTTGGACGAAAGGTACTTCGACCGCATACATGTTTACACCGATGGCTCCACTCATTCCAACTGCTCTACAAAAGCAGTGGTTGTTCCATCTGAAAATGTGTGTCTTCAGTACAAGTTTTTTCACAGCACGACATTGACAGCAGCAGAGCTCGCAGCGTTTCAAGGTGCAGTAAAGTACATTCTTCGGCAGCAACCTAACCAATGGGCCATCTTTTACGACTCCAGGTCAGCCTTACAGTAACTACGGTTTGTTATGCAGCACGGGTTACACGAACAATCAGTATATCAGATAAGGCATGACTACCACGAAGCGCTCAAGGAAGGGTTGCCGAATCATTGCGGAATCGTCGGCGATGACCGCGCGGATGAAGCTGCTCGATCGGCTCACGACCAAGACCAGCGCACGCTCATACCACTCCTGAGAACGGACCCTGCAAGGCTACTACAAGCACTTGCTCGCCGTATATCTCTCCTACAATAAAATACGCATGCTTTCTCCAACACGCACCTGAATTCTATTGACCCAAACTTGCAACTTCGTTTGCCATCCGGGCTCCCACGATGCGCTGAAACTTTACTTTGTCGCATGAGGTTGGGCGTGGCATTTACGAATTCGTACTCTTGTCTCTTTGGAATGGCGCGCACTTCGGCATGCAACATCTTCGCCTGCGAGGAAACGCTTGAGCACATTCTATGTCATTGCCGAGCATACCAGCCCGAACGACGTATTATGGAAGCCAAGCTCTGTCAGCTGGATTCACGGCCGCTTACAGAAGAGAAGATCCTAGGACATTGGCCGACGTCTTCCATACGCGCAAAGCCACGAAAGCCCTCTTGTACTTTTTAAGGACCTAATATGGTCGGGGAGGGGTTGAGGCTGCCACCCAGGATCTGGCGAAGGACGACTCTTACGACGCGTCTCACAAACAAGTAGAAGATGCGTTTATATTTACATATTTGCAAGAGAAGTACATTGCAGCGAGAGCGTACCGATGCGCCTTTCCATCACAAGGGCCCAGAGCGCTCTCGAGACGAGCGGGCCAGCGAAGTCCAGAGAGGGAGCTCCGACCGCACACGCAACGCGCTTTTTATATCCCTCGTCCGTGCACGTGCATCCTCTCAGACGCAGTCCGTGTGTCCCAGCGACGCTGATGTGCGTTTCCTGCGGCGCACACAGACGCCTCCCGCGTTCCTGCAGGACGTGGACAGCGTTTTACCATTACTCCGATGAGCGTCCCTTGCAAGCCACCTCCTTGCTGTGCCGGTCATAACAGCCCGTCCGCCGCCCGAAGAGGTCACGGAAGGGCTGCAGTGGCGCTGCTCCCTGAAGTGGCCGTTGTGCTTCCTCTCGGGCGTCTCACTGACTGTGAACCACCACCCACACACGCACACCACACAGCACCCCACACCCCTGCACAACACAGCACAAAGCAGATCGCCCAACAAGTGCATCTCGGCGTCGCCTCGATACACCGCACACCCACACACAAGGCTAAATAGTAGCACTTGCTGCCGTGAATCGCTTGGGACTTTTCTGGCGTCATGCAGCTCTTGAACATCGCGTCGACTTTCATGCCGACGGGCAAACGTGCCACGCCCGCCTCCAGTGTCGTTGGGAGCTTGTACAGCCAGGCCAAGTGCATATCGGTCATCTGAGAGCGTGACAACAGAAACTCTTTGCGAGATGCCCAGCCTCCGCAAACGTGAGCGCCGAAATCGTCGCAAGGATCCACACTTTTGTCCAGCTGACCTTTGATGCGACGCTTGTGTTCCTTGCAGCCTTTCGTGGTACAAAACCTCTCGCGCTGTGCATTTCCACGGGGTCGCAGAAAACTATAAAACCGAGGACGACAATTTTGACAAAGAGTACCAGCAGCACCTTCACAATGCGCCACAGATCCAGGCCGGTCTTTTTTTCCTTACAAGATGTGTCTCGGCACGAACGTCGAGCAATGCGATCAAGGCATTCAGCGATTGCGTACCCCTCTTGCCCTTGTTAGCAGAGGCTCTTGGCGCAGCGGTATCGCTTGAAGGTGAAGCAGGATGTTCGGATGACCCAGATAGAGATGTAAAGACTGTAGCCTTGGTGTTCTCGGAAGTTGATGGGTGGGCAAGTTCCAGGTTGCCTGGTTTAGCGGGACCGTCTGCTGTGGCCTTGGATCCTGTGGCGCTTGGGATGTCGCCTTTTTGGACCCCGCCCTACGCTACCTTCTCGTCTGCCTGGGTGTCTTGAGTCATCGACGACTTCGATGCACTAATCGATACCGGTGCTTGTGGCCCGCACTCAGCTTTGCTCTGCCTGTGGAGGCGCTGCCGATTCTTGCGTCGGACCGGAGCGAGCTTATGGTGCGAGGCGGCAAGTTTGGGGTTCGCCAGGGCACTGTCCGTCACTGAGCCTGTCGCCGAGCCCGTCACTGAGCCCGTAAAAGAAAACACTACCTTCGGTTTCCGACAGCCAGCCGCTGTGTGTCCTGGCTCTTGGCACCGGAAACACAAAAGTGTCCCTTTCACCTCAAAACTCTTTTCCTTCCCCGAGTTTTCTTTTGCTTCGGTCTCGGGCACATTCATTGCAGAGCTGGCGCCCTTACGCACAGAGCAATCTTTGAGCGGCCGTTTGCTGAATGGACGAAGGCGTGCTTTTTCTGACTGGCGATGGACGGTGTACTCATCAGCTAGTTCAGCCGCACGTTCTATGTTCCTCTCACCAGGTCTATCTTGATGCCACAGGCGCATTTCCTCATTCAAGCACCCGTAAAATTGCTCAAGGCAGGTCAAGTCCACCAGGTTATTCCGATCCTCGTACACACCTTTTCCCTTCAGCAACTCCACCGAATCGGCCTTTATGTTGAATGCGAATTCCTGAAATGTCTCGCCCGTTTTCTTTTGTGCGTCCCTAAACCGGCGGCGAAACGCTTCTGCTGAAAGCCGGAATTTCTTTAGGAGGGCAGCCTTCACTTTGTTATAGTCATCCGTGTCTGTTGCTGGCAAACGCGCAAGCGTGTCCGCTGCATCGCAGGGCAATACCTTTAGTAGCTTTTGAGGCCACATGGCACGATCAAACCCCATCCTCACACAAGTTCTTTTGAAATTTACAAGGAACAACGCTACGTCCTCACTCATTTTGTAAGGCTGCAAGAGGTCCCTCATGCTCACTCGTGTGCCTGTCTGAATCTCTGCAATCTTAAGCTGAAGCCGCAAGTGCTCAAGCTCTCTTTCTTGGCTTTCCGCTTCTTCTTTGTGCCTGACGGTTTCTCTTTCAAACTTAAGGCGCTCTCGCTCTTCGAGTTCTTGTGCCCTTTTCATCCTCTCCTGAATTAGCTCCCAGCACTCGGCGAGCTCCTCCGTATCCGCGCCAGAATCCTTAACCGCCTGTATTAAAAGTGGCTTTCTATGTATAGTCGCCACCTCAATCCCCAGCTCCTGGCACAACAGCACTAAATCTGGTTTCCTCAATTTGTTCAAGTCCATGGTCACCCCGTGCAGACTTCCGTTGCTCAAACTGCCATGAAGGCACCTCTAATAAACCCAATACTTCACAAAGCAGTAACTAATCTACCCTTTTGGATGAAAATCAACATCTATCCAAAACACCTGGCACAATTTCTACAGAAAGTGAGCACTCACCAACATCGGTACCAGGAAAGAACACGAACCGATCCCGCCGCTGCCAACCAGTTGATATGCTCAGGGAGGGGTTGAGGCTGCCACCCAGGATCCGGCGAAGGACGACTCTTGCGACGCGTCTCACGAACAAGTAGAAGATGCGTTTAATTTACATATTTGCAAGAGAAGTACATTGCAGCGAGAGCGTACTGACGCGCCTTTCCATCACAAGGGCCCAGAGCGCACTCGAGACGAACGGGCCAGCAAAGTCCAGAGAGAGAACTCCGACCGCACACGCGACGCGCTTTTTATATCCCTCGTCCGTGCACGTGCATCCTCTCAGACGCAGGCCGGGTGTCCCAGCGACGCTGATGTGCGTTTCCTGCGGCGCACACAGACGCCTCCCGCGTTCCTGCAGGACGTGGACAGCGTTTTACCGTTACGCCGATGAGCGTCCCGTGCAAGCCACCTCCTTGCTGTGCCGGTCATAACAGACCACGAGACTTCACGACCGCTTGTGAAAGAACTGTGGGAGGCCGTGCTGTGCAGTCTCGAGCTGACTATTCATGCCTCTCTTTCTTACTCCTATTCTTTTCTATCTCTTTCCGTTCTATTATTCTCCTTTTCCCCCACCCCAAGTGTAAGGTAGCCAACCGAGCCAAGCTTGGTTAACCGCCCTGCCTTTCCTCTCTATTTATTTCTCTCTCTCTCTCTCCAACATAGACTTGTGAAATGCCACAAGTGTCTGAATACAAATTGGTGAGCACGCAAGTTGTAGTTACACACAATTATAGAATGGCCAATGGACCTAAAAAATTTTCTTTCGAGCATTTCTTGCGATTCTCTCTACCCGTATAACGTGCTACCAGCGATGTAAAATTAGTATAATATATGTAGCTTGATATGAGTTTTACGTTTCTCACTTTATGCCTCTTCAGAATTACCCAGAAGCCATTTTTGTATTGAAAAGTGAAACGTAACGTTAATGTGACGACACGTCCTGTTGTATTGCAATAGGAAATATTTGGACACTCGGCTGGATTTCACTGCCGGCTTAGTCTTCGGCGTCATTCAGCGTATATGTATACGTAACTACATGAGAACGCAAGAAAAATGCATAAATAGACTCCGGTGCACAGAATAAAACGTCCGACATCTTCCTTGTGAGTGCGAGGCGTTAGTCACATAGCTACGAAGGAACACCTTCTGCCAGTTGGAAACGGCAACCCATTTTATCTACCACTTACCGCTGGTGACGCCCGTCTGGGGTGAACTATCTTGTTTTTAGTATTACCAGCGAAAGAATTGACGTTATGAGCGCGCGTTGCCAGAACGTCATGTCATGGCGGTGCGTGCTGTGCTCTTCCACGCGTACTTGCCCAACGAAGAGGTGAGGGGGGTAGACGCTCACGTGTGTGATCACTTATCTCGCAGTGGAGAGAATCACAGGTGTTGCCGTTTCAGCAGAATGGTTCTGTTGTAGTTAACAGATGCACAAAGGTAACTGCACTCGCTGCACAGTCTCCCCTTCCGAAAAGGGTACGCTTTTCAGACACTGAGACACTTATTCGCGTGAGCAATGCGGTTTACGTTTCGATCTGCTTGATATTGTTCCTATGACAATGCAATTTTCTGTTATCGCATTCATTTTTTTGCCCTTTAAAAAGCTTGGAAAATTTTCAAATTCCAACTATCCGAAATTTTTCGAAATCCAAAATTGTTCCAAACTTGGGAAGTAACAAAGAACGAGTGTTCGTTCTTGCTGTAGAGAACGCGTACAACACTTGTTGACAAGGATGGCTTTCATGGATTTTGAGATATGGTAACTTTACATCTAAGATTGTTTATCTAAAGCGTTTTATCATTTTAATAAAATACACATTGTTACTACTTCAAGTGTCTTTGTCTATAAGTATTTTACATTACTAAATAAACGTTCATAATGTTGTGATTTTGCTCACAGCAAGCTGTTTCATATCCCCGGATATTTTCTCTAAAAATTGCCTTCATGAGGCTCACTACCACTTATAACAAATGTAGCTCATTGTAAAGCCTTATCTTATCACGGTACTTGTAAAGTTTGCAAATATTAGTAAGCAGAATAAGGAAATCATTTTCATAACGCCTTTTAAACCAATGTTGCAAATTACTGCTTTCTGTTTTCCATGTGGGTCAGTGACAAGTTATTGTCCAGCAGCGTTACTACAGGAAGAGCTATAATCTCTGTAAAATGCTAAGTAATCTAAGGTTACAAGGGTGAAAAGAATAATTGAAGAGGCAACGTTTGGAAATGCATTTTTGTCCCCGAAATAAAATGACAAATACTTCCTGATTGACAGGACAAAAAATGGACTAAACCTGTGGTTTCCGCAGGTCAGGGCGCTTTCATTTTTTTCCCTTATTATGTACGCTTTTTATGCCCATTCAATGAAAATGAGTCGATTAACAAACTGTTTCGCTTACAGACGCAACTCTTTAAGCACATACTAGAAGCCAGGATAACAGAGGCATTATTAAAATTTTGTTACTTCATAGAGAAGGCACGTTTACTTTAAAATTCGCAACTCAAAAGAGGCGCAAAAGCGCACAAACAACCTTAGGCCTCCTCACAACGTAACGCGCAGTTGGAGCGAAAGCTGGAACAAAACTATTTGTAGAAACATTTTTAATCACTCTTGGAGCTACTAACACAAGAACACTTTCATGACACCCACAACTCCATAATTGACAATATTTGTGAGGGAGGAAAGCGCTCACAACGCCATTATTTGTTCTTTTTGGAAAACCGGCCTACCCACTACACGCATGTAACGTTTGTGAAGGGGGAAAGTATTCACTACGCCATTATTCGTTTTTCGGAAAAGCGGCCTACCCACTAAAGGCATGTAACGCGAGTAGCGTATAGGTTTTGCATCTGTCCCTGTTTTTTAAAGACAATATTTGCTCTTGGGGACTTTCGACGAAAAAATTTCGGTCTATCTGTCTGTCCGCCCTTAACAATTCCTCAAACGGCCGGCCCAATGCGCAGCGCCCACCAATATTGCTCGAGAACCAGCGTTCATACTTGTGCGATTGACAATTAAAAAGCAATCATTGCACATATATGAGGTACCATATCAACACGTTGATTGTTTGTATGTGTACCTTTATACTAGAGAAGGCACACACAGGTAATTCTAAGGACCGTAGCGTTAAACACGCACCGCTGACAGTGCAGCACGGTGCTCAATAAGTCAAGTGTTAGCACGATCATTATCATCATCATCATCAGCAGCAGCAGCAGCAGCAGCCGCCTGACTACGTCCCCTGCAGGACAAAGGCCTTTACCATGTTCCGCCAGTTAACCCGGTCCTGTGCTTGCTGCTGCCAATTTATACACGCAAACTTCTTCCCCCTCACTTGCTTGCCTTCTCTGTGAATCAAGTTAGTTACCCTTAATGACCAGCGGTTATCCTGTCCACGCACTACATGCTCGGCCCATGTCCATTTCCTCTTCTTGATTTCAGCTATGATATCTTTAACCCCCGTTTGTTCCCTTATCCACTCTGCTCTCTTCTTGTCTCTCAACGTTACGCCCACCATTTTTTTTGTCCATTGCTCGCTGCGTCGTCCTCAATTTAGGCTGAACCCTCTTTGTAAGTCTCTAGCTTTCTGATCCGTAGCTAAGTACCGGCAAGATACAGCTGTTATACACCTTATTCTTGGGGCATAGTGGTAATCTACCTGTCATAAGTGTTACCAACGCTTTGCCAAAATGACACGGTGATGCGCCTGCCCTTCGCTATGCGTTATACTTTTTTATGGACTCCGATAATGGCACGCATCTTTCTCCGTAGGCGCGCACGCCTTCCTCGTTTTCGAAGATAACTGCCAGATGGCGCTCGTGTCTAACGTGTATCGATGCGCTCGTTCGCCTCTACTGCACGCTCGAGGCACTCTAATGCCATAATACTATTCACCGATTTTCTCGTGCAGGACATCAAATAATTGTTTTGTTCACTCTCTCCGGACGCAAGACTATGGTCTTTAGACGGCATTCGCAATGGAATATGCAGATCTGGGGCTAATTTTTTTTGTGTCTCAGTCGTGCCCTTTTAGGGGCGAAGCTCTTTACGCCGTGGGTCTTACGCCCCAAGCTTGTAGTAGTAGTAGCCACCTCTAGTTTGGTCCTCATGATGTCCTCACTGGATGTCAGTATTTGTAGATGATAAATGATGAAAACATGCGAATTGGTGGTACTTGTAGTGTTCACTATATGAATGGACGGACGAACAGACAGACAGACATGCAGAAAGAAGGACGCACGGACGGACAGACAGACGGACGCATCGCAAGATCTGCCTTAAGCGCCTGGATGATGAACTGTAGGTCCATACAGAAATCGCGTCTTTGCGAGAAACTGCTCAAAAGTATGAAGCTGTTAAGCGCAGTATTTTGCTCTGGTAATCCGCCACTGAATTCTTCAGCAACTTCCACATCTGGCCAATTTCGATAGAGGGCTGGTGTCTTGAATGGGGGCCCCTGAACGGGGGATGACCGCAAACCTTGTACCATCCTCTACACTGTGATGAAGGCTTACGAAAGGCGAGTGAATCGCAGAAAGTAATCCAGCGTGGGAATTCCAGCCTGTATAACTGACGTTGGACTTTCTTCTGCATACGTCTAGCAGTCCGTAAGTTTTTCATGCACTTCGTGCGCTGGCTCCTTCTTTAAGCTCGTCGTCGCAGGGCTTGAAGCCGCCCGAGTTATATATCGATGTTAGAAACTTTACACAGCATGCGGTCACACAAACCGTCTCTTGTACAGTGCTCTTGGTAGTCTCTTGTAAGTGTAATATGTGCACTTAGTGTCCACTCTTTTAACCGTATTGGAGTCCAATCCACTCTTTTAACCGTATCGTGAACTTTAGCAAGGAAAAGTCCTCTGACCTCGAAGTATGTTAGAATATGACCACTACGATGTGTTTCTATATCAGTGAACCACTCAGCATGCTCCACTGGGCTTCCCGAAACAAAAGCCAAGTCGACACAGTTGCTGTATACGCAGCAACGTAAAAATATAGGACTGTCATCGCTCAGTTACCGAAGTTCAATGATAGAGGCCCCACACACCATATTTCTGCCCTTCATGTTGGTCTTCTGGCTTTGCCATAGTTTATGATGAGCGTTAAAATCTTCGATGACAACAAACGGGTCAGGAGTTTGTTTTACGATGTCTCATTGTCGTTTTTTGAATGAACCTACTTGATGGTGATAAGTATACGCCAACCACACTCTTGGTAAGCCTCCTCTTTTACACCCTTAACTATACGTATTGATTTCAGTCATGACGTGGTACAGGTTGAAGGATGTAAGGTAGATGTGGGCGAATGAACACCAGGACCTTGCTGCTTAAAGTAACAGTAGATGACATGAAAGGCTAGTATTGAGAGTCTTATTTCAGTCAATAATTTTGGCTCACAGAAAACGATTACGAGAAACACTAGGACGCAACAAATCGACTAAAATCAGCAATGAGCGAAGTTAGTCATATGGCGTTCCACTGGCGTAATGCTGCTTTTCCGATGTCATACCTGAAAGACGGGGGTGGATGATCATTGGTCTAGTCTTGGGCTGCTAGCATTAGACTGAGCACGCCCAGTACATGAAGGCCACTATTGCCTGACGGTGTATTCATGTTGCATAACAACACACAAATGGTGTGCAGTAATGATCGCAGCATCACCATGACGTGATGATCTGTTTTTTTGGCCGTTCCAGCATTTGGTCTTGTTCATAAGGCGGCTTCTGCTGAGGCTCAACAGATCGTGTAGGCTGTAGGGTTGGCAATTCCTTTAGTGAGAGCCATCTCCCAGTTTGTTTATTTCGGCGCAGATGTTTGCCGTGGTAGGCGATGCGTTTGATGATTTCTTTTGAGATTCTGACTATCTCGTTGGATTCGGCACTGTCTTTCGTGAGAACCTTCGACAACGACGGCGTCTTCGCTTTACTTTTTGTGAAGCTGTTCTGTGAGTTGAGTTCTCACACCACTTGTCCTGGAATAGAATATTTTTTTTCGTAATCTGAGGACACTCTTGGAAGAACCACCGTGAAAACTGTGGCATTTCGGCCACTTCAACGTCTTTGCTTACAGTTGTCTTTTGAGTGGTGTTCGGTGCATCTGGGGCACACTGCGGAATTTCTGCTAACACCCTTCACGTGACCAATAGTATGGCAGTTGAAATACTTCACAGGCCTCAAAATAAATGAGCGAACCTGGTGACAAAAAGGGTCATTCTAGTAAGAGGTAAAACAGTCACCCTTGAATGTTATTCACACACAACGCGCACTCCCCAGGGGACGCGCATTCACATTGACGTTGTATTCACTCATTGGCTTTATCAGTACTGGAAAATCCTCCGTGAGATTTCAGTGTGTATGCCATAGATAACTATATCATATATAATAGACCGGACTTTGATGTTTCGCCGCTCCGACACACGCTATCGCGTGTTCAGCGCACTCAGATTCAACACATTCAATTCCAAAATATATTTTTGTGTTTATCCTGATGTCTTTAGTCTCGTTCGGCACAGTTTTTTAAGATTCAAGGACTTTGCTTTTCTGTTGAAGATGTGTAGATTGTCAGTAGCGCTCAACGGTACAAACAGAATGGAATGAGGTCATCGCTGACGGCAGTTTTCACAGTGGCTATTATTGACGCCGACAATGCGTTGATGATTCTTCGTTTAGCCTTGTGGTTGAGCACTGGTTCAAAGCCGTCTTCTGAGGATTTGTCGCCTGATGGAGAGCACAGCTCAGTGTCCTCGCTCTCAATGTATGCATTACCATGCCTCTTCGAAGCAATACCCATGGATGAACCGGTACCGGGCGTGATCTCCGGGGATAGTAAATTCATCACCGTGATATAGGGGCGGCAAAGACCGCTGTTGCAGTGATATTTGAAGCTTTACGCCACGCTATTAGCTCTCGACATATTCACTTTTATGTCAAGCAGATGCTGGTGGGTTTCAGTGTTGGAAAGTGCGATAAGATGAAGATGCTTTACAATAGTGTAACTCAGGTTATTCGCGTCATCTAATTTACCGATTAGAAATTATTCATATGATTGGTTTCTCATAAGGATACATGATGCCGCCACATTTGAAACATTAGCACGAAAGAACAACGTTGATCTCGACTTTATAAAATACAGGTATACCACTTCCATAAACGTTTGCTGCATGCGTAAACTTTTAGGCTCAGGCTTCCACCATTCATCGTCATTTAAAGGCAAATTAAATTATAGCACACATAAAAAAAACGTTGTATTCGCGCCACTTGTTGACGTTCCGAATACATTAGGTGAAATATCGCACCCTCCGCCATGATTAGTGACTTGAAACTACCTGGTAGGAAAATACAAGCGCTACAGCTACGAATCACGCCGGCAAACGACGAATCTCGCCCAGCGTTTGAACGTAATGACGCGTACGTTTGTATTTTTTAATGGAACCGTTAATAATTTATGTCGATGTGCGGCATGAAGCGTGCATCGCAGAAGGCACCCCCCCCCCTTCTTCAGTTTCTTAGCTAGATGAGCGAACACATCCGCTTTTTACATTGCTTTTACTCGCATGTGCTTTGTTTTTATATTTCGTTTTCTTACCGGGAAGACTTCATTTTCTTTTTTTCTAACTTTGTCTTCAGAAAAGAGAGCGAAATATTATATTTTTCAGCGAGCAGCACCAACGGCTTGTAGGCGCCAACTCAAATCAAAGCAATCGATGACGGGCAGCCCGGCAGCGAGCTTTCCTGACACGTCGAGCTGTGATAGCAGCAGTGTCACGTTCAAACTTGGCTGATGTCTACGTATTGTGCGGGTTCCAGTAGCCAGAAACGTCAACAACATCGTGGTCGACGGGAATGCTTTTACATGAAAGATGAACATCAGAGCTCTATTTAGGTTCATTTCTTTGGGCGCGCATCCACGTTAATTTTGATAAACACTGAAAGGTGTGACTTTGTGGGCGTTCATTTTACCGCGGACACGTGAACCAGGAATACCCTGTTGGGCAAAAAACTGTACTCCACAACTGTATTTGGGAAGTTCTTTTCATCACTGCGACAATTACAGCCCCCCTTAGCCAATAGGAAGTGTGCTTATTCGTTGCACATGTATTAATTCTCGTCACGTCATCTGCCCGGCGTCTCCCTGGCGTCTGCTCGCCCGCGTAGTGCGAGTGTAGTGAACATACGCAACGTCAAAAAAATTATGGACTATCTTCTCGAAGTGCGCAATGATTGGATGCAAAGCAACAGTGGTGCGCACGAGGTTGACTCAGCTAAAACCGGCGTAGACGCGGGTGCTCGAAGAACGGTTTTAAGCGAAACTCAGTGTATCTTTTAATCGAGTAAATGTTTCTTTGAAACGCAAAGACAAAAGAGGTGGGTCGGGTTTTGTGTATATGTCATCACAGCTGAACGAGCCGAAACATAATTGCCACTCTACGTGCGGTCGAGCATTGCGGGTGGTGGAAAGGGTGAATCGAGAGGGAGTGTGTTGCGAGCGGGCGGAGGGGCAACACCACCTAGGTTTGTTGGAAGGAGCAGGCAGCTGCTGTGAGTCTGAGAGAGAAAGTGACATCAACATTCAACTGTGACTCGACCTACTTGGCATCCTTCCAACAACTGCGCACATTTCGCTTCCATATCTGATTACTTGTTGTGAGATTATCTTCAACACGATGACAATAAAACCGTGCTTCATGTGCACGACCCGCCGATGAAGACCCTTGGGGTCCATCGCCTCCTATGGACTATATAAAGTTATTTAGTACACTCTACACTAACGTTTTCACGAGCGTTTTCACACTAACGTTTTAACGAAGACGTAGCGATTGCCTACCGCGAAGCGCCGGATCCCGTCGGAAGCCTTCACGTTTCTGTGCTACTCGAGGACTCTAATACCTTGAAACACAGCACACGGGTGTATCAAAAATAAGAAAAAGCAACGGCTTCTACAAACGGCAGCTCTTAGAAAGCACTAGCTGTAAGCATATATCGTGAGCATACACAATATTTCGTTTTCAGAATCTGGGCCTTTATATAGCATCGGCCAAAATAGCTCAGTCGGGAGAGCGTTCGACTGAATATCTGGGCCTTTATATGGTGAATCCCTTTGAACGCCATCTAAGGGCAGCCCTGCCGCCGAGGCAGGTAGTTGAACCTGCTTCTTCAGATATGGTAGCGCTACACTGGTGCAGTTAAGTTCTCAGGGGGGTTGATTTTCTGCGTAATGCTTCAGTTCACATGGCAGGTGCAGTTCGTACACTCGCTGGGTGGATAACTTTTCACTTGTTGGGTAGCAGAAGCAAAATATCGCTGGATTACAATATTTGTGTAGGTCTGTAGGTATCCCCAGGCAGCTACCCAGCAACAATTAATATGTTGGGTTAAGACGGCTGCCGCAGTTTTGTTCAGAAAGCATTAGACAACTATTTCGCATGTCATGGGTTGAGTTGTAACAGGTAGCCTAACTTCTTTTATACCATTTGATAATTTTATTTATCGCACCATTACTAGAATTTAGTCATATATTTAAAAAAAACAGCAAATTACACATTTTTGTCCTCCGCGATCTAATTATCTGCTGCCTTCGTATGCATAAAGGTTTTTGGGAAATATAATGAGTTGGGCAACTCATCTTCGTACGGAAGTTGTAAGCAGAAACATGTGCTGGTGAACGCAAATAATTTATGACCATGCGGTTGTTCCTTTTGATTTGCAAGAGTAACAACAACTGGTTCTCGGCCGGGAACTTGGTCCTCGAAGTTCATTACCTAAACAGCTTACGAAGCTCCTACAATCACGTGTGTCTTGGCATCATCAATCCAGGGTGGTGTTGTAGCGGTGACGAAGCACGACTGCTATCCCGAAGGTCGTGATTTTTATCCTGGCCGCAGTGATCGCATTTCAATGGAGGTGAAATGGTAGTGGTTTGGTACCTGTTGATGTCAGAGCACGTTAAACAACACCAGATGGTCAAACTTCCTTTGCCTTCCTTTACGAACTCCCTCATCATAATGAGGGAGTTCGTAAAACCCCTGATAATAATATTATTATTGTTCTTCGTATCATCGCTATTACGTCGATGTATTTATAACGTTTATAATGCAGCATGTTTCCGTAAAACACTGCGTCTTTCATGTCTGAGCAATTTTATTGTTCCCTATGTTAATCAGCGCTACAGTAAACTAACGCTTTTTTGGAGACTGTAAGGTATCTCCAAATAAATGACTGTGAATATAGAGTATGAAGGAGTGAACGCGTTAGAATTGACACGCATGTTCGAGAAAGATTACCTTTGTCAGCCGTTCCCACTCACACCACGATGCACTCAGGAATGAGTGTTGTAAAAAATAATATCTTTTTTGCAATATAGACCAGTTTTGCGCTATTGAAATGCATGCCCGAAGCGATCAAATGCCAGCCTTGAGGAACCATTATGCAGCAAGACAAAATGTTTCAATACAAAGTGACATTGAAAGCTTTCGCGAAACTTGCAACATACAATATGCACACAAATTGAGTATATGGATGTGAAGAATAATTCTCGCGAAGTAGAGCACTTTTTAGATAGGTACACATACGAAGACAAACAAACCACAATACGTTGTAAAGCTTTACATTCACGAAACATTGACAAAAGCAAGCCTTCCTACAAGGCTTAATGCGAACAACGAAGCCATCGATATCTGCGTCATCAACCCAACGGGGAGCGTTGCAGAACTTTTTAATAGAACATGCTGCTATTTTTTTAATGGCACTTCTTCCCCACAAACAGAACAAGCGTCCAAGATTACCGGTGCATTGTATACAGCCCAGAAAAAGATCACTCGTTTGCTAGAAGGGAACCTTGAAACGTTTTTCATCACAATTTTTTAAAAGACGAAAGCAACAAAGGCCCATACTTTACAGCCAATTTTCTCGGAGTAGATGACGCTCTGTAGCTCTCTGTCATGCTCTCTGACGTTGAAATTAATCGGTCGATACTGAAAACAACAGTTATCTTCCACCATCCTAGAGGAATTGACATCGCTTACTCAACCAACCTGTCAATTCATATTGTTTATTGTCATAGCCGACGGTTCACTTGCTTTCATTTCGCTTATACTATTTTGGTCTTTGAACTGTCACCACCATGATTGTCCCATCGAGTGCTCTTGTTTTATAGCATCCCTCAAAAGCCCGTGATGCTAGACGCTCTAACGCAATTTTTCCCAATACTTCATGCGACTACGCAGAATGATTTTTTTTCTTCTCTTCGAGAAAAAAAGTTTTGAGAGTCTGGTGGTTTGTGAGGATACTTAAGGAGCAAAAAGCTTTTGCTTCCATTTACATAAGTTGTCCACAGCTACGCTTTTCATGACAATACACGTACTTCGTTCATTGTCTCTGTGCTTGCTTTCTTAGAGAGGCCGAAATAACTCGTACCCTCTTTCAGAGGACTTCGATGATCTTTACTTCAAGCGCATAGAGAGGCAGACCATTCTTCGGCAAGCTTCACTGAACGTCGCGTTTCAGCTTACCGGGTTTTTATTGCGAAGCATCTCGCATTGCTCCATGCTTGGCTCAAGTCAGACATTTACACTTGGCACGCGCGAATCCACGCAAAGCTGATTCTTTTTCGAGAGTTCAGACGAAGGACTCCGTTGTTGAGTTGTTGATGTGGATGCAGCGCACCTTTGTCGATTGTTCAGAAAGGCTTATTTCGCTCGCCACAAAGCATAAGGTTCGACCTTTTTACATTATTTTTAAGGAAGAAACGTGAAGGGTGAGGAAGAGGCAGGTCTTACAAAGACTAGGCTGAGATCTGTGTGTAATCAAATGTTCTCGAAAAGAAATTTGAGTAAATATAGGTATCACTTGAACAAACAGCAGAAGTTTCAATATGCAAAATAAAGTGTAAATATACTCAAGTCACTGTTGATTTCCGTCTCGTCGATACCTCATGCTAGGTAACCTCATCATCATCATCAGCCTGACTACGTCCACTGCAGGACAAAGGCCTCTCCCATGTTCCGCCAGTTAACCCGGTCCTGTGCTTGCTGCTGCCAATTTATACCCGCAAACTTCTTAATCTCATCTGCCCACCTAACCTTCTGTCTCCCCCTAACCCGCTTCCCTTCTCTGGGAATCCAGTCAGTTACCCTTAATGACCAGCGGTTATCCTGTCTACGCGCTACATGCCCTGCCCATGTCCATTTCTTCTTCTTGATTTCAGCTATGTTATCCTTAACCCCCGTTTGTTCCCTAATCCACTCTGCTCTCTTCTTGTCTCTTAAGGTTACACCTACCATTTTTCTTTCCATTGCTCGCTGCGTCGTCCTCAATTTAAGCTGAACCCCTCAGGAGACACCTCGTAAACAGGGTGGCTAGTCTTTTAACACAATCTGTCCTCCATCTTTCAGCAGATCTGATGTTACCTGATCCTCACCAGCAGCTTTGCCCCTTTGCATGCTCTCCAAAGCTTTTCTGACTTCTTCTATTATTACTGGTGGGGTGTAATCTGGGTTACTGCTAGTTCTTATAGTATTAATGTCGTGGTTATCTCGGCTACTGTACAGATCTCTGTAAAACTCCTCCGCCATTTTAACTATCCTATCCATATTGGTAGTTATTTTGCCTTCTTTGTCCCTTATAACATACATCCGACTTTTGCCTATCCCAAGTTTCCTCTTCAATGCTTTGACCCTTCCTCCGTTTTTCAGAGCGTGTTCAATTCTCTCCATGTTATACCTTCTTACATCGCATACCTTACGTCTATTAATCAACTTCGAAAGCTCTGCCAGTTCTATTTTGTCTGTTGTACTTGACACTTTCATGATTTGACGTTTCTTAATTAGGTTCTTCGTTTCCTGGGAAAGCTTGCCAGTGTCCTGTCTAACTACCCTGCCTCCAAATTCCACTGCACACTCCGTAATGATACTCGTCAGATTATCATTCATTGTATCTACGCTAAGGTGGGTTTCATCACTAAGAGCCGAGTACCTATTCTGCAGCGACACTCTGAATTCCTGTACTTTTCCTCTCAGTTCTAGCTTATTGATTGGCTTTTTGCGTATCAGTTTCTGTCGTTCCTTCTCGAGTCTAGCGAATTCGAGACCGTACCATTCTATGGTCACTGCATCGTACCTTGCCAATCACTTCCACATCCTCCACGATTCCTGGGTGTGCACTCATTATAAAGTCTATTTCGTTCTTATTTTCGCCATTAGGGCTCCTCCGTGTCCACTTGCGGTTTTCTCGTTTTCGGTAGAAGGTATTCAAAATCCGTAAATTATTGCGTTTTGCGAATTCTACTAGTAGCTCTCCTCTGGCGTTTCTAGTACCAATGCCATAATCTCCTACTGCCTGGTCTCCAGCCTGCTTCTTCCCTACCTTTGCATTAAAGTCGCCCATCACTATAGTATACTGTGTTTTTACCTTACTCATTGCCGATTCCACGTCTTCATAGAAGCTTTCAACTGAAGCGTCATCATGGCTGGATGTAGGCGCGTAAGCCTGTACTACCTTCATCTTGTATCTTTTATTCAGTTTAATTACAATACCTACCACCCTTTCATTAATGCTATAGTATTCCTCTATGTTGCCAGCTATGTTTCTGTGAATTAGGAACCCCCCTCCCAGTTCTCTTCTGTCTGCCAAGCCCCTGTAGCAAAGGACGTGCCCGTTCTGTAGCACCGTATAGGCCTCATCTGTCCTCCTAACCTCACTGAGCCCTATTACATCCCATTTAACACCCTCTAGCTACTCGAATAGTACAGCTAGACTTCCCTCACTAGATAAGGTTCTAGCATTAAACGTTGCCAAGTTCAGGTTCCAATGGCGGCCTGTCCGGATCCAGAGATTCTTAGCACCCTCTGCTGCGTTGCAGATCTGACCGCCGCCGTGGTCAGTTGCTTCGCAGCTGCTGGGGACTGAGGGCCGTGAGTTATTTGACGTAAGCATGTGGGAGGTAGTGGCCAGATACTGCACCAAGGTGGCCAATCCTTCTCTGGTGAGGGAGTGCGTTCTCGGCGGTGTTTGCCGGTGAGGCCGCACCCCAGGCCTCTTAATGCAGTTCCATCAACACGCGGATTTTTTTATTTTTTTTAATCCGGTTGGGAACTGCGCGATACCGGGATTTGAACCACGGACCTCTTGCATGCGAGGCGGATGCTCTAACAACTACGCCATCGCCGCAGCGATGGTAATTCAGTGGTAGAATACTCGGCTGCTAGGTAACCTACTTGCATACAAATCAGAGCAGATCGGCAAACATAAAAGTAGTATAAAACAAATCCTAAACGTGCCTATAAAAAGACACTGGTTCACAACCTCTCTTCACTATATATGCTACTCATGAATCGAAAGTGCGTTCTCATACAGAAATGGCCGAAATCAAAGGAAGAGAGAAAGGAGACGCAGGCAAAACCGCATCGCACTTCTCGAAAGGCGACCACTGTATATTATTATTTTGCACAAATAGTTCGTTCAGCGTCATAATGTTTGGTTGTGACGTATAAAAATAAAATCTTGGCCCGCACCTTAAGAATTTACAAGGTAATAAAAATTACAAAGAAAGAACAATGTAGAAATTTTGGGCGAAAGGGGGTGGTTGTGCTTTTACAGCACAACCACACACAAAAAAGCTCTTTTTCTATGAGATGAAGATCACTAATAAGGCGCGGGCACATCCAGCCTTCTTGCAGAATCAATGGGAGCGCATGGTGTCATGAGAGAACGATAAATGACGCTCGCGTGGCATATGTGAAAGATGACGCTCGCGTGGCATATGTGTATGAGCAACTACAGGAAAATTTTTACCAAGAAAGGCAAACTGAAATAGCCACTAAACAAATTGAGAAAGTAATCACGGAGGATAATAAGACAGTGTGGACATACACGAATCTAATTAGACTCTTTAAGCTAGAGCTTGCTAAGACGCGTGAGGAGTCACCCCGAAAAAGAAGACACATACCCAAAAGTTGGTGGGATGAGGAAGTTAAGAGAGCCATAGAAAGACGTCAGGAAGCCTCTAGGGAACACAGACATGCTAAGCAGCGGGGTGAACCGACAGATGATGTTGAAAGAAAATGAGCAACCTTTCTAAGCTGTAGAAGGGATGCATCTCTTCTGATCAATGAAAAGATTAGAAGGAAGGGAGATCAGTGGCTGGCAGAAGTACATAAAAAGATAGAAAGGCAGCTGCGAAATTTTGGAACCATCTAAACTCCCTAAGAATTGAGACGAGCCTAGAGCAGGCTTTTATAACTACAGCCCAAGGTGCTAGGCCAGAAGTGGACGAAGCTATTGAACATATAAGAACAAGGGTAACAGAAAAATTTCAACAAAGAAGTACTTTATGCACCACAATAGACAAGGACGAATCAAGTGGTGCAATGGCTCCATTTTCACAACAAGAGTGGGAAAGGGCGGAGAAAAGGGTTCCTAGTAGTACATCAACAGGCCCTAATGGCATTCCAATTAGGCTGATAAAGACATTAGGTCCGAAGTCTAAGCAGGCTTTGAGAGAGGCAGTGAGCACAATAATAATCGATGGTGAAGTTTCCGATGGATGGAAACTTGCAGGATGAGCATGATCTATAAAGGAAAGGGGGACAAAGCTGACATAAACAACTACCGTCCAATAACAGTGACATCAGTGGTCTACAGGCGGGCGATGCAGATTATAAAGGAAAGACTGCAGGCGTGGATAGAGGATGAGGGGGTGCTGGGAGAACTGCAGAATGGGTTTCGGAAACACAGGAGGTTGGAAGACAATCTGTCCTCACTGACGCAGTGCATCGAAATAGCAGAAAAGGAACACAGGCCCCTGTGGCTAGCATTTTTGGATATCAAGGGAGCGTACGATAGCGTGGTTCAAGAGGAATTGTGGGGAATACTGGACACACTAGGCGTGGAACATGTTGTCACTAATCTTTTTAAGGGTATCTATAAAGGTAACAAGGTAGTTATAAAGTGGAAAAAACAGGTATCCAAGCCTGCAGAGGTAAAACGGGGGTTTAGGCAGGGGTGCCCCCTGTCACTCTTATTATTCATGATGTACCTACAAGGATTACAGGCAAAATTAGAGGGAAGTGGACTGGGCTTCAACCTCTCTTTAGTCAAACAAGGAAAACTTATTGATCAGGCACTACCAGCAATAATGTACGCAGATGATATAGTGCTAATGGCCAACAACAAGGAAGATTTGCAGAGATTGATGGACATCTGCGGTAATGAGGGAGATAGGTTAGATTTCAGATTCAGTAAGAAAAAATCAGCAGTCATGATTTTCAATGACAACAAAGGTATTGAGCTTAGAATACAGGAGGTCACGCTAGAGATAACAGATAAATACAAATATCTGGGCGTATGGATAAGCAATGGGACCGAGTATCTGAGGGAACACGAAATATACGTGACGACTAAAGGTAACAGGAATGCAGCATTCATGAAAAATAGGGCACTGTGGAATTACAAACGGTATGATGTTGTGAGAGGAATATGGAAAGGGGTCATGGTTCCTGGGCTGACGTTCGGCAATGCGGTCTTGTGCATGAGATCAGAAGTTCAAGCAAGGTTAGAAATTAAGCAACGTGGAATAGGTAGGTTTGCTTTAGGACCTCACGGGAATACACCAAATCAGGGAGTACAAGGTGATATGGGATGGACATCATTTGAGGGCAGGGAAGCTAGCAGCAAGATAAAATTTGAGAATCGATTTAGAGAAATGGGGGAAGAGCGTTGGGCTAGGAAGGTTTTCAGCTACTTGTACATGAAGAATGTTGATACAAAATGTAGGAAGCGAACCAGGAAGTTGGCTGGTAAATACATAGAAAACAACAGGTGGCCAAACCACAAAGAACTATCGGTTAAGAAGAAAGTGAAGGAAACGGAGACTGCCATGTGGAGAATGGCATGATTAAGAAGTCCACCCTAGAGATCTATCGAACTTTTAAGCAGAAAATTGCCAAGGAAAGGATCTATGATAATACTCGGGGTAGTTCTCTACTGTTTGAGGCCAGGACGAGAGTACTGCGAACCAAGACATATCGGGCCAAATACGAAGGGGTAGACACAGTATGCAGTGCGTGTGGAGAGGAAGAAGAAACTGCCGAACACTTGATAATGTTCTGTAAAGGGCTCCACCCTATAGTTCAAGATGGTGGCGCAGAGTTTTTCAAAGCACTGGGGTTTAGGGACCAGGAGGGCAAAATAAACTTTAAGCGGGTAGACTTAAGTAGAAGGAGGTTATCTGATTGGTGGCTAAAGTCAAGGCACGAGTGAAAATTAAACTCTTCACTGCAAAGTACGAATCCTCAAACTCACTTTTTAAGGAAAAACAATATAGTTTTTGGTTCATTGGGTATTACGGCTTGGTGGCGCTAGCCACCGCCCGTTTAAAAGGGTACGGCCATATCCATCCATCAATCCATCCATGAAAAAAAAATTTCGGCAGATCCACGAGGTGAATGATGATGAGATTGGGCGAAGCACCTGGAAGTATTACCGTGAAACTTTCTTCCATTAATTCGCCCGATAAAAAACACCTGGCGTCTTTTGTTAAGCAGCTGGCGTCTTTTTTTTGTTTTGCTTTAGAAACATCTGGCGTCTTTTCGTTTTGCTTTTAGAAAACATGTGGCGTCTTTCATTGGTTTATTTCATCAATCAACGGCGTTTTGAACAAAATTGTTTTATTGTTTAATTACGCACAGGAGAAATCTCACCAGGCACAACCTTGGAGGTAAACAATGGCTGCTACTTGGAATGAGAGACAGTATAAGTCGGCTTTTAACAGATCTACTTCTTCTAGTGTTTTCTACTGGAACATGCCAATGGCTGCTAATGGGGAATGAAAGACAGGAGCATTCGGCTTCTTGTAAACGCGCACGCCGCGAACTTTTTATTGTTCCAAAACGCACAGGAAGAAATATCCCACCGGCACCATCTTGCAGGTCAAAATGTAACACTTGTTACACCCTACGACTACGACTACGAGGGACGAACGGGTGCCACTTTGAGGAGCTTCGCCCGTAAAATGAGTAAGAAATGGTGCAAATGACGTCTGTTTTGTCATCATCGTTATAGTTTGTCTAAGAAGGAAATGTTCTCTTGAGTGTTATTGACGTTTGTGGCAATAAATTTTTTCTTAACAGAAATTGTGCTGTGGCGGACGCTGCGTCTGCTTACTCTTGTGTGATAGGTGACCGCGTTCGCTTTTGCGTTGAAATGCGTTCGCTCTTGGCGTGCTGCCTTTTGCGCCGGCAGTCGGTGTACTTAGAGGATTAGCGAGGAAGACGAGGCAGCAGAGTGGAGTGCTCGTAAAACAGCTACAGCGCGAGCTCACCTTCTTTACATGACGATCAATTGGCCCATTCATGGGCTCCGATGAAACCTCCAGAGCTTCGCACACTCATCATCATCTCCCCCCTTTCTCCGTTAATAAGCTGTAATTTTCGCTGCTCAGAAAGCTGCTTGATTTTGTTTTTCTGCTGATAAATTCTTAGAAGTGGGAACTTGGCACAGTTTCTCGCTTGTTTTGTTTTCCTGTCGGAGTCGCTTGTTGACTTTTGAATTAAAGATCTTTTCGTGCATGCTTATTGCTCTATAAAATAAGAATTTTCTTTATTACTGCCCTCAGAATGATTGATAGCGACAGAAATGGCGGGGTCTTGTAGACATCAATGGTGTCCTGCAAATTTCTCTAGGCGTCTCGATTGTTCGGTCATCAACGATATGGTTCACAATGCCTGAAAACATGTGAACCATGTGACCACTTTAACCTCTGCTCTGTTGCGCCATACCGAGCGGCCTGCCTCATCAAGAGTCGCACAAGTGCAGATTCCATGCCATCGATTTTCGTGAAGTGGGGCCATATCGACTGCCCTTTGAGCCACCCGTTATGTCGTGTGCCGTTGCGGCAGGACGAATATTGGCTTCTGCTGCGGACATGCTCTTGGTTACGAGCATCTCGTTGATTATACTGACGAGGTTGAGTGATTCAACACACCAAGCGGTTATCCCTAAATAGTTGAATCTGTGGCTCATATGGCGTGCCTCTTCATAGCATGTTTATATGCCAGAAATGAATCAGTGCCATTACATGCGATGTGACTTTATGTCCTATGAAAATTGTGCAACAAAAATATAGCTGATTCACTCATAAATTTCACTGGTATTTTTTGGTTGCGCATCGATATAATATTTCGACCTTAATTGTTAGGCTTATGTTCGCTGTATCAATATACAACCTAAAACGTTATAAGCACCTTGCACGTATCTATTTTTATTATAACTTTAATGACGAATTTTAGTATCCAAGAGATGAATTTTCAAAGTTGCACATCTCATTCGCGTAGATAAATCAACAAACATTAATAAACAAGTGGCTAGTGCCGGTCATCATTTTACAAGTTGAGTCCTTATATATACTTTCAGCACCCACACAAAATTGACCATCATATAATTAGATCTAACCACCGTGGCACCTAAGCGACAAAACATTAGCGCTGCTACACTCGAGGGTGCGAGTTATATTCCTGCTACGTTTATGGCAATCATATACGTGGGAAAACGAGAAAACACCAGTTCGCTTCAATTTATTTGAGCATTGCGAAATTCTGGGTGGCCGACATATTTTAGAACTATCGACTATGGCATCTCAACAGTCATATTAATCTTATTGGGACAAAAACCCGAGTATCTGCCAGAAAACAATAATCAATTGGGGCTGTGTTATGTTCAATTATACCTCTAACCATGATTTTGCCGTAAAAATGTCTACAAATATTTTGTGTAATCTAGAGAATTTGGTGCATTCTAACGTTAGTATTTGTTATTCCTTCAAATGGCCTACATTTTTTTCTTTCGTGCAGTGGATGGTAATTAGAAGCTTTTCAGCTAACTTTTCAATTTATTCAAAGAAAGAGCTGGCCTCTGAGGGTTGAAGAGCAGCTTTTTTCAAGAGAATTGAGAGATTAACCATTACTGCGTGAGAGCTATTGCTCCATGTATATAAGCAAAAAAAACGGCAATACGAAACAACAAAATTGATGAAGCGCCCTCCTGAGGGGTATCGGGAAACCACAGGTTTGTAAAGGGCTGAAGCAGTGGGCTCTAAACACGGCCGCATTTTTTTTTTTTTTTGAGGTTGGGGAACTTTTTGAGCGGAATATATGGTCCACGCTTGAAACAACTTCGAACTTGGAGCAGTATGTCTCATTAACGCGTTCAAGCTTTTATGTTTTTATCTCTTTATGATTTTCTCGCTATTCTGAGCTTCTGCTCTTTGGCAGTCCTTTTTTTTTAGCTCATTGAGGTCTCAGAGAGGGTTTAAAATTAAAACGCAAGCGAACATGGCTCCGCTAGATTGCCCAGCGCACAACATATAATAGAAGCAATTAAACTAAATACTAAACCTATACTAAATGAGCATAATTTTGTCTGCATAAAACGGTGCGAGTAATTCAGCTCGTGCTCAGAGTGACTAACATCTGTGCTACACCCTAAGCCACAACGGGCAAAAAGGTTTCTGTTGTTCGTCCTTTTGAGGGGTAACTCCATTGCCACAACCATTACTTTCTTTAGGACGATCGATTTGTCCTTTCGGGAGTAACAGCCAAGGGACGAACTGTTTTGTCCTCAGTAGTTTTGAGGGGCGATGCGACCAGGAGTGAAACTTATCTCTTTATGGGAGGAAGTTATTGAGTAGGGAAGAACTGTTACTCCTGATGGGACTAACAGTTGTTCCTGTTCAAACAAAATGAATTTAACACAATTTCCGCTTGAATTACCGAGAACTTGGAGTTTCACGACATATACAATCAATACACAGAAAGTAGATACAGAAGTACAATATATTGTACTTCTGGATCTACTTTCTGTGTATTGACAAACAATTCACGACACAAGGTTCGGACTCGTGACCATTGAATCAGCAGTCGCGTGCGCTAACTAGTTTTCCACACTGCGCCTCAGTGCACATATAGCTGAGTGAAACAACTGGGGCATATGCAGGCATGCCGTCTGCTTGCTGCGCATTCTGCCATGTTGCTCCAACTAGAAACATTTCTTAAATAAATCTAAGACTTCGTGTTTGGGAAGGAACCATCCGGTGATAACGTTCGTGAAATTGTAGAATGCTTTGAATATGCATTTATTCGCTTGTGCTTCGTGCGCATTTGCGTGCTTGATATGTGTATGTATAAATAAATGTTCCCATTTATGTCAGCGTCATTGTGTCAGTCTTGCTCGTTTCTCATAGTACACAACACGGTTGGTCATGTGGTTCAGAAAAAAAGAACGTCTGTTCAGTGACAAGCAAAGAATGAAAATGTTTGGAAAAACACCGAAGTTCATTCAGTGACGTGTGTCAATTCTTCTCTATCGAGCGAACGCATCAATTCAGCAAAACTTATAAGAGTGCAAAAAAAGGATGACTTCCGTGCATTCTAGGAAACACAATACATAATACAGTGTTTTTTTTTCGAATGAATGCTGTGCAGCCGACGTCAAGAAGTGCACCGACACCATCGAAAACTGCTGGGAGCAAGTTGTAGTTGCAGGAAGCTGTTTTCTCGGAAGGTGCAACGCTTTTATTGATGAATATTCCCAAAAAGTAATTGAAGAAGTAATAACTATTACAGACAGAACTTTTCACGCACTTGTAGCTATGTGCCATTTCGTCAATTGTAAATTCCGCATGCGTAAAAATGAGAGAACAACTGCTTTTATGCCGAACTCATCATAACGCAATCGAACAGTTTAGAACGTGTTATGAAATTCAAGAAGCCCGTTCTCAAGTTTATCGCTTCCAGCACTCACTTCCATGCGCTTGTGAGCCACTTGTTTATCGAAAAAGCTTGCGTTTCATTTTAGAGATATAAGATTAAAACATAAGTAGTATCACTACAAACGAGCGAACTCGCCGACGTGGTCACCGACTGCCTGTGTTAGCGGTGCTGATTGAAGCTAGACATGCAATGTTTATAGGCAATTGTCCTATATTACTTGATTACCTTGCAAAAGATGACACTGTGCGAATTGTAAGTGAATTTTCTTTTTAAAAGCCACGAAAGCACGAAAAGTTTTGATGAACAACGCTTATTTGTGCTGCACTGAAAACAAAACTATTTTGGAACAGCTGGCCCAGCCATCACGCTTGTAATTCCATAGCAGAAGGGGCAGCACGCAACGCTGTGTAGCTTATCAACCATGCGGGTTTTATTAGCGAAGAACATGAGTGTTAAACAGGCGGTGTTCGTTACATATCAACAGCACGCAGATAAATCTCGCGGTGTGATGGCGGCCTTGTTTACACTCACCTCTCAGGTCATATCCCAATTGGCAAGTAGCATTTTGATAGCGTAGCACTTCATTCGATTAGCGCATCACGTTTAACACAGCGGAAATATGATTCAGTGCACCATGAGAAACAGCAATCACAACCACGTAACGATAACACATCGACAACACACCACTACACAAACGGAGGTTAGCTTGCCGAGAACACCACGCTGCGCATGAATACAGGTTGAGCACGAGTACTTCATTTTTTAAAGGGAAGAGGGTGGTAGAGGGCTTACACAATTGCCGTTATTTATGCTATATAAACAATATTGCTTTGTCCCCTGACGTAGTTGCCGTAGTTGTTAAACCATTTACACCAACTTAAGCTGTTAACAGCTGAAAGAGCTGATTTCTTTGGGGACCTATTTGCTTACGTGCATGCTGACGATTCCTTTGAGGCCACCCTTGTGCCGGATCGTTCCTTGATTGATTGACATGTGGGGTTCAACGTCCCAAAACCACCAAATAATTATGAGACCCACCGTAGTGGAGGGCTCCGGAAATTTCGACCACCTGGGGTTCTTTAACGTGCACCTAAATCTGAGCACATGGGCCTACAACATTTTCGCCTCCATCAGAAATGCAGCCGCTGAAGCCGGAATTTGTTCCCGTGACATGCAGGTAAGCAGGTGAGTACCCTAGCCACTAGACCACTGCGGCGGGGCCCGGAACGTTCCTTCAGAGTAAGCGTTGCTCCGTATGGTCAAACTGTTCTTTCCGCAGTTTGCAGACAGCACCCTCGTCCTGAAGTTATTCCTTCCGCGGACTAACTGTCGGTTGCAGGAACGAAATGTAGTGCTTACCCGTTTCGGCCCCATTGCTCTCTTTCGCGTTTAGAGTGTATGTGCAGCAGGAATGGCAACATATGTAGTAACCGACCAAAAATCAGCGCTACGTACCCATCACCTACTCGTCTACCTTTCTTTGTCTGTGCTCTGCAGTCACAGATCCTCTTGCGCAAGAACTACGACATGCAGGTACGTATGCTGTTGCTTAACTGGTTGGAAGGAAGGAAGAAAAAGAGAAAAGGCAAGGAGCTTAACCAGGCTAAGGCTACGATGGCTTCCCCACGCTGATGGAAAGTAAAAAGCGAATATTAGGATTATGGAGAGCTGGAAGACGGAGCTCTTTGCGCCAGCTTCAATCTAAGTACGTGCGATGAAACTTAAGCAGATGAGAATCTTAAATTTTGTCAACACTAGGTAACTTTATAAAACAAGCCACAAATGACAACAAAGTGCCTTTCAATAGACAGTGATCTCTCCGCGTGGTTTTTTTTAATGCTGGCCTCTTTCCTGCCGCTCACACGGAAGCAGCAGGCAGTTTGATACTTCAACTTGTAGATCCTTTCTTCCGGCTTTCAATATGCGTACGTTACAGCCTTTGTTTTTGTTTTTGAAATTTTAGGGGATTGTCATTAGGCATTTATTTCCAGAATTACTTTAGCCCTCTAAGCCCTGGACTTTTCATTTTTGTCAAAGACATCTTTCGCACGTATTTTACTAGTAGTTATGGCCTCAGAAAACCCCAACAAAAGTCCATTTGTTTGTGTAATATAAACTTTATATATAGTATGCAAGTACCAGAAAAGAATGTCATTCTTGTTAGCTCTGGTGGTTGGCTTGGATTGGGATGTCTTGGCGCCCGTTGCATAACAGCGAGCTTTTGAGCCGACGCAAGTGATGGCGTTTTTTATTCTCCATTACATGATCTTGAGTCCAACCTACACTTTCTGAGTTACACTAACCTCAACTGATTGCGATAATGGGCAAAGGTACGCAGCCCTGCAGCCATAAAGTTTTTGCATACTTTTTTAGTTATTTTGAGGAAAAGGAGTATAGATGAAAACCAAAGTGCTTCGTGCAAGATATAAAACGAACGTGCCACATTTCTTACAAACGCTTGTTCGTGGACCTACAAACGTATTTAATTTTGGTGCAAATATTTGAGAAGTTTCGTTTTCCTCCTTTTATTTGTCCAACTAGTGTCATGTTTCTTCGACTATTCATTTCATTATTACCTACGTGTTTGCCCAATCTATGCTCGCGTCAGAATCAACTTCCTCACCCTCGTCTCTTGCCTGCCTGGTTATTAAGGGTTATTTTTTTTCTTGTCTTGCGACCTTCACGAGAAAAACCTTAGCATGTCACTTTCAATGAATTTCAGTCGGTACGAGTAAGACGCGGTTCCTAATTGAATTCGTCAAACCTTCCATTCCAAACAATCCTTACATGGTAGGGCTCGAAGGGCATTCTGAGCATCAACTTACGCATGCGACCTTCCATCTGTAGCATTTCATAAACACCAGGAAAGCGTAAAGATCGAGTGCATCTGAAATGCTGTAGATACCGAGAAATACGCGGACCTAAAACATTCTGTTGAATTGTTACACTCATTCCAGAGAAGTAACCGAACTCAGCTTTTTTATGTATAGGTATTGGTTTTATGCTACGTAAAGGAAAGCGACAAACTGTATCAAGTAGTTCTTGCCTTTATAAACACCTATTTTTATTTTCTTAAACATTGTGTTGCAAGCAATATAACCGCAAGATGGATACGCCAGTGATGCATTTCTCTGAAAAATTAGTTAAGTTTTGTTTAGAACTTTTTTTTGGGACAGTGTCAATTAAGTACCAGGTTTTGAGTAGATGTATGGAAACTTCCGCTCTTTGTACATAGATTATTACTACAAACCGAAATATTTGTAGGGTCTACACCAAACGTCATAGGCAACGACAACACCACATTGAATTATTCTGAAGACTGATCTCCAGTATAGAGGAACTGCCTACTGCTGACTCCCTCGTGAGGCCACGAACACAACCTTTTAATGAACTATAGCGCAGGAACTTGACAGCTACTACGGCTTTAGTGTACCATGTTACCTGCTGTGCCAAACCTACATCTTGATTATGAATATGAGGCAGGAACATTGTTCCCGTCGGCACACGAAAGACAGCGCGAGTGAACACTATGTTTGCACGTAGCGACGCGCAGTTTGCCTGCCATTTTCGGGTACGATGTTATGGCAGCTTTGATGACTTTAAGACAAAGCATTTAGCCGACAGAGATGGCTGGGAAATGCAGCATCGGTAAAAGACACAGCCCGTTCTTTAGGTGTGCGAGATTATTCTAACCAACACAGACAGTTTTCGGCAGATAGGTGCTGCCGACGCGTTCGCATAAAAAATAAAGCTTTTATAGAGGCAATGTTGACGCCACAATTGATGCAACTCTGCACCTGCATCAGTCACCGGGAACTTTGAATCTGATTTGCACTCACATATCTATTTCAGTCACATCAAACATTTTCAGGAGCGAAGCTTCTTAGGCCATTGCGATGCCCTTTGACGCTGTTGTCGTAGCTTCCTGTCGGACCGAAACATAATGGTTACCTACCCGGTGTTGAAAGTTACGTTTTATGTTTCTTTTATTTCAACACTACAAAAAACGCGATATTTATATTTGTACATAACTTATGTATTCAAGGGGATGCGAAGAGAGAAAATAATAAAGGCGGAAAGCAGCCCAAGCAACCAACATTTCTTCATGAACTTTTTATTGACTGCACAAAGCGGGCATATTTTTATTGACAAGTTGAATGCAGTCGCGTTTCTTCACAGTTACACTATAAAGAATTATTCTAGCATACCTGGACTCGCAGATATCCTAAGGAAAACTTTAATTGTGCTTTGCATGATTACTCATGCAAGACAGTGAAAACTAGCCCGAAGCTCCTCCCCGATGGGCCACGGGCAGTTCCGCGCGCCCTTCAATCTGACAATGGGTCGAAGGCATTGACAAAGATGGTAATGGTTGACATTTTACTACCGGCTGGTGATAGCCAGCCAAGACTGTTCGTCACATCCGGGAGAAACATTGAGTCGATCTTTACCACTTTGCACGCACAATCATGTGCATGCAGAATTAAATTTTTACGCGTGGTGTATCGGGGCAAAGACATGCTAGAAGAATTCTGTGCACGTGTAAATAAAACACGATAGCGTCCTATTTTTCAATACAGATATGTCCACTTGCTGCAGTCACTAAAAAGTTAATTACTAAATTTTAGGTCATTGATTCATGGGCTGCCCGAATAATTGTATCACTTTGCGTCCTCTTGGATGCAAGAGTTATCCGCACGGTTGTTTTTTTTTTTTTTTTTGCTGCTCGCAGTGGGAAATTTGAGAAAAACCGTAAAATTTAACTTTGAACTCCCGGTATACCCCACATAGAGCGTTCATAACGCGCATATACTTTTAAAATAGGCCGTTCATCTTTCCATTCGCCATCCGTTCATTATTTGTTGATTTTTTATACTTGTAGGTAACTTCAGCGTACACATTATGTATTTTAGGACCCAGCTTCGCCTACTCGTCATCAATACTACGAGGACCTGCAGTATTATCTTAAGAATGGTTGTTCTACTGCTCCCGTTTTCTGCTTTCAAACAATTAAAATAGATTTCCGCGGATGAAATCAAGAGCTAGAGTTATTCGCGTAATTAGTATTGCTAAAGAAGAAACAGCTATGCCAGAATGATACTACAGGTGTAGTTAAGTATTACGTAGAATGTAAGTGTAACGTGGAAGCAAGAAATAGTACAATAGTCTCCTTTACCAAACTAAAGCATTTAGTTCATTCCGAGAGGCAATGATATATAACATACAATGGCGCTGCATGTGGTGTTTCTACTCGACTGGCACTCATCATATTTTTTATTGCCATAGCGCCACAAACAACTGACCTCAGAATAACTGCATGAGTACACACAGGTATTATCACGGCAACCACACAGTCACCTCGCAAAATAAAATTCCATCTGGGATGGAAACAAGCAAATATAATTAAACAACAGAGGAACGATGAATCCATTACATAAAGCGAACAAGATTCCCAATAATATGTTCTTAACTCGGTGAGAATATAAATGATAGTTACTGAAACATAAACGTGTATGCAAGGAAACACGCATCCAAGAGAGAGAGAGAGAGAGAGGAATGACAAGGAAGGCAACGATCATATCCAGATCGCGTGTGTAGCCATAATACAATCAGTATTAGAAGAACTGCAAAAAAGGAAGCATAAATAAAGGAAATGCGATAAAAAGGACAATTAGGAGAAAAAAATACATGCATTCAACTAGCAATGCTGTTTGCTTTGAAGCTTTCGCAAACGTTAAACGCCCTGTTTATCAGAACTGAACTCATTAAGTACCACAGTTGCTGTGGTTCATATCGGTCAAACGCTTGGCGATTTCGCCTCTCATCGTATGTGGTGCGCGTGTGTCGCACCACAGAGTAAAATGCAGAGAAAAGAAAAGGAAAAAAAAACAGATCTCACGTACAGTGCGAATTGATGATGTGCGAAGTACGAATGAGAAAGGTTGATATGTCCCTTTAAAATCAGCACAACGTATGGGGTGGGGGTAATTTATACCATACATGACTTCCGTGTCTTGATTATCATGTTTAGATGTGTCGTTTACTTTCGTCATCTATTCACGTCACGTGATACCAAATTCATTATATGTGGAGCTAGAGAAACGACCGCGAGCACGCTATGAGCGTGGTATGTTGTTATGTTTTTAGATGACACGCGTGACAGGATTATCATGTTTGCAGCAGTTATATACTTTCGTCATTAATTAACGTTACGTAACACCAAATTCGGTATATGTGGAGCTAGCAAAACAGCCGCGAGCGCATCATGAAGGGCCCAATAAACTTCAATGTAGTGTCGACGCGCATGCACGCTGGACACAGCGACGCTGCGTTAGCAAAATGCGAGCACTCTATAGTCTGCCAGGCGCGACAAGCGTCTGTCGGCCCAGCCCGCCGACAACAGGGGCGAAATGCGACATGTTGCATTTTGCGCCAATGCGTTACCCAGACAACACTGCGTCTCCCTGTTTTGGTGGCGGAGGGACGCCAGACGCGCTGAAACGCGCATTCGTCAAAGCAACACAGCGTTGCGTGCGCCTGCGAGTACATGGCAGGACCGGTGCCTGGCGTGGCAATGCCGGCGTGACCCGGCGAAATGAACTCCGGTGAGCACGTGCACCACGGCACGTCGAAACGTGTTGGCGCCTTGACTGTGGCATGTAGTCATGTTCTCACATGACACGCATCTCATGATTATTAGTTTTGCATCAGTCACATACCTTGGTCATTCATTGACGTCACGTAGTACCGAATTTGACATATGTACAGTTAGGGAAACGGCTGCGAGCGACTCATGGGCGTGGCATGTAGTCATGTTGTTACATGACACGCATCTCATGATTATATTGCTAACACCAGTCACATACCTTCGTAACCTATTCACGTACTGTAATACCAAATTTGGTATATGTGACGGTAGCGCATCATGAGCTTGGCATGTAGTCATGTTGTTACATGATACGCATGTCATGTTTTTTGTGTTAGGGTCTGTCGCTTGTGTTCACCATGCAGTAATGTCATGACATAGCAGTTTTAAACATGTCATGTAATTGAAACTGCCGCAAGAGCTGCAGTACCATGAACGGTAAATCATGACATTGATGACATCCATGCCGTGATTTTTATGTAATGACAAGTCTCATATGTTCTTCATTCAGTCATGTAATGCCGTATCAAGCTTGGTATCGATACTATTATCGAAACAGCCAGGAGAGCTAAAAGTTGTCGGCGGTTAAATACGCGCAAAGCCGCCGAAGTTTGCCAAGAAATGCTTCACCTCAATTAGGCAGTAGTAAAAATTTTGCAAACTTTTTTTTACTCCACTCCAGTTTTTTTTTTCGCCCGTCAGTTTGCTACCTCGTGCCTCAACTGTGCGCTGTAGCGAGTACTGCTTTAGGTTTCAACTCGGCCTCACGCTTGGCACTCTGCGAAGCTCGAGTGATCAATGAAGTTGGCCTGGCTAGTGTTAATCTTATTACGCCCATGGGTGGCTGCGTACGATCCGATCAAGGCATTCTGACTGCAGACGAAAAAAGTTAAGTCGCATAAGTCCCCTTGACATAAGGAAAGGACAGCCTCGCTTTACACAAAAAAGCCCAGCAATAGCGATTCAATTATCTGCCTCTGCCGGCATCCCATCTGTTATAATTATATTACACTATTATCAAAGTATACTCAAAAAACAAATTTTAGAAACTTCACCTGCCGTTGTGGTGTAATTCCCCATCACATTAAAGTTGTTTAGTGCAGTTGCAACCAATAGGCATCATACATAATTTATGCGCGGACTCAACCGTCAAACTTTGCAAAATGTTTCCTGCCGACCAATCATTTCAATCACACTGCATCCATCGACTGCTTCGCGTGACATTCTCTAAGTTACTGGCTCAAATCAGACAGTGCAAGTGGTTTGCTAATTATATAAGAAATGTTTCTGGTGTTGGCCTTTTGTTTATAATTACAGCGTGAACAACCACCGCCGTGCGACTCATTAGTTAACATGTTTGCACGCGTATTACCTCACATTCTTGTTTCATGGGCTCTCTTGAATGTGAAACAGAGTTCGGCGATTATCGCGGAAATTCTTAGTAAATTGTAGCCTTGGCGCCAATATAATTACTTGGTTTCAACGCAACGTTTTATTTTTCTCTGATGTTTTGCACCGTCTGTCTGGGTAATGGTTTCCACACGCACCTGAGCGAGCAAGTAAAGCCACAGTGAAGATATTGAAGACGTTATTATTTTTCGGGATAACTGAAAGCAGATATTTTTGTCGGTCTTTCTGCCTGTCTGTCTGTCACAATAATGAGCCTCGCAGCAAAAAATTAAGTACTTGCTGAATTCCTAGCCATCTTGAAGTATGGCTGCTTCCATACTTGCGAACACTGTCAATACGTAATTATTATTTCGTGATTTAAAATTCCGGGATGGTGTATGGTAAAATCGTTGGCTGATATAATGAAAAGAATAGTGAATATGGTGGAAATAACAGTGGATATGCTGGAATCTGTAGTGGTCATAATGGTTGATAATCGCGAGAGTGGTGAAAATGGGGGCAGATGGTGGTGATGGCGAGCCAATAATGGTAGTTTCAGTGAAAAATGCCTAAGCAACGTTGCTTGTTAGGCGAGTTCGGACAGATCAACAGATAACGCACGTATTCTTGCTTTGTCTTTGCTTTTTCTTGCTTTGCTTGTGTACCTATACGTGTGTCCTCATCTATTAAATTTTAGTTGGAAGATTGCGCTGCGTCCTCGGTACTCTCGCTCATTTGTTTGCTTTTTTTGATGCACTGCATTATGAATAGAAAATGCCACCTGATGGTGGCGAGGCAAAACAAACGCACAGATGGACACACGTCCGAACGTATGGATGGACGCAACAGACAGAAGCAAGAACAAAATAACGCAGAGAATCAAGGACGGACGCACAGACGGACACACGGACGGACGAAGGAATGCTTCTCCCCACTCATTATTATTCGCTCTGTGGATATACTGTGATGTTTTTACGAATAAATTTTACAACACTTTCTTTGTGGAAGCTCTTCACTGTGGCTCTGACGCTAAACAGTTGTTTTGGGCTCCAGCATTTCCAGCATTTCCAGCATCCAACGTACGCCACAATGAACGATGTGTCACCAAGAATTCCAGCACCATAACCCACTAAAATGATGGATGGTGGAATTCATATTTTCTATGGTGGACATATTTTCAGTACGGTGGTGTATTCCTCAACTAGCCAGTATATAGATACGTAATTTTAAAGACCCTAGTACTTCTCAGGCTGCGCTGAAAATGTGACGCTATGCAAGAAAAAGATCCGCAGGAGTATACAGTCTTTCCACGACATTCACAGTGAAGCACGCAGATGGGCGGCCAATTTTTAATCCCACAAACGCTGGAAAAATAAAGGTGGTTGAAGTTCGGGGTAGAGTGGTAGGGGTGCAGACTGAAAAAAATATTACTGAATGATGCCATTGGAAGGGACCCCTTTTCGGATATATAATATCTGAATCATCTCTGGAGCAGATTTGGTGGATGGGTTACAAAAACATATGGTTTCTGATTAGCCGTCTGACAAATCTGGACACTGATTCCGAAATTGGAGGCATTGAACTGCACCTATGTTTAAATATAGAGTGACGCAATAAGTTACCTCACAAATGGAAATGCTTGCGTACCGTAATTTTTGCTTACCTGAAAAAAGCATATTTAGTTGCATTAGGCGTATAAATAGTGCCATTTAGCTTTCACAAGCATTTTATTTTAGGAAGACGTTGGTCGCAAGGAAGGCGTACGCGGGCTGCATGCAGCCCTCGGGACGCCTGATTAAGACCTGTGGTAGAGGTTACAGGATGAAACTTTGTTTCGTAGCACTTGTGACAGTTTCAGAGCATTAACTCGCTTATACAATCCTCATGTCGTAATGACGCTGAACAACCGCAGCACCCGTGTGGCAGGCGTTGCGTCACGCCACGTGATGCACTGCGGAAAGTCGTCGCAGCAGCGCTCATTTTCAGCAGCGTTGTTTGGTGTTAGCGAGCAAACACGAGAATACTCAACGCGAAAGAAGCCAAAGGCAAGAAGAAGGAGGAAACACGGTGGGGTTTCAGCAGTTTGCCGCAAGCATTAAGCGTTTTCTCTCTCGTACGCATGGCACGCCATTGTAGTGTAATGGTTAAGGCTTTCGGCTGCTGACCCGCGGGTCGCGGAATCAAATCTCGACCGCGGCAGCCACGTTTTTGATCGAGGCGAAAAGGCTTGTGTATTTAGATTTTGGTGCACGTTAAGTAACCCCAAGAGGGGGCATTTCACTGTACCCTACCCTACGTGTCTCCCATAAATATATGGTAGTTTTGGGACAATAAGCCCCCATAAATATTATATGCCGTACCACCGAGTATGCTGAAATCTACACACCTATAGTAAAATGACAACAAGATGCGCCTCTTCGTCAGCGCGCATCATCAATATCAGCACTTTCTTTCTGTTTCTCTTCGATCGCGCCAAGTAATTTTAGTGTGATCACGAGCGCGATCGTGTACACGTGGCGACACCACGAGGTTGCCATTGTAAGTTATAGAGCTCACAATCCTCAAACGAGCCAACAGTCATAAACTTGAGGTATATTTCTTCATTTTTGGAACTACGAGGCAGCCATTTTTTTGCTGAATGAGATTGAATTCTGAATTATAGGCTGTGTGCTGATCTATAATGTCTTGCTCACGTCTTCTCACTAATTCATGCTACCATAGTTGAGCATTTACTATGCATGCTGGAAAAAGTGTTTCAAGGTTGTTTTAATGATTGAAGCTGCAAGAGCTGATGAGAAACTGTATGGAAAATACTTACAGCCTTTAAGCGGTTGGGCTTGTGGGATGCTCGGCCCACCTGCAAAGTTGTTTTACCTCGTGGTGCTTCCCCACGGCGCTGTGCTCCTGTAGCTCAGCAGTGGTGTCAGTCAGGCCACCTAGGGGCGATGTGACGCGGCGTCACGGGAACTGCAGCTGTGCCTCATTTGTCGGGGACTCCACTGTCAGACGCTTGTCTTATGCAGGTCGTCCATGCAGTCAATATTGCGACTTGGTTTCGCGGAGTCCCGCGGTGAATTGCGAACTTCAGTGACACCATATTCAAATTGCATTGTATTTTATGCTTTCGAGTGTGCTATATATTGCCATGGTATTCAGCTATGTGTAATAGCACTGTGGTTTTTTTAACTCAAATATGGTGGGCTCATTGTTGCGTAAGGCGCCTAGTTGCATATGAATGTCCGTGTGATTATTACACTAGTGTTTGCATTGTGCCTGTTTATACTACAAGGAGCTCTTTAGAATCTTGTGTCTTCAAGAAGGGATATGGTATGACTAATCGTAGTTGTCAAATGCCTCTATTTATTTTAGCGAAGTTGGCGAAGTTAGTGACATCCATTAATATTTTTATCTGCTTAACCGATGAGAAACGCCAACTTTCGATAAAAAAGCAAACCTGTTAGCCTATCACTAGTGATCTTTTGTGCTCTTTTGCCTTAGTATTGTTCCAACAATTCATATTTTCTGTTACTCTTGTACGCAGCACTGGTATTCTCGTGATGCTCATTCAAATGTAGGCCTTCTTAAAGTAGGTACTAGTAACACATTAAAGAATAAAATTAGATCAGAAGCCTTCATTCATGTGAAGCATCCAGCATTGGAAAGTAAATTTGCTGCATAGCCCGCGTCCACTCTTTTACGCTAGTGTTGGCATACACTACATCGCATTTCAGACTTCAAATGTTGCCTAGAAATTTCAAACAGGAACATCACGAACGGAAAAAGTCTATCTATATGCATGAGCAAGACAGTCGATACCTGAGCATGTGCAGCCCTTAACCAATCGCGAAGACGGTGTTGCGTGAATACACTTAGGGCCTTATGATGATGGAAAGGCCACAATGACCACAAAGATTAAGAGCCACCGTGAGATGATAGAGTTGGTCCTAAAGCGCGTGGCCTCAAATAAGGCGTGCGTAGTCACGCTGGCTGTTTATGCGTCCAACGCCACGCCTTCATTTGAATGGGCAGCTTTGTGTCCAAAATAGATCTTGCACAAAAGCAGCCGCCATGATTGTAACAGCATCTATATACCTTCGAAAGTTTAAAACCTCTGACTAGCAAAAGACTTCGTCGTCGATTGCTATGTTTTGAACTGTATATTTTCTATTGTTCGGCTTCCAATAGGTTCTCAAGCAGTTACCGCTCAAAATACGTAACGAGATATGCTTGCTGTCAACCTGTACTAGCAAGTATCACTGCTTAGTAAATGAAATACACTTTATTTGGCTGCAAATGTATTCCTCCTCCATTGTGAAAATACTAAAGTGTTTTGGCGCCTTCAGTGCAATTGTGCACTGAGGCGCTAAAACACTTTAGTAATTTCACTTTGTTATATACTTTATACTTATATATATATATATATATATATATATATATATATATATATATATATATATACTCACATTTATATATAATTTAGTATGTGGAATAGACAGAACCACGCCTTTCAGCACTTCTACTGTCGCAGAAGATGGCGGACTGGCAGGATGCCTACGAATAAAGTTGCTTCTATTGTCATTCTTTTTTTCCAGAGGTTCACTTGCCCATGGCATTGTTTCATATTACTCCACCAGTCGAGTAGGATGGATAATATGTGCGCTGATTGTCAACATGACGACATCGTTCTGGGCTGCCTTATGTGGTCTCAGTAATTTTGCACAATGTGCACTAAAACGTCTGCTCTTTGCCTCCCGGCCATTGTTTCTTGTACAATGGCAAATTCAGTAGAAACACAGACAAGAACTACAGCGGTACGAACACGCAAGTAGGTTTATAGGAGCTTTGTCAAATGGTCGCGTACAGTTTTGAAAGGCCATACAGAGATCGTCCAAGTGTTTTTCTCACGAAGGTTCACGGATCGCACTGCAGTAAACTAGAAAAGAAGCTTTTCTACGTGCCCAATAACACCACACAATGTGTACGCCAACGTTTCAGGCGTGCACAGTAGTCTTGAATCTTTAGTATAAATTTCGGGAGACGTGGGACACTTGAGTGGCCGCAAAGGTTGTCATAGCCGTCTGTAATTTGCAAGCAACTTCTACTCGACGATTGCCACGAAATCAGTAGACCACGAATAAAATTGAATATTGAAATGGGGCGTCTATAAATTGATTGTAAAGAAAACTCCAAAACGGCCCTATGTGAAACCCCAAAGCGGCAGTGCAATTGGCTAGAATTGATGTATAGGCAACTAGGGATGAGTTGGCATGGGAAGACCACAATAGGCTATCAGGGGTGAAGTTCCTTTTGATGTAGTATTCTTTATTTGTGTTGGCTTTTGCGTTGTGAGCTGCAGCCACCACTGACTATGACTATGATGCTGATGACACTGAAAAACAAGCGCGTTCCTGGCCACAAATTCTCTTTCTGCCATCACGTCACAGCGAATGCAAGATACGCCATGACGATAACAATCACTCTGATGACCATGACGATATTGACGATAGTGAACACGGAAATATACTTGCTAGTGCAGTGGATGAGGCCTCTGTACGCTCTACTGTGCAATTCCTATGACTGCAAACAACGAAGAACCACCAGGGGAACGTATCCAGTCTTCGTTTTGCATTTTCAGGCTAAATTCGATACCACAAAGCAGTGTTAATAATGGCAAAATAAAATTGAAAACTCCACGCAACACACCAGTTTTCGTCAACATTGAATATAACTGCACATGGCTTGGCACTGATTTATATGCATGAGTGGGCAATTTTACGGATGATTTATGGTAACATGGAGCAGTCCCACTGCTTAGCCCACTCTTCATCACTCAGCTTTGTCAACATGCCGAGATTTCATATTATTTGTTTTTTTGTGTGTACGTGAGCTGCTCTTCAAAATGCACCTGGCTGCCATCATATGGCAAATATTGAGAAGAAATTGTGGTGTATATGGCTGTGATTGCGTGAGCAAAACCTGATTACTGGTTCGCTTCGTATGTTTTTCTGTAAGAAGCGTGTTCCTGATAACACTATACGGTATATAAAAGTGAATAATTCTATTGCGAAAAATTAAATTCTTTGGCTGTTCCTATCTACCTGTCATTCTATCTAGCCTGACACGCCTCGGCACGCTCATGAGTTCACACAACATGGTACATGTCAATATTGGTACAAAAATATAACAGATGCCTCACGAACACTGGTGATACTTGACCTCATAATTAACACGAAACACATGTACCAGAACCAATAAAATATTCGATAAATTAAACAGCACAATGCCGTATTGGTACTAGGCTATGACTTTGCGAACCACGTATTGATCGTCAAACATTTAAAGAAGACGTACTGCCTACCAAGCTGCTGAATTACGACGGCTGGTGCTTTTTTGGTGAAAGAATCTAGAGAAACACGCGTTTCAGCACTTCTACTTTCACACAAGACAGGGTGCTGGCAGGATGCCTACGAAGGGTGTTGCTTCGATTGCCATTGTTTTTTTCAGAAGTTCATTACCCCTATTGCATTGCTTCATATTACTCCACCAGTCGAGTATGATGAATAATATGTGCGCTGATAGTCAACATTCAGAGAATATATTGCTGATTTCAGCATTCACTGCCTTACAGAAAAAGCGCCATGGTATATTGTAACCTTCCGGTTAGCATATTTGTTAACATCTTGTACCTTTTTTTGTCTCATCTAGCTTGACTCACCACGCCACACCCCCCCCTCTCAAAAAAAAAACACCACGTGCGACAACAAACAACTCACGCCCAACCAACAACGAACATGAAAACGCCTGAAATCGATTTTCAAGTAGAATTTCTTTAGACTTCCCAGGAGGCGTTTGGGTGGAGTAAGACTTTTTGAAGGCAAAGACAAGAACCGAAGTCACCTTGTCTGCAGTGCACTATTGTTTTCGATGTGATACAATCTGTACCTCACGTTAGTTTGAAAAACAGTGAAATATTCGACGTCTTATCATTTACGGCGAAGTTCGCCAAGAACGACTTTAGTCGAATATTATGCCGTACAGTTGAATTGACAACTCAGTGTACGCTGCACATGACTGCCCTTCAGCTGAAAAACCACTTGTGTTTTTTTTTATTTTTTTTCACTGCATGTACCAACTAATCCCATTTCAATACTACCTTTTCATGGCGCTCGTCTTTTTGTTTCCTATTGCGTAACTGTCAAGAAAAGGAGGTTTCGAAAATACTTTTGCAGTTTAGCCACTGCGTTATAGCTTAGATATTAATATTTGAATGTAATATTCGAACCAATACTGATACCTTTAAAAAGGTTGATGTTTAGGTGTCCATGTAACTTACCGAGGAAGTTTATTTCATCTTCTGAATATCCCTGTCGCAGTAGCTGTGCTTATGTACTTGTAATTATTGTCCTAACAACGGAGGTGTGGGCGTTTGCCAAATACCATTGTTCAGGGCACACAAAGAGAAAGATCTGACGTAACCCCACTCAACAAAATTCTACCTAAAATAAATGAAAATAAAAATATTCGTCGTACAACGTGGATGCAGAGTTGTGTAATACAGTAGTTCACCGTTTATACTCATGGGAAGCTGCAGACTTTACGCGAGAGCACAATGTTCGGAAACAATATGCTCCCACTGATGACAAACACGCAAAACAAACCAGAACTTAGAAACCAATTCATTATGTGGAGAAGACTAGTCATGTAATTTAACAAACAGGTTCCACGGCGGAGGGCAAATTGGCATCAAAGGCCAAGTTGCGAAAGAGCTTCCAAACGTTCGAGCCGATGTTCAGAGTTTACCAAGAAACATCCAAGACGACAAAGACAATGAGGTTATGGGTACACGTCACTGCAGTACGCAATTTAAGAAAGGTATTTTACAAAGATCAAACCTATGCTCGTTTCTTTAAATACTATTCCAGTTTTACGCACAATTGCACTAGTGGAACAGCATTTTACTATTGGCAATAGAGGCCATGCAGAGCCTAAATCAAGGTCTTAAGATTTTTTCAATTCTTTGGAAATTGTTTGCTTCAGCTTTGAGGCTCCTAATGAGGCCTTCGACAATCCCTTAGAAACTTTTTTGTTATTCATAAAAAGTGAAAACGATGGTGGAGATAGATGTGGTGAAGTTATACTCACATTTTGCAAGCATGCAGAAGGAGACCGTCATCAAAGCACTTACTTTCGTAGCGCAAAGGGCCGTTTTTATATTTCAATAACAGCAGCGAACTTTTCACTCTTACGTTCCTTTAGTTCTTTCCGTGACGTCTTAGGGGAAGGCAGGACTTCCCGTGTATTACACATTTGTTCATCCGCTGCTTGCTAGATGCCACTTGAGGTTTGTGCACACAATTGGGCAAACTCCCAAGCCATGTAGAACTGGGTTGTAAGAACTATAGTAAAAGCCTACCTAATTTCAGTGCTTACGTATCCCAAATCCAAAATGTAAAATAACAATAGTGAGCCTTCCAGCTGGAAGACCTCCAATGTCCTAGATGGCTTCGAGCATACCATCTTCCGCAGATTACTTGACTAACCCAGATTGAGCAGCAAAAGGAAAGATATTGACGATGAGCTGCAAACAGCGTGGTTCGCATGCACGAATAAACAAATATAGTAAGTGTTGAAATAGTAGTGTTAGCAACGGACATATCGCAAAGCACCCAAGATTCTGTGGGATTTCATAGCTTACCTGGAAATGCTGTGCAATGCCGTCCACACTGTGCAAGTGCAACACCTTAATCGACTGTACGAAAATGAAAGCCATATAATACGAGTCTATAGGTTTCTTGCACAGTCTTCTTTCGACTCTATGGGCATAATACTTGGCATTAGCAAAATATTCAGATATATACCTTTCACAGAAGGAACATTTATGGGCTGCCTCACGGCCGTACTAAGCAAAAGTAAATAGATAGATGTGGCACTGATGAGAACATCTATTTGAAATGCGCTTGACGTAATAAATAAAAACTGGTTCATTAAAATACGAGAAACTATTGAAAATCTAGTAGCAATAAAGTTCAAGCGGTGAATACACATTCCTTGTGCCTGTGGGTCGTTGATGCGATTATTCCAAAGCTATTGGTTTCATTTGTATATTTTCGTGAAAGTTAACCTCAGCTGAGCACTTCGCAAAACTAACCGAGGTGCCTTCACCCTAAATAAATCATCGTATTTGCTTCTTCAGGAAATACAATTTGCTCACTGGTAAATTGACCCTAATTGTAGTCATGTGTTTGCTCTTGCGCAATTGATATTCAGCATTATCAAAATATCTTCTACCTTTTCTTTCTTACACTTTGTACTGCCTGACACAGAAATATATTGAGGTCCTTTAAAAGAAGTAGGTAAACCAGGACCTACACATGGTACATGCTGTTATAAATTAAGGTGTTAAACCTGTATGAATCATTCTCAAGGAGGCTCCTGACAACGTTAACTTCGATTTAGTTAGGTGAAGTTGCATCAGAACCTCCCTTCTTTTTTTTTTCTTCAGGGAATCAATGACGATAATATGCCGCCCCTTTCAGCACTAGAAATACTTGTTATCAACAAGTCCAACAAGAGTGGTTATTGTACTATTGAGGACGAAGTGGTAATGAAGGAGCTGCCACCCACTGTACGAATGTTTCATGAACACACTGGTTCTCCGGAGTGGAAGCCCAATTGGTAGCCGAAACACATCCCAGAGATATTCGTTTAGAGACGATGTGGCGCCATATCTGAAATAAGGCAACACTTGTGCTGATAATGACTTTTTTTCGGCTTGTGTATATTTGGCGTCCCACCGTACACCGCACCTTGTGGACTGCACAATGCCATGCAGTCAGCGTTGGATAAGGCTACGTTCTTTGCTTTCAAAGGACCCGATCAGTGGCTGTTCTCTCCTGCATAATGTGTAGGCCCGGCGTTGAGATGGTCTAACTGGAGTACATCAGGAGTTTGTGAGAGCCATCGCTCTCTTCTCGTTAAAATTTGCTAGACGCTCTCGGCACGTGAGTCTCTTAGACTTTATGAATATACAGAGTTTGTTATGCCATTAATCAAAGCTTTGTTGCTCAACAGATCTCAAGTGAAAGTTGTTACAGGCCACATCTACTCATCTTTCCCGTACCAAGTTGGTGGAGTTTAAAAGTGCAGGATGTACAAATCCACAAACTGCAATTACCTATTTTTGTTTGCTGAACCTCGCGTCATTCATCTAAAAAGTTCTCGTGAAAGTTGTTGGTCCTATCCAAAAAATATATTCTAAGACAGACTTACACTTAAAGGCTGTTGGTTCATTTTTGAAGTGATAAACAGATGTGTTCGTGATTACTTTTCTCAAACTCATGGCTTTTTGTCGCAATATTAAGAAACTTCACTTATCTGAAAACATTTTTAACGCAAAATATTGATTACACTAATAGTCGTACATAGCAAAATATTACATAGAAATATCAAAATAAAATATTTCAGTAGAATATCAGGAAACAGTTGCAGCAGAACAATTGCGGTAAACAGTTAAGCTTGAGAAATCTTATACGACGACTTTTCTTTATTATATACAAGCAAAATTTTGTACTCAAAAAGTCAGTCGTACTATTGGAATGTATATTCTTTAAAAGGGTGTGCGAAATTGAGATGTCTGCCACGTGGCCAAAAGTAATTGTTTCTCAAAATTCTCACAAATCTCTGTTTTTAATCCTAGAATCCAGCATACTTGTTTGGGGTACTTTTTTAATGAACGTCATTGTGACTGCGGCATTTGATGTGGTATAACGTATTATCGTCACATTCGCAAACTTACACAAGCCAATGCTGTCATAAACGTCCTGATGTTCCGCATATATTTTTCACATAGCGTTCACAAACTTGCAGCCGAAGCAGACTACAGACGAAGTATTACCTTCATTCTTAACTATAATAATGTGCTTCTCGGGAACATGATCGAACCGCTGAGGTATTCGGCAGCGCTATAAAAATATAGCGACCAAGAAACTGTGGCAAATTGGATCTAATAAACCGTGGCATCTTGTGCAAGATGTGTATCGTCTTTCCATGCATGAAAACAACAGAATTTACTTATGACCGAATTTTTATTTCAATGATCGATGCACCTGTATATGATGAACACTTAGACGCTTTTCTTTTTTTTCATGAAACAGCTAATTGTCAGTGTGCATCACATTGCTGTTTTTGTGCAGTCAAGAAACAAAAAAAACAAGAATGTATTCGCAATCATTTCAATTACAACAGCATACGAACTTATATCGAAGATATATATTGCTGCTTCTGTCTGGCATTCCACATGAAACATTCAATATGGTATACAAATGAAATTAAAGGTCGCACAGCTGCGGTGAATTAATCTTCAAAGTTCAAACTGCAAACTCCTGCACTCGATAAGAGATATCATAAGCAAGATGCCGTCTCCTATCAATCGTTTGGAATCGAGGCGTCAATGCTGCCAATGTCAATTTTTATTAACGCCCTCGTATTTAAGTTGTCAGTGCATGTAGCCTTCATTCCTGGGAATATATGAACAGTCAGTCACGTTTCGAGCGTACCTGAACACCGTGGTTCATAGTATTTGGATATGGGCCACATTTGTACTGAGTATATTTTATGAACGGCGTGGAGAAAAAAGACACATGAGGCACCAGATAGACCTAAGTCTTTCCACGGATCGACTGGCTACCATTTGCGGTGTGAAACCTGCTAATATGATATCCTGCATAAAACGGAGCTAAGCAGACCGACTTTGTGCTGGCTTGTCTTAAAATATCATGAGTGCATTGCCAGGACACGGTCAGCAACTACCGTTTATCGTTGACACCGACGCCACGAAAGGTTATCCAACCGAAAACGCGTACATGAAGCAGTATTAGACGCACTGGGTGGTCGCGGTAGAAACACACTTGCCATTAGGGATACATTTTCGAATTGCATCTGTCATACGTAGTATCCTTTTATGAGAACTGAATTGGGATTTACTATACGTGTGTCCTATGTTGAAGTAACAGTAACCACGCCTTTGAGTAATTTTTCATATTAGCTTAGAAATGTCTTTTGTTTAGCTTTTGAGATACTTTCACTGCAGAAAGAACGACGTTTTTTTTACGTAAATACAATGCTCATATCATCTTCTTGAATCATGGCTGATAAAATGTCGTTTTGACCTATTGCTGGTACATGTACAGCTCTGATAAAGAAAGTTGCAGATGTGAACAAGCTGCCGAAATTCAAAATATTTGCACCTGCTACGCTTCGCAGGCTAACTTCGAAAGCAAATAAGGCTAAACCAGAGCAAAAAGAGGTGTTCTGTATTGAGAACAGGTGACGTAATAGAATGAATACTACTGATTCATACGATTGAAAGCCTTGAAAAGCTGCGCTTCACTAGCCGTTACATGAAGGTAACGACCAGTGACTCTTGCCTGTACTTGAAGGCTTCTTCTACCTTTCCGTAGGTTTAGAACATCGGCCTTGTATTGTGATCTTCGGAGAAATTTGTTCTCTTAGAATGGTAGTCACAAGATCATCTACAAAAATATCTTCACGTTTCATTGTGACAGTAAAGTACCTAAAATATTCAACAAGAAAGAAGCATAAAGGGAATCGCGAAAAATCTCTAGATATGTAGATTCTGTTCGAACTCTGTGAAGTCTCTTGTGTCAAGCACATTTGGACTTGGTTTTGTTCGGAAAGCGCGATAAATGCCTCCTTGTGACGCCCGATTTGTTGTAAGTGGCTCATGATTTTTTCGTCACCTCTGTTGGCCTTATCAAACTTACTAGGTTCTTCCATATCTCTTCTAAGCGTTGATTGTTTCCCTTTGGATGTGTCATTTATGCTTGTGAAAAGGTGTACCTGCAAATGAACCACGTGTAACCCGTATGTACATTTTTTTTTCACTGATTGGCAACACATGGTAGTGAAGTAGTGCACGCCCACTTTTTTCAAGATTGTTAAACGCTTTGTACCCTCGGGACATCAGCTTTGCAGCCAATCTTTCGACGCACCACGCTCGGCATTATGGCCTAAATTTCATGTTCGCTGTCAATCCGTTTCTCCCGTTGTAGGGCCAGCCTGCCTCAGTGAATATGAATGGTTCCCTCAATAGACGTGCTTTTTGCATGTTTGATTGTAGCACGCCCGAGTTACAGTGTTATTGAATTTTTTCTTACACAGTTTTGTTGTTCTCATCCTATTTACATAAACATGTTTCCCCCTTTTGTTAATGAACGTACGACCGAGCGAAAAAATTAAAGAGGAACAAGCGCTAGACACTAAAATATGGCTTTATTTGCAGTGGCTCATATTTTAAAGGTTTCCAAAACTGTGTTTTTATTCCTCGCTTGTATTGTTGCTAAAACAAGATGAGCGAGGAATAAGATGAGCGAGGAGATGAGGTGCGTTGAGTTTCAGAAAACCGATCAAGACTCAAAGCAACTTACACCACTATATGTGTTCTATTTTATTTACGCGTCTGTATCGTGGTTTCTCACTGTGGGTACATAATTATCTTTTTTAGATGTGGTTTCAATATTTTGAGCATCAGCGCTCAATAAAACGAATGGTACATAAAGAACGAGAACATAGCAGAGTATTCAGAGAACAAAGGCTTATTAATTGCCTAATAAAACGCGTTACTGGTCGAGTTGGTGGGTTGTCTGAAAATTTAAAGCAGAGTGAAAAACAAACTACAAACAATAAACAGGCAGACACGCCCGTCATATCTTGTAGCTTGTGTCCTGTCCTTACGCGCTCTGCTTTTTTGTTATAATGAGTGCATGGTGGAAATAACTAAAAATAAATGGGCGTATATGGGGTGCCTATCAAGAAGGGGACATAAATACTTGTCAATAATAGTAATAAAGGAGGTACAAGGGAAAGGCAGGAATCCGCCATGGCGGTGCAGTTGTTATGGTACTTGACCTGCAGCCCGCGAATGTCGTAGGATTGATTCCAAAACGCGGCGGGTATATTTTACATGGAGGCGAAAAAGCCTCACGCTCACATACCTAAGTTGGGATGGAGGATAAACTTTTAGACCCCGGTTAGTTTTGATTTCTGGTGATCTTCATGAATTATATTTCCTGTCATAATCATCATCGCTTTGAGAGAACAAACTCTAATGAATATTGTGGCGTTAGGTGCAATATTCGTCACGTAGCAAGGCGTGTGACGGAAAGAAGCTGGAGACAGTGAGGAAAACAAAAGGAAGTTACATTGGACAAAAAAACTGTTGCACATACAGTACTATAAGTCGTACACGCACGCGGTTCACACACAAAAGAAAAGAGTAAACAGTATCACAGCCTGTGCCGTAGCCCGGTGCCTTGAAGTGGGACCCGTTGCGTGCTCAAATGCAGTCGTCGCTTCGGTGCCAGGTCAGCATACCACTGCAGAGGGAATCACCAGGTCTAGGTGTAGTCGCACACTGTCAGTGAAGTCGGCTCGCTCGACGCGGTTGGCAGCTCTGATCTTTTCGAGGGTGCTCGCCGTAACGGGGATGTCTACAGGACCACTCACCCAGAACTCGTGCCTGGCCACGCCGACACGCCGTGCCCCAAGAACGTCAATGGCTCGAGGACAGGAACCCGGCCTTTCGAACATCGTGCGTAGTTGCGGGTTTGCCCTAGGCTCCCTTGCGTCATCTTGTCAGCGTCCGAACAGCTTCGTTCTCCACGAGCGTCTCCTCTTCTTTCTTCAATGGGTGTGCTGCAATGCCCCTTCATTCTTCTCATCTTCCAGGTGATGTGGCGCTGTCGTCTGCTATGCTCGCATTTTTTAAGCTACTACATCACATCACCCCCCACTTAAGAAAGTTCTTCCGGTAGAAGAACTTGAGGGCGCAGGGGGCACGTTGGTTCGCAGACAGAAACACACATAAGCACCACTGCACACTGTAGCAGTTCCGAGCCCCACACACTGGGCACGTTCGGTCACAAAAGTACACACCGGAAAAAAATAGCAACAAGTCACAGAACTAAAGCGTCATGATGCTTGTATCACGCTGTAAAGTTCCCATTCACAATGCTATTAATACCACTGAGCAACAATTTTTTTATGCAGACGTTGCTCACGGACTTTGTAAACGGCTCATGTAATCTGCACCTATATTGTCGCTGCCTTTTATATACTCGACCGAGGAGTCGTACTTCGTAAGAATGCGGCTCCACCGTAACACGCGGCTGTTCACATGCTTGGCCGACTTGGTGTACACAAGCGGTTCGTGGTCACTCTGTAGAATTAATGTGCGTCCAAATAGGTACATATGAAATTTCCGAGCCGCCCACGTAAGAGCCTCTTGCTCTACTGTAGCGTAAGCAGCTTCACGTGGTTGTAGTCTACAGCTTGCGTATGACACTAGATACAGTATTCGTTCGTGACGCTGCTTGAGTATGGCACCTACACTTCTCGATGATGCATCGGTGCGGAGTACAAACGGTTTTGAAAAATCAGGTGCTTTTAGAATGGGTGGCGTAGATAGCAAAACCTTGAGTCCATCAAAAGACTTCTGTTCTTGTTCTCCCCAGAGGACTTTGTTTGGGGCTCTCTTCTTGGTCAATTCGGTCAATGGGTAAGAAACTTCAGAGTAGTTGTGCACGAAATTTCTGTAATAACCTGTAAGGCGCAAGAACGAGCGTACTTCTTTTTTAGTTTGTGGACGCTCCGCAGGCTGTATTTTGTCGAGCGTTTTGACCTGCGGTCGAATAACGCCTTGCCCTACGAAAAGACCGAGAAATTTGACTGACTCTTGACCAATCTCACTCTTTGTTGGCCGAATGGTCAAACCAGTGCCGCGAACTTGCTTGAGAAAAGACTCAAGTATAGCTATACGTTCAGCCCATGTTTCAGTAGCAATGAGCACATTGTCCAAGTAGTAATAAACGTGCGGTATGCCTGCTACCACTTTCCTCATGAGGCGGTTAAACAGAGCTGGGGTGGTTTTAATACCAAACGGCATGAATCTAAATTGATACAGTCCTGATTTTGTCGAAAAAGCAGTCATTGGTTTAGAGCCTTGTTCCATGGGAACCTGCCAGTAGCCCTTAGCGAAGTCAAACTCTGAAAGGTATTTTGCTTGTCAAAGTTCACCAAACGTGATGTCTACATGGGGTATAGGCTCGTTATCATTGACTATCATCTTGTTGTCTGAAATCGATGCACAAACGCATCGTTCCATTCTTCTTCTTCACAACTACTATAGGTGAACTGTAAGCAGACTCTGATGGTTCTATGAAGCCTTGTCGCAGCATGTCTGCTATTTCTTTCTGTACCACTTCTTGAATAGCGAATGGCATGGGGTATGGCCGTATGCTTACGGGTTTATCCATGGTCAATCATAGCTTGCATTATATGAGGTGCGTTTTGCCAGGAACATTCGTAAATACGTTGTCGTGCCTGGTCAATAAGTTGGTCACTTGTACGGTCTGGGAGACCCCGATATGCTTACGTAGGCAGACGGTTCCTTTCGTTGAAATAGTACGCATGGTAGCTCGTCACTTTCGGTGTCATCCGCCAGGAAAACAGCTAATGCTTCAAGCGATGGTGCAGGTAGCCGTTCCTCATACTTTTTCAGTACGTTTATATGGAATAGCGTGCTTTTGGTACCGAGGTCTATTAAATAATCGACATCGATTCTCTTCTCAAGGACATTGAAGAGTCCTTTCAACATAAGAACCAATTTGTTGGTATCCGATGGAAGCAGAAGCAGAACCTTGTCTACAGGGAATAATTGACGTGGTCTGGCCTTTTGGTCATAATGCTTCTTGTGTACTATCTTCCCTTTCTGAAGGTCCTCTTTGGCTAAACGGCAGGTGTCTTCAAGACGATTCTGCAGTTCGACTACGTACCTGTAGGATGTTTTTACATCATCATCAAGGTGATTAGTGGCCCATAATTCTTTCAATATCGCCAGGAGACCTCTGACGTAACAGCCGGAGAGCAAGTCGAATGGGGAGAAGCCTAATCTCGACTGGGGAACTTCGCGATAAGCAAACAATAAGGGCGCCATGTACCGGTCCCATTTCTTCAGACACTCCTGACGCATTCTTCTTATCATTTGTTTCAGGGTGCTGTTGAACCTCTCTACAAGGCCATTAGCCATGGGATGATATGGGCTTGTTGGCTATTGTTTGAAGGAGAGAAGTCGGCTTTGCGCCTTCATTAGGCGTGACGAGCACGACGTGCCTCTGTCACTGATTATTTCTCGTGGGACACCTGCACGAGAAAACATCTCCAGAAGTGCCTCAGCGACTTTCTCCATCTCGATGTTTGGCAGTGCTACAGCATCGGGATAACGCGTTGCCATGTCCACCATTGTCAGTACGTACTTGTTTCCGCGCTCTGACATCCTTGATATTGAACCCACAACAATAATGGCTACTCTCTTGAACGGGTTTCAATTATATGAGTGTTGCCGAGAGGTACGCGACCCACCAAGTGCTTGGGAATAGTCCTTTCACATATATCACACGATTTCACAAATCGTGTGATGTCTGATCAAATCCCTGGCCAGTAGAACTCTTCGAGTACCCAGTCTGTAGTTCCCAAGACAACATCACATAAAGAAGTATCTATACAAAGGGCTCGAGTTTTGCCAGTGAAGAAAGGTAAAAAAATTCCCACGTGTGCTTCAGGCAGCTTCATCAACAGATTCTGAGAAGAGCCTGCACCACTAGTGTATCACAGGTAATACAACAGTCCATCTAAGAGGTAAATTGAGGAAATCTTTCCAGTCAGCTTGCTATCCGCCACAAGAGACCTTTTGACAATGGTTGAATCGCAGCCAGTATCTCGCAGTACTGTTCGGGATATCCTTCAATTACACCTTCGCCCGTGGGTATCGACTTTTCCTCAGCTTTGCTGGGTGCGTTTCCGCGCACTCCAAACTATAAGAAACACAAACGAAACCCTGCGACTATGAAATAATTATCTTTGCTCCATCTTTTTGTTCAAAAGAGCATGAGGTCTTCTCAACACTGTTGGCCTTTTTGGAGCAGTCAGGTGTTTTATGCCCAGTGCGGCGACATTTTCCTTAAAAGGGTGACTTTGTACCTGGACCCTTTGTGTTGGTCCAGCATTCAGCTGCTCTGTGACCCTTGTTGTTGCAAAGAAAGCACTGTGGAATCACTTCATTGTCTTGCCACTCAGACGTTCGAGTTTGAACTGGAGGCTTGCTCAGGATATCACCCTTACATTTGCCAAGGTTAATCATCCCCTGGGCCTCGAAATAGTGGTCTGTAGCCTCCGCAAGTGTTTCAAGGCTTTCACAGTTTTTTTCTTTAAGAAACACAGTGAGTTTCTCATGGCATTGTGCGAGAAAGTGCTCCGAGACAATTGTTTCTTGCAGAGCATCGTAAGTCTTGTCTGTCTTGGCCATTTTTTGCCAATGGTCAAATTAACCTAATAGACGCCCGGCAAACTGCGTGCACGTTTCAGAATTATCTGGTTTGGCTGATCGAAGTTTTGTCCCATAGTCTTCTTCTGTGAACCCAAAGCGTTGTAGTAGCGTTTTCTTCAACGGTACGTAGTCTGTGGCATGTTTAGGTGTCATCCTACCAACTACACTCAAGGCTTCTCTGGTCAAGCAAAGGCTTAGTGATACGACCCATTCGTCTCGCGGATAGTCTTGACTAACAGCGACGTGCTCAAATTGCTGTATCTATGCGCCCAGCACATCGCGTTCCTTGTTAAAGGCTCGGATGAGTGTATGTGGACTTCGGTAGCTCTGCGTGGTGCCTACGGGCGCACCCTCGGTAAGCTTCCTAATAGTTGTGCTAGCTGCTGTCGCACCTAACTGATGCAACCTTAGCTTCAGCTCAAGAGCTTCTTCTCTGCTTTCAATCTAGCGACTGCCTCTGCTTCGGCTTCTTTCGCGGCATTTCCTTCCGCCAGACGAGCGTCACGTGTCTCTTTTTCGCGTGCGCGTCTTGGTCCATCCAATCTTTCAGTGCTGAACCACTTAACCACAATTCCTTTCCGGTTGCCGCCAGCTTATCTGCCTCCATCTTCGACCGTCACACACACATATGCGATGTGATGCTCTTCTTAGAAGTAACAAAAGTAGTCCTGTCGTGGACGCCAGATATGTCCTGGTTAAGTTCGTCACGTAGCGAAGCGTGTGACGCGAGAAAAGTGGAGACAGTGAGGAAAAGAAAAGGAATTTATATTGGACATAAATCTATTACACATACAGTACTATAGGTCGTACACGCACGTGGTTCACACACAAAAGAAAAAAGCAAACAGTCTCACAGCCTGTGCCGTAGCCCGGTGCCTTGAAGTGGGACCTGTTGCATGCTCGAATGCAGTCGTCGCTTCGGTGCCACGTCAGCATACCATTGTAGAGAGAATCACCAGGTCTAGGTGTAGTCGCACACTGTCAGTGAAGTCGGCTCGCTGGACGTGGTCGGCAGCTCCGGTCTTTTCGAGGGTGCTCATCGTACTGGAGATGTCCGCAGGACCACTCACCAAGAACTCGTGCCTGGCCACGCCTACACGCCGTGCCCCAAGAACGTCAATGGCTCGAGGACAGGAACCCGGCCTTTCCAACTTCGCGCGTAGTTGCGGGTTCATCCTAGGCTCCCTTGCATCGTCTTGTCGGCGTCCGAACAGCTTCGTTCTCCGTGAGCGAAGTTCTCCGTGAGCTTCGTTCTCCTCTTCTTTCTTCAATGGGCGCGCAGCAATGCCCCTTCATTCTTGTCATCTTCCAGGTGATGCGGCGCGGTCGTCTGCTATGCTCGCATTTTTTAAGATACTACATCACTTCATATAATTGTCGTAACACGTGTGAAAGTTTGTGTTTCTGGGAGGAAAATCGAGGACAACGGCATAACAGATCGGAGCCACTGACTTAGAATTCACACTGTTGGTCACTTTGATAGGGTTGTATATGTTTTTGTGAACGTAACCCCCAACCCAAGACGACAAAGAAGCGAACATTCAGATATGCGATGTCCAAATGGTTGTCAAAGTTCCCGTTGAGGGTTTATTATATGGAGTCTTGTATGTTTCATTTTCAGGGGTTCTTCATCAGCAAACGCACCGTAATTAACGTAAATGTGAGGTGGGTAAAATAATCGGTAGACAAAATATACACGACTACGCATACAAATGAAAGAAACACGGAAAAATACGAATGGAAACAAAAGAGAACACCAGCGCTGTATCGCATTCCCACATGGTCTCTTAGTTTGATTCGTTTCAAGCTGAAGGCAAAGTTGGTAATTTACAGTCGGCTTTTGGGAGCGAAACACCGGCTGTTGAATGAGCAGTGACGAGAAAAACTCAAAACAACGGGTTCATTAAAAGCCGATGCCAGTTTAATGCTTCTTATTAAGATATTTCACTCAATAGACTTCTTTGTAATTATTATTGTGGTGCTCCAGGGAACGAAACCTTATCAGCACGTTACAGATTGGACAATTCACAGAAGATGTGACTTATGCAAGGAGACTGAACAAATATAGATCTTGTTATGTAGACTTTCTTTATCAAAATCACATGTTCTATACAGCACACAATGATGCAGAATCCTTATTTACGAAACCTGAGCTGCCAATGCACATTTGACAGGGTGACCTGCTAGTTTGTTGGGTTCAGTTGTCAATATGCCTTGATTGTAGCTTAAGCTGTGAATATTGTTAAATCGTAAGTGGCGTTCAGCTTGTAAAAACGAAAGTATGAAAAAAAAATTGTCCGTAATATTGAGCATAGGCGTCTTCAAGCATTGGTGTCTAAATTTTTGCCTTTCTGTTTCTGACTTTTCGTATTTTTAATAATAACTTTCCTCTAGCAAGCACGGCCGTGAACGTGACGCATCAAGATAGGTAACTACGGTACACATGCTCTTGGAGAAAGGGCGACACGCATTGAAAATTTTCTTTTTAATTGGGCGTTTCTAGCATCTCTAATTTTGATGAAAAATATATACAACAATTTATAGGCAATAGCAGAGATAGCATACGAATCATTGTTTATATTCCTGTTAAGGAGGTGACATTTTAGTGCCCTTAATTGATTCAAGTTATTTCACTTTCAGTGGATGACTGGCGGATATACGCATGAACTGATTACAAACGGTTTCTGTTCGTCTTTAGCTGGACAAAAAACAAGTATTCGCGAAGTTTGTTCATTATTTTTTTTCATTTTTATTGACATCTTGTACCGAAACATATCCAACTGTCGGGGAAAATATGAAAACTGATCTCAAGCAACAAAGATGTCTTTTTCGTAAAACCTAATGCAGAATTGAGATATGAAGCAGACAGTCATAAAAAATGAGGCGCTATTTTAAAGGTATTTGAGGCAACTTTGTTGAACGCGCTGGGCGTTGAAATTATTTGGCTGCCTAGCTTGTGCAGGAAACTTTCTTTTTGACAGAAGATATGCTGGCGCTGAGGACGGCAAGCTGAAGGCAGTGTGCAGCGTACTTTACAAGAAAGACCTTAAATGCATTTCCACGTCATATAAGCAAAACAATGCAATTGCATTTACTGCAGCACTGCTTAAGCTAGAATTATGCAGTCTTAATAACGTTAAACCTAGGTATAGCAGTAGCGCCACGTTGGAGACGCGTGTATAACAGCGACAGGACAGAGTTCTCTCATTGCTGCAGACAATGTTACATTCAGCGTGTATAAAAGAATGAAGCTTTTACTAAGCGAACAAGCTGTATCAAATAAGAAGCATTTCTATGCGTACTGCAGAAAATTTGAGTGCTTTAGTATAAACATATTCATATATTTGTCTATCTGTCCGCCTACGTGCAGACGTTCTGGAGATGGGTTATATAAAAGATGTGCGACTGTTCAACGTACATTCCTGTGCGTATAACATTTGTACATATGTTTAGTGCAGTTTAGTAAGGTTAAAAAGATTACACCATACCACAGTCCCCTTCCCTCGGCATGCTTTGCGTGTTATCAATCACCTCAATACCTCAGACTTGGATAAACTATTTTAGATTCGCCTCTAGGAGACGCACAAATGGCACTGTCTCTCGCATGTGAGAACACGTTCTCGCGAGGTTTTCTTGAGCGAGTGGGATGTGGGATGACAGGAGACACATTTACGTGCTCCGGTGACAAAGCACGCCAGCAGCCTAAGCAAATGAGGTGCTTTGCACCTAAACCATGACCCACCAGACACAGCTACGCGTTCAGGGAATGCGTAAGCAGCATAATTTTGGTCATTATCAACAGCCTAATCACGCCATATGTTCCTCCAATATCCAGTCTTGTGCAGGCAGCGGTTATTTTATTCCTGAAAACTTCGTTATCATCTAGCTTTTTATCTTGCCTTTGCGTACCAGCCTTCTCTTGGCATCCTGTCCATCAAGCTTTATCCGAAATATTTCCCTCGCCATCACGCTGTCTTGCCTGCCCATTCCCAGTCAGTATTCTTAGTTTTGACCAAAATGATTTCAATATTATTCTTTTCTTGGCCCGCTTTTCTCTCCTATCTAGCTGCATTGTCTAAAATAAAGCATAGCTTAACCATTGCATGATTTCATGACGTTTAATTTGGTTCGAGAAGCCGAAGTTCAATTTCCATTTTGATTTTTTATTTGTTTATACAGCGCTGCTGCCAAATTGGTACGTAGTCTTAATGAAAATACCAGCAGCATTGAATGAAAACAAAAACAACTGAGATAAAGAAAAGAACTCGGGACAGCATCTTTCATGTCCCCTTTTCTTTTTTTTCTCCGTTGCTTCTGCTTTCTTCTGGTGTTGCTGGCATTCCCACCAATAATATGAACTGTTCCTTGAGCTGCTGCACATTTCGGGCCACTCTGCATACCCACTGCTTCTCGATAAAGCTTCAAGACACTGAGCTTGTTTATTGAAGACGGAATACCACTTTTGTTATGCAAGCGTCGGCGACGAACGACTACGCTGATATCATAGAAAACAAATTTATTCCTTAAATACTTCTCTATTGATTCTGACATGTTCATTGCCTAGCACATTTACCATCGGAGAAGACTCATACAGCACTGACAAAGGGTACTGTCAATGTTATGCCATCTAGAAGAGAGCATACTCGTTGTTTCATAGAAAAAAAGTTTGCACTGCTTCTGCTGTGCTATGAAAACAACCTTCTAGTTTCGGCAAACTCATGCTGTGTTGATATTACACATTGCTCACCTTCTGAAGGTAATTTGTGCTGCCAGCATAGATTGTAACGCAACTCAAAACACCCCGTGAACCTCAGAGCAAGCTCTAATTTCACTCACTTTGTGGATATGATGGTGATATTTTTTTAAATGTTGTCAGTAGCTCTTAACTTATAGTGGCAATTTTATCAAACTGCTGCATTCACTGCCCATGCCCATTTTTTTCTAATTGAAACCAATATTATCATTGCCACTCGCTTGTTCCCACAACCACGCTGCTCTTTTGTCTGGAGGTTAAAGTTGTTGTTGTTTTTCTATTGCTCTCATAAGGAAGCTGACAGCAGAGTTTGCAGAATTATGAGATCTTCTATACCTTCAACCCCAAATAGGATAACTACAAGTTATAGGACAGTAGCCTTCAGGACCAAATGGAAAATGAATTGATCAATAGAATGTGTGTATACCCTGGCATCATGCAGGGTGTGAAGATGGTTCAAAAGGTATGACGAAATGGTCATACGAGAATAAAGTCTCATTGTTGCACAAACTAAGGATGACAGAAAGTGAGACTTGACAGGCAAAGTAATCAGTTAGTGGTCAGATGGAATGTACAATACATCAAAATTCTGCTTCGAAACACATACTCAGCTTCAGAGCACCAACGTAAAATAATAATCTGACAACTATGAAACGTCCACTTAAAGTCACAGGTACAGTTGTTATACATAACACTGGACAGCTTTGTCTGGATGAGAAATCCGAACTAAGAATTATCACAGTTGAGAGCATCAAATACGAAAGATGAAATAAAGCTGTGGAGCTCTCGAAGGCAATGAAGAGAAGTATTGTAGCTAACAGAAAAAGATATGAAAAGTTAATTTAAATGGCCGCCAATTCACAAACTGAATGGTGCTGGTGCAGCAAAGCTAGGTCTTAAGATTCATAATGTCAGCGTTGAAGTTGCCGACTAGTATAGAGGATGGAAGAATAGACGGAGAGATGAACGAACGAACGAATAGACAGATACACGGACGAACAGATAGTTGTACAGAAGAACAGAGAGAAAAACGGATAAATGCATGGATGCACGGACGGATGGACAGACGAGCGCTGATTAAATTGACGGACAAAAAAGATGAACTTAGGAATAGATGATTTAATAGACGGACGAATGGACAGGTATGCCGCAGTTACATGGAGAGTGTGGTTCATAATCCATACGTGCTGTGGGCGCTCTATGTACGGTATAGAAGAACGGACGACTGGGACTTACAACGGCGGCTACGACGGACATTGTGCGAGCCTTGAGGAGGCTTCGCTCTAAACTGCTGTAAATAACAAATAATAAAAGTGAAAAAAGGGCACTGGGCATAAGCAAGGTCCCACCATATCCTCCGAGTGAATGGGGATGAGTGCCCATTCGTCCGTCTCTCTGTGTGTCTGTCCGTGAGCCTGTCTGTGTGTCCGTCTGTGTGTGTGTCTGTATGTCCGTTTATGTGTCTGCTTGTATTTGTCTGTCTGTTGATGCTCTGTCGGTCCGTCCGTCTGTCTATCTGTCTTTCTGTCCGACTGTGCGTCTGTTTATCTGCCCGTCTGTCCGTTCGTCCCTCTGTCTGTCTGTCTGTCTGTCTGTCTGTCTGTCTGTCTGTCTGCTTGTCTGTATGTGTCTGTCTGTGTCTGTCTGTGTCTGTCTGTCTGTCTGGCTAGTTATGCCTGACACAGGACAAGGTTATACTAAGAGGAGGTTTGCCCCTAAAAGACAGGTGTCTGAACCATGAGATAAGAAACACAACCTCCCTAGCAATTCGCATGGGGTAAAAAAGGTGAATAAATGGCAATGAGCCGGACACGTAGCACGTAGAGAGGGTAATTGCTGGTCGTTTGGTAACTCACTATATTCCCATAGAAGGCAACTGCACGAATGGCAGACAGAAAGTTAGGTGGGCTGATGAGCATAAAACGTTTGCAGGCATAACGCAGCATTAGAAAGCATGAGACCGAGCTGATTGGCGGATCATGGGATAAGATTTTTTCCTGCAGTGAGCGTAGTCAAGCTGATCACGATGATGATATAGGATAGCTGAGTAAATAGGAAAGAAATCTGCGCATAAGCAGGGGCAAAGCGGAAGATAATGTAAGATCGCGTTATCCAAGAACAATCAAACATCTCAGCGGTAATGACAAGAGGTATATGTTAGCCTTGCAGGATATGTGAAGAGGCAAAGCTTGGATAAAACAACAGGAAATCTGACGAAGCATATTGGAGAGATTGTCGGATGAAAACTGGCCCCCGTAAATACGAAGGGTGTGTTGAAGGCCAGGGTAACAGAATTTAGGAATATAGCAAAATTCACCTTATCAAACAAACGTGAAAAACAGACGTGGACAGCTAGAAAGAGAGAGAGAGATAGCAATTAACGTGCATTTGGTTAATGAAGAATGAAGAACAGAATAATTTTAAGGTCTTGATATGCTTTGATAGGTACAATTCATGGAATGGAATAAAAAACATTGATGCTAAGAAAAGCAAAGCGGATGTATTTGGAAGTAATTGCAGTGTAAATGTGAAGAAAGAAAAGTGGCTATTGTGGTATCTCTCCACTGTTTAAAATTTTCCACTAGAGTGCGCATTCGTGAAAGCCTTTTTACACGACCCATGCTTCTCCATTCACCTAGGTGGCCAGCCAGTTAGACAAGATTTGTTTCTACTGCAGGTGTCCTGCAAGGATATGTGTTCGTACCACTTCATTCAACGTGGCCCTCCTTCCACTGACATTCAAGCTCGAGGTAATACACCACGCAAATTATCTATGTGAATGTACACGACAACACTTTTGGGACAGTGCACCCTGAAATCAGCAATAAAGAGCAAGCTCTGCAAGAGGCACTCGATGTAACTCACACCTGGTGCACCCAGATTGGTCTCGAAATGTCCAAAGATAAAACAAAGTTCATGTCGGTTGTAAACAAGTATGGACGTCGTAGGCTGGGAGTCCAGTTTCTACAGTTATTTTAAATGAGCAGCCACTACACGAAGCCTGAAATATCCACGTTCTTGGCCTGGCAATTTTGTTTATTTTAATTATTCTTTATTTTATTGATACTGTAAGCCTTAAGAGGCTCATCAGGAGTGGGAAGAAATTATACAGATTGTAATCTTCACATTAGACCACAAAAAGAAGAATGAACAGTACAGACTACTCTAAACAAATACAAACTACAACTGTACGACTAGTCGAAGAACCAAGAAATAAAACAGAATAAAACACCACAGGCTAACAGGGAAGAGTGCATATTAGACACAGATCTGAGAATTGAAACATCAAGTGGCATAAAAATCAAAACGTACATTCAATGAAAAGTTGCGCCATTATTCTACAACGCTGCAACTTACTGATCCAAAAAATTTTCAAGATTGGCAGCGAATGATTCGAGAGATTCTGAGGACACTATATCACGTGGCAGGTTATTCCATATTTCTATTACTGACGGAAAGTAGGAATACTTAAATGAATTTCAACGGGAGATGAAAGGCCTGATACTCTTGTCGTGGTTTGTTCTAGCGGAGCGCTGATATGGTGGTTTCAAGTACTCGTGTTTGTTGATGTTAATGTTGTCATGATAAAGCAGATAAAGAAATTTTAATGCAGCTATGCGTCGCCGGATTGCCAGTGTTTGAATGCTTGCCCTAGTGCGGAGCGCGGTTATGTTGACATCTCGAGAATACTAAAAATACACAAATCGGAGCGCTTTATTTTGTATTCCCTCAAGCTGGTTAAGAAGGTAGGTTTGATGCGGATTCCAGATTACACTGCCGTATTCGAGGATTGGTCGTACAAGGCATTTATATCTTGTTAGTCTAACTTTGGAAGGGGCTAGAGCGAGTTTCCTGCGAAGATATCCCAGCTGTCTGTACGCTTTTGTGCACGTGTGGTTAATGTGAACATCCCCTTTTAATGTGTTTGTGATGGTAACGCCCAAATATTTCACCGAAGCGGCCTCTGCTACGTGTAGTCCATTTAAATGATACGCAAATTTTAAGGGTGCTCTCTTTCGAAAGGGTTATATGCATATACGAGGTTTTTCCTACGTTTATTTCCATTCCCCATTCTTGACACCATCTTGAAATGTTAGTTAGAGAGGTATTAAGCCGTAACTGATCGTCGATCGCTCGTACTGTGGTATAAATGACACAGTAATCAGCAAACAGTCTAACTGCGACGTCAGGTTCAACATGACAATGAATGTCATTAACGAAAATTAGGAAAAGAATCGGGCCTAGCACAGACCCTTGTGGGACCCCCGAGTAAACGTCTAACTCTTCAGATTCAGCGTCGTTTACTTTAACGTGCTGACTGTGGTTTGAGAGGTAGGCGGCTATCCAGTGTACTATGTTGGTTTCAATCCGGATAATCTTCAGCTTGTCAATTAGTTTTTGATGGGGCACCTTATCAAATGCTTTGGAGAAATGTATGAATATTGCGTCACATTGAAGTCTTGAGTTAATTACGGTAGCAAAGCCATGTGCTATTTCGAAAAGTTGGGTTATGGTAGAGAGCCCTTTTTGAAAGCCATGTTGTTTGGAATAAAGTAGGTTGTTATCTTCTAAGTAAGTGGTGATTGCCTTGTTGACTATATGCTCCATTAGCTTGCAACAAGAACTAGTCAGTTAAATCGGCCTATAATTGGTCACAAGTAATTTGTTACCACCTTTATGAATAGGAAGGACCCTGGCACGCAGCCAGTCCGTCGGCAGTGTGGCTGTTAGAAGCGATGATATGAACATTGCATGTAGAAAGGGATTTATTTGTTCTGCGTAGCGCCGTAGAAACGCATTTGAAAGATCGTCAGGGCCTGAACGTTTCTTGACGCTAATCTGCAGCAACAAGTTAAGTATTCCATCATGAGTTATGACTAGTTCCGACATTGATAACGCAGAATCTAACACAGTTTTGTTTTGAGCAGACGCAGAAGTGCGTGTAAAAACCGACTGAAAGTACCTGTTAAACGTGTTGGCAATAGTGAGAGCTTCATCCGTAATAGTCCCGTTGGTATCGATTTGAGTAACGTGGTCCGCGGGCTTGGATAGATAGCGCCAAAACTTTGTGGATGCTGTGTCATGAAACTTGTTATTGTCGTTGAAAAGAAAACGTCTCTTGCGTTCCTAATAGATGCCTTTAGCTCATCCGAAAGTCGGCGGATATCGTCAGGATTACGTTTCTTCTTTCGCATTCTTTGCAGCCTTCTTTTCAGGTGGATCACACCACGCGTAATCCACAGGTTTCTGCGTTTTGTACGTTTGAGTCGCGTGGGTACGAATTTTTTCTCACAATATTTTATTATATCTTTTAGTTTAAGCCCCAGATTATTCACTGTATGGTGATTTTTAATGGAAAACGTTTCTAACGCTACTTCGAGGTAGTCAATAATGCTGACATCATCAGCTCTATTGTAGTTTTTAACAGCTACACGTGATTTAGAAACTGGTACGCTGTGACCGATAGTGATTGTTAGAAGAACAAGTTTATGATCTGATATGCCCTCTTCTAGTGTGACATCAGCTGTTAGATGGTTAGAGATAAATGCAAGGTCTAGTATCGAAAGCGTATGCCCCTGAATGCGCGTTGGTTCTGTGACAAGCTGAGATAATGAAAAATTAAATGCTATGTTCAAAAGCAGCTCAGAACTAGAAACATCTCTACTACCAGCTGTCAGTGTATTCCAGTCAATAGTGGGCAAATTAAAATCCCCGGCAAGAATTAACTTAGTATGGTCTTTCAACTTGCCATGAAGGAAGTCGTGAATTTTTATGATTTATTCGTAAGATGCGTTTGGCTTCCTCTAAATACCACCAATCAGCACGGGCGATTCATGGGCATATACAGTGCACCACACACTTTCATGGTCTGGAATGCCTTGCTCTTTTCGAAACGATAAACCCTTACGCACTGCGATAGCGACTCCACCGCCGCGACTATCGCGGTCGGTGCGTATAAGAGAATAGGATGGAGGAACTATTTCTGAATCATGAATATCGCCGTCTAGCCATGTTTCGTTTATGCACACAACGTCAGGAGAATGAATGAGCTGTATATCTTCTAGTTTTGCAACTTTATTCACAATATTCCTTGCATTAAAACCTAATAACGACAGTGAATTCACAACCCGTACTCCTCATGTGTTGTGGTCCTTGGAGTTCCCACCGCCGCCGTGACGCACACTGTTCAAAGGCAGTCTGCATTTTTGTTCATCATTCCATAGGTACAGTTGGTCGTTCACTTTGAGCTTATCGTATAGTAGTGTTACCTTATCGCCCGCATCGCGCTCTGCTTTAGAAGACTGCCAAAGTTTACTGCGCACTTCACGTACTGAGGCCGAGAAGTCTTCCGATATAGATATCGAGCTATTTTTGAGCTTCTTACAGTTACGCAGAATGGTCATCTTTTCCTTGAAGTTGTAAAACCTTATAAAAACAGGTCTTGTACTGTTTGGACTTTTCTTTCCAATGTGATGTACACGCTCGACTGATCTTGTTTCTACCCCGAGTTTGTCTTTGAACACTCCTTTCACTACCGCTTGTTCTAAATTGGTACTGTTTTCATTCAGTCTTTCTTCCAACCCGTAAATAATAACGTTATTCCTGCGGCTTCTGTTTTACATGTCGTCTATTTTTTTGCTCAAAGTCCTGATGTCCTTACTCATTGTGGCGACATACTGCTCGCACTGCTTCAATTTTTGATAGTACTGTTTTATCGATGCTAGAGTACCTTCTATCTCTGCCAGTCTGGATTGAACTCCTTGCAATCCTTCTTCCAATGTTTGTTGCGAAGTTTTAATTTCTGTAACCACTTTTAGGATCTCGTCGAGCGTGTTTGGGCCAGGATTTTTCTCTATATCACCACTAAGCAACAACAACAGTGAGCGAGCAATGCTGAACGATTCATAAACGCCACACGAAATACACTCAGGGCTCGGCAGCACCACAAAGCAAAGAACATCACTTTTTTGACACTTAGAAAATAGATAGTCCCTTCTAACCTGTACGAGAAGAAGAAAGTGGTTTTTAATGGCGTCCTTGACGGTGCCACCGAGCCCACTCATTTTTTTGTATCACAATTCATTTCATTGTATCTTTAGAATTTTTGTCAATAGTGCTACGTGGCAGGTATCAGAAATAATACATCTCATACAGAACAGAAGGTTTTATTGTGCTAAATGAAGAAGAATACATGTGCATGATATACAGAAAGAGGTCCCACAGTCGCAGACTGCAAGGGGACCTCTTGTACAATGTAGAATTTAGAATGATTGTGATGTACATAGCAGGGAGACAGAGCTACAGTAAAATGCAATTGAAACAAATAAGGTAAGAATATACGCTTGTAATCTCACAGAAACAATTTAAAAGCAATAATAATGCGCTAACTTCAATGACAAGTGATTACAGAACGCAACTCACAATGAACAGGAATCAATTAGGAAACAGCAAAACAGGCTAGTTAGTTGACATTATTTGATTTTTTAACTTCGATTTAATTACCTCCAGGGAACGGCATACTTTAATGTTGGAAGGTAGACTATTCCAAAAGGAAATTCCGGAAAAATGAATGGTTTGTTTGCCATAATTGGTGCGAACATTTAGCAGTAGAAAGTTATTGTTAAGGGCAAGCCTTGTGACATTGTTATTTGAGAGAATTGTAGTAAAGTGTGGAAGTTGTTTATTTATAGTGCTATACATGTAAATACCAAGGTTATATTTAACCAGCTCAGATACAGTTATTATATTGTTTTCGTGAAGTAGTGACTTAGCGTTAGAGAGATATGGGCTTGACGTGAGAATTCTTATCGCTTGGTTTTGAATTGTCTGAACTGAAGTAAGATGAGTGGTGTATATGTTACCCCATGAAGTAATACAGTAAGAAATGTGTGAATGAACAAAAGAAAAATACAGTGACATAAGTATTGATGGATTGAAATAAAGACGAGATTTATTCAGTAGTCGAACGCCATACGTTATTTTTTTCCTAATATATGCAACATGTCCGTGGTATTTCAAGTTACTGTCGAGTTCAACGCCTAGGAATCTACAGCAGCCGCTCACAGGGATGCCATTGCGTGCAATTATAACAGGAGGGATAGAAGGTAAGGGTTTTGTGGTGAAGAAAAGGCAACAAATTTTGTCTTAGACGTGTTAATTTCTAACATGTTATTACTGCACCACCGAACGAGTTGTGCCAGATCAAAGTTTATTTTTCCAGTTAAGGATGTAATGCTGCTATCGGAGTTAAAAATTGTGGTGTCGTCGGCGTATAGTATACAACTGGATGAAGAAAGGCATTTCGGCAAATCGTTAATATAGAGTAAAAACAAAAGGGGCCCCAGAATGGACCACCTGGGTACACCAATATTAGTTAATTTGGTTGACGAATATGCATTAGAAATTACCACCTTCTGTGTCCTGTTGCAGAGATAGCTACGCAATAATGGTAATGTTCGGCCAGTTATACCAAATGCTTCAAGTTTATTGAAAAGAATGTGATGATTGATCGAATCAAAAGCTTTAGTTAGGTCGATGAAAACGCTGCCCGCGTAGTAAACGTTGTCAATAGCCTTTTTTAATTGGTCAGTAAGTGAGATTAGCGCAAGGTCACTGGAGTAGCCGGAACGGAAGCCAAATTGACAAAGCGATAGTATATTAAATTTGTTCTGGTAATTTGTGAGACCTGTACAGATCAGTTTTTCAATTACTTTGCTCAAAAAGGGTAAGATGCGAATGGGGCGGTAGTTATTCAAAAATGAAGCATCTCCTTTTTATGTACGGGGATTATTTTACCCTGCTTCAGTTCATGCGGAAAAACACCTGTTCTAAACATTAAATTCACAATTGAAGAGAATACATTTGATATAAGGTGAGCTACCATTTTTATATGGGAGGGGTGAATGCCGTCAAGGCCAGCACTCGTCATTTTTAGGGTACCCATAGGGCTGATTATTTCATCTGGAGTTGTGGGAAACAGAAAGAACGAATGGGGAAGGCGATCTAAGGCCCTTTCGTATAATAAAGGTAGGGTGTGCTCGACTTTAAAGAAGAAGTTTGCAAACTGATCGGCGATGTCAGCTGGGTCTCTATAAGTGACATCATTATGAAGAACTGTGGCTATTTTATCCGAACGTGGGTTCCTATTTAAAAATGAATAAATGAAGTCCCATTTTTTTCTCGTATTTTTTTCCGGCCTCAGTTATCTTTTGCGCATAATACTTTCTTTTAGCTTCCTTTAGCTGGGTGTTTATTAAGTAGCAAAATTTTTTATAGCGAGCAAGCAAATTCGTGTTAAACGGTTGCCTTTTAGTTTTTTGTAGAGGTTGTCACGTTTGCGCATGTCTGTTAGTAATCCCCTCGTCAGCCAGAGATTTGCTGGAGATGCGATTATTTTTTCGCATTTTTGTTTATCTGTACAAGATTCAACATGTGATAGGAGCAGAGATGAAAAGAGGGTGAAAGCTTCTTGTGCATCAGCTTTAAGATAAACTTCAGACCAGTTAGTGTTAGCAACGTTATCAATAAATTGATGCTTGTCCAATATATCACGAATAAAGGAAGGTGAAACACGTTTTGCAGTGGAATCGAAACGCAGAAATATGGGATAGTGGTCAGTAATATTAATTTCTAGCACTCCAGCGTCTGGTGCCGTGAGTAGATTTGAAAATGCATAATCTATGAGAAAACCATTGCTATTGCTGTTTGGTCTAGTTGGAGGACTGATTAAAGAATCATACCCGAAGCTGTTTAGTGCAGCTAGATAGTTGATCGAGTTAGGTGACAAATCGTCTAGTAAATTAATGTTGATGTCACCCATGATAATAGCATTTTTATTTTCAAGTGAAATAACCTTTAGGGAGCGTTGCAACTTTGTGCAAAATTTAGTAACTGGAGAAGACGGTGAGCGGTATATACAGCCTAATATGAATCTTTTGTTATCTATATTAGGAAAATTATGCTCAAACTCAAGCCAGACCAATTCACAGTAGATCGTGTTTAATTCGAGATCAAACCTTCGTTTACAGGAAGCGTTAGAAGATACGTATGTGGCTGCGCCACCATGATTGCAAGATAACCTGTGACTGTAATATGGCGTGTAGGAAGGGAAACCGAACAGATCTCTATCGTCTTCTGATAACCAAGTTTCTGTAACTGCAATTACTGAGAAAGGGTTGGTAAACGTGGAAAGAAGACATTGAAATTCATCAACATATTTTCGTAGGCTTCAGGCATTAAGACGAATAAAAGAGCGGGAGTTACTCCCTAAAAACGAGTTTAGTTGCACAGGTGACAAAAGAGCCGACGAGGAAGGCATGGCGGGTGCATGCGCATTATGTACAATAGGAGCCAATTAGTTTATTTTAGCCAGATCAGCCTCATCGCGTATCCTGTATACTTTACGTTCGGTTGTCTTGCGAGCTTTGATTTGGCAGTTTGTTGTCTACAAAAACATCCATTTTTTCTCTTTCTTTAGAGCCATAGGCTTAGAAAAGAGAGCCTTGTTCGCAGGGGTCAAATGCTCATTTACGTACTCGGGATTGTCAGGTGTCTGTGTTATGTTGATGTCCCTCAGGCAGAGCTTAGCTTGTCGCGCCTTGCTCATGAATTCAGTCTTCTTATTCTTTGAACAAAATCGCGCAAGAAGGTTTTTGTTGCCTTCCTTTGCTGCAGGAAAAGGGTGAACGACGTCAAGGTCAGATGGTGACACCGGGCATCCGATTTTTTCACCCACCGTTTGCAAGATCGCGACACAGTCCTCCCCTTGTGTGCACGGTACACCTGTGATCTCGACGTTGTTGAGCCGTGAATATTGTTCGATTTGAGCTAGTTTCTTATACATCTTGCGGTTTTCAGACTTCAGTGATTTGTTTTCGGCCATCAAGGCAGCGTTGTCTTACCTTAATTCCTCAACAATTTTTTCCGTTAATTTTGCGCTAGCAACAAGGTCATCAACTTCTTTCTTCATTTGCACCGCATCGAAACCAGAATGAAGCAGCTTTAACAGAATCCTTGCGAACACCGACTCCACCAAAGCCTCGGTTTTCAGCTTCTCCTCGAGTTCTTTTGATCTCTTTGCCAGTTCAACATTCGTTGGCATTTTGGACACAGTTAGAAGACACTCAGACAAGCTCAAAATGCGAACAACGGCAGCAGCGACAGCAAATGAGAAACGAAAGAATCGCAAATGGCGTGAAAACCACCCTGCAGTAAATTATACGGTAATCTCGGTCAGTTGCTCAGTGCGCTGCCGCTGCTGCCAATGACATCCCGCCGACAGTGCCGGTTCTTTATAGCGTTGCTTGACGATTCCAGTGCCGCCCAGTGGTGATATCACCGAAAACGCAGTCGTAGGTAGAGCTGCGCAATCTCCGAAGGCGCCACGAGCAAGGTAGTCCGTGGCAGCAATCAGGGCGTCCGGCGATGAAGCAGCACCTCGGGAAGCAAGCTTGGACGATCGGGCATCGGCCGAAGTAACTGCAGTAAATTATACGGTAATCTCGGTCAGTTGCTCAGTGCGCTGCCGCTGCTGCCAATCTGGCAGCGCTGCCGCTGCTGCCAATACGAAGGATTGCGAAGAATAAATCTTATACGAAGGATTGCGAAGAAATCTGGTAGTGCTGACTCCGACATGGCTCGACTCCTTGTCTGTTCAATATTGCAGCCAAGGCCCCCTACACACAAAGCAAGCAGCACACAATCCAGGTTTTGATTAACATACGAGGAAACTTAACATGCGATTTCTCTAATGTGGTATACCTGCTCGAAGCAACGTGTGCAGTATATATATATATATATATATATATATATATATATATATATATATATATATATATATATATATATAATATATATAGATATATATAATATATATATAGATATATATATATATAAGTATATGCTGGATCCGACGTATTGTATGCAAGAAAGAGACTACGGAACTTTCACGGAAGCATCTGTACTTTACGTTCTCAGTTGGTGGACCAGCTTTCGTCAGAGTAATGTGACAGAATTCATACATGGCTTTAAAAGCTCCTTTCAATAACAGGTCAGCGCCATCTGCACTGGTTAGAATAAGAAGGCGCATCATAAAGTCTCATGTGCTTCAAAAAATAAAAAAAATAAAAAATGGGAAAGCGAAAGGGCACACACATACTGAACACACGGTTGACTATTCCCTTGCACGTACTGTGACGTGGTACCATGCTTATATGCAGTTAATAGATGTAGAAGGGCAGTGGTGTGATGACATTGCATGGCAGTATAAAAACAATCTTAGTGATATGTGAACGTGCACTGCAAGTCACTGTGAAATGATTGAAGATAAGTTTTTAAAAGTTTCAAAAATATAAGGGCATGTATATATATATATATATATATATATATATATATATATATATATACATATATATATATATATATGTATCCAGATTTAACAGACAGTAATGCCAAGGAATGTACAGGGGAAGTTATTAAAACCAATGGAATGTAAATAAGAAGAAAGGAAAGTGGATGAAAAAATAACCAGCCGTGAGCAGGAATCGAACCTATGACCTTCGAAAAACGCGTTCGATGTTCTAACCACTCAGCTACCACAGCGGCCTTCCCCCCATACACTTTTTTGGGTTTATATGTGAATTTAGAAGTAGGAGTGACAGTCAGCGCCATCTTTAAGCCAAGCGACGAGTGTGAAAACACTCTTCTATGCGCATGTTTGGCGTCACGTAGCACGTGAACTTATTGTGAGCGGGCAGCTGATTATTAGTCCCTCGTATACAACCTAATGACACCAAGTCTGCCAGTACGAGACCCTCGTTTATTGAAATAAGGGAAAGAGGTGTATACCTAAGGGCTCGTTTTTCCGTGATTTAACACATTATTCTTGAGATCTAACAGACAGTAATGCCAAGGAATGTACAGGGGAAGTTATTAGAGCCAATGGAGTGTAAATAAGAAGAAAGAAAAGTGGATGAAAAAATAACCAGCCGTGAGCAGGAATCGAACCTACGACCTTCGAATAACGCGTTTGATGCTCTAACCACTGAGCTACCACAGCGGCCTTCCCTGGATGAAAGTTGATGAAAAATAACGTTAAATAAAGTGGATGAAGAAATAATGCTACGTGACGCCAAACATGCGCATAGAAGTGTGTGCATAGAACATGCGCATAGATGGCGCTGACTGTCACTCCTACTTCTAAATTCACATATAAACCCAAAAAAGTGGACAGAGGGAAGGCCACTGTGGTAGCTCAGTGGTTAGAGCATCGAACGCGTCATTCGAAGGTCATAAGTTCGATTCCTGCCCACGGCTGGTTATTTTTTCGTGCACTTTTTTTTTCTTAATATTTACATTCTATTGGTTCTAATAACTTCCCCTGTACATTCCTTGGCATTACTGTCTGTTAGATCTCAATAATATTGTGTTAAAACACGGAAAAACGAGCCCTTAGGTATACCCTTCTTTCCCTTATTTCATTAAACGAGGGTCTCGTACTGGCAGACTTCGTGTCATTAGGTTGTATACAAGGGACTATTAATCATCTGCCCGCTCATAATAAGTTAACGTGCTACGTGACGCCAAATATGCGCATAGAAGAGTGTTTTCACACTCGTCGCTTGGCCTACAGATGGCGCTGACTGTCACTCCTACTTGTAAATTCACATATAAACCCAAAAAAGAAGACAGAGGGAAGGCCGCTGTGGTAGCTCAGTGGTTAGAGCATCAAACGCTTTATTCGAAGGTCGTAGGTTCGATTCGTTCTCACGGCTGGTTATTTTTTCATCCACTTTTTTTTCTTCTAATTTACATTCCATTTGTTCTAATATTTTCCCCCGCACATTCCTTGGCATTACTGTCGGTCAGATCTCAATAATATTGTGTTAAAACACGGAAAAACGAGCCCTTAGGTATACGCTTCTTTCCCTTATTTCATTAAACGAGGGTCTCGTACTGGCAGACTTTGTGTCATTAGGTTGTATACAAGGGACTATTAATCATCTGCCCGCTCATAATAAGTTAACGTGCTACGTGACGCCAAATATGCGCATAGAAGAGTGTTTTCACACTCGTCGCTTGGCTTATAGATGGCGCTGACTGTCACTCCTACTTGTAAATTCACATATAAACCCAAAAAAGTGGAAGGAGGGAAGGCTGCTGTGGTAGCTCAGTGGTTAGAGCATCGAACGCGTTATTGAAACGTCGTAGGTTCGATTCCTGCTCACGGCTGCTTATTTTTTCATCCACATTTCTTTCTTCTTGTTTATATTCCATTGGTTCTAAAAACTTCCCCTGTACATTTCTTGGCATTACTGTCTGTTAGATCTCAATAATATTGTGTTAAAACACGGGAAAACGAGCCCTTAGGTATACACTTCTTTCCCTTATATATATATATATATATATATATATATATATATATATATGTGCATGTGTTTTCTTTTTCCTTTTTTTCTTTTTTTCTTTTCTGTCTTTTTTCCTCTTTCCTTGCCCTCTGATTTGAGATTGTATAACGCTGAGCAGCAAGAAACTGCGTCTTTAATCCTGATGAGGGCCAGACTCTAGGCCGAAACGTCGAAATAAATCACGTTGTGACCACTCACGGAGGATCTACGGGACTATATGCAACGCTACGGCCACTCAACCACCATGCCTACCTATATATATATATATATATATATATATATATATATATATATATATATATATATATATATATATATATTTATATATATATATATATATATTTATATACATATTTTATATATATATAGATATACCGGGTGTTCAAAATTAAGCTTTATGATTTTTTTAAAATTAGGCGCTCGAAGGCACGTGAGAACCACTTGTGCAAATAAGTTAAGCGGCCAGGGGGACAGAAAGTTAGATGATAATTATCGCTGTCAGCAGCCCAATTAACTAAAATTTAATAATTAACTTTTTACTGGCTGCGGTAAGTTGGCATGTTTATATTGAAAAAATGTAGGCAGTGGTGTTTGTACACAGTTTCAGTTGGAAGATTTTTTCTAGCACGCCTGTGTTCCGAGATATCCGGCTCCAAAGTTTAATTGTCTTTCGCACGATTACGCATGCAAGAGGGTGAGGGTCCGCGCAAAGCTCCTCCCTAAAGTGACGCATCTGTTGCGTGTGGTGTTTAGTGTGTGAAGAGGGTGGAAGCGTAGGCATAGGTGATAGCAATTACCCTTGCCCTCTTCGGCCGTCGAAATCAAAAATCGAAGAACGCTTGCAACCAGTGTCGTAACACGCAACTGCAGAGCCTCTAACGATAGTGGCAGATACCATGCCGAGATAATGGTGCGAGCGGAGAATCTGGATGCCAGTGCGCGTGCGTAATAATCACTAGAGAAGCATGCGTGGTCGTTGCCTGGGCTACGCGAATAGCGTGACTGCTGATGTCCGAGTACTGTAACTTTTATTGAAACAAGAGCAACAACTCCACCAATAATAACTGAAACAGTTTTATCCTTGCTAACGCATATTTCCTGCTGCTACATAAGCATATTTCGGTCATGCACAAATCTCATCGAAACTCTTCACCTCTCAAGACGTCAATGCCCCAAAAAGTGTTCAAAATGCCTGCCTTCGGCAGCAACGCAAAGCATGAACCGCTGTCGCGTCGACTCGATGACTCGGCGCAGTACTTCTGCAGGAATACTCGCACAGGCAGATGTTATCCTGTCCTTCATGTCATTAACATCGCTGGGCTCTGTTACGTAAACTCGATCTTTAACGTAGCCCCAAAGGAAAAAGTCGAGCGGAGAAAGGTCAGGTGATCTTGGTGGCCAAAACATCGCTCCTGCGCGCCCAATCCACTGTTGTGGAAAACGTCTGTCCAACCAGTTCTTCGCCCTGGTAGAAAAATGTGGTGGTGCTCCATCGTGCTGAAACCATACTTGGCGCAGGTCATTCAGGGAAAGACTGCAGACAAGATCATCAATGACAACACCTAATATTTCTTCTGTGTACATCTTTCCGTTCAAGTTGTCCTCAAAAAAGTGAGGTCCGATGATCCTGTCCCCGAGTATGCCGCACCACACATTCACACTCCAGCGAACTTGATGCTTGTGCTGCCTCAGCCAGTGTGGGTTTTCTTGTGCCCAATAATGGGCGTTGTGAAGATTAACACTTCCATTTCGGCAAAACCGAGCTTCATCAGTCCAAATTATTCTGTGCAAAAAGTCATTTTCTTGATCAGTTTTGATGAGGCCCCAATTGCAGAAGTCAACTCGCCTTTCAAAGTCCGCCTCATTTAGGTCCTGATGAAGGTAAACGTGATATGGATGGAACTTGTGCTTTCTTAAAACATTTGTGACTGTTCCGATGCTGCGACCGCACTGATCGGCAATCTGTCGGATGCTGAGCTCTGGCATCGAGGTTACGCACGCGACAACGTCGATTTCAAAGTCTTCATCGACGATTGCCTTCCTGGTCCGTCTCGGAAGGTGGACAGAGCCTGTTGTGCAGAAGCGTCGAAACAGGTTTGTGAAAGTGGGCCTTGTTGGAAGGGGACGGTGTGGGTGGCGAGACGCGTAAAGCTCCATTGCTAACGAAGCGTTGCCATTCATTTCAGCCATTGCAAGCACCACGTCTACTTTTACTTTGGTAGAATACCTCACGCCAGAAGCAGCCATATTAGCTCGAAAGGACTCCACGTGGATTTCCTTGGTAGACCTTCAATGCAGAGACGCTGTGCTCTAACCGGAGGCACCCTAGTGCAGGACGGTCCTGCTAACGCGTTCACAAGAAGATGTCTCAGTGTGATCTAAAGTCACGAAAAAACGTCGCGAAAAATGGTCTCCTGTTATCGCGTTCATCAGGATCATGCGTAAGGCTCATGGCGCACCGCGCTGTCACATTTTGATTTCGCCGGCCGAAGAGGGCAAGGGTAATTGCTATCACCTATGCCTACGCTTCCACCCTCTTCACACACTAAACACCACACGCAACAGATGCGTCACTTTAGGGAGGAGCTTTGCGCGGACCCTCACCCTCTTGCATGCGTAATCGTGCGAAAGACAAACTTTGGAGCCGGATATCTCGGAACACAGGCGTGCTAGAAAAAATCTTCCAACTGAAACTGTGTACAAACACCACTGCCTACATTTTTTCAATATAAACATGCCAACTTACCGCAGCCAGTAAAAAGTTAATTATTAAATTTTAGTTAATTGGGCTGCTGACAGCGATAATTATCATCTAACTTTCTGTCCCCCTGGCCGCTTAACTTATTTGCACAAGTGGTTCTCACGTGCCTTCGAGCGCCTAATTTTAAAAAAATCATAAAGCTTAATTTTGAACACCCGGTATAATTATATATATATATATATATATATATATATATATATATATATATATATATATATATATATATATATATATATTGTGTACCTTGTTACTTTGTTTTTTGTTTGCACTTCCAAATTGTCATAACGAATAACGGGGCTATATTTTTTTCTGCGTGTTGTTTGCACTCAATCAAAATGACCCCCGCCCATAGATTACTTCACAACGGCTTCTTTAAAAAGCATGTAAAAAGTTTTTTCAGCAGTTGTCTTCAGCGAACCACCTGTTTAATAAATTTTCAGCACTGTTTGAAGCAAGAAGTTTCTTGCAACCGGATTCAGTTGCATGATGACAGATGGTAGCGCAGACAACGAACACGGACAAGAGAAGGCACATAGACACAACACAGCGCTAACTTTCAACAACAGTTTATTACACGCAGATCTCCGTGGTGTATGCGATCCACCACGCCAACGTCGCACGTGCGTAGCTCTAAAAACCATCAAATATAACCAACGCGCGTGTTCCAATACTTTACAATTTTATATTTTTCAATCTTTTTTTGCTTTTTCTTTCTTCCTTTTATCCCATGTTACCACAAACCCTATCGCGAATACATGTAATCAAGTTCCTTATCTGTCAACACCACTGATGGGCTGCTCACACACGTGTCACCTAGCTCTGCAATTTTGCCGGCCTCCAATACCAATCGCGTCATCTCGTGCCTACTTCTATTGATTATAACCGTTTCCTTGAATTTCGGTGTGCACTTACATCTCAGGCAATGAAGGGAAAGAAAACCATCAGGAACAACACTATTTACTTTGTTATTGTGCTCGCGCAAGCGATCGTTTATGCATCTACTGGTCTGACCGATATAACACTTTCCACAAGTAAGTGGAATGAGGTATACCACACACATGATGCACTCCACAAATAGGTTTCTATGTTTCTTTTGGCATACATTTGATTTTCCCTTGTCTGGTCTTGTGCTTCTGCAAAGACTCACCAACTTATTGGGTGCCGAGAAAACTACGTTAGTGCCACATTTTTCCGCAATCTTTTTTATCCTGTGAGAAACCTTATGCATGTATGGAATTACGGCAAAACTTTCCTTTCTTGAGCTCACCCTATCCATCGCTTCACATCTTTTCTCCAGCACTTTTCTGTGCAATCCTTCAGCAACGGACACGACGAGGCTCTTGGGGTACCCGGCATTGCTTAGCCTCGAGACCTGTTGTCTGAAGCTTTCATTCATGAGGCACCGGCAGGACTTCTTTAGTGCCTCACTCAAGCACATCTTCGCAATGCCTCGTTTTACCAGTTTAGTATGCGCTGAGTGAAACTGTAGTAAAGGCTTACTTGCTCTGGGCTCGTAACACCAGCATGTCTTTTCATCTGAGAATTGAAAGTTAATGTCAAGAAATCTGAGCCTTCCGTCACATGGCATTTCAAAAGTCACTTCAAGTGGGTTAAGACCCTCACGAAAAACGCTACACACGCTACTACATTGAGTAGTAAAATCTGCAGTTCTGTCGTTGATAAACACTAAAAAGTCATCGACGTACCTAAATACGTGCACAACATTGTATTCATTTAGGCGTCCTGATAGCCTCCTGTCCATTTCAGCCAAAAACAAATTACTTAAAACTGGTGCTAAGCACGAGCCAATGCATACTCCTTGTTTTTGCAGATACAGGGTACCATTGTTTTCAATAAACGTTGATGACAAGTAAAACCTAAGTAATTCTAAGAAATTGTCGACGGACGTACCTGCTTGTGCGCTAAATCTAACGGCACCGTACTCATCGATGCATTCGCCAACACATGTTAATACTGCTGATTGTGGCAGAGAATAGTACAGATCTTTTATGTCAGCCGAAAACGCTTTTAACCCTATGTTTTTTCGTTCCCTGACGAAACTTATCACCTGTTCCGAATTTTTTGTCAGGAAGGGGTCATTTATGTCAAGCAAGTTTAATGTTCTTTGCAGATACACAGCTACAGCTTTTTGCCACGTGTCCTTCTCCGACACTATCACTCTGAACGGTACTCCTTCCTTATGCGTTTTAGCACTAAAGAACACATCCAGACTGTCATTTTTACTTTTTCTGATACCGCTAAGCACACCTTCTAGATTCATCCTCTTACAAAGTTCTATTGCTTTTCCCCTCACTTTTTCAATCGAAATACTTTTCCTTTCGCTGAACACTGCCGTAATAGCACTTTTAGCCTTTTCTTTAAATTCATCATGCGAGAAAACCGCAAACCCTCCTTCTTTATCGACTGGAAGTACACTCAGAGCATGCTGTGTCAAGTAAGTTTCCACGCGTTTGAGAGGCAAACTGCGGCATGGAGGTTATAATCAATAGAAGTAGGCACGAGATGACGCGATTGGTATTGGAGGCCGGCAAAATTGCAGAGCTAGGTGACACGTGTGTGAGCAGCCCATCAGTGGTGTTGACAGATAAGGAACTTGATTACATGTATTCGCGATAGGGTTTGTGGTAACATGGGATAAAAGGAAGAAAGAAAAAGCAAAAAAAGATTGAAAAATATAAAATTGTAAAGTATTGGAACACGCGCGTTGGTTATATTTGATGGTTTTTAGAGCTACGCACGTGCGACGTTGGCGTGGTGGATCGCATACACCACGGAGATCTGCGTGTAATAAACTGTTGTTGAAAGTTAGCGCTGTGTTGTGTCTATGTGCCTTCTCTTGTCCGTGTTCGTTGTCTGCGCTACCATCTGTCATCATGCAACCATACCAACAAGCCCAAGTCGCCACCCTCATTGACTTCATTTCTCGTTCAACGGGCTCTTTCGTTCATGTACTGCGAGATCCTTCGGGTGTTGTAGCCCTCATCGTCAACGCCGTGTGCAAGGCAAGAACGCTCAGCTTTTCCATAAGGAACAAGATTCTACCAGAGGATGTTCGAGCGCTCTTCGGAGGGTGTACCCCTTCAGATGGGCACAGAACGAGGATCATGAAAATTCAGCGCTCAGAATGGCTTCGACAGGTACGCCTTTTCAGAGCCTACCTACGGGCGCAGATGCATCGAACTTACGAGTCGTATGCAGCGGAGATTCACTTTCGAAAGCATCTACGTCTGGCAGACCAAATGATAGAATTCCACTGGAAGCTTCAATTACGACTGTTACGTGATTTGGTGGACAAAGTGCGCGTGAGTGCAACTTCCAACGTTCATGTGGCAGAAGGCATCTGCCTACCGGACTTTGTACTAGAAGTATTGGGACTTGGGCCAAAGTTTGCCGTGCAACCTCAAAAGAACAAGCCGGAACTCGTATCAATTGTACGTCAAGTGTCGAAGCGGGTTCCCGAGGATCAAGCCACCAGGATCATCAACGAAGGTGTGGACGCTTTAAAATTGTGTAGGCCTCCATGCCGCAGTTTGCCTCTCAAACGCGTGGAAACTTACTTGACACAGCATGCTCTGAGTGTACTTCCAGTCGATAAAGAAGGAGGGTTTGCGGTTTTCTCGCATGATGAATTTAAAGAAAAGGCTAAAAGTGCTATTACGGCAGTGTTCAGCGAAAGGAAAAGTATTTCGATTGAAAAAGTGAGGGGAAAAGCAATAGAACTTTGTAAGAGGATGAATCTAGAAGGTGTGCTTAGCGGTATCAGAAAAAGTAAAAATGACAGTCTGGATGTGTTCTTTAGTGCTAAAACGCATAAGGAAGGAGTACCGTTCAGAGTGATAGTGTCGGAGAAGGACACGTGGCAAAAAGCTGTAGCTGTGTATCTGCAAAGAACATTAAACTTGCTTGACATAAATGACCCCTTCCTGACAAAAAATTCGGAACAGGTGATAAGTTTCGTCAGGGAACGAAAAAACATAGGGTTAAAAGCGTTTTCGGCTGACATAAAAGATCTGTACTATTCTCTGCCACAATCAGCAGTATTAACATGTGTTGGCGAATGCATCGATGAGTACGGTGCCGTTAGATTTAGCGCACAAGCAGGTACGTCCGTCGACAATTTCTTAGAATTACTTAGGTTTTACTTGTCATCAACGTTTATTGAAAACAATGGTACCCTGTATCTGCAAAAACAAGGAGTATGCATTGGCTCGTGCTTAGCACCAGTTTTAAGTAATTTGTTTTTGGCTGAAATGGACAGGAGGCTATCAGGACGCCTAAATGAATACAATGTTGTGCACGTATTTAGGTACGTCGATGACTTTTTAGTGTTTATCAACGACAGAACTGCAGATTTTACTACTCAATGTAGTAGCGTGTGTAGCGTTTTTCGTGAGGGTCTTAACCCACTTGAAGTGACTTTTGAAATGCCATGTGACGGAAGGCTCAGATTTCTTGACATTAACTTTCAATTCTCAGATGAAAAGACATGCTGGTGTTACGAGCCCAGAGCAAGTAAGCCTTTACTACAGTTTCACTCAGCGCATACTAAACTGGTAAAACGAGGCATTGCGAAGATGTGCTTGAGTGAGGCACTAAAGAAGTCCTGCCGGTGCCTCATGAATGAAAGCTTCAGACAACAGGTCTCGAGGCTAAGCAATGCCGGGTACCCCAAGAGCCTCGTCGTGTCCGTTGCTGAAGGATTGCACAGAAAAGTGCTGGAGAAAAGATGTGAAGCGATGGATAGGGTGAGCTCAAGAAAGGAAAGTTTTGCCGTAATTCCATACATGCATAAGGTTTCTCACAGGATAAAAAAGATTGCGGAAAAATGTGGCACTAACGTAGTTTTCTCGGCACCCAATAAGTTGGTGAGTCTTTGCAGAAGCACAAGACCAGACAAGGGAAAATCAAATGTATGCCAAAAGAAACATAGAAACCTATTTGTGGAGTGCATCATGTGTGTGGTATACCTCATTCCACTTACTTGTGGAAAGTGTTATATCGGTCAGACCAGTAGATGCATAAACGATCGCTTGCGCGAGCACAATAACAAAGTAAATAGTGTTGTTCCTGATGGTTTTCTTTCCCTTCATTGCCTGAGATGTAAGTGCACACCGAAATTCAAGGAAACGGTTATAATCAATAGAAGTAGGCACGAGATGACGCGATTGGTATTGGAGGCCGGCAAAATTGCAGAGCTAGGTGACACGTGTGTGAGCAGCCCATCAGTGGTGTTGACAGATAAGGAACTTGATTACATGTATTCGCGATAGGGTTTGTGGTAACATGGGATAAAAGGAAGAAAGAAAAAGCAAAAAAAGATTGAAAAATATAAAATTGTAAAGTATTGGAACACGCGCGTTGGTTATATTTGATGGTTTTTAGAGCTACGCACGTGCGACGTTGGCGTGGTGGATCGCATACACCACGGAGATCTGCGTGTAATAAACTGTTGTTGAAAGTTAGCGCTGTGTTGTGTCTATGTGCCTTCTCTTGTCCGTGTTCGTTGTCTGCGCTACCATCTGTCATCATGCAACCATACCAACAAGCCCAAGTCGCCACCCTCATTGACTTCGGATTCAGTTGGTCGCCGTTAATTGTACCGTTATGCGCATCTTGCTGGCACACAAAATGAGTGTGACGATTGCGAAGCTCTAAGTATTCGATCGTAATAAGTATATAATAAATTGGTGTTCATGACCCGTAAGTCAAAGTAGAAGTGCCCTCCGGCTTCTATGCATGCATGCGATGCGGTGAATAAATATTGAATCAATCAAATTGGATGGCCACATGTTTATAAGCCTGGTAATATCGCTGCTTTAAGACGCTAATACCATGTTATATATGATACGTTTATTTCGAAAGAGCAGGGACATGTTGTTGTACGCTTGCATTATCTCTGTAAATTCAGGCTTGTCTTTATTTGAAAGCTTATTTGAAAAAAATTTATAGGTGCATGCAATAGGGCTCTGAAGGCGCGCTGTTATCTCGAGTGGCGAAATTTTAGTACCTTTTAGAATAATGCCTATTAAGCAGGACACAAAAGGTACATGCAGAGAATTTCAAGAGCTTTTTAGCAAAGTTGACATGAGGTGCAGTTTTCTTGTTCAAGAAGTTTCGACTGGAACCTTTGTATGAAATTTTATCTTTCTAATTTTTGGCCTGCACAGCGTTCCTTTCTGTGCGAGGTGCATCAGTGATTACAAATACTTGCAAAGTAGGCGGCCGAAGTTTCTTTTTTACAGATCAGGTCACCGTGCACTGAGCCTACAGTCTACTTCTCGACAAGACATCAGTGCCACAGCTGCGGTTACCAAAAAGCGATCAGGCAGCTCAGCACTTGTCTCTTCCTTGTTATACTCGGCGAGATGATTTTTTTATTCAGAACGAGACACAAGGGAAACTGAACATCAAGGAGAACGCGTAGGATGCCTTTGGTGGAATGGCAGGTCGTTGCAAATGCATCGAAAGTTCGAGACTCTAGCAAACGACTCGTCAACAGCAGTCTCCCATGACTGCACTCTTTGAAGCACAGAACACGAAGCTTGCGTGAACCAAATGGTTATATGCGAGCTCCTCTAACATACCAAAAAGGGAAAGGGGGAGTGAGGCAGCAGAAGTAGGCACAGAAGTGTGGCAGCGTTATGCTCAAAGTAGGGCGCTTTTTCTGTGGAGGCATCACGTTCACTCTAGAGGACGTTACTCATGAGCAGTCCTCTGTGCATTAACACTACATGTAGTGGGGTGCTTGCACGAACTGATTTTGCTTTCAATATGGAAAGCTTTTACAGCAGAACATTCTAGAGCGCCCGATATTTTCGATGTTAAAAATAGACGTCGTTCTTCTTTAAGGCAAAATACCACTGCACATTGAGATTTCCCGCAGAATGTTGAATGAGTGGAACGAGCAAACCTAGGAAACTTCTTGAAACCTGACAGAGCAGGTTTGTCTTTTCCACAGTCGACGTAACTTCTCCCATGCATTGCTCTCACAGAGTCAACTAAAAGGCTTTTAAAGCACGGCTCATTTCATCCTAATGAAATAAAAAGTATCCTCACAAAGTTAGCACACATTCAGAGACGTCCACTGCGTAATTTAGTTTTGATTGCGCTATCATATTAACGGAGAAATAAAATAGAGATAAATGATACAACCAAATGACTGTCAGAAAGTGTCGTTTAGAATGAAAACGCAAGCGGTATTTAGCTTTTGTATATATTTCCACCTTTTTCAGTTTGCTGCACACTCCTTATTATTACGTGGTCTCCATCGTAGGGAATACAGTCGACAAACCATTGTGGCCTCGATTGTAGGAGCCTGTAACACTCACAGTATCAAAGCTAATTTAACACTCATAGTGAAAAACAATGACAAACGACATCTTAGGTTGTCAGACAGTCTATAGATACAACTCTCCCCGCTCTCATACATGCGATAAAGTTGACATCTTGGTGTTATAGATGATTCTCGCAGATTTTAAATATTGTACTACGCTATGCTACTCGTACACTCGAATAGGCACGAATAATCTGGGACATGTTCGAAAACAGCAGTCTCAAGACGAAAAAGTGTTCAAGCGTGCTTTTTATTGGCTGACCAGTGAATCAAAGTATGGTGGTCAACCACAAAAAACGATCTTCATGCATAAGTGTTATGTCCGTGAGAAACCCACTTTGTATATTGCAAAAAACATTCTTTCTGGACGTGGGGTGTGAGGCCAGTTGGCCGTTTTTTGTAGTAATAATTTGAACAAACTATTTATTTTATCTATGACTTTTCTATGTCGCACCATAGCTGAGGATGATGAGGATCTTTTGTGGGTGAGGAAACTGGTCAGACAACTGACCCTTTTAGTTCTACGCCGTAAAAGCCGTAGGAGAGCTCATTCATTCATTCATTCATTCATTCATTCATTCATTCATTCATTCATTCATTCATTCATTCTATTTTTTGTGGCTTTAAATGAACTTTTTTTGATTCAACCTACAGCTTCAAGAATAAAGAATTCGTAGCAAACATTTACATGGCAGCATAGTATAAATTTTCTGTACCGTGCAGTCATTTGTGTAAGCAAATAAATGCACAGGCGGCTTCTTCTTCAAGTGCTCTGAGTTATGTAGGTTCTGAGTACAATCAAGAGGACACGACGGCTCTGAATAAATTCAGATCAAAGCTCAGAGGCTTCTCACAGTTTTTTTTAAGTAGGTGTGTTAAAATTGAGCTGAATCAGTGTATGGTTGAGAGATGACGAAATTATCGAACGCTTCGAGCTGGTTTTAAAGTTCAATCGCAACACAGGTAAACTCGTCTACGTAGTAACATATTACGTTAGCACTAGGTCAAGTACAAAATTCAGCTAGTTCGAAGCTGCGAAAACCACTTGACAGAACAGCTGCAGCCGCTTTCGTCATGTATATCACTATTCTGCTCGCACTATCATACTGATATGTTTTCACCAAGCGCCGTATCATTCAAAGAGAAGTAGTTTTACGTACGTACCCTCTGCGCCACAGCGAATTATCACTCGCTCGTGGATATGACTAGAAGCTGTTTTTACAGCTGCTTTCCAGACATAATGGTCGCGGTTTGCCTAACGCATTCCAAAGTGACGAGAGGGCTGGTGTCACAAAGGGTGAAGCTGTAATTTTTGCGAATAGCCTGCAAGGAGGCTTCGTCATATTGTGGCCTATATCTTGTGTCGTATAGCAAACTAACATATTCTACCTGAGCTGGCATAGTAAGCAAGGCCTGTTACAACCAGCACTTAGAAAACAGGGGCAGTGTACTTTGTATAAAAAAAGAGCTATTGTTGCCATTCAAAACACGGTATTTCTGATACATCGTATACGGATATATCAATAGTGGTTTTGGACGCCCACTTCGAGCTGAAGCTGGCTCTGCAGATGAAGGCTTCACTGCGTTCGCAGCAAATGGGTCTTTTAAATGATTTGGCTACCTTTCTGGTAGCTTAAACAACCAAGTATTAGGGATAACTTAGTGATGTCGCTTTCGAGTTCAAACGTTGGTATTCCTAACAAAATGATCGCTTTAAAAACATCTGCAGCAAATACATTTTTGTCTTTTGTGCGTGGTGCATATCTAATTATTTTATGACAAATAATAAAAAGCTGTAGTACCCTCACCGCTAGATCACGGCGCAGTCACGGCTTGAGTGCGCAAAAATTATGCTGCTATACTAAAAGGTTCTCTCCGCAACGAACGTTTGCGGCACGGTAACGTTATTTCTAGTACACTTGCAAACGCTTTAACACTAAACGTAAATTGAATACTATCAAGAAACTTGAACTTTCGGGTGATACTGGCAAACAATACGATAATGTTGTGCCTAGAGCAGAGTATCACCATCTTTTTTGACGAACCAGTGGCCAAAAAGCCACCAGCGAGTTCATAATTGGTTTTGGGCGCGTACGAGAGATTCCCAGTCCTTAACTAGATCGTAAATTTTTTGATCGGAGCACTTTAGGAAAATAGTATCGGTTTAGTGATCGAGCATTGTCGTTTACTGAAAGGAGCGTTGATGCTGAGATCGTAGGGCAATTCGCAGTCTCAAAGAGCCCGAATGGGGTTACACGAACTGACTCTCTCACGAATATGATAAACGAAATCATTCTTTACTGTATACTGCAATGACGCATTCATTGTAATTTCTATGAGACATTTTATTTTTGTCTCTTAATCGCCCGCGATTGCCTAAAAATATACCACGTAGCTCAGAAATATTCGCAAAGATTGCGTGTAAACTACCTGAGCATTTCTTCAATTTGTTCGACTGATTCTTGTCTTGTTGCCTTGATTTAGTAATCAGGTACCTTACATAGAAACAGAACCCTTGTTTCGAGAAAATTACTCTTGTCAGCTATCTAGAGATTGGCATCGCAGAATGCTGTAAGCAGACTGGCAAATCAGTTTAGGAATTGGTCTTTATCGAAGAAGCAAATTACTAAAGCATAAATGCAGAGACTTCAAAACGTGCCATGAAACAGTCGCAAGACGTAATTCGTCATTTTTTGAACTCGAGCAGGCGTGTTCTTTCATTCTAACGGGAGTTGATTACAGCGATAGAAACCATATGACGTTCGGAAAAGATTGTATTTCTTTATATGTGCAACTCACCTAAAGACGTTACCTAATTCAATGCGTCGGGACTCTGCGAAGTCACCCATGCCAGATATAATGACGCAGTTCAGTTTATGCTATGTGTCCAAATTGCGCAATTAGAGAAGAGGCACTTGTTTTACATTACTGGGGTTTTCGCTAATATGTGGCGTTGACAAGATACGTGTATCTGTGTTGGAAAACTGCACTTGACGAGCCGCAGAAAAGTTGTCTTTCAACTTGTTTAATAGCTGAATGTTTTTTCAGCTCAGTGGGCCGATGCCCCTGTGGTACATATGCAAGTGAGTTTTCCTAGGGGCAGATGGTAACTTCAAAAGTAACTTCTTTAACTCGAAAGCTCTAGTCGAGTGCTTGAACCAACAGTCATAACTGAGGAATTTGGCTGACGACACCTGCGCAAGGAAAACACGCAAACATCTTGTTCAGGCTACTTTATTTTCCTCTGCAAACTATAGCTGAAATGTGTTTTTTTAATTTCAGATTTACCTCCCTAAATGTTTGAAGAAATACTGCGTTAAGTGGAGAACAGCAAATCTACGCAGCGCTGTCGATACGTTGCACGCAGTATTTATTTGCGGCGGCTTTCAACATGCGTAGCTTTCAGCGTGCCTCAGGAAATACAATAGAGAGTTTCTTCTTGTTTTTATTGTCAGTGCTGTGCTCAACCGATGGTTTAACGGCCCGTGCTTGTGGTGCTCCCGATTCACATACAGGTGACACTGCTATCATTGTCAAATCCCCGTTATTCTTGCCTGTCCAGTGCGAGCTAATATTCACTTCTACGCCTGAAGTTCACATTATTTCGAAAGCAAGTAACACTGTTTGGGAGCCACTTGATGTAAATGAAGGGTAGTAAAAGCGATACTTTGTACAAGATTGTTCAAAGTTTTCTTCTCAGACTGCCACTTTCTTAGCGGCGAAAGCATGCTTGTTATGCCAAGGGACGGCTCGTTACTTCCGGCCAAATCCGACAATTTTCGCGAGTACAGCGAGGGAAGGCCTTGCAACAAACTTTCGCTATGTATAAAACATTAATAATAATATTATTATTATTAACATAAAATCATAGTCATTATTATAAGTGTCGTGGTGTAATGTCCTAAAACCTTCGTTGCCCCTGATAGGGCACGTGTTCAAAGTACGGCTGAGTGGATATACGCAGGTAGTATGGTTTACCAGATTTAAGCTCTGCAGCAAGCTCCTGTAACATAATTCACTTCGTGGACTCGGCGTTCTTTTCTTACCAGAATTTTCTGACTACGCATTGCGAAACATCGCTCTTTAAGTATCCCAATTCGTTGCCGACCAAATATAGACATCTTGTCTGCAAACGCCAGTCAAACTCCATTAATATGAAATCAGTGCTTTCACAAGCCATCAATATATTTTTGTTTATTTATTATTTGTTGGCTTGCTTACGCTGCAGGCTAAAAGAGACTATATCAGCTGTGATCTAGAAAAATACAGTGTTGTGATAAGCACAATAACGTACAAGCAGCGACTATAGGCGCACAAACTTTAATGCATGCAGCTAAACTTCAGTTTCAGGCAACAGCCATGGCGCAAATTAGGGGGGGGGGGGGGGGTCTATCGTGCACCGTTTAGGTGCTGCTTTGCTAGCCATGGCTGTTCCAAACTAGAATATAGTTTTTTGTTCACTTAAGCCATGGCGAAACCGGAAAGTGCAGGCTTCGGAACGTAGCCACTCGTCTCCAAGCTGCATGCACTCCTTGTTTGTGGGATCGATGTTTTTCTGCACTTGGTCCCATCTGATGTACGAATTCCAGGAAGCCAACAGCGAGATGCCCTGGTAAAAAAAGCAGCCCCGTAATCAAGAAACTAAATGCGCCACCACCTTGCATCTTCATACAGAGCACGGTCGACGCGCTAGAAAAATGGTATCCACGAATTGATATTCTTATTAAGGACACGCACTTAACTAGATCTCAAAATGAGTTCTTTGTGAGTATGGCAGTAACCGATTGTACACGCTTAGTACTTATACCATGACCGTGACATAAGGTTTACAGCGAACACAAATAAGCCAGACTTAGTAGCGCAGGATTAAGGATTTATGTCTAACATTTAGAGTGAACAGACATGTACCACCTTAACTTTCTCACTTGGAATGGTTTACGTCTCTCATTGATATATGATAATTTTACTTGTATCGCTAATCGAAATATCTTGTTGATGTGTTTGTATTCGTTGTACCTATACCACTGAAGATCGCTGTGTTTATGTTCTTGTGCACTCTACTCATAATGCTGCATAATTTTGGGACTATTTTACATCAATATACACGCGTGCAATCTGTACCATAAACGCTTGTTCGTGTGTATCTTATGCTTTGCCGTCACGGCAGCATGACCTGGTCAGGCATTGATTCAACTTGCATTATTATTCCCTAAGGCAAACTTAACAATATCAGCTTGAATAAATGTTTCAAATAGAAATCAAATGAAATTGCGCCATGCAGAATGCTTTGAGCCACGCTTAATACTGTGTAACTACGGGGATGGCATACGCGCTCTAAAAAAAAAAAACAGCTCAGGGGAGAAGTAACGTTAACTTGAGCCCTGAAATGTGTCCTTTGTTCACCAGAAGACCAAGTCTGTGAATAGCTTGTCGTGCACAAAATCGAAGGATTACCGAACAGACGAACGGCTCATATACACGAATGGGGGGGGGGGTGTTGAGGGGATGAAAAGACGCTTGATCTGCAGGTCGTGTGGTAACGGGTAAGCAGTCTTTCAAAGGTATGGCTTTTGCTCAGGCCGCGCTATTGTTCCGAAACTCGCCCTTATATTTGTCAGGGTTGTGGTTGCATGACGTGAGAAAATGAGGGGAGAAGAGTGGGGCAAACGCCTGTGCAGGGGTTCAGTGAACTGATGACAAATCTCGGTAGCCCACTCACAGTTACCATGAAGAATATAATGCGAGAAAAGATTGATTTGTCGGGGCCTAATACTGCGCCGTTCATTATACAATTTTTGAAGGTAGTTCAGTATTATTCACAATATTTGCTAGCGGGGACAATCATGCATGTCTGAAGTACATTTCAGCGCGTATATGGTGTATTTATCCCCGTAGGACTTTTCCAGAATCGGTCACAGTCACTACAGTCAGATGTGCGACTCGTGTTCTTCACTCGTCGGGATCTTTCTAGCTCTTATTCAGCGGAAGGCGAATGCTGCTTCAGACACTATCAATGTATACCTGTAAAGAAAATGCTTCGTTGCATGTCCTGTAAGTGTGGAAGCACGCGCATTTGTGTTTTTGTGCAAAGGCTGTTTATTGTGTTAGAAACCGCAACTTTTCTTTCCAGAAATTACACCCCATCTTAAATGCAAGACTGTTTCGCGGTTTCTTTGGTTCCCAGCCTATTTTGCCGTGATGTTCTAGTAGCTAAGGTACGCGGCTGCTGACCCGCAGGTCGCGAGAATGAATCCCAGCTTCGGTGGCTGCATTTCCAATGGAGGTAAAATTGCTGTGAGCCCATGTGCTCAGATTTGGGTGCACGTTAAAGAACCCCAGGTGGTCTAAATTTCCGGAGCGTTCCCATACGGTGTCGCTCATATGGATATGGTAATTTTGGAACGTTAAACCCTACATATCAATCACTCAGTTTTTCGAAGCTTCATGAATGAATGCCATCACTTTGAAGTGTGATTATCATTTTGTAGATTCGCTGATCCTAGAAATCACGAGCCTCTGGTAATTTCCAAGATGAACTTTTCAATTTCGTCGACGTGCCACATTACACTATAAAAATAGAAATGCTGAAAAAGCACTGTCTGTGGCTAGTTTCATTATGTTATGTTTTATAACAATGCGAGGGCGAAATTATTGGGGATAAGGTGATTAGGTTGTGGCATTTCAGCTATTTATTTTAGAACCTTTTTGTGTTTCTCGCAGGTAAGAGAGGGACAGCAGCCGACAACCAACACCACTGGTGCGTATGGCGCACTGTTTCGGGTAAATATTTCTATCATTGAATTGGTCTTTGCAACGTTTTGTTCCTGCACACAGTCAATAATTTGGCACTGAGTAAAGCACAGCTGACCTGAGCTATCATGCCGGTCTGGTTACGATGGCCAAGTGAATGATTCGTGAATTAATCAATAGTTCCTTGAACAATTGTTGTAATGAATAAGTTTATCCTGAAGGAGTAACACTACCTCTCCAGGGATGATTTCTCGGGGTCAACAATTAGACGTTATGAGAGTAACGTTTTCTGTGTTAAAAATCATTACCAAAAATCAGCTGTTAGTACTTACTTGAGTAACAATTAGTCCTCTCAGGAGGAACTCTTAGTTATCTTGCAGTACTCTCTCAAGGACTAACCGTGAATCCTCTTGCAGCATTTAAAAAAAATAATAGTTCTTTCAAATCAGTTTCATTTCATTTCATTTATTTTCTCTCAATGCACAAGGCGCTACAGAGAGGAGTGGTGGAAAAAACCAGTAACAATCTGCACAAACAAATGGAGCATGTTTAAAAAGGGTATGCGTTTATGGTAGTGTTGAAGTTGGCCGGGTCAGTGATGGATGCGATGGAAGCGGGGAGGGTATTCCAGTCCGTGTTTGTTTTGGGCATGAATGAATTAAAATGGAGGTTTGTACGGCTGCTTGTAATTCCAACTTTGAAGTGGTGATCGCTGCGGGATGAAAGGTTGGATGGCGGCAAAAAAAGCGAGTTACTCAGTGAGTGCATGGTATGGTACAACTTGTGGAAGAGGCACAAGCGCGAGATTTTGCGGCGAAATGATAGGCTAGGTAGATTTAAGGTTTATTTCATATGGGTTACGTCTGCTGTACGGGAATACTTCGACAAAATGAAACGAGCGGCGCGATTTTGAATTGCTTCGATGCTACTGATATGGATGTTTACGTGAGGATCCCATACAGATGATGAATATTCTAGCTTTGGTCGGACTAATGTTTTATAGAGCAGAAGTTTCAGTGGCATCGGGGCAAGGGAGAAGTTACGGCGTAAATAACCAAGTGTGTGGTTAGCATCGTTTTTAATAACGTCAATGTAAGACTGCCAGGAAAGGTTGTCAGAAATTGTAACGCCAAGGTTCTTGTAAGAGCAAACTTTAGTAAGGGGAGAATTATTAAGTACGTAGTTAGTAGAAATATTACATGTTCAACGTGAAACTCTCATTACCTTGCATTTAGTGACATTAAGGTTCATTAGCCAAGTATTGCACCAAGATGAAACATTGTCTAAGTCACACTGAAGAACAAGGTGGTCAGAAGGGGTTTTAATTTCGCGGTAAATAACACAATCATCGGCGAAAAGTTTATTAGAAGAAGCGATGTTTTGTGGCAAATCGTTAATGTAAATCAGGAAGAGTAGTGGTCCAAGAACGGATTCTTGGGGGACGCCAGGGGTTACGGGTGAGAGGGGGGAGTTGGATTCATTCGCAGTTACAAATTGGGAGCGGTCTATTAGAAAGCATTCAATCCATTTTAATATGTTAGCATCAAGATTAAGTTTGCTTAGCTTTAGCAGTAGCAGTTTATGGCATACAGTGTCAAAAGCTTTAGCAAAGTCGAGAAAAATACAGTCAACAAGGGAACAAGCGTCAACGGCAAGAAAAAGGTCATTAGTGAAGCAGAGAGGTTGGGTCTCACACGAGTACTGCTTCCGGAACCATGCTGGTGATCACTAAGGAACGAGTTGTTTTCTAAAAAAGTGATTATGTGGGAGTAGATGACGTGTTCCATGAGCTTACACGGTATACTTGTAAATGATATGGGCCTGTAATTGCGGGGGTTATGAACGTCACCTGATTTGTGAATAGGAACCACCTTTCCCGCTTTCTAGTCGCCCGGGAGGCAATGACATTCCAAAGACTGTGTGAAAAGCTTACATAAAATGACAGATGAGTAAACAGAGGTATTATTCAAAAACGTTGCACAGATACCGTCTTCACCTGGAGCACTGGCTAATTTCACGTTTTCTATCAATTTTTGTATGCCGACACAGTCAAATAAAAGGGGTTCCATGGAAACAAAGTTGTGGGGGGGGGGTATCGGGAAAGGAAAGTGCTGTAGGTTTAACAAAGCACAATGAAAACACAGAGCTTAAAATGACACAACACTCTTCTTTTGGTACACGGCTGTTATCATCATGGATTAATTCTATCGCCTTTTTTTCATTTCCACTAATCATCTGCCATAATTTCTGTGGGTTAGTTGCAAGCAGGGAGGGAAGCGTTTGTTGATAATAATTTTCTTTTGCAACGGATAATGCGCGAGTGTACTCGTCAGCTGCGTGATGATAAGCGGACCACATTTCCGCGTTGTTAGTTAGCTTTGCCCTTCGAAAAATTCGTTTCTTTTTATTCAGTAGTCGTTTTAGTGTAAGCGTGAACCAAGGAGACTTTGCGTTTTGCCTAATTCTGCGGAGTGGAATAAAACAGTTGGTAAGCTCTGCTACCTTCTGCTTAAAAAAATTCCAGTTTTGTTGCACGGACCTTTCCAGAAATTAGGAAAGGTAATCGTTTAGGAAACGCTGAAGATCATTATTAATTGAAACATAGTCGGCTCTTTTGTAGTCCCAGAAAACTTTTGAGCTATCATTTCTTTTAGTTGTTTTAGTCATGTTAAAATAAATAGCTAGATGGTCGCTTGCGCCGGGAATAACTGATAGGGATTTAATTAGGTCGGGATGCGTGGTCAACACCAAGTCTAGAACTGAGGAGGTGGACAAGGTAATGCGGGTTGGAGCGTTAACCAGCTGGGTAAAGTTAAAGTCTGAACACGAATCAAGAAAGGCAGCACTGTCAGCAGAAGTTGATGAAAAAATTGGGAAAGGGGGAGACCACGGAACATTAGGGAAGTTAAAGTCACCTAGGAGAAACATAGGCGCAGCCGGAAACCTTACTCGCAACTTATTTAGTACATCGTGTAATTCATTTGCGAAACCAGTAGTAAGGTTAGGAGGCCGGTAGCAGCCACAAACAACGATATCTTTGTGGTTAATGCGAACACACGCGACAACAATTTCAAGCGGTGAAACAACAGGCACGCCGAACGAGCTACTCTCGTCGCTAATGGCAATCAATACGCCGCCCCCGCACCTCGTACCCCGGTCACAGCGGTAGAATTTAAACTTTTTTGAACAGTTAAATATTTTGTTATTTTCAATTTCCGCGGACAGCCAAGTTTCAGTTACTACGACGACATCAGCTAGACATGTATCTATTAGCGCAGATAGGGCATCACGCTTGCTAGTAACACTTCGAGAATTACATAGCAAAAAAGAAAATTCGTGAGCTCAAAAATGCTTATCTAGCTATCGATGTGAAGGAGGAGCGCTGGCCCCTGCGCATTCTGCATTGCTTACTTCGGGAACAACGTGGACGGGGTTTTCATAAATAGGTCCTGCCTCAGTTACACGATCGGTGACCGGACAATAAACGTAGGCTTTCTTGTTGATTAGTATCTTGTTATACTTCAAGTAATATGGCTGCCCAATGCTTTTCGCGAAATTTAAAAGCTTTTTCTGGATGTGGCGCGTGGCCTTGCAGAAATCTTCGTTAACTGACACGGGGGTGCTGCGAAGCATCAATTTCTTAGTAGACACTTTCTCTTGTTTTGAACGAATTGAAGTGAACAATAACAGGTCGACATTTGTTCTGTACATATGTTCCAAGCCTGTGTGCACGGGAGATGGCTTCATTAGGAAGTTCCAGTTTAAGGGACGCAGACAGGATTTCACAAATTTTTAGCTCCGACTCAGCCCAGGTTTCTGAAGCAGAATCCAATATCACATAAAAAATGAGGTTCTCTCTACGAGAGCGATCCTCGAAGTCATCAAGCCGTGAACTGAGAGCGACACTTTCGTGTCGCACGGCAGCCGTTACAAGACCTTGCATCTGTGCATTGTCTGGAACGCTCTCGAGGGAAATAACCTTCTGTGGCGCAATTATGTAAAAGTTCCAAATCCGGACAAAGGCGGTCTCTTCCATTGAGTCGCACGCGATTGGCCCATACAAGCTGTGACGATTGCTGTGACGTTATGAGTGACGTGGACTGGAGTGTCACGTGACTCTTTTTTTTCGGTTCTCGGAGAAAGGCGATGGAACGGTCGGAGAGACTGTCCGAAAGCAACCGGATGGATTGAAATGGCTGCAAGGTGGCCTGGATTGGATTGAAATGGAAAAAATGCGCGACTTTTCGGCACCGGGGCACTTAGACAACATGGCGTTTCCCACTGACACGGTACTTCGCCTTGCCTGTGCGGTAGCTTTAACCGAGCAGAGGTGACGACGCGAGGTAAAAGATGCATTTGAAGAGTTCAGCGAAGAAGAGTTCCGGCAATGTTTTCGTCTGTCCAAACGAACAGTGCGTAGCTTGTGCCACGAACTTGATCCTATCATCGGATGCCAGCGAGCCAGTGGCCTTTCCACAGAGAGAAAGGTGTTGTGCGCGCTGCGATTTTTCGCCACCGGTAGCTTCCAGAAGAGCATTGGTCGCGAGGAACACATCGGCATGTCTCAGTCGGCGGTGAGCAACACCATCCACGAGGTGACGGAGGCGATCATTACCGTGGCTGCTAGAAAAAGGGTGGCGGACTTCCTACTGACAACAGCTGCTAAGGATGAGGCAAAGGTGGAGTTTGTGCTACGCGGTTGCATCCCAGGGGTGCTGGCGTGTGCCGATGGCACGTTGGTCACCATTCGCAAGCCAGAGGGATTCAGACTGGCCGACACGGCGAGCTTCATGTCCAGAAGGGGCTATTATGTCCTAACGTCATGATCGTAAGTACTGTTAGGATCGTTAATTACTCGCCCTTCGGAGCAATTGTTCAGTTGTGACGCCAAAGCTAGAAAAAGTAATAATGCAACGAATGAAAAAGAACCTGCAGGGAATTGGGTGCGAGCTAGATTGTGGCTCGCAAGGCCTCGGTAATAATAAGTGGCAAGTGTTTTGTGCGTGAGCCAGTTGCCGTTTTTGCACTGGCATGCATACGCAATTGAATTGTGCATTTTAGAGGTAATCGGTAATATGGGCAGCAGACGTAGCAGAAGTATATACACGACAGGGAGGTATTTCCAACACGAAAGTGCTTACAATCACAATTGGACGAGCTGGCTTTGGTATTTACGAGTGTTTTTTCCCAAGAGCAACGCGTAGCTTTTCACTTATCGATCATTCAGTGGAAGTCGTAGTTATGTGTACAGCAGAGGTGGGGTCGTTGCCCCCACACTCCCCCCTCCTCAGTGTGCTACACCCTGTGTTTCCTTCTAAGTGAAGCTCCTTGTACCAATGACTGTACTAGTACGCATTGTTTCCTGCATATGCGTAGAAAAAAGGTATTTATTCTGAGTATAAATGCAGTACTATTTTATATCGCTCCTCATCGCAGATGTGCAAAGCATGGCTGCGCATAATTGTCATAGACTCATGATTCCCAGATTCGTGCCACGACTCCTGGGTGTGGGAACACAACCCACTGCGTGCACGCCTAGCTGCACATCTGCAGCCTGGCGAATATCTGCTTGGTAAGTATTAATGTGTACTATCTGGGCAGAGCACTCAGCTTTTATGCTTACATTGCAGGAGACGCAGGCTATCCCCTCAAGCCATGGCTCCTAATTCCAGTCCTTGGCAGTCAACCGTGCAACACTTCCGAAGGCCGATACAACAAGGAGCACGCATCCATGCACAATGTTGTGTAAAGGTGTATCGCCGTGTTGAAAAGCAAGTTCCGCTGCTTGCAGCACTTTCGAACGATGCTCTACAACCCCGATCGGGCAGCGCAAATCATCTATGCTTGCTTTGCTCTCCACAACATTGCGTTGCATGCAGGCGACTGGACCTTGGACAAGTATGTCGTGGACATGCCACCAGCTGAGGATGACGATGGAGAGCCAAGGGGGAGCCATATGCTCACACCACGCAACGTGCTGCTCAGAGACGGCAGCAGCGCTGTCTTGGACCTTTTTTGAAGTACACAGGAACGGTGAGTTTTCATGTTTTCATATCCCACACATAATTTATTTACACTGATTCTAGTGCATCTAGACATGAAAGGGCTGTGTTTGCCACATTTGAATACACAGAGTACTTACTTGTGCTTCAATATAAAGCAAGGTGGCAATGTCAAAATGCTGCATTTTCTTTAAGTGGCACATGAAATATGCAACAGAAACACCCTTTTCCATAATAGCGATCACAGTCACAACAGACTAGATTGGAGCAAGCATATATGAGCGGCACTCTGTGCTGAATGTTGCTATCACAAAATTGTGCGAACAATGCAGCAACGTCTCAAAATTCTTTTCACCAGAACGCATAAAAATCGAGATTCCATTAAAAACATGTTGTATGAACACATGATACATAAGTCCATATCTTGTCATAGTGACTGACTACAAGCATTCAATTGTGCACGCCAGGCTTGACGAGCAATTGTGCTTGTCAAGTTGTGCTGTTTTTTTTTGCTCATTGTCCTAAACATTGTGTGAATGTTAAAATAACATTTATTTGAGTTCACGACTGCAGTCATGCTGCAATGCTAAAAAATATGCAAATCAAGACGGCAAACAACAGGCGAGTTGTTTTGATAACATACAGCATGAATAATTCCCTCAGCCATCTCGCGGCTCCCAAGCCATACCACGTTCGAAATTTATTCCCGCAAAGAGTCGTTTACATCGAAAACTAGATGAAATCAATCGCTGGCATGTTGCTGTGATGACCATTTTCCTCTGTAAAACTGTGCGAGATGACCACTTACTAGTTTAGCGCTCCCAAACAAGATGCGAGATGACCACTTACTAGCTTAGCGCTCCCAAACAAGATTCGGAATGTAGTTGTTGCATCTTAGCCTCATTGTGCTGAAATGAAAATATCACAGTGTGATGCAAAAAGATATCACATTACTACACTATGTGGTAATGCTGAATAAAAATCACAGTGAGCTAGAAAACACAGTGGGACAATACAAATATCAAAGAAACATTAACAGAAAATGTCAACTATACACTCGTGGTCTCCGTGTGAATGACTGGACACCTTTGAAATGTGGGTAAAAAACACTGCCACTAGAACAGCTCGAACATACATTGAGAAATGCATATATCGAACATAAAAAATGCTGCACTCCTTATACAAAGTAAATGCTAACCTAAATCTAGTAATATGTACTAAATGCAAACAAAAAATGAATAAAATAGAACATGAACAGCAACACGTAAACATATCAAAACACTAAACCAATTATGAATGATAAAAAGTTTAAAACATGGCGAAAAACAAACTAAACTATGTATATGTCTCCAGAACCGTATAAAATTGAACATGAACAGCAGCACCTAAACACACTGAAACCGACAAATCTATAATGAATGATGACAAGAAAAAACATTGAACACATGACGAAAAATTAAACTAAACTACGTATCCCTTTCTCGCAGAAAGCCCTCAGCCATGGCCAGTGCCCTCCTGCACCGCTGCCGCTTTCTCCTGTGCCGCTGCCACACGCCGTTCTGCAGGAGCGATGCGGGTGGTTGATTTTTTCATCTCCCGCAGCACCTGCGATGAATCATCATGGTGTAAATGTTTAAGTGAGCTGCCGGTAAACCCTTAACCATCTCGTGGCTGGAAGCTGCTGCTGCTGCCAAGAATTGCAACGGGCACAACAACTTCCCCTCAGTTGAAGATCAACTGGCCTGATGGCATCCTTTGAAAGTGGGAAGCTTTGTGTACAAGCTATGCCCTCCTCGTGTGGACCTACAAACATTTGTTGAAACTGCTCTTTATTAATGTCCTCAAATGCATCTCTCACCATGAAAGAGCCCCAGGGCTAACTAACCTTTTGCCCGGCAGTTTATCATTGCAGATACCCGATACCATGCCCTCAATACAATGCATGGTTCTTGTTTACAGCCCAAGTTGGTTTCAGTCATCATAATAGAACATGGAGAATGCTTATGCCCCTTATGTAAAATGTAAACAAAGGGTCTACTCACCTTGAGCACCTTGTCGCCCTGCTCAAGGTTCCAGCCCTGCACTCATTAAAGCACTAAGTTCTCAGATGCTTGCGTGTTACTGTGTCACTGCCATCTACAGCCGCTTCAGTGGCCTCCACATCCATTTCCACTGCAGCAGTGGGAACATTCGCCTGCTGGAAAGTGTAGTAAGCACGATTTTTCAGAAAGTGGGTATTCGTTACTCTAGCTATTTTGCAACCTTAAGTACTAAACATCTGCGGAAATGTTCTGCAGCTATTCAGTGGTCATTGATGTCATGTATTACCATTTTAGTGCATGCACTTGCCCGCAGTCATTGCGTGTTTTATGATAAATTAATACCCCTTGTACTGCAAGGGCTGCAAACTGAGATTTTAGTTAAACCTACCCACTTTTGATTACTTTCTCGTGCGCTTTATTCCCGTTTAACAAGGTTCCTCTAAAGGCACCCCTTCAGATATCAAACTCTGTCATGGTACCGCTCAGGAACCCGTGATACTGCGGCGGCAGAGTGCTTACCTGTTGATAGGTGAGACCAAAAACGCCACTGAAGCGTGTCATCCCAGTCAACTGTAGAACCTGGCCGCGAAAGCCAGGCAGCCAACCCCATACAGTGCCCCTGAAAATATACACTAATGTCACAGAACATATTGCCCGTGCCATTCGACGGTCACTTATGTTTGTGCGTCTCTGATAGCGGCGGTGTCACGGCGGGCCTCGCGCACCGGCCTGCGCCACCAAGCCTGTCATTCCTGCGCAGGCACTTCATGGTTCAGCGCGTCGCTGAGCTCTTGCCACAGCCGCCACCGGTCGGTGATGGTGACGCCGTGCCGCAGCTCGATGGCATTCGCCACGAGCTGGGGATGTTCGTCCATAAAGGCGAGCACCAGCGCGCGCTGAGCCTCGGATAACGCCGATGAGCCGCTGCTGCTGTTGACTACTGGTACAGTTGACCTCCGCCACGATTGCGCTCGACTGAGCCAACAAGTTGCGCTGTTTAGGTTTGTATAGTGGAGGAGATATGAAAACAGTAACTGCTTGAAACGGGGTTGTATTTAGCGCCACCACGTACCGTCCCGCTAAATTTAGCGTTATTTCATAACAAAAACAAAAAAATACGTTTATATTGTGCCGTATTCCTTAATAAACGTTTGAAAACTTGTGCCAACACAATTTGATGATGATCAATAGTAGTTAAACATTTTTCAACACGTTAAAAACACTTTTCACTTTGCTATACGGTCCCCAAGTTCACGTCAAAATGATGACGCGAGGCTTCATTTCGCTCATTGGCTGTTCACTTCCCTTCATCCTCGCGACCGCTGCGGACCGCCCATTTTTTGACGTCACCGACAGACCGCCTCCGTCCGGATTTGGAATTTTTACATAATTGCGCCACTGTTCAAGTACAGTAAGTCGGGTGGTTAAATCTGTTACTATGGAATCAAGTAGCAACTGGTTTTCTTTAACTTCGTTAATAGTCTTCTGCAAGTTGTCATGACGCTCATCCAAGTGTGCGGTTAGTTTGCTGATGGCGGCTAATACTTCGCTATTCGGACCAGGATTCTGTTCAATATCTCCGCAAAGAAGTTTCTTTATAACGACAAAACACTCTGCGACTATATCAAGCAACACATGGGGGCATGAAAGGAGCAGCAGACAATAGTTGCTAGATCGCTTAGCGCTGTAATCTTGGGAGGGAGCAACCTGCACGAAAAGCAAAATGTGGTTGGATGAGACCATGGTGGCGGCCGCTTCGTTCCACTGCCCACTGAGGCGCGCTGTGCAAGGCTGGCTGTATTTGTAGTTTTCTGGGTGGATTGACGATGTCTATGCGGTTGGTTTGGTGGCAGCGTAAGTGGTTACCGGAACGGGAGGTTGAAGTGGCACCGGGCAACAACGGCTCGGTTCTGGCTGGGGAGGGCACGTGCCGTATGGCGTGCCAGGCGCATATGGTTCCACGCAGTCCGGCGAGCTCGTGCTGATGACTGTGAACAACTGTACGAAAAGCAAAAAGTGGTTGATCTCCAGAAGCACTAACCACTTACCCCTTTTAGTCTTTTGTTTTTTGGAGTGCAGTGGCGCCACTTTGTGAGCCTTCTAGCTAGAAGGAGGGCGAGATTGGACAAAAAGATACAGGAGCAGTCAAACGGGATTGGTCAAAGCTATTCTGCTGGTTACGACGTCACGATATACCTACGAAATTTTCATAGAACTGGAAGGAGGTTTCGGAACCATCTCGTGCGTCGTTCTGACAATAATGAGGTGCAAACTTTAGTTCTCGCCGTACATAATACTATTAATTTGGTGCCTATTATTCATGCACAGAAGAGAAACATTATTTGAACGGTGACAGGTATCTTCTTTTTGTCAAGCCGCTGCTGGTGTAATTCAAAGTACCATCATGCAGCGATTTTTTACTTTACGTAGTGTAACGACCGCCTTTACTAGTTGGGTGCATTCTAAGTCTGGCGTAAGCTGCGGTGACCAAACGAGTCTGTCTCAGAGTATATCACGTCTTAAAACCTCATGAATTACGTCATGAAAAGGTGCGCTTACTGCTACATTAGTTCCTCCAAGTCGTGACATGCTTCAGTACGAATACAAGAGACAATTTGCTGCATCGTAAACATAAAGTCATATAGACAAAACTTGAAAGTACGCACCGCAGCAAACCTGCCACGTTTCTCATGAAACCATCAAATAAAAATATGATCTTAAAAGGGCTTTGAAACTGCTTGCATAATTACCTAATAGCGTTGTCACCACCAAATTTTCACTCGGCTGCCAAACCCTCTTGCTTTCCCTCTCTCTGTCTCTTACATTATAATGAGATGATAGCTTCAACAGACACGCCCTTAAGGATTTATAATAACTCCGTACATTTCGGAACTTTGTCGCAATATTAGAGAACGTGAAGCAACAAAACCCACAGGGCATCTTTCGCACTAGCCTTAGTCGACTCGAACCTGCACGTGATCTTCACTTCTTGTCCGTCGATATATCAATGCTGCCTCAATCTCTTCGTATATATTTGTGAAAAGAACATGGCTTCAAAGAGCCTCCTAGATCCGTAGCTTTACAAACTTCTTGCACCTCACCTTCTACTGTACGTCCTAATTTATCGGAGCAACTTTGGCCAGACGACCATGTCATCTATGTCACGTGGCGACGTACTCATGTACTGTCCAAAAACTCCCCGAAAGTTTGCAATGTGTGACGTCATTGTGACATCCTTAAGTATCTCGTTGCACTATGGTAACTGTTTGGAGCCCTCGTGTTAAAGCTGGCCTCGCGGGACGCTGATCCCTAATTCGGTCTATTTTCGCGCTTCTTGAGGAATCAAAGTATTTCACCTCAATAAAGTTCATTTAAACAGCAAAACTGTTATACAACGTACTGCATAATCTGATTTTTTCTGTATTAGAGCCTCCTAACTACATAACTTGTCGTCAGTAAAAATACTGAGAGCACCTGCGATTACTGCAGGGATTACCAAAAACAGTCGAATGAGGACTTGAAAGCACCAAAAAAAACCTGACTATGCCAGGGAAATACGCTGCATGCTCGTATAGAACAAAAGAGACCCAATTACAGAGAATACGTGTGCTTTCTGGCTGGGTAATTTGGCTTAATTGCACAGCTCAAGCGAATAGCATTTTTCGGCTTGCAACAATGAAGTGCTGCAGTGTGCCCAGCTTACGACATGTTCTCTGACACCCACAATACCAGCACTTCATTAACTGCTGCTTTCATGCATATGCCTGTCTTCCTTGTCTTTGGCTTACCATCATTATTCACGTCATTATACTTTTATTCAGCTGAGCATAAATACTATGATAATGCTTTTTCATGGTTGTACTGATAAGAATAATGCACACGAGCCTCGTATTTCCTTATGGCGATGATTGTACAATTCTGCCGCAAATTAATCAGTCTCAATGTTGTCGCACGATTTATAACCACGATGAAGGTTTGGCGTTCATAAAACACTTCTCCTGTTTACCACCACCCAATTGAGGCCCCTAATGATGACAAGTACAACATTACATTCTAGAAGTGAGCAGTTATTCGCAATAAAAGTGCGTTGTAGTCAGCCATGGTAGATTAAGTGGGTACGGCAATCGGCTGCTGATATGAAAACCGCGGATTTGATCTCGGTGGTCATCGCATTTCAGTAGCGGCAAAATGTTAAGCGTCCATGTTATGAGGAACGTTAGTACACCCTAGAAAAGCCCACATAAATCGAGATTTCCGGAGTCCTCAAATAGTGTAGCGGGGCACCTACCCACCAGTCCACTCTTATTTCCGAAGTCCTCAAATAGTGTTGCGGGGCACCCACCCACCAGTCCACTCTTATTTCCGAAGTCCTCAAACAGTGTTGCGGGGCACCCACCCACCAGTCCACTCTCAACTACAGCGTCACTCATAATGATATCGCAGTTTTTGTACGTACAAATACAAATGGCTAAACTGAGTTGGAAATGGTGAAGCAAAAAAAAATTGCATGCATGCCATTTGCCCTCTCACACTTGCGCTTGCTTACAGGCGCTACGTGCTTATTGCTGTGCCTTCGAAACAAGGCTTAGCTGCCCGCACGAAAAGGCCAATGGTCTGAAAGCTGGTTCCAGTGCAGAGATTAGAGGGATCACGGCATAAAAAAACGCCTCACACATTTCGAATGCCACTCACCGTATACAAGCCAACGCAGACCGACTACTCGGATTTCGAGAACGCACGCTCTAATATGAAACGGGAAAGGGTCCCCTAAACGACATCGCCTAGTGCCGGGCCTCTCTAGCGAGCGCTTCATGTTTTCTTTGCAATGGCCTTTATCTGCGAGTAACAGGCACATCCTGTCTCGCATCCATTTGTTCTTAAACAAATAAATGTGCGATAAGACAAAATGCTGTCGCAGATTGTCAGCCTCCCCATTCTGTTCTAACAGAAATTAGGCCATAGATGCTCGTAGTTATGCAAGGTTGAAGCCCTAAGGACCATGCTTGTTTTGAGCTGCAAGCGGAAAAGCGTCTTCCCTCCTGTAATTTCTCTTTTTTCCTCACCCCAAGTGTAGGGTAGCCAACCGAGCCAAGCTTGGTTAACCTCCCTGCCTTTCCTCTCTATTTATCTCTCTCTCTCTCTCCCTCCTGTAATGTTTTTTTGAACTCTGCAATGTTGAAATATTAAAAAAATGGCCTAAAGTCAGGTCGTGCAAAACTTTTTTGTTGAAGGGGCTCAAGCGTTGCAGGGGTATAAGCAAATATCCTAACTTGTTCGCAAGAAGAAATTTGAATAAAAATAAACAAAGCTGTAAAGTGATGAATCTGAATAGCACACCTTATCTTCTGATTCTTCTATTTTCTACTCTTCTTTTAAAATCACCTTGCATTTTCTCTTATCAGGGCGAAAAACTTGATACATATTGTCGCAGTACAACGCGAACAAAGTATAAGTACGCCTCGAGGCAGCGAAAGCAGCTTGTTCTCAACAGCTGAGCCGCAAGATCTTCTTCCTCGTTCTTGCGTCAAGCCTGAGGCCCACTACCTGGTGTCCGCTAAATGTCGCCAGCATCATTTTTGGCCACATGTAGACACGTGTCATTTGCTCCCTCTCAAAGAGCATCGACCTGATGCGAAGTCAATAATGTAGTTTTTGTTAAAAGATAAGTCTCACGCAATCACTCGCTGACGTAAGGCTTCATGCGCACTAGGTGAACGAGTTCAGGATGGTGCTGGCGACGCTTGCTACTACAGGAATTGTCGGGAACAACTTTGTAAGTGACGTCACTCAGTTGTCGCAGCACTCAGTATGGCCCAAAGTATCTTCTTAAGAGCTTTTATGATAGTCCTCGTTTCCGTACGGGTGTCCAAATCCATACTTTGTCGCCAGTTTGATAGACAACTGCTCTTCTGTGAGCATTGTAGCGGCCTGCATTGTACTCTTGCTGCTGGCGGATCGGTAAACATGCCAGTTGTCTAGCTTCTTCCGTGCGTTCCGTAAACGTGTTGGCGTCTGGGTCGATGTCATCACTTTCGTGCGGTAGCATCGCATCTAACATAGTCCGTACTTCTCGTCCATGAACGAGGCTGAACGGGGTCATGCGGATCGTTTCTTGCTAGGCCGTGTTGTACGCAAACGTTATGTATGGCAAGATTTCATCCCAATTTTTGTGTTCAATGTCTACGTACATCGAAAGCATGTCTTCAATGGTTTTCTTCAGACGCTCTGTCAGCCCGTTTGTTTGTGGGTGGTAGGCAGTGGTCTTACGATGCGTTGTTCCACTCAGCATCAGGACGTGATCCAAAAGAGCTGCCGTAAATGCGGTTCCTCTGGCTGTGATCACGACGGTTGGTGCACCATGCCTCAGTACAATATTTTCGATGAAAAATCTTGCCACCTCCGCTGCTGTAACTCTCTGGATAGCATTTGTCTCGGCATAACGGGTCAGATAATCCGTCGCGACGATAACCCAGCGGTTCCCTGCAGTAGAAATAGGAAGTGGGCCCAAAATGTCCATGCCTATCTGGTAGAATGGAGCTGTTGGGACCTGCACGGGTTGCAGGAGGCCAGCTGGTTTAGTCGGTGGTGACTTGCGTCGCTGGCAGTCGAGACAGGTACGAACGTGGTGCTTCACGGCTCTGGTTAGTCTCGGCCAGTAATACCTTTGCTGTACTTTGGCCAACGTTCTCATGTAACCCAAATGGCCAGAGGTCACCTCGTTGTGGCATGCTTTGAGTACTTCGGTACGAAGGGCTGCTGGTATGACGAGCAGATAGGCGGATCCTGTCGACAAAACGTTTCTTTTGTAGAGTACTCCGCTCCGCAAACAAAACGATGACAACACTCTTGCGAAAACTCTTGGCGCCTTTTGAGATCTGCCTTCCAAGTAGTTAATTAGGCCAAGCAACTCAGTGTCGTCACGTTGTTGCTGCGCGATGGCGGTCGTGTCGAGGACACCGAGAAAGGCCGTTTCCTCCTCCTCAGGTAGGGTTGCCGACTCAATGAGTGAACGGGACATGCAGTCAGCGTCCATATGTCGCTTGCTTGACTTGTGCACGACCGTCATGTCAAACTCTTGCAGTTTTAGGCTCGAACGCGCAAATCGGCTGGTGGGATCTTTTAGATTAATTAACCAGCAAAGGGAGTGATGGTCACTAATAACTTTGAAGTGCCAGCCATACAAGTACGGGCGAAATTTCATTACTGCCCATACTACGGTGAGGCATTCTTTCTCTGTTGCTGAGTAGTTAGCCTCTGCGCGTGTTAGCGTTCGGCTTGCGTAGGCGATCACTCTTTCTGTGTTCTCTTGCCGTTGCACAAGAACAGCTCCAAGACCTACATTGCTAGCGTCTGTGTGAAGCATCGTCGGGGCTTCTTCGTCGAAGTGGGCAAGCACTGGGGGCATTTGAAGACGTTGACGCAGGTCATTAAAGGCAGCCTCCTGTTCTTCTTTCCACTCAAAGGCAACATCGTCTCTTGTGAGACGAGTTAGTGGCGACGCGATGCGGGCAAAGTCTGCGATAAATCGGCGATACTAGGCACAAAGGCCCAGGAAGCGTCTGACAGCCTTCTGATTTTAGGGTACTGGGAACCGTGCGACAGCAGCAGTTTTTCCACGATCGGGTCGGATGCCTGAGTTACTGACGACGTGACCGAGAAACTGAAGTTCGTGGAAACAGAAATGACACTTTTCCGGTTTCAATGTGAGGCCCGCAGACCGTATGGCACGTAAAACAACTTCCAGCCTTTGGAGATGCTCGTCAAAAGTCGTTGAAAATACTACAACGTCGTCCAGATAGACTAGGCACGTCTTCCACTTCAATCCCGAAAGTACCGTGTCCATAAGCTTTTGAAATGTCGTGGGCGCGGAGTACAAACCGAAAGTCAAGACTTTAAATTCGTATAAACCATCTGGCGTCACAAAAGCGGTTTTCTCTCGGTCTCTTGGCTCTACCTCGATCTGCCAGTATCCACTCCTCAAGTCCATGGAAGAAAAGTAGCGAGCGTGCCGAATTCTGTCAAGGGAGTCATCAATACGTGGGAGCGGGTACACATCTTTTTTGGTCACCCGATTCAGCTTCCTGTAGTCCACGCAAAAACGCAGGGTGCCGTCTTTTTTCTTTACAAGCACTACAGGCGATGCCCAGGGGCTCTTTGACGGTTGAATGACGTCATCTGCAAGCATTTTCTCGACTTGTTTTTGTATGGCTTCGCGTTCCTTCGAAGCTACACGATAAGGGTTCTGGTGAATAGGTCTCACCGTGTCCTCGGTAATTATTTGGTGCTTTGTCAAAGGTGTTCGACCAACTCGTGATGTCGTTGAAAAGCAGTCGCGGAATTCGGCTAGTAGCTGAAGAAGTCTCTGTCGCTCGTCCTTTGACAGAGTGGTGCCAACATCGAGAACGGGTTCTGGTTTTTGATTAGGCGCTTCGTCCAATACCGACAAACATAAACTGCCTTGCATTTCTACTATAATGTCGTACGAAGCGATAGCTGTGGCCTTCGGAAGGTGCCGGCGCTCAGCACTAAATTTCGTCAGAAGTAAATTCGTGCGTCCACCAGTGAGACGGACGATACCTCGTGCTGCCGAAATTCCATGACGAAATAGCAGCGAGCCATTTTAGTCAGCAATGCCTTCGCCATCAAACGCTTCGTGGCCTTCCACCGAAACAAGAGTGCATGACCGGGGCGGGACGACCACATCATCATCAATTATACGTAAAGTGTTGCGTATTGCGTCTGAACAGTCAACTAAACCAGGGCTGTTGCGGAATGTAATTGAACGGTCCGGGATGTTGATGACGGCACCATATTCTTTTAAGAAGTCCATCCCGATGATAAAGTCCTTGCAACATGAGGTGAGGATGACGAACGTCGCCACGAAAGAAGAGCCACCGATGTCGAGTCTTGCTGTACACCTTCCGACAGGCATCAACAGCTGGCCGCCTGCTGTCCTCAGGTGAGGTCCCGTCCACGTAGTCTTCACTTTTTTGAGGCGTACGGCAAGGTTTTCACTTATGATAGAAAGGTACGGCAAGGTTTTCACTTATGATAGAACAGTCGGCGCCGGTGTCAACTAAGGCTGTTACTTGCTGTCCGTCTACCGAAACGGTAAGATCTGTGGTTACAGTTTTGTCGGCGTTACTTCTCGGCTTTACGGCGTCCTGTGGTACAAGTAACGGGGGCTTTTTTTCGTCGCCTTGGCGGCCTGCAACCTCACCCCCGGAGGTCGCTGCCTTCAGTTTCTCCGGCGTGGACTTGGTGACCTCCTTTCACTGACGTCCGCTGTAGTTCGGTGGCACGACGAAGGCGAATATGCCGGAGACGGAGAGCGTGGTCGACGTCCCAAACCTGGCTGGTAATCAGGCACACTGTCGTCATTATTGGCACGGCGGTTGTCAAAATGGGACTGAGACAAGGGGGGTCCTTGAGAATGAGCGTCCCGGCGTGGTGCGTAGCCGTCGTTGGCGCGTCGATCGTCAGACCATTGCCGAAGAGGTCGAAACATATCTATGCGGTGCCAGCAATGGCAGGAAATGTGGCCCACGCCTCCGCAGGCAAAACAAAGCGGACGCCTATCTACAGTGCGCCAGGCGTCTGTTTTACGAAGCTGTGGACGCCGCGACGGCTCGTAATGTGGCAAATGCCGTGTCTCGTAGGGAGACGGCTCTTGGTACGGCGGTATTTCGTACGGCGGTACGACGGCAGGGCGCCGCGGTGTCTGTTCTTGTGGTGGCGACCAAGGAACGGCTGCCGATGGCTGGCGGTACGACGGCGCAACGGGCGGCGGGCGGCGAGGCGCGGCTGCGTAGCTCATAGGTCGCTGATCGTCAATAGGATCAGCTGATGAAAACGCTTGGCGTATTTCTTCGCGGACGACTTCAGCGACAGACGCCGTGGGTGGTTCCGTGACTAGATTCCGCAGCTTTAGCAGCTCTTCGCGAACAATCTCTCTTATTAAATCGCGCAACGAGCTTTGATTGTCAGATGTCGTAGCGGCGACTTGCATGTGTGCGCTGCTGGACAAGCGATCGTATTGTTGGCATCGCAGGTGAAGCCACCGTTTGATAGCTGTAGCTTCTTTGATGAAGTCTGTCACGGTGCTTGGCGGGTTCCGCAAAAGTCCGGCGAACAATTGCTCTTTAACGCCGCGCATGAGGTAGCGCAGCTTTTTGTCGTCGGTCATGTGCGGGTCAGCTTTACGGAAGAGACGGACTATGTCCTCTGCGAACATTGCGACCGTTTCATGGGTTTCTGAACCCGTAGCTCGAGTAAATGCTGCGCATGTTCGCACCGGTCGGCATCGGCAAATGTGTCAATCATCCCTTTTTTAAAGTCACTTCATGTTGACAAACTGCCTTCTCTGTTCTCGTACCAGGTTCTAGCGCTGTCGACGAGATAAAAATAGGCGCGGGAAAGCCTTTGTTCAAGGGACCACTGGTTGGTGTTAGCGAAACGTTCATAGTGATTAAGCCATTCTTCGACGTCTTCTTGTGCTCCACCACCAAAGCGATCAGGCACCCGCGGTGAAAAAAGGGTTACCTTAGATGGGGTCGGCAAACTACTGTCTCGTAGTATCTGTTGTGGACTGGCGGTGGCCATTGGTAGATGTGAGCGGTGCCTCGCAGAGTGTTCCTGTGAGAGGGTGAACTCTGGAAGGAGGCCTCGCAAGCGACGACTGAAGCGATGCACGGGAGTGTCGACAAGAGCTTCTGGGCTGGATGAACGGCTCCCTGTGGGAGTGTGGAGCATCAGGCGGGGTCGCGGGCCAGCACCTCCACCAATTCGCAGTAGAACGCGAACAAAGTACAAGTACGCCTTGAGCCAGCGAAAGCAGCGTGTTCTCAACAGCTGAGCCGCAAGATCTTCTTCCTCGTTCTTGCGTCAAGCCAGAGGCCCACTACCTGGTGTCCGCTAAATGTCGCCAGCATCGTTTTTGTCCACATTTAGACACGTGTCAATATGTTTCTCACCTCGCCCCTGCCTTCAACGTGTATTTTATGGCTATTTTTCTATTTTGTTAACGGTGATATCTTATTTTGTCTAATGAAACACTTTGTGCACTTCGTTGTTATTCGGCTTCGGCTAAAATAACCAGCATTTTATATGTCTCTGCCTTATGAACGTAGACGTGTCGTCAATTGTTCTGAGTGCTATCTATATCCTTCTAGTAGAAATCGCGTTGATAGAAGATTTCGCAAGAAAAATTTCGCCTACGCTTATCGCTTCTTAAGAATTATGCCAATGAAGATTTCAACCATAGCAGGTTTTGTAGGTTACAATTATTTTGAAAAACACACCGATTCTCGCCTGCGTTTGTATTATTATTGGCACCACAACAAGACAGGTATTGTAAGTGCATGCTGACGTCGGTGAAAATTTACTGAAAGCGCTCAAAAAATAAAAAGTCTCCAGGTGAAGCAACGAATGTTACATATTGAAGAAGACAAAGGTATGCATACCAGTTTTTTTTCAAAACTGGAAACATATACAAGCATTTTAAGTGGCAATAAAAATCTAAAGCAAACTGCATAATGTCTTTGGTAAAAGAAAATGTCAAATACTTCACCCACTTGCACACAAAAGCCTTCCTTCTCAATAGACTGAACACTGAGCTGTAGAACACTAGTTCTTTATGGGGTCGTACACTTTCCGCTATCGAGCCCCGACGCGGTGGTCTAGTGGTTAAGGTGCTCGGCTGCTGACCCGCAGGTCGTGGGTTCGTATACCGGCTGCGGCGGCTGCATTACCGATGGAGGCGGAAATGTTGTAGGCCCGTGTACTCAGATTCGGGTGCACAATAAAGAATCCCTGGTGGTCGAAATTTCCGGAGCCCTTCACTACGGCGTCTCTCATAATCATATGGTGGTTTTGGGACGTTAAACCCCAAATATCAATCAGTCTATCAACTTCCCGCTATCGATATTGCAAAACTGCATTTGCACTCATTAAAATGCAAAAGGCCAGTTTCTTTCCTTTAAATAAGTATGGCTTCCCCTAACTCTATTTTTTATCCGGCTCACGATGGCGTGTATCGAGGAAGTTGTTTTGGACGGTCGACCTATTGTTATGATGCAAACTAACCAAGAAAAGGAGCATAGCCGGCTAAGTTTTAGGAAAATACGCCAGGAGTATAGAGAAGAATTATTTTTGTCTTTCTATATTGTATGAGCAATAAAAGGTAAACTAGATTGTTAAAGTTTTCTGATAAAAATGCGTTCTTACTGCAGCTGGTGATTATGACCCATTAACCAAGTGGAATCACATTTCTCCTTTTCTTGTGTTCCTTTATAGAAGGCAAAAAACATGACTTACAAGTATTATGCAGAGAGATCAGTGATAACCGAAACAAATATAGGCTCACCATAAGCAAGAAAGTTATTGCAATGCCTATTTTTTTAAGCACGTCTCAGGCAAAATGCGTCATCAAGAAAGCTGACGCGAATACTAAGGGTACTTTTGAATACAGTCTTTCTCCTCATAAAGAAGACAAAGTGTAACTATCATCAAATTACACTTTTCCCCTCATCTCTTGTAAATAAAACACTCTTTAGTGTAAAAACTTGTAAGCGCTTCTTCACACTTTAAGGACGTTACGTACAATAGTTGAAGCTGTGGCTTGCCACAAAGAACAATTAGGTCTGAGGAATTCGCAATGCGTTGGATCATTCAACGACCCACTCGCTACGCAGTGCGCAATCTGTGACGCCTAATTGTCACATCAATGTTGTAAAACAGTTTATTGCACATGTAAACACGTTTCTTCACCCTGCAAAAAGCCTCCATAGGGTCAGTTCGCCACGGAGTTTCAAGCACTGACGTCTTCACATTCAGTGGACCAATTTCGAACTACAACACAGAGAGCTAAGGTTTAAATGTGGTATTTTTATTTACTCAGTTTTTTTCCCATTCGATGCGATAGTTGTGGAGGACACAGTTGGAGGGGGCAAGGAAAAAATACGTTGACAAAGTTTGCCCGTCTGATCTCACAAGACATTTCACTGTAGAAAAGCGTAAAACAAATGGCCGGTCGTGCGAGCCAAAAGCACAACCTCTGCATCACACGTGCGTTGCTCTGCCTTTCCTAGTGCCAGCATTCGTGTGTTTATTTTCTTGGTCTTTATATGGACGTGCAGATTATTTACCACTAGGAGTATGTGACAGGTTCGGTAAATACCGCCAGTCAGACTAGCTGTGAAACGTTATTCTCGTACTAGAGAAGGTTGTGAGGATTTGATTCGCACGAAAAAATATATATTCGTACAACCACAAGCAAACAGGAAAAGAGATGGATAAAATTAGAAGAGGGTAAACTGACAAGCACGCCCTAACAAAAATGCCATATCTCAACCTATACAAAAATTCATATGAGAACATATTAAAATTGGGTACATAAAAGTATAAGGCCTTATATGACCATTTGTGCCCAATTTGATATACTCTTATATGGGAGCCTTATATATTGTCATATATGGCCATATCTGGGGAATTTTAATATGCTCATATTTGAGATATTTGTATATTTTTATATATGAGCATTACTAGGCAGTTTCAGTCATATAAAAATAAAGGCCTAGAGACACATTGTGCATCTGAGGAGCATGGCTGCCATTATATAGGCTATGTTCACTGGTATTTATGGAAAGTTGGTTGGCGTTTGCTACCTGAAATGGCTCCTAACGCTACCTGTAGTAGATCTTTTACACAGTAACAGAGCCTATTCGAAGAGAAAATTAACTTCTGAATCTCACACAGATTGTGCTATTTCAGAAATGATCACATTAATTTATCTAACGAGTTTCTGGAGCCACGTAATCTTAAGTTCATGATATAATTTGAATTCATCTGATGCACACTGTTCTGACGGCAACATAACAAAATAAGTCCTAATTGAAACATCAGTTACCCACATGAGTTGGTGGGATAGACTCGGAGTGTTTGTATATATTATTCACCGGCAAAAAAACAGTACATGATAATGCTTGACATTATTTCTACATGCATAAGAACCAGCGATTCATTATTTTGGTCTTCTGGTAGCTTTCAGCTTCTCCTTCACGCTGCCAACTGCTCTGCCTTGGAAGTTTCATTTTCATGCTTCTTCGCGTGAACTCGAATCTTCTGAAATAAACCAAAACCAAACTTTATCTGACTCAAAAGTTTCACGCAGAACACAAAAATTGTAATGAATTGACAACAAAACCATCAATAGACTGCTGAGCAACGTGAAAAAGTGGTGAGAGCCTCAACTGATATGATATGCTCATCAAATTTGCAGCACCAGTATTTAAGCGGTATGTATATGAGATCAGTAGCATAATTACGCAGCTATAGTCAGGTATATAACTTTGCGTACATTACAATGCAATGTTAAATCAAAACTGTGTTTGCAGCACTCACAACAGCAGTAAAGCAATCAGCAAACTGGCCACTGAACAGTTTCCATGAAATATGTAAAGAGTGGCGACAGTAATGAGGTGTTTTATTGGGAAAGCTCATTTAAAAAATATTCAAATATAAAGTTTGCCACTACAGATCATGAGATGTGTGACTCGTACTATGAATGTTGTATCAATAAAACGATGAATTGATTAATTTTCATGATTGTGCAACATTCCGTTTAATATTGCTGCAGACCTATTTAAATATAAGGTGTTCACGTAAGGCTGGAAAAATGAGTACAACGTGTTAAGGGACATCAAAAATGTGAGTGCGAGTTCTGCAATCTTTTATATTTAAAATTAGTAGGCATACGCATCATTTAATACCCTCTTAAAATTAAAATAACATCAGAGAGCATTAAAAAAGTAGGTGCTGGACTATGTGTTTGAGAAAATATTAACGTTATGTCCTTAAGTCCCAATGGCAGACCTACATTCTTCTTTTTTATTTTCATTATTTTCTCCAAAAAAGAAAGACTATTGTCATGTTTTGTGGAGCCATCATCTTGCTTTTCTTCTCCATTTGGTTGAAGTCCGGCCTGACGCTAAACCCCTCAACGGAATAAATTAGTTGTTCTTCTGTGCTAGGCTGAACAGTCATTTACCTGCCTGCTTAGCCCAAGTGATGTGCTTGTACTTTACTCTGCTCCCTAGAGTGGTAAATAAATTTGTCCAATTGAAAGAAGAACGACGAAGAAGATTTTAGGAAAACTGTATTTCGCTAAATTTCACATATTAAATGTAACAAGTACGTAAGAATGTAGTGATTACTATTGAAAATCGGCCTAGTGAAGTGTTTTGGATGCCAGAAATTTTTTAAAGGGGTCATGAAATGCTTTTCAGGAATTTTCAACTGCATGTGTATTCAGAATTCTGGCCATCTATTTAATATACTATACCTCGACTCATTTCATCGTCCAGGTTCATTCGTTAGCTATTAAAGCACAATATCACTTTCTCAGCTTAAGTTGCTCTCAACATTACAGGCTGATGTCAATTTAAGTCGGCCATTAAGTCTCTGTCATCAAAAAAACATGGCAGTGAAGCAAAGTTTATTGAGCTAAAGGTGACTTAAGTTCGTAGCATCATACCACTTTGACTGCGACACCATAAAGAAGCCACAAACATTCTTTATGCTATCATTAGTTTGCGGCGCTGTATGATGACACATTCATACAGTAATAAGCCACCCGAAACACGCTGCAATACACAGAGTTGAAATGTGGGCTTGTTGATAATGCATATTAAAGGGTATTTTATAGCACGAGGTGAAATACTGCCACAAGGAAAGAATACAGTGACAGAACACAGCGCAACTAGCAATAACAAGTTTTTTTCGAACATCAAGCTGCTTTTAAGCCATAATCTTCAGGCAGCCAGATAGGCACGTGGATTCACTCAGATGACTGCGCGACAGTGTCATCTACATAAGCGAAAAAGAAAGCTATTATCACAGAACAAACTATGTATTAGCATGTACGAAGGAACCCCAGCTTCTTGGGTGACAATGTAATCGGAGGCTTAGAGAGGCAAACATCGCCAAGAGCATCAGTAAGTTTGGCTTCTATAATCAAACGAGTCTTCTCATCTTTATGTTGACCGACAATTATTGTATTCTCGAACAAAAACTGGCAACCGCATGCACGAATCTGAAGAGCGAGAAAACCTTCCAGTGGCAGTTTATTCCATATTTGTAACTGGGCTCTCTCAGTCACTCATTCACACACCTACTGGTTTGTCTGATATAATTTTTCCCACACGATAACAGATTAACATATAGAAAAACAATATGCACTCCAGAAATTCTAGTGTATGCCTTTTTGTGCACAACGTCCTTACCCCACAAGTTGAATATGCACAGGATAAAACTTGGTGCGCAAAAACTGATGCACTGAACTTTTTCTCTTTCCTAGGTTTCTGCAAATCTATTATTTTAAATCAAAACAAGGCTAACGCTGTGCTTAAAGCTTCCTTTAGCACGAACTCACAATAAAATCACACCTGAGTGCCTACCATGGCCTATAGTGCAGCATGGTTTTTACGAGCCCAATACAACTGCTATTTGAAGTGGGCATGATTATTATATTTCGCAATTGACACGTGTAATCTTAACTGAAGCTATAAAACTTGCAGCTTGCAAAATCGTTTTCTTTCGGCGACACCTTTAAAATGAGTAGTTCGCAAAAAAGAGAAGCAATTTTTATGCGCTTTGAAATGTAAAACTGTATTGCAGCGAGAACAAAAACCTGCCGTATTATTGTTCTTCCCACCGCCACAACCAACATATTTCTGTGAGTGAAAAGTGTGTGGAACGTCCATCAAAATTTGCAAAGGGGATTAGTGCCATGAAAATATAGAACCAATGGCTGCAAACCGAGCATCACTTGCTACGTAAGATATCTGCAGACAGTAGAGTCCGGTACTTTATGCATGGGCGCAGCATGCAGCTTTATCACACTAAACAAGAGGGCTGTGATAATGGAGAAAGAAATTGAAAGGAGGGAGCATTATTTCACATGGGTGAATCCCTAATTACGGCCCAACACGTGAACAAAATATCAGAGCATGCGGTAAGCTTTAGTACTCTCGACAACGTTCCGTGTTTGAACCCCCTGTGTAAGCTGGACGGTCTGCAACGACCAAACGTTTCTCTAATGAAAACTACCGGGTGCCACAATCTGAAGTCTCGGCAAGTCTCATTGCTTGCATCAATATGGACGCGCAAGTTCACGTGTTGGGCAGACACTGCCACTGAAAAACGGCTTGGCTCGCAAAGGCTGGCAGTGTGACGCATGTTCCTTCCTTTTTTTAGGGGCGAAGCTCCTTATAGCGGCACCCGTTCGCCCCTCGTAATCGTAGTAGCAGTGTGTAACCAGTCTTACATTTTGTCCTCCAAGGTGGTGCCGATGGGAGATTTCTTCTGTGCGTTGTTGAACAGTAAAAAATTCGCAGCGTGCGCGTTAACTAAAAGCTGGATTCTACTGTCTCTCATTCCCTCTTAGCAGCCATTGGCTTGTATATTGATAACTATCTGACAAAAAAGGGTTGCTACGTTATACTCGCTGGACGTACCCTCCTTGGTTTTAGAAAGGTTTAGCGAGCGTTGGGCTGCAGTGCCATGAATACTGTGAACTTGTATATACCATGAACTCGAGGTGGTTAAAGGTGGGATATAGACACGAAGCGCAAGCCATAAGAAAGTGTGCGTGTGCGTCCTCTCGTTCAGTCTTTGGACTGTACGCTGGATGGCGGTGCTTCTATATGAGAAATATATGATGAAAAGATCCGAGATGGTGGTACTTGAGGTGTTGAATAGGTGGATGAACGGAGACACAGAAATATGCATGGAAGGACGCACGGATGGCTGCTCAGACGTATGGATGCATGGACGGATGCAGGAGCGGATGGATGGACGAACGCAGGGACGTACGCACAGATGGACGACGGGACGCACGAACAGACGCACGCATGAACGAACGGAAGCAAGAACGAATAGACGGACAGATGCTCCGCCCCACTCTCCATCATTCACTCCGTGCTGCCATTTTTTCTTGCTCCAAGGGTGTGAGTAGGGCGCCGAGACGTTTCAACAAAATGGAGAGCACATGCTCGCCCAAAAGCTTGTCTGCAAAATTGGAAAAAAGCCACCGCCCCTTTACTCAATTTTTTTAATTTCATGAAATGAGGTTTGATGGCCAAGTTAGTTTGTTAATTCAAGGTTATTATATTGTTTGATGAGACATTGAAGATAACACATGAGTGCTTCTTGGGGAATCAAATTATTATTGTTAAATCAAGAACCTCATAATACCAAGCTTCATTAAGTCATGTTTTATTTCAATCATACTACTGACTAAATGATTGAATTTTTGTGAAAGAACTGACCCAGTCTCGATCTCAACAGTTCCATCATTATTCAACATAAAATTTTTGGGCGAAGAATCAAGGTATAGGCTTGAATTTTAATGAAGATTACGTTTAGCTGAGCAATCAATCAGGTTTTTATTTATTCGTATGAAAGGTAATCTACACTTTACTTTGCATGGACTTAATCATAACAAAAACAAGGCCTACGCTGTGCCACTCAATATTTATTTTTTGCGCTCTACATAATCAACATAATACGCAAAGTTATCCTCCCCCTCCGTGCTGTTTAAGGAACCTTAAGGTAAGTCATACGTTACCTAAACCGAGCCTTATTTAAGTACGAAGAAAGTTCTGCGATAAGCACGAGGTAGGTTCTTGGACACGTTAAGGGTGGACTTATGGCTGATGCTGACCTAAATCACAAGGATATGTTTAGGTTGGTTTTTGAATACGTAGGTGAAACTACAAGCGCTCAAGCTTCGGTGGGTGGCGCTAAATCTCCTCTTTTCAAACGGAGGACCCGAGGGTGATGAAGAATGAAACCATATACGGGCTTCGACCATGTCTCCCCCCCCCCCCAAAAAAAAACCAGTCCTGGCGTAAGCCGCCAAACAATAATCACCTTACTCCTGGAAAATGATGTGGGGCCTCTGTCTACGTCAAACCAGAAAAGATGTCAACAGGTGCTTGCAACCCAGATGAGTACTCTCCTTTACTTAAAATGAAATTAGGATATCTTATACGCAACCTTCATCAGTTATATTCAGTCATAATGGCCCCGCCTGAGGACTCTCAAACAATGCAAACAACTTGAGTTTCCAATTTTGGCGTCAAGAATCCTCTACATTAAGAAGAAAATGGGGGGGATAGGCAAATATTGTAACATGCTGACAAACGCCGACATCGTTCCTTAACTTCCACATTTAAACAGCGCATAACTAAAAAACTAGTTTAAGAGAGCTAATTGAGACAGCATATACAGTGCATATTAAACATGCTGTGTAAGGTGTACAGTCCTTCTGAGAGGTGGAAAATTTATTTATTATGCAACTGAACCAATTTCACCTCTAGCGAAAAAAAATGGACTCAGTTTTCCTGCTTTGTTTGCACGTGTTTGCAAAGTATATAGTGTGAAACATTAAGCAACAAGTCAGGGTGAAATAAGACAGTACACTCTCCAGTGCTGTGCAGACAGCAGCACTGAAAATATGTTAGGTAAGATTTTGTAATAGAGTGCATAATTTTTGAAGCACTCACGAGGGCAAGAATCACTCAATTGACGTGCAATTTTCTTATAAAAATACTTATAAACATAAACAATATAACCTAAACAAACGTAAACAGTATTCAGAAAGCTGAAGCAAAAGCAAGTAGTTATGTAGAAGGCCTTGATGAGGTTTTCGATGTAGCAGCACAATATTTTATTTGACAAGTCGTGTTTTTATATGCAAAATCTATTTTACTTTTATTGTACCAATAAAGGGGTAGCAAAACCTGTACAAAAAAGCATATTGCTAAATTATGCACACATAATAAATTTAACACAATTAAGTTCAGGTCCGAAGGTTACACGTGTAAGAGTGCTGGTCCTGTCAGTGCATCTCTGCCTTCTGTCCTAATGTTGTTTGTGCTAGAACACTTATATTTCTCATGTGCCAATCAGCCTGGTGAGACTGTTCTGCCTCTTGAAATCCTTGCATAAACAACCACACTGTACAATGCTAATTACACCACAGCCACACAGCACTGTGATATATAAAACTATATGAAGGAAGTACATTCATGTATAAAAATCAATACTGTGGCAGAATATTAAGTCTCACACTATACATGTCATTTTTATTATCGTGGAGGCTCGTTTGCACAATATTACTGACAAACGAAGGTGATACACACGCATAGATTGCAGGGACATCTCTACGCTACGCAGAAAACACGGCTCCAGCTTACCATAGTAAGACAGTATGTTGGACCAGTTGGTTAGCATCCATCGTGAACTTATTTAAAGTGCAACACCAGTAAAAACAGAGGACAGGGAAGGAGCAAAAAAGACAGAAAAGACGGGCTTACTATTCGCACTATTACGTTTACCTATCTCAAGTAAGTGTCAGATGGTCTAGTCTACACTGCACCACTATTTTCAGTTTATGATACTGTTTCTATGGTAGGCAAGCTTTACTGAGCCAATTTACGAATCAAATCACACACAAACGCGAGCGCAAGGCCACACACTAAATGGCGGTACGTCTTTGCTTTCTTTATAATGCAATGCGAGTGCTGCCTGCGTCCGGCGCCGTACGACGCACATGAGAGATATTCAGGATAATATACGTGTATGTTATCTCAGTTGTGACTAATTTCTTTCCACAACGACGTGTCTGGCGTCGTGGCTCTCTGCCCGCATAAACGTTGTCGCAGCGAATCGATAGCGTGGACAATAACAATGTCTGTCCGTCGCAAAGAGGCATAAGGCTGCGTCTCTACAAATCCTCCTTCGCTTGCGATAGCACAGCCTTCTGCTGAGTTGCACACTTCATATAATAATTAGTTCCACTTACCTTTCATGTTGCTATGCACAAATCAGCCATGGGCTTCAGCCACCCACTGTGGAATTATTCCAGTGCCCGTAGTGCAGTACAGTCCTTTGATTCCTTGAACGCCTCGTTCATGATCGGCGCTCCAACAAGCGCATGGCTTGTGCACGATCTTTCCACATTGCATAGTCAAGGGATGATGTTTCCTCATACAAAATTATTGTTCTCGCCGTGAATGTTTTTAAAAACGAAAATAGCACACACAAGATGCTGACAAAGAACAAAAATAAATACTATTCGACCTTCGCTGTGGATGGCTTTGCATCGTAGACTCAATTTGAAAAAAAAAGACACGCAGCCACTAATTTTAGTGCACGCTGCTTCTTTAAAAAAGTAGCTTAAAATAGCAATCACAGCTTATCTTGAATAGTAATTTTAACATGTAAACGAAATAAAGCCTAAATTATTTTTTGGTATTTTCTATCAGAAGACAGGCTGAGAGTGCGGCCAGATAGCCTTATACTTTTCCATCCACCATAACAATGTTCTACAACAGTTGAACGTACAGTGCGTTTTTACATACTTACAGGTCTATTAAACTTGTAGAACGTTTCCACGAAACAGCAGTTTTCAAGCCATCGTGATCAGAGGTGGTATCACCACTACGTACGACGTTAGCCTGTAGATTGAAGTGGCACTGTTTAAACCACCTGTAATATGGAAATCTTTGTAACATAATTAATCTATGTTCGATGCGGAATTAGTGATCGAGCTAAATCGCAGCTAAAGCGTCTCGGGTTAGCACGCATTTATGGCTAGATCAGACCAGTTGTTGACGCAGAAAACGCGGTCTGATTGTGCACAGCCCTGATTGTGCACGAAGGTAGGCGATATCACATTAGAGCTTTGAGTAAAAAGCTGCAATTGCTAAGCTTGTCTCTAGGCTGTCCTGTTATAAATCTTTGCAAGAAGGTCTTGTAGCTTTGCAAAAAAACAAGCATCTGGGCGCACTGTTGGTGATGAAGCCAAAAAACTCAAGGTTTACTCGAAGTAAAAGCGACAGCGAAACTGGAGACAACAGGGCAATGGTAGACGAGATACGAACACAAATAAATGATCAAATTACCAGGTCCGATCGTATGTCGTACCTGAATGAAACTCTGCAGTTTTATTTGAAAAAAAGAACCAACAAATATGTAGTCATCACGTAGCCAAGCGCAAGGGCAGGTGTCTACAATTAGGAAAAAAAACAAGCACGGATGGCGTAGTCAGCTGCGCAAAGAGGACGGCTGTTGTGTGTGGGTTATACTCTTGGATAGAAATCTATGCTTCCTGAGCGACTCGCCGGTCACAAATAAAAATTTTGCGTGTGGACGCATTTCGAAGAGTGCCCTAAAACAATAACGAGGGACTGATGGGCTCGAAGAAACGTACATATTTAAACTTGTTCCCGGCACACACTAACACCACCACCTACAACCCGAATGAGACGATCCATATGTGCTGTCGCGAGATTTAACCTGCTGCGCAGCCCAAGGCATACCTTCATCGGTATGTGTGCTTGCTGCCGAAACCAAAGCTTTTATAAAAGACAGAATCGCCCCCTATGCAGAACACTCGAAGTATAATATCGGGACTTGAGGCGTCTTTCACCCCCCCCCCCATCTCACCCAAAATTAGATTGAAAACAGGCAAGAGATTGGCGCAAATTACAAACCAATTATTTTCCCAGCTTGCTCCTCTACACAGAATGTTTCCAGATTTACCCTGACTCGATATGTAAAGCCTGTAAAATAGAAGTGGCCTTTCTAAGCCACATGCTATGAGGGTGTCCCAGAATCAAAAGGACTCCCCAGAACCTCTCTAGGAACGATGGCGTAAAACACTGCTACGCTTCAACATAGAAGACGAAAGCTGGGCTATCCAGCAGGCCAGGGAGGCTTTTGGGAGACAAGAACTCCCATCCTCCATCAGAGTGGTCAGGTTCCGGACCAGCACTAGCGGGATCTCGCATTGAAGTTGTTTTGTTCATTCCTTTCGTCGTATTGAAAAATATATTCGGGTACACTGCTGCATCCAAGCAACGTATTGCCCACACACAAAAAAGTACAAATGTATACCAACTATAATTCATTATGGTATAAAGCCGTTAGTTGAAAGCATTTTTTTTCACTGCAATGTAGTTGAGCATGTTTCAGAAAAAGGACAGCTACATAGGGAAAAACTAGATAAAAAATTACGGGCATGTCCAGATACTGAAAATAGACAAGACAAATTCTTCAAAAACTCGCTGTATTTAGATTATCTGCACATTCATACTGTATCTGCATGAACATGATTTATTGCAAAAAATTGCAGTAGGTTGATCAGGTAAAATAATATTTAATAACAGGTCTGGTATGGATGTGCCATTAGTGCTATATTTTGTTTTATTAAGTAACGCAAATGGTACCCAGATGAATGAAGATAATTTATGCGTAAAATTTGGTGCTAGTACAAAACTTAAACCACCTAAATGATTGTCTTAAGTGGAAGATGACGAATTTATATATGTATTGAGAGATCCTCCTACTGCATTGTATATGAAACCGGCTGACTGCGTGTATTTGCAGCATAAATTGTCTAGTGTGTCAGAGTAGAGCAATGAACTCTACTATATGCACATGCACATAACTCATTATCCCATTCTTTCTTTTCTTACCCTTTTCCCGGCCATTTACTTTTACTATAGAGTGAGAAAACTGTTCGGGAGTCTTGCTTATTCTCGTGTTTTTCCATGATTTTTTTATATTTCTTTCTGTCTAACTTTAAACACCTTTGTAGTTTTAAAATCCAATAATCACTTACATAAAGACCAATGAACTTGATAAATGTAGGGGAATAGTTTTATATTGATCTTTATTTGTGCATACGCTACGCGATTTTATGCATGAAAACTGATAACCAAGCAACTCAGCATGTTGAACTCTTGTATATTAGTATGCACAAAATTGACGAAACTCACACTGGTTTGATTGGAAATGGAGGAGGCACTGCCCAAACGCATGCCTCTTACTAAATACTAGAAACTTGAACAGCATAAGAAATTCATATACCAGCATATATATTTAACCCTTGACTTGACTGAAGTGACATGTGTCCGGGCCTGAAAGTTCATCTTTCTGAGCATCATGTATGGTACTTATCCCTTGACTTCAAATGTTTACGCCAGCCCCTACCCCAAATCTTGCAAGAGTGGAAGGGTATGGAACTATGGAACTATCAAACACCAAAGTATGTAGTAGCCTCAACCAAAAAGCTTCTCGCTGCATAGGGTATCAAACACCCTAAATCGAAATGCACCTTGGCACAGTTTCTGAAGTCTTCCAAGCATGTGAGACATTGAACCGTTGACCCCATTGGCAATTAGTATATTAAACCATTGCTCATGAAGTATACAGGTGCTGTAACACTTAACCTTTGAGTGTGTTAGTTATAAAACACTTAGCTTCTGAGGAATACAAACTGGGCTTTCCAGGCATGCTAGGTAACATACCCTTGAGCTCTGTATCACAAAACACGCATATTATACCAAGGGTGTCAAGACTTTCAACCCTTTCTACACGCATGATTCTGTTGTACTGAACCCTTGACTAATGTGACTAGAACTTTAACTCTGAATTTTTTAAGCGCAAAGTGGGTTGAATCTTTGACTTGAAGCGCAACCTACTTCAAATCTAAACCACCCAATCCCAGTTATCGCAGAGAGTATAAAACCCTCCCATATACTATAGGTTTGGAATTCATGCAGAACTTCCGTAAAATGTTTTATGCCAACTCAACTTCTCTGCAAGATAAATCATGTTATGTATTGAGAAATCATCATATCGGGCAGCTAAGCTTTAATTAACAGTTTTTTTCTGTGGGGTGGTCACTACATACACCTCATGTACTATGTAATCCACGTTATGCTTTATATTTGTGCTGTTCTTGCTATTAGCAATGCATTAATAGCTACTTTAATTTACATATACCTATTTGTTTACTGGGGCTTTTATATTGGTTCCTTTCATTGTTGTTTACCTAGCTTACTATGATGTGTTTTGCTCAGCTATAATCTGGCACTGAGCTTTTGCATTTAGCAACAGTCGAATAGTGAGACAATACCTTCTGCTTGAATGCATTTCATGTAACGTCTGTACACATAATCTTGAGGTTCTGGCTGAGGAACACCTTGATGTGAATCAGTTTGTAGATAAAGAATTTCAAATTCGATGCCACATGATCAATTTTATTGTGCTACACAATTGCACTATGATACAACAATGCTTCTGTTGCATTTTGCATATTTCAGTGATGTGCTTGTGTGTTTATGAATTGTTTTTATGTGCCTTATTAATGTTCTCTATACCGTGCTATGCTTCATGCAACTGATATAAGGCTGTTTATTAATATGAACTAGTTGTTTTTGTACGTCTATTACCAGACTTTCATTTGTTTAGAATAAGTAAGAAGCATTTCAAGTAAACATAATAAAAATGATAGAGCAGTGGATATGAAAGTGACTTCTTCTTAACAAAGCTGGTATATACCACTGATTTGGCTGTAAAACTCATGAGAGAATATGAAAATAAAACATTTCTCAAGATTGAGTGGTTCCCTGCTAATACACAATGATTCAATTTATTTAAAACACAATGCACGTTTACGACTGCTCAGCCTGGATGAGTAGAAATCAAAAGGTAGCTTGCAAGTATACCAAAAGGAGAAAAACTAACAGCAACATGTGAACTGCAATATTACCATATAAAAATTTATGAACTCTATCAAAACAATAAAGTTTATCGATGAGAATGGCTTTACGTTTGATTTGTCAAAAAAAAACTCGAATGCATTTGTTCTTGCTTGGCGTGAACCTAATGATTCTAGGTTATGGTGTCAAGTTTATTTATTATCTCATGGAGACAAATATTGAACCATGAGATTGGAAAGAGACTGTTATTTTCGAGGAGAAAAAGAGGCTCAGGGCTTTAAATGTTCATCACCCGTTTCGAGTTTGCATACGTGTTAGGAGTATGCATAATGGCTGTTGGCAAGTTGGTGCTAAGGTATTTAAAAAAACTGCATCGAAACATTTCAAAAGCGTTAGTATTGTGATAGTGAGGTAAATACTTAAATTATATCTCTTAACGTGATGTTTACTAAAAAGCCAAGCCTCTGTGATAGACTGAAACATTATTATGCAAAACTTTTGTCTCCACCGGTGTCATGAACTCATACGTCATTGCATATATGTCACATTCAACGTTCACAATTTTAGTTTTGTCCCCTGAAGACCTACGTTCCTCCTAATCATGTACATAGGTACGTGCATTCATGGACACACATATATGTGTGATTGCACCTCTCTGTGGTGCAGTTGGCACGCTTTATAATGCTCATCTTTACCATTGCAACTAGCCTTAACTCACATATGCATACCACAGCACATCGCTTCATAAGCACCCTTATACACAGTATTTCAATTAGGAATTGTCCTAAGAAAAAACAAAAACATACTACCAAGCTGCCTTCAAACTTTTTTGTCATGGAAGGCACGTTGAGCTGTGTAAAGACACAAATAATTACAAATAAAATAAAGAATATTGCGTTGAATAACTTTTTATCTAGGGGAGACTAGGGATCTAGTCAAATGGGGAAATCGCAGCTCTTCTTGCCAAAAACCCGCTGCGACATTTTGACTTTTGCGAATGTATTTTCTGGCATTTACTGGTGAACAAAAAATATGCTAATTTCACAGTCGAAAACAAAACTCGGAATAAGGCAACTGTCATGCTCTTTCTAGACATCCAACATGAGTGATTTTGTTTTAAGAGCACTTGATTGACTTCGCTTTGTTGTTAGGCGGGTTTTGTTTGAGAGAAAGTACGGCGCACTTACGTTAACAAGATGAATAAGGCTGTAATCGCCGTTGTGAACAGTCGTGTCTTCGTCTAGCTGTTTTAGTTAACTCGTCGGAGCTTCGGTCTGAGTTTTGCTCGTGAATTTTGTGAATTTCACTCCTCCACAGTAAATACCTTGCGTTGATTGTTTAAAACCTCAAAGGGGCAAGGGGTTATTTGCAGAGGACAGATATTCTCCTATTTTAACCAAAAACGCATTTCTTGCAATTAAAGAGTTCATTTCTTTTGTTTATTGAAGGACATGATTATGGTGCCTAGTACGTTCATTATGATACGTCTCTTACCAAAGCACAAGTAACTGCGAAGGCAGCGATCCTATGCTTCACATTCTTTAATTTTGAAGATTGTCGGACACGTTCACATTCATAGCCGATTTGCTTTCATATAGGGTAGTATTTTTTATTGATACTTAGTACAAACAACATCATACGTGGTTACAAAACATAACAATAAACGGCAATAAAAGTGTATAAATAAAACAAGTGCAAGGGGGTTTAATAGCGACGCCAGGTAATAGGCAGACAGCCGGTACGGAAACAAATGCTCGGGCAGTCCAGCGTCTACAGCTCGTACACCCGCTCGTGCTTCGCACTCAGCGATTGTCCCACAAGCCATTGCCTTGCGAATTCCCCACTACGATGCCCCGGCGACGAAGACGAGCCATCCTGGCGACTCAAGGTGACGAGAGAACAGGAGGGTCGTAACAGGGCTTGAGGCGACTGACGTGGACCGTCTCACGACCAAGGCGGCGCTTGTCCGTGGACGGCTTGAGCGGTTCAATCACATAGGTGACAGAAGAAGTGTGCTGTATGACGCGGTAAGGGCCCGTATACTTCGGTGCAAACTTGGGAGTCAGTCCAAGAGAGTGGAAAGGCAGTCGGAATCACACGAGAGAACCGACGAGGAAGATATTCTGAACAAGATCATGGTCGTGGCGATTTTTTTGGAGGGCTTGATTATCGGCTGTGAAGGACCGTGTAAGCTGCCGACACTCTTCGGCATGTTCGGCCATTTCAGAAACTGGGCTGAACTCGGAGGCATCAGGATTGTATGGCAGAATTGTGTCGAGTGTGTTGCATGGGTCATGACCATATAAAAGAAAAAATGGAGAAAAGCCTGTTGTTGATTGAATCGCCGTATTGTAGGCGTTCGTCACGAAAGGAAGAACAACGTCCCATTTGGAGTGGTCGGAATCAATATACATAGCGAGCATGTCTCCAAGGGTTCTGTTGAAACGTTCCGTTAGGGCGTTCGTCTGAGGATGGTTGGCTGCTGATATGCGGTGTACCGTGCGGCATGAATGTAGGAGCTGCTGCAGAGCTTCGGACAAAAATACGCGACCTCTGTCACTCAGGAGCTCCCGTGCTGCACCATGACGAAGAACAAACAGGTGCAAGATGAAAATTGCAACGTCACGAGCGCCAGCCGAAGGCAGCGCTGCCGTTTCGGCGTACCTTGTCAGATGGTCGGCAGCCACAATCACCCATCGATTACCACCAACAGAGCACGGTAGTGGACCGTATAGGTCAATCCCAACACGGTCAAATGGGCGTGCAGGACATGGCAAAGGCTGCAGTTCACCGGGTGAAAGAGGGAATGTCTTGCGCTGCTGACACTGGGAACATGAGCGAATGTGTTTGCGTACAAACGTGTGCATACCCCGCCAGTAGTAACGTTGGCGGATCCGCTCATACGTCTTTAGCGCACCGGCGTTTGCGTGTTGTGGTTCAGCATGAAAATATTTGCAGATATCAGACCGCATATGGCTGGTATGACTAGCAGCCATTTACGACCCGCCACTTGATAGTTGCGACGCTATAACAGGCCATCCCGTATGACGAAATGCGTTGCTTGGCGGCGAAGAGCACGCGGATAACCGGAAGTTGATGCGTCAGAAAGCATATTCAAGAGCGAGGCAATCCAAGGGTCCTTCCGCTGTTCGGATGGCATGTCTGTGGCACTGACGGCAGAGGGGAAAAGGTCAAGGACTGATATATTCGTATCATGAGATTTCACGGGTGATCCTGAAAGCGCATCTGCGTCAGAGTGCTTTCGCCCCGATCGGTTGACGACGCATATGTCAAATTCTTGGAGGCGTAGTTCCCAATGTCCGAGGCTGCCAGAAGGCTCTTTCAGTGAAGCCAACCAACAGAGTGCGTGATGGTCAGTTACCTCATCAAACGTTTGGCCGTACAAGTAGGGGCGAAACTTGTTTAACGCCCACACAATCGCGAGGTACTCTTTTCCCGTAACAGAATAGTTGGCTTCTGCCTTAGTGAGGGCGCGGCAGGCATAGGCGACCACATACTCCGTAAAACCTTGTTTGCGTTGCGTGAGTACTGCACCAAGGCCGACGCCATTTGCATCCGTGTATCTTCGGTTGGCGCAGTAGGGTCGCAATGGCGCAGTACGGGTGGTGATGTAAGGAGTTGGCGCAGTGTTGCAAATAATTCGTCACAGGCTGCTGTCCAATTCGAAAGATCTGCAAGGCCAGCAAGGAGTTTGGTGAGTGGAGCGATGATGGAGGCAAAGTTCCGGACAAACCGAAGAAAATAGGAGCACAGGCCCACAAAGCTCCGTAGCTCTCTAACTGTAGTCGGCTTAGGCAATTCGGCAACGGCATGAAGCTTGTCAGGGTCGGGAAGGATGCTGGCTTTCGAGACGACATGACCAAGTATGGTGAGTTGCAGGTTAAGCTGAAGCCTGGCGTTTGTAAGGCACTGTAGAATCTTACGCAGACGTGTGAGATGCGAAGTGAATTCGGGTGAAAAAACCACAACGTCATCAAGATAGCACAAGCATATGTTCCATTTGAGACCACGTAAAAGGCTGTCCATCATTTGCTCGATTGGGGCAGGCGCATTGCAGAGTCCGAATGGCATTACGATAAATTCATAAAGGCCATTCCTAGTGACAAACGCCGTTTTTGGACGATCAGACTCAGCCATTTGGACCTGCCATTAACCCGAGCGAAAGTCAAGCGAGGGAAAGAATTCTGCACCTTGGAGACAATTGAGAGCGTCGTCTATGCGGGCAAGAGGGTAAACATCTTTCTTTGTAATGTTGTTTAGGCGCCTGTAGTTTACGCAGAACCGGATTAAACCATCCTTTTTTTGACGAGTAATACTGGGGAAGACCAAGGACTACAAGAAGGCTTGATGATTCCACGCTGTAGCATGTCGTCTACTCGTTCTGCAATTACGCGACGCTCAGCCGGTGACACACGATAAGGGCGCTGGCGCAAAGGAGTAATTTTTCCTGTGTCAATTGTGTGCACAACGGTGTTCGTTCTTCCTAGCACCGCTTGGGGAAAGTCAAACGAACGCTTAAATTCGTGCAACGGGGTAACAAGCTGCTCTCGTTGAGCCGGGGCGAGATGGCTGTCAATAGAACGGTAAAATGCATCGGTAAACACGTTGATCGAGGCAGAGTAAGGAACCAACGCTTTAAGCTCCATATTCTGCTTTGGTGTCGAAGAAATCGGCAGGCACTATAGTACCTTCATCGATAAGCTGAGTGTAGCCGAGCGTCTCGTTGCGGCGCAAACTGAGGGGGCACGAGTTGGAATTGGAAATAAATATCCCGGTAGTGTCTTGACAAAGCTCAATAACGGCGAATGGCAGTGAACTACCGAAGATGTCAGATGGCGTGAATTGGACGGTCGCGTCAGAAAGTGAAGCACAGCAGGCGGGGACAAACTGGGCGCTGAAAGGAGGAAGGTCTATTTTCGTCGCGGCGACAAGGTTAGCCGCACTAGATACGGCCGCAACAACAGAAGGCGCATCACGAAACGGTAACAGCTACACTTCGGCCCGAGCGCAGTCCACCACGGCGTGATGACGTGATGAGCAATACCATCCCAGGATGTCATCGTGGGAACATGAAGCCAACACGTGAAATTCAATGGTGTACAACACGTCTCGAATAACCACTTTTGCCGTACATGCCACGATGGGCTCAATTTGTTGGGCACTCGCAGTACTAAGACAAATCACGGGAGAAAGCATCGTCACTTTTCGAAGAGAGCGGCAGAGTCTTTGTCTAATCACAGATATCGCGGCACCGGTATCGATGAGTGCGAGTGTTCGTACACCTTCGACGATTACATCGATAAGATTGGCGGTAGACAAGCGAGGACTTAAACAATTAGACGATGACGTAGCTCGTGTCTTCGGAGCTGGGGCAGTTAGTTTTCCGTCTCAATGGAGGTTGGTCGTCGACGCATAGGCGATACAGAACGACGACTTGTTGAAGGTGAAGGCGAGCGAGAAGTAGAACGTCGAGAAGCAAATGTTCGGGTGCCGGAAGCAGTTTGTGCATCGCGTTCGGGAACTTGAGGTGGTACGTGAGGCGCGTGGTATGGAGGCCGAAACGAATAGTGAGGATATCTTGGTGCGTTAACTGTGAGCGCCGACGACATAGACGTGCAACTTGACCTGGAATCCCGCAAAAGTAACATATGGGCCGGTTGTCAGCAGTGCGCCAAGGATTTTCGGCATGCTGCTGTGTAGCTGGAAACGGCGCGGTGGACGGTCGCACAGGTTGTGGCGTATACATTGGCAGACGAGATGGAGGCATTGCCGGGACGGCCACATAAGTCAGTGGCACGGCAACAGGTGTTGATGGAGAGGCAGGCGTAGGTAATGGCAACGCCTCGGAGACCTGCTAATGAATAGCCTGTCTGATCGTCGGCGTTAGGCAGTTCGTTGGTGCTTCGGTGATTGGCAGATACGAGAGACACGAAAGCTGTCGTGCGACCTCTTCCCGTACATATTTGTTTATCTGCTGCAGCAGGGAGCTGTCACCACCAACGGCCAGGGCAGCGAGAGAGTCATCTGCTGTTGTCGACCTCCGAACTGCTGCACGTTGTTTTTGAATCTCTTCCAAGCTCTGGCACAAGGTCACAAGCTCGGATACGGTACTTGGGCCCTTTGCCAGCAACATTTGAAAGGCATCATCGTCTATGCCGTTCAGTATATGCCTGATCTTGTCATGTTCGATCATCTCAGGGTTAAACCGCCGGCATAAATCGATTACATCTTCAAAATAGCTAGTGAAGTTTTTGCCCTGCCTTTGTGCACTTCCACCTAGGCGCTGTTCAGCACGCAGCTTGCGCACTGCAGGGCGATCGAACACAGCTGCGAGGGTGGTCTTGAAAGTGGCCCAAGTGGTAAATTCAGTACGGTGGTTTGTAAACCACAGGCTGGCGACGTCTTTGAGATAAAATGTGACATACTCCAATTTCAAGAGGTCGTCCTACTTGTTGGCGGCACTCACCTTTCCAAACAGCTCCAACCAGTCCTCCACGTCTTGATCCTCGGTGCCGCTGAAGAAGGGGGGATCTCGTTGGCACAGGGTGGTAGGCACGAGGACCAGTTGAGATTGGGCCGTGCTTTGCTGGGTGGTGCCTAGCTCGGTCGTCTGATCAGGGATTGCTGATGCAGTGGGCAGCTTCCGGCTTCGAAGTTCCAGGTTTGCATACCCAGCACACTTCCACCACTTTGCAAGGGGGTTTATAGCGACGCCAGGTAATAGGCAGACAGCCGGTACGGAAACAAATGCTCGGGCAGTCCAGCGTCTACAGCTCGTGCACCCGCTCGCGCTTCGCACTCAGCGATGGTGCAACTAGTCATTGCCTTGCGAATTCCCCACTACACAAGTAACAAAAAGGCTAAGAAGTGTTAGTAGTTTTAGGACGAATAAAAGTGCATAACAATAAAAAAGGCGATATCGCTTCTCGTTTGAAAGAAATATTTACAAAACGCTTATGTGGCTACAGTATATCGTCGTAGAGGCGGCGATTGTGCTTAAAACGCAAAGTCTCTTCATTGTCCGCAGGTAGCTCTTGGAGCAAAAGCTGCGGCAGACACGATCGTTGGCTGCATCCGATGAGCCGAGGCAGCCAACGACGATGGCGTCGACGGAGATGCGCTGGAACCGCTGTAGAAGATGACACTTCAGAGGGGCGTACTTCTCCTCCTGGACCTTTCAAACCTCCTGGAACGCCTGCATGCGGCTTTCGAAATGACAGCAGACATCCAGGATCAGGGCTTCCTCACTACGGGCCAGGACGAGGTTGGGTCGCAAGCCGGGGACTCCGACCTGCTGGTTCTCTTCGATGACGGTGAACCGCTCCAGGGCCGCCTTCTTCAGGCGCGTAACGATAACGTTGTGGCGCTCTGTCATGGCCCGGCTCTGCCGCATGCAGTGGCAAAAGACTTGCGGCAGGGTCTCCTCCCCATACCCGCAGCGTCAGCACCTTTTGTCAGCGGCGGGCACCTACGTTCTCGTTCCGTTCAGAGGGAGGAGATTCAGCCGGGCTCGGTGGATGAAGCGCCATTCCTTGAAGGCAGTGTAGCGGCCGGACCTCATGAAGTGGAAACTGGTGGGGTCCGCCGCTACACACGCCATCGCCTTCCCTGGGACGGCTTCTCCTGGAGAAGACGGTTCCGGTACTGGTTGAGGATGGCCCGAAGAATCTTCATGAGCTGGTTGCGGTTCCGCGCTGACACCGTGACCTCTCCGCAGGTAATGCGGGCACCCTGTTCAAGAAGCTACCAGGTGATGGGCAGACGACGGGAGGCTTTGCGTGCCTCCGTCAGACAGACTGCAGCTGGGTTGCAGCCTGCCGGAAGTCGCCCTCCGTTTGATGATCATATATGGTGTTTTTTGGCGCAAGTGCCATTTGATGGCCAAAGAGCGCCAGTTCATGGGACAAGGAATGTGGAGAATGATTGTAATTAGCGGCTGTATAAGGGCCATAAAATTCCTCGCAGTTAGGCGGGTAAAAACATGCAATTAATAAACTTATGACCATGCCGTGAAAGGTGTGTGTGGTGTGAATAGGTGACAAAAGTTGGTGATAATGTAAAACGATGTTGGACATGTATGGCACTAGCACAAGCACCCCACTCGTTCATACCCTTGCGTCCAAGGGCCGTGAGGCAAGTGCTTTCCTGTTTAGCCACCGTAGCAAAAACCTCCCTGGAGAGGTCATGCTACGGGATGCCCGGGTATATGTTATGAAAATTATTATTATCTTTTAAAAACGCTAACAATGATTTATGACTAAAAAGTGGTTCCCTACCGACAAACATCGCGGGGTGTAATGGTGTGTGTTGTCGGTAGGGTAATGGAAAGTGTTGTCTTCTTAGAGTGTCTAATTGTTTACATTGGATTAAAACGTGAAGAACTGTTAATGCCTCACCACATTTTTCACACATTGGTGGATCGCCACCGGACAAAAAAAGTGTGTGTGTCGTGTATGTGTGTCCTATCCTGAGTCTTGTTAGTGTTACCTCTGTTAGACGTGATTTTGATACTGGTGGCCAATGGCCAAGGTGTGGCTTGATAACGTGTAGTTTGTTTTGTGTGTGTGTATCCCACTTGCTCTGCCAGTAGTCCCTGACCTTTCGTTTGAGAAACGGCTTAAGATCAAGGGCCGGGATTGATATGGGTGTAATGGCGGTGCTTTTGTGGACGGATGCAGCAAGCTGATCCGCCATGACGTTGCCTTGAATCTCGCGGTGCCCTGGCACCCAGCACACAACATGTTGGTTGAGTGTGTAGAGTGTGCATAAAATGGAGTAAAGTGAGACGAGGACAGGGTTTTTTTTGTTTTTTAAGACTGTGCAGAGCCGTTACCACACTGAGGGAGTCTGTGTAAATTACTGCTTTTTGTATTTGTAATTGTTTGATGTGTTTAGCTGCCACAAGTATCACGTAAGCTTCCGCTGTGAAGATACTTGTGCCTGGATGTAGAGGGCCAGCATCCGAAAAGGAAGGGCCAACAGCAGCGTAGGACACAGAGGAGTTAGACTTAAAGGCATCTGTAAAGAACTCAGGACGTGTGTATTTGTGTTGAATTTCCAGGAAGTATGTTCGGATATAGGCAATAGGCGCATTTTTAGTAACTTCTAGGAAAGACACATCGCAATTTATAGTCTGCCACGGCCACGGTGGCAGGTATGCTACAGGAGCCATTAAACTGTGTTCGAGTGACACTCCAGTGTCCTCAGCTAGACCCTTCAGGCGAACTGAGAAGGGCTGCCTCATCGAAGGCTTGTTTTGAAACAGAATGAAGCTCGACAAATCATTAATAGTAGAGTATGAGGTGTGCCTCTTGTCTGCTTTCACCCAAAGGAAATATACAAAGGACATGTAAGATCTTTGCAGATGAAGCGACCACTCATTTGACTCAACGTAAAGGCTTTCTACGGGTCTGGTGCGAAAAGCACCTGTAGAAAGGCGGATGCCCAAATGGTACACGGGATCCAGAATCTTCAAAGCACTTTGAGTCGCACACTGATAAACAACGGCCCCATAATCTAAGCGGGTGCGAAGAGGCTTCTATACAGGTTCATGAGATATTTCCTGTCACTACCCCACGTAGTATGTGACAACACTTTTATAACATTCATGGCTTTTAAACATTCTGTTTTTAAATACTTTATGTGGGGTACGAAGGTCAACTTGTTGTCCAAGATTAAGCCTAGGAATTTATGATCCGCATTGACAGACAAGCGTTGGCCGTTCAGTTCAATGTCGGGTTCTGAGTGCATGCCTCTCTTTCGGGAGAACAAGACACGCGTGCTTTTTGCTGGGTTAAGCCGGAATCCGTTTTGCTCTGCCCATTTCGAGACCTTGTTTAAACCTAACTGAACCTGCCGCTCACACATTGCTAGGTTGCATGACCTAAAGCCAAGCTGGCCGTCATCCTCATAAGTGGAATAGAACATGTTGCGGGGGATGGACAGGTGCAAGCAATTCATTTTAATAATAAAAGTGTACAACTAAGTACACCACCTTGCAGTACTCCCGTTTCTTGCACAAATGTTTGCGAGAGAATATTGCCCACACGGACACGGAATCTCCGATTGGACAAGTAACTCTCGATTATGGAAAGCATTCTATCGCGCACACCCAGGTGAGACAAGTCTCTTAATATGCAAAACGCCATGTTGTGTCGTAAGCCTTCTCGATATCGAGAAACACAGAGAGGAAGTATTGTTTGTGGACGAAAGCGTCTCGGATCTGTGCCTCGATACGTACCATATGATCAGTGGTGGATCTACCCTCTCGAAACCCACACTCAAATTGGTCGAGCAGATTGCGTGTTTCAAGGAAATGTAAAAGTCGGCGGTTTATTATTTTTTCAAAAAGTTTACAAAGCCAGCTGGTTAGTGCAATGGGCCTATAACTTGAAACTGAGGAAGTGTCCTTGCCCTGTTTCAAAATAGGTATAACAATAGCCTCTTTCCAGGATGCAGGGATGGTGTCTGAAAGCCAGATAACATTGTATATAGAGAGTAAAGTTTTTTGCGTTTTCAGCGGCAGGTTTTTCAACATTTCATAAGTGACACGGTCGTAGCCTAGGCAGAAATACTGCAAGAGTTTAGTGATGTTTGTAGCTCAGGTAAGTTGAAAGGTTGGTTGTATGCCTCGTAGTTTGTGCATTTGGATTCTAGTTTCTGCTTTTCTATCTTTGATTTGTATCTTTGGAAAGCTTCAGTGTAGTGTAACGAGCTAGACACCTGCTCGTAGTATGCACCGAGGAAGTTCGCTTGATCTTCCAGGCTGTCACCCTGTGTGTTTACGAGTGGGATTGAGTATACTTGTCTTCTTGCTACCCTACGGACCATGTTCCAGACTTTAGCCGCTTGTGTATATGAATTTATCCCTGATAAAACTTGTGCTAGCTTTCTTTTCTGGCCTGCCGACGCGTTCTCCTGCCTCGAGATATTATTTTCTTAAAGCTCTCAAGGTTTTCCGCTGTCGGCGACTTCCGCAGCAACTTCCGTGCCCTGTTCTGATCCTTTCGCGCATTCTGACACTCAGTGTTCCACCACGGAACGTGTCGTTTGCCGGGCAGTCTAGATGTTTGTGGAATTCACTTAGTTGCTGCGTCAGTTAGAAAGGCCGTGAAGTACTGCACAGCTTCATCTATGCCTAAACTGCATATGTCAGTCCAACTTAAGTGGGTAAACTTTTGAAATTGTTCCCAGTCGGCTTTGTTTACCAGCCATTTGGGAACAAGTGGAGGACATTCATATAATATTGGTGTACTCAAAACTAAAGGAAAATGGTCACTTCCATATGGATTATTTATGACTTTCCACTGTAGTAATGGTACAAGTGAAAGAGATGCGATATTGAGGTCTACGGAAGAGTAAGTTTTGTTGGCAAGGTTATAGTATGTTGCCTCTTTGCTATTAAACAGACAAGCACCTGATGAAATAAGGAATTGTTCAATGAGACGACCTCGTGCATCACAGCGAGAGTCACCCCACAGACAATTATGTGCGTTCAGGTCCCCAAGGACCAGATAAGGTTCAGGTAGTTCGTCTATTAAAGACTGGAATTGAAGTTTTTCAAGATGGTGGTGCGGAGGTATGTACAGAGAGCAGACTGCGACAAGTTTGTTAAGAATAACTGCTCGGACAGCCACCGCCTCGAGGGAAGTATGAAGGGGTAATTGTGTACATGCTATACCTTGGCTAACTATAACTGCTACACTACCGGATGGTGGCATGGCATCATCTCTATCCTTTCGGAAGATCACGTAGATACGTAAAAAGTTTGTGTTTGTTCGTTTTAAGTGTGTCTCTTGTACACACAGCCCTCTAGGATTGTGTTCATGGAGGAGTTCTTGTAAGTCATCCAGGTTTCGAAGAAGGCGTCGGATGTTCCACTGTAATATTTCTGTCTGCATATTAAAAGAAGAGATGCTGCTGTGTGTACAGAGTATCCTGTGTTAAAGTGAGCTTGTTATTTCAGGTGGCAGGACGGTCGTCCGGCCCCGTTATTGGTTTTTTATTTTTCTTGGCGCGCTCCAAGGAGGCGCGCCACTCTTTCGGTACCAAGGGTAGCGTTGTATCCATTGCCTCCTCAGAGGCACTGGATGCCCGCGCATGCGAGCTGGTGGTTCGGACTTTAGGCCTCGCCTGGTGAGGTGAGGCATTGAGACCAGAGGACCCTGGAGTCTCCGGCTTCAATTTGCTTGGAGGCGGAGTAGACTGAACTACTGCCGCCTTGAAGGCAGGCGCCACAACCGATGGCTCGCTCTGCGCTGGCCGAAGGGGTGGCGAGGGCTGGTGCGGCGTTGCCCACTGATGCACCGCATCAGCATATGTTGCGCCGTAAAATGGCGACACTCTTCTTCTTGCTTCGTTGATAGTGATGTTTTCTTTGACTTTAAGAGTGAATATTTCTTTTTCTTTCTTCCAGTTAGGACACGATCGTGAATACGCGGCGTGTTCCCCGTCACAATTCACGCAGTGAGGCGTAGTAACACAGTTATCAGATGGGTGGCCGCGGCTACCACATCTTTCACAAGTTTCCTGACCCCGGCAGTTCTGCGAGCCATGACCAAATCGTTGACGTTTATAACACCGTCTTGGATTGGGAATGTAGGGACGGACAGAGAGTTTGATGTAGCCAGTGTCTATAGATGAAGGCAGTGTGCTAGATGCGAAAGTGAGTAATAAATGTTTGGTAGGTATTTCTTTGTTATCGCGTCTGATAACGATTCGTTTCACATACGTGACATTTTGCTCTTTCCACCCGTCAAGCAGTTCCTGTTCAGACATTTCAAGAAGGTCTGCTTCTGAAACAACTCCGCGTGAGGTGTTCATTGATCTATGAGGTGAAACAGATACTGGGATATTACCAAATGCTACGAGCGTGCCAAGTTTTTCATAGTGGTGTTTTTCAGGCAGCTCAAGGAGAAGGTCTCCACTAGCTACATTTGTAACCTTGTATCCTGGGCGAAAGAGCTCAGTCAGAGATTTAGCAACAAGAAATGGAGATATGGCTCTGGCTTGTTTTGTTGGGGTTTTCGCTGTGCACTACATGGAATTTTTGAAAGCATTGTGTGGGTTGGCTGAAAATTGATATTTTATCGGTGCGTCCTCTCTTAAGCGGAAGACGGTCTAGGAGACGGGGAAATGCAGGTGTTCCCATAGTAGTGTACTTTTTTTCGGCAGCAATGGCGACCACCCACCATGGAGTCCAACCAGGGGATGCTGAAGCACTTAATAGAATAAGACTGCAAACGCCAGCCGTACATTGCCACTATAACCAAATATAACTACTCAAGGTTGGGTAATTACACAAGCTTAAACCTTGCCACCAGGAAAATTGCAAGTAAACAGAAGAGAGTAGAAGACAGTAAAGATAAATAGTGAGAGATAAAGACGAAGATGTAGGGAGAGAGAGATCGGAAAAGGCGACTGCCGAATTCCCCTGGGTGGGTAAGCCCAGGGGTGCCATCTACGTGAAGCCGGGGCCAAAGGGGTGTGTTGCCTCTGCCGGGGGGCCTTAAAGGTCCAATCACCCAGCGTCAGCTCAACCCCCAGGATCCCCTTTTCCCCGGACAGGGCAAAGCCACGCACGCCTAGGCGTGGGAGGGAGTAGAAACTCCCCCGTTAGTTCGGGTTCGTGGTGTCGCTACACACCAAACGCCTACTTGCGCAGGCGCCCCTGCGGGGGCCCTCCGTATCGCCTGAGAGGTAGGCCTCGGTGTCGTCCGTGTCCGCCGGTCGCCTCAGCCGCCTCGAAACCACTCGGTAGAGCTCCTCTCTCTCTCTCGCTCACAGACCTCCAAGTCGGTTGACGACAGGAGCTTTAAGGCCCCGTCCACTCGTCAGATGTCGCTGAGCTCCGCCGCAAGAGGGATCCCTGCAGTGCCGGAATGTGCGCTCCCGTACACATACTCATTGGACGCTCTGGCCGGCATGTACAAGGTCTTTCTTGATCAGCGGGCGAAGCTCCTCGTCCAGGCGACACCACTCTCCTTTGCTGGCAAGGCCCACCCGCTAGGCGACGTTGAGGGCTGGATACAGAAAAGTTTTAATGGTATCCAGTCTCTGCCATGGGGTGAGCATGGAGGATGGATGGCGAGGCCATCCATCTGCCGAGATGGATGGCCTCGTCGACCGTCTTCTGGTCCAGTAGTACCCGGAACCCCACAAGACGCCCCAAGAACCGGTGCCCCTCGAAGTCTGCTAGTGCCTGGACTGGGACGCTCCCCACGGAGAAAGTGGTGGGCCGTGTGCCCACCGTGTAGCGCCCCGACGAGTAGAGGGTGTGGCACTTGGCTGGCTTCAGACGCAGCCCGAGCGGGTCCGAAAGGGCCGTCACCACCTTGAGGTGGCGCTGCAGGGTGGCGGGATCTCCGGCGAGCAACTTCAGATCATCGGCATAGGGAAAGATGTTGTGTTCCCTATCGCCTCCCTGCACCGCTATGATGATGGGTCCACCATCAGGTTGAACAGCAGGCCGTACAGGGGACAGCCTTGGCGCAGGCCCGATCCAATGGCGGTGGGCTCCATCGTGCCGTCAGCTGCCACGGCGCAGGTGGTGTTGGCGCGGTAGAGTTCCTCCACAATCTCTGCGAAGGGCTCCTCCGCGCCGGCGCCGCGGACAGCGTCGACGAGGGCCTGATGGGCGACCGAACCGAAGGTATTGGCGTAATCGAGAAACACCACGCGCAGCTTCCCACCTTCTGTCCTGGCGTCGTCCAGCGTCCCTGCAGAATGAAGTTGTATTCAAACACCCCATCGTGCAGCAGGAAGCCCTTCTGACACCTGGACAGTACCGCATGGTGGCCCTAACACCACTAAGCTGGCTGGTGAGACACCCGGCATACAGTTCGGTGATCGTTCGACCAAGGGCAATGGGTTGCCAGTTTGTGGGGTCGCGGTCGCCCTTCTTCTGTATCAGTATCGTCCTCGTCGACTTCAAGCTCCGGGGTGTGGGGCCGTATTTGAGGCAGACGTTGAATACCACTGCAAGGTACCACCCTTCAGGATCCACCTGCCTCCAGTGGTGGTAAGTGAGGTGGTCCTCTCCCGGAGCCGTACTCTCGCACCTACGGAGCTTGGCTGCGACCTCCTCGTCCAAGAAGGGGCAAAGGTTCAGTTCTATGGTGGTGGGGGCTCGCGTCCTCAGGATAGTGGTGTCCACTACTGCCGGAGACCAGAGGCGGGTGTAAAAGTCGTGAAACGTGCCTGGGTCTATTAGGCAGAGCTCCGAAGGGCCCTCCGCAATCAGCCGGGCAGCCCAGCGGCGGTTCCTCCTGTAAAGAGCCTGTATCTGGGAGGGGTTATTGGTGTTATTCTCGCGCCGAGGTAAGGTTTGGCGCGAGTCCCGATTGGGCAGCCTTAGGCGGTTAACGATGGCTGCCTCTGCGTGGTCCAGGGTGGTCTCGAACCGCGCCCACTCCTCCTCAGATGCGGGAAACCGGCTTAATGGCCGCAGCTCCGCCGTTATTTCTGCCAAGACCCAGACACCGTCTGGTTCCGCGGTGTCGGCAGCCTCCTCCTGGGTGCCGTACGTGCTGCTGCTGTGCTGGTCGATTCTGCGGGGTGCTTCACTTCGGGAGAAGGTGGTGGTGGGCTCGCGATGGCTCGCCCCGCAGTCTGCCCAGGAGGCTCCTCCTCTGCTGAACTGGCGTACACGTCCGAGTAGGAGCTAGGTCGTGCCATCTGGTGGTCAGCAAGGGGGCCCTGCAGCCGCGCTTGGAGTGGGTGAGGGGGGGGCTGCTGCTGCTGGTTCGACTCGTCCGCTTGAGGGTCGGCGTCACTCTGCAGGGGAGAAGGGGCCACCTCTGAAGGTGTCTCCGGAGTGGCGGCACGTTTGGGCGAGGCGTGCTGGGATGTGATGTTTTCTATGACTCTGGAGCCGTTAACGCTGTGGGCGGCTGTCAGTGTGGAGCACCTGTGGCGACGTTTTGCCTGCCCTGCTTCGCCTCCTCCCTCAGGTCAACTGTTGGTGGTTCTGAAGGCCTTTTCTTGAAGGGAAGGACCTTGGGCACTTTTGGCACTGGTGCCAGAAGCGCTGGGGAGGGGCGTTGGTGGGGATGCTGGCCAGGCATTTGTTAACATGGGCCATCGGTAGTTGGCCCAGAACGTCACCGCATAACGAGCAGATGTAGGATGTGCTCGTTATTCTCGTTCGGTGCTCCGCCTCCAGGTTCCACTCCAGGGACTGCCACCAATAGGTCCACGTGGCCGGGTTGTAGGTGGCCCCGCAGCTGGGCTCGCAGCACTCGATGGCAGGAGGCACGGGAAGTACACGATGAGTGTACCCCCGTTGCACTCTAGCTGGCGCTACTGCCATGGGGGTCACCGTCGTCCTTGCTGAAGTCCAGGGTTGGACCCCCGGAGGCCATGACCTTATTGCCATGCTAGGCGTGAGGGCCAGGGGGCCTCAGCGAGGACGAGGTGGTCGACGGCGACCATAACAGGGCCAGGGAGGCCCCCGAGTGCGGCTGCAGCAGGACCAGGACGGCAGTTGCAGCACCAGCAGGCAGCAGGCAGGACCAAGCAGCAGGCACGACCAGACGGCAAAGCAGCCGGTCCTGGGGCAGCTGGACCAAGGCAGCAAGACCAGGGCAGCAACACCAAGGCAGCAGGCAGCAGGAGGCGGCCGAATCCGTGTAACAGCAGTGGACAAGGGGTGGGTAGGAGCGATGGAGAAAGACTCCGCTATAACCGAGTGGGTATACGTTTGCCTCTACGAAGATCAGGGAGTGCAGGGCGGTCAAGCCACTCTGATCTTAGCCAAAAGGCCGAGAAGCCATTATAAGCCAGAAGGCCGAGAAGCGATTATAATAGCCACTATATACATGTAAGTACACTAAGATATAGGAGCATATAGCCTAATAAGTACCCTGTAATGGATATAAGTTCTCGCATGTATGGCAGTAGAAAGCCGTATAGGTGCCTTATATTACTATAAATTCACTCATATTCCGGAGTATATTGCCATATATACACCAATTTATATAACTATATATATTCACATATGGCCATATGTTACCTAATATGTCGCCTCATTTCATCATATAAGGCCTTAAATAAAACATGTATTGGCCATATCTGGCCTTTTCGTAAGGGCGGCCAGACAGATTATCGATGCAGTTTTCCATAACGTGGGGAACCCTCTACGACTCTAAACGGTCTTTAGAGTTAAACTTCATGTATTGGAGTCCAAACGCGTAGTGATACAGATACGGCTCAGTAGCGGTTTACGCCCTTCAGCAGTCCAGCGAGGACGCCGCCGTGGTCGGAGTGGGCCGAGGTCGGAGGAAGCCGCTGTATTCGGGAATGGGAGCGAAACCTTGGGCTCACTTCGCTCTCGGTAGCTGACGTCATCTGCGGCACTGTCTTCTGCTCGAATGCAAGAAGTAGGCCTTGCCAGGAACTCGCCAATCACCTCAGTGGTTGAATAATCAGAAAGACCCGATGAATGCTGTCGCCGGCTAGGTGAATGCGTTGACGCCCGGGTACCCGCACTTGGTGAGTTCGGATGCCGCACCTTAGCCGCGTTATGTTTGTTGCCTGTACGCACTGGCGCGTACCCACTCTGGTGGACTGGCCATGAGAGCTTGTAGTAGCCTATATGTGATACACCAATTGTGAGCCTATTATTATAAAAACAAAAAGAATATAAGATTAGCTTTCACAAATAAAAATAATAATAAAATAAAGATGAAAAATAAAAACGGCAGGCTATTAATGAATCAGGAAAATTAAATTCGGAGTAGACCAGGCAGTTTAGTATACCCCACCAGATCAAAATCAAATCAGTGTGTGACATTCATTCACATTTTTAATCGATATCACAATAACTCGGGAAGAATAACTTCACCCAGGCGTTATATTGACATGCGTTTATAATCCTGAATAGAATTGCATACCGCAACAAATACGTTTCCGTAGCAATGTGCGAAGCCAGAGGTGCCGAAACTAATACCTTTATCTGCAGCTAAGTTTAAACCTGCTGTAGAAAATAAAATATAGAGAAGTATTTTCCTAATTATTGATGAGTTACAACATGACATGAAGTAAAGCTCAATTGTTTCTGTTTCTTTGCACTTTAGATATCGCAAGACCAGCTCTGTGTCAGTAAAATAATATATTGTTGACACGACATTGAAATATGGTTACAATATTTTTAACTTTCTAGATTGACTCCACTGTTGTTTCCAGAGATATTTCGGGTGCTGATAGTCTGTTAATTTAGTAATATTTTCCATCATAGCATTAAAAATAGCTAATTTTTTCATATCTGATTGATACTATGTATTCTATTTCTGGGAGACCAAAATCAGAGGACCATTTAGCAAAACTTGGGAAAATGGTTCGGTCATTTCATCCAACTGTATGCCACAGTGACCTGGGACCCATACTGACATCAGTAGTTTCAGTGGAAGTAGAACTAATGTGCACTCTGTCAGAACAAATCTTGAATTTTTCGAAGCTGTGAGGGCAGTACACATCGAAATCAAATCTGCAGTTATGACAGCACTGACTTCGTTTGAAAGCAGTTTTCAAAGGGCCATATCAATTGCCAAGAGCTCAGCTTCTAACACGAGAGTAAAGTGTGGCGGTGTTAGTTGGAATGACCAACAAATTAAGGTAATCAGAGGTTATTTCTACTGCTACCTTTTCATTATTCACAGAATCGTCTGTAGCTATAGTGTTCTTTGTTTCTGCATAAACTATGAAGTCTTCTATGCTGTTATTCAAAAACATAAAAGATTTGAACTTAGATTAAGGGGTGATTTCTTCATATTCAATCGTTTTAATCTGAGTCAGAGCATTTGTTTCAATTACCTATATGATGTCCACCTTTATGCTTTCAAATTTTTCTTCCTACAAAAAATAGTCTAGGAAGTAAGAAAGCGGGGTCATTGAGCGAGGAAGAAGACATGAGAGTCATTATTTATAAGCATACTCAGATCGTCTTGCCGATAAGCTTCCTGATACGAGCTTCCTGATACATTAGATTATTAGCAACGTACTTGGAAGTTTAACACACAAACGTAGCGCTTCTCGCTCCAACAGACCTAAAGGTTTTGTTTCTTACGCAAGACAACCCGAAAATGATATGCACGAAAATTTCAGTATGGGCCTCATGTATCTTTTGTATATCAATAATAAAGTTTGTTTACAAAACCCGTATTTCCTGTTGCTAAACCTGCGCAATAGGCTGAAGATCTTTGTGCTTTTGTCGCGATATGTGAGGGATCCAGTTAGGTTTCTTATTACAAATAATGTTCAAATATTTGATGAACTCCACTTATGAAATCGATTCATGCTTATATAGTGCGAAAAACCTAAAAGAATCAGCTAGTGTAAACACCAGGAAAGCACTTTTACTTTTGTTTAGAGGGTGTTAAATTGACTGCAGCTAAATTTCGAGGAAAGTTTTGTAGGAAAAAAGAAATGGCACTATATGCAGCGAAAAACATGAAATCGTCTGCATAAATGTAGACGTTGAGATCTCGTTCAATAGGAATAGAGCTTATTGTAACATTGAATAATAGCGCAGATAGACAGCTCCTAATGAACTCCTCGTTGCTGTTTGAATTCAAATGAGCAGCATCCATTTTTCGCAAAAAATATTTTTTTATTTTATAAACTCTGCTACCCACTAAACAACATATCACGGGAAGTTTAACTCCTGTAAGACATTTGAAGAAATTGGGCGCTCGACGCTGTCATAAGTGTGGCAGTTTTGAATAGTTGGTAAGAGACGAGGACAGTTATAGCGCAAGAACAGAACAACCACGCAGAGACACGAAGGGCACGAAGGACGCGCTCGTGTCCGTCGTGTTTTTCTTGTTCCTGCGTCGTCGCTCTGTTCTCACGCTGTAACTATCGGCTGTCATAAGCTTTAGCAATGTCTAGTGTTACTATCCTCTGCACTATTTTTCAGGCAAGCTGCATTCGGCTCTCTAAATCGGCATCTGCACACCAAATTGAACAGTCACTACGAAAACCAATTTAGTTTGGCTTGAATAATAGCTTGTCAGCCATTCAAACACTCATTCTCCCACTTAAAATTCTCTCTATAAGTTTAATCTTGTGAGATGTTAGGGAGATGGGCCTTATGATGTGGATGTTAAAGCATGACCCTTGTTTTCTTAAAAGGAACTACTCTGGCTATTTTCCAGTCATGAGGCATCAAGGCATTGCTAAAGGAATAGTTTATAAGACTGAGGACGTCACCAGATAATAATTGCAAATAAAAGTTAAATAAATAAAAATTGCCACCCTTCTCGCAATATTTTTGAGAGGTACCTATTCTAATTGGTGCAATAGAGAGGTCAGGCTATTCGCCTCGTGCTCTTGTAGGCTTCTCTCCAATTCTGCTTACCACAGTGCATATAACACGTGCCTAAAATGGTCGCAAGTGCAGTTGTTCCCGTGTACCCATTTTGCTAATAAAAAACAAACTTGCAGCTTCCTCTGCCACAGCCCTTCAATAAATGAAGAGCAGACACGGCTCCCCCAATCAATTCATTGAACCCTTCATGAACATAATCACTAGACACTGCAGTACTGAGCGAATGAGAGTGATTAAGGGCTCGATTGATGACGTCGTGATGACCGAACCATTAGAATCCATTGACGTCAAGCTCTGCTACATGTTTGTTACCACGGAAATATCTCACTACATGTTTAGACTGTGCGTTAAAATCAGATAAATGTAACCTAGATATAGGGCACCGTAACATGATAATTTCCATGTGCCTAAAACCCTGCAGTTTCATACTCTGTCCATTCGCGTCATTCATTTTTCTGTTTTTGTTTCGCAGAATTACTGCCTCCATGTCTCACTTTTGTAACTCATCAACTTTCACATGTCTAGCTGCTTACCAAAGATTTAACCTGAATTAGTACTTGGAGCAGCACGATTCTGTGTAGTGTGCCCACGAAATTTTTAAATTATTACTTACCTAACAACAACATAAACACCAGCATGACACTAAGCTTTGAAAAAGGTATCCAAGTTTTGTTCAGGTGGCCTCTCACAAGAAAAAATACTTCTGATGTAGGTTGTTGTTACTACAGGTTTCAGAACCAAACTTATGTACCATCCTAAGAGCTGCATTTACTATAACAGTCTAGTTTGCTTTTGTATTTTCTCTTTCTTTGAAAGCCTCTCGTAATACCCTCAGACATTGTGCACTTTAGGCACGCTTTTGATACCGTTCAAGCAAGTTTTTTTCAAACAATTGACTTATCCTACTGCCAACTAAATTATTTTTCGTAGTACTTCAGGGGCAGCATGCTAGTGCTCGTGTTGATGCCGCAAATGTACAGCTGTCAGCAAGTTCAACTCGATCACCCCTCAGCGTGTCATGTTACAGTTTAATGGACGCCAACGCCAGGTGGCATTGGGTTCTGCTGCCGAGATGTTATCTATGTGTTTGCACATGCCGTCTGAGCATATTGAAGTATTCCGGCAGCAACAACAACGAGCGCTTCGAAGAAGACATCGGTCTAAACAGTCCAGGTCACGGAGCTGAGTGTTCGAGCGAGGGTTGAAGAATGGTTTACATAATTGCTTAAAAATATACTCATATTGCATACTTGTTCGATGGCTTTACCTTTTTGAGGCTGCGCCCAGGCGAAGGTGTTCTTGTGTTTGTGAAGTGTAGGTATGAGTCCTTCAAATTAATTTGTACGTAATATGCATCCACATACTGCTCCCCACAGTTTCCTGGTGATTTTACAACTATAGCAGTTTACTTCTTTAAAATTGAGTACAAAGCAGTGATATGCCATTACCAGCTGTTTAGGATTTCAAGTGAAAGTAAGACGTTTTAAACAGAAGTATTTAGTTCAGTTTTTCATGGAAACGAGAAAAATGCGTGTTCGCTCACAAAAAGAGTTGCACAAGAAATGCACCTATCGGTGTCTATTGTTTCGCTATCGAGATTCTTGGAGCAGAAACCAGAGATCCCAAAGGCCCTGAAAGCCGAGCATGTATCGCTGCGTTATTTCTGTCGTTCAAGGTAGCTGTGGCGTATCATGCTTTTTTATTATAAAATTTGTTCCGCTGGCGTTATATGATAGCATTTTGGCACTCAAATAAGGTGTCGGCTGCAGAGAATGTAAGTAATGACAAATGCATAGGAAATGAGACTTCTAAAAGTAACACCAGAACGCAATAAAATGCGAAAGGCACGCAATATGACTTTTAGTAACGTTTTGAAACTTAAATTATTATGCCCCAAAAGCGCTGTAGCAATCGAAAAGCAGACGAATCAGTTCTTTTGTAGATTCCAAAAGAAACAAAAAAATCAAAATCCTGTACTGGAGCAGAAGGCCATGATTGCGATAATAATGGCGAAAACGCCGGCAAGCAGATACCCTGTATAAAAAATGGCCGTGCTTTTATCATATTGCAGAGCAGTTTCTGAATGGTGAGACGGCAGCCAGACGTTGTTCGCCAGACAGCCACACTGTGCCTCACAGTCTTCCAGATCTTTAGATGTTCTACACAAAGACAGGTACTGCCCCTTATATTGAGAAAGTTTTGATATTCTGGTGAACTGGGAGACCACTTAGCCAATTATTTTCACTCGCAGCCCAAAGATAGTGCTGGCAACTCTCTTCGAGGGAGTAGAGGCTTGTCCCATATTTCACTCTCTTTTTAGGAGTGCTGGTACTCTGACTGAACGTGAGTGAACGACCTCCCTCGCCTGAATACAGTGACGCTTCTGAAATAGAGCTCGAACACCTTCTGCGGAAGTTGCGCTACACTCTCACAGACTTTTACAATCTGGTAGAGCTTGAGTGCATCAACTCCCTCCATTAGTAGAAGCACTCCAGCTGCGCTATGGGACAAACGTTTGAAAAAAAGAAACAAAATAACAAATTATATCGAGCATTTCGTAAAACCATTTGGCCGCATAAATTGATTCAACCTTACGTCACATATGCAGGACCAATATCAGCATACACATTATAATATTACGCAACTCAGCAAACAACAACCCTGAACATATACCTCTCACGCTACGGACAACCATTCACAAAGCAACCGGTAATTATACGCATGATGTCTAGCACCCTTCTAGTGCAGGTGGCGCTACATTTCTTGTTACGCGTTTCGAAGAGCAAGCATACAACTAGCACGCGTAACTATCTGGTGATCGTTAGGCACTCTGTAGCACGTCAACTTTTTATTATAAAACTACGTGACATACAACGCCTTATTCAATACTAAATTCCAATTATGAGCTGGTATTCTGTTATATCGGCTCAATGAGTCGAATTCGCTTGTGCTTAACCTGAGAGATGTACTCAGGCGCTTGCAAACACAGTTTGAACGATCTGTTAGAAGTGCTGGCCGAAAAATATAATATGAACGTTATGATCCGGCATCCGCTCCGACTTGCGATGCCGCAATTTGTACTAGTACACCAGAAAAACAACGCTGCTTGGCAAAACCACAACTCCAACGCGTCTCTCGCATTCCTTATAGTCTTGCTTACCTAGTCTACATTTTAATACGACAATGAGAGGCTTGCGGATTGCTCAAACGTCAACCTTCGCGAGCCACACGTGCTGAGATCGGTCCAAGTAAATGTGACCTATACAGCTCCCAGCGAATGTAGGCCTAGCTTACCGGCCTAGTCCGTCATACATGCCATCGGCGCTTCCTGGTTTTAATAATATGCTACGCCGAAGGCGGAGAATGACTGTCTAGTAGACCCTTGCCATCGGCTAACTTGAATGAGCCATTGTTTCTTGCGTTTGGTGTGCGCACAAGGAGCGATGAGCATCGATGCGACACCCTTTCAGCCTGCGGCACAGCACACACGGGCCACCGCCGACAGCCACCGGGCACACTCGCCGGCACTTCGCTGACTCATACGTGGAAACACAGGCTTATCGTTTGGTGCGCGTTCATAAAGTAACACGATAACACACTTTGATGCACATGCAATTTGGTTTTTAGCTATCAGCTAAATAGTTCCAGCTATCGTTTTACAGATGCAAATGAGTACACTCTAACACGGCCGCTGTACTATGGCATATCGTCGCTTTCACAACGAAAATACACCTAATTCAATCAACTACGCGCGTGCTTATCGAGCATTACAGTCGATATAAAACTTGCGTGCACGTCGACCAGCAGAAGAAGCAAGTAACGGCTATTGAACTCGGCACTAAATCATCTGCCCCAGTTTCTCGGCAATTTTTGTATATTTTCTTTCCGATGTTGTCAACTCTGAAAGAAACTTGACGTCTTGTCATTAGTGGCATGTAATGCGTGGATGCCAGTAGTCCCCATACCATAAAGACGCAAGGTTTAGTGAAAAACAAAAATCGCGAGTGTGTTAAAACTACGACCCAAGGAGCGGAGAGGCGTGTTTTCTTTCAACTAGTTTTGTTTACAAGGTAGTGAGCGTCGCACAACGTGGCATTGTGGTAAAGTAACCACCTCGTCATACTTGGGTGATGAATTCGAACCCCACTGCAGAAGCTCCTTCTACTGTTTTTTTACAATATCTGCTGAGATTTACCTTGTCTAGTTGCAATTTGTTTATGCGGTAAACTAAATTTTGACGATGCTTTAGATGTTGCCGCTGTTTCTTGCTTCAATGTTGTTGAAAGTGGCGCTTTGGGTACTACAAACATTCACGATCACACAAGCAAGATTTAGTTATCACTGAAAGGTATCCTATTACTTGACGAATTAAACTTACATCAGAGCGCCTATGCTCACAGGCGTTTCGTTACGAGACAGTTATACTGTTTTGCGACGTCGGTAGTAACATGCAAGCGCTACATTGTACTCCGTCAGCAAGAACGGAGTGCCAGACCCATTCACGCCTCTTCGGTACAATAGTTGCGTAGATTGGGAACTCCACTTGAGTAGCAGAGAGACGCAGTCTCTTTTACTCTGCATTCAACGAAAGAGTACCTTCCACGGCCAATTGTGCCCTACTCACCCACGGAGTTAAAGAACTCTGGAGAGAGCAACACAGTACCTCTGCTCTTGCAATACCCCCTCAGATTTTTTGAGTGTTGGTCACCAAGGCCAGAAGCGTCAAAGAAGCATTCAGTTAAGAAAATTTGTCAGATAGCGTGATGGCGTGCGTGACGGCGAGTAGAAGTGCACTTTTTAATATTATTATTGTAACCACAAGCCTTCTCAGGATGAACAGCGTCTCATTGTAAACGAAAGATTCGATTAAAAAAACATATGTACGCCAATATGTGCAGTGAACGCACAATCTTTCTTTCTGTAAAGAGAATACGGGTGTTTGTCGAATCATATATAATGTTTATAGACAGGCATTGTATTTACATCATACGCTCATTTTAAGGAAGTTCTGAATGCACAACAACGATCGGCAAGCTTCTTGGCTACGTTGTAATGTCAATGCTTTCGAAAGTGAAAACAGCGTGAGTAACAAAAGCCGCAGCGTTTCAAAGCTCTCACCTGACATTCTGCTACACGCCTATTTGCTGTAACACGTATCGACTGTTACTCAATTACAGCTGACTGTCCAAAAACAAAAGCTAAGGTTGTAGATCGGTGCTTGCATTAAAATCGAAGTCCCGCTTCCATTCGTCGATGGTGTTTGTGAGCACGTTCATGGCCAACATCTCAATAATGGTTTAGTTGTGTTGTTTTCCTTTACATCATTGATTTCATTTGAATGAACTATGTATGCAGTTCGTACACCAGAGTTGCCCCGATGATACCTTAATGCCTCATATATTACGAATGTTTTATCAGCTTACTTTTTTGGCAGCACACTAGAGTTTTGCAGGTCTTATGATTGATGAAAAAAATGTATAGATTGCCTCAGTGATATATATCACAGAGGTAATTTTAAGTAGGGGACGGCTGCGTTCCCCCAAAGTTATAACGAAGCGTATTTTTTTTGTTACTGCGAGAAAATGGCTATTTTTTATATGTCTTGAAAAAATTGTTTTTGCCAGTTTTCAAAGTACTCAAGCACACATTACTGAATGGCAAAATTTCAACAATGAAAGGCTTTTTACAGCAATGATCAGTTTTTGAGTAACAAAAATAATCTCGGATTGAAAATAAATGTCGAATACAAGAAATGTTTATTTTCCAGCTGGTAAACAGGGCAATACAAACCTAATAAATGCAGAAATATCCAAAACAAAGGAAATCCTATACATACATTTTGAAAATAAATGACCCAAGAACAGTATAAAAATAACAAAATTAGTACAAAATGTTTCTAATCATATAGAAAAAGAAAATGTGAACCGAAGTGCTGCTTCATAGCTCGTGCCATGCGGTGAAACATTGCTTGTTTTTTCGTGAGACACAAGTGAACTCGTACAATTTTTTCAGTAAATTAAAGTTTTTATTTCTTCAATAGAAACCTGCAGATGTTTCACTATATATGGACGCTTTTGATGGGAATAAACCTTTTATAATCCACAGGTGCGATGAGCTTAACTATTCTTTTTCTAGCGCCACCACTTTCAGTGAGCCACTTCGCTCCTAATAGGGCGGCGTCTCAATATATTCATCCCAGCAGTGTTCGTTGCATTTTTCACGGCCTAAGAAGAAAAAAAAATACAGCATATTTGCGGAGTGAATGACGATGACTGGAGCAAAGTGTCTGTCCGTGCTTTAGTCTATGCGTCCACCTGTCTGTGGCTCCATCTGTCCATCCATGCACACCACACCCCAGTGACGTGAGGATCTCGCACGTAACCAGAGTAGTTAAAAGGTTGTGCGCAAAGTTCAGCAGCAGCGTAATTGCGGCAGAGGAGGCGATGAGACTGCAAACAAAACAAAGCCCTGAACAGCTGCGGATACCTCTGGTTGACGCAAGACATAGTCGCCATAAAAATTGAAGCTGAGGTACAGTGATCCTCGTACTCTATACTCATCCTCATTCATTTAAGGTTTGGTTTCAAGACAGTTTTGAGCAGTGCATGTGTTTTTGCGGCGCAGGTGCGGACTAATGCGTGCCTGATGACTACACCATAGGATCAACTAGTGGCACTAGATGCGGCCCTTTGTTTGATATAACAATGCAAGCGAAACCAAAGAAGCTGGAAATTGGCTTCAGAAATCCTTCAGAAATCTTTTTTAATATATTTTTTCTCACTCCTAGCGGCAGCTTTCTCCTCAACAGCTAACAAAAAATAATGGCCAATATTTCTGTCCAATGCTGTCAGATTGTGAAGCTACCACCCTAATTTTGCATTTGACTAGCAAAAGTCATTTTAATTACATAACTTTGATTCTACTGTAGCATAAGCACAAGGGCCGCGCCCTTCTGTGGAGTTAGCCATCAATGCACATTTTGTCAACAACGCACACACATTCGTTTGCGCAAAGGTCTGCCAAAACCACTGTTTTATCAAAACGGGCAAACTAAATTTGATTCTGAATGTTAAGTGGCTGAACTTACAATAAGCTAGGGCTGGATCGACCAGAAGTTACTTCAACAATACCAAATTGACAATGCAAAGCTTCGGTCATCGTTGGACGATTTGAATGGGCGTGGTAAAGAAGAGTTAAACACAATAACAGCAAAGACAGGACTCTAATATTTTTTCACTAAACGTACTTGCCGATGTGTTCTGCTGATGCGGTTGGTATAACTTCGCTTACGTATTTTATTTCAAACAACGGGTGCATAAGTACCAATTGAGTACTGTTAGTTTGTAGCAAATAGAAGTCTTTGATTGAGTGTTTCCGGAACAAGTAAAAACAGACTCCACAGTACCTATTATATTATCCTTATATTGTGAGGAGCAATTAGTGTGATTGAAATAAAAGATACACCTATAAGGCTTCGCCGCATGAGCCAAATAGGCCTTCCGCGTAAATGAGGAAATATTTACAGATTCCGAACGAAAACAATGTAGGCTGAATTTTCTCATAGGAGCTAACGGATACGTCACATAGCAAGTCTATTGGCTTCAACAGCAAGTAGGGGGAAATAAACTGGGGTTCAAACAAATAAATTAAGATAAAGAAGCGTGGTATTTGTTGTAAAATATCACAAATAAGTAATATTGATCTTGCTCCTGAAAATATCTGTCTCTAGTATGTGAGTAGATAAAGTTTAAGATTCGCACTCTAAAGCACATTTATGGTAATACTCCAATGAAGCTACTAATTGTTCTATGATTAACATAATTGCCAAAACGGGTTGAGGTTACGGTTATAAACTTTGTACTGTTGTAGCGATGTCCTAGTAATTCTTGATTATATTTGCAAGTATTCTCGACCTGTCCGCAGAAGTGCCTGTAGGATCATGCCGGGACGTTCAGGCTGCTGCACCCTTCGGGCGAGACGCAACAAAGTTTGTAAATACTTGGAAAACAACAATATATGTCTAATTTGTTCAAAAAGTGTTAAACAACGTTCAAATATATACAGCAGCAGTCGTATTTACAAGAAATTGCTAGATGGTGCTCCTAAGCTCATAAGAAAATCTGCGTAGGAACATAAGATTGGTTCGAAGTGGAGCTTTGCAGTGTATTTAGGCCTGTTTTGTCGCTTCTGATTGTCAGTCATCTCATGCTGCTTGTGAACACAAATATATGTACTACGTTTCAATTACCAATATTCGCTAAAATGTTGCACGCGTAACATTGGCTAATGGGTCTTTAATAAATTGTAATCATCAGGTGTTCGTCAAAATGCAAGTACATCTCAGTAAATCACCAGCAGTATTTTCCCATCATCGAAATCAGGTCTATACGGCCGGTTTTCCACCCCGCGGCACCATTGTTAGCACCTGAGTATCCAAGTAAAATAGAACCACGAAACGGTGACGTTGCTATGACCGTAACTTTTGAATGTATTTAACCATCACCAAAAATACATGACACAACTTTCCCAGTATATCGGACCCGCACCTCGGACTAAAGGAAGTGCAAGTGCAAAGTTCACGAAATTGAAATGAAAACGAATGAATTCGAAATAGAAGGCAATAAGTTCTGGTAGCTCACAGCCGAATATTTAAACTTGCAAGAGTGTTTAACACTAGTAGGGAACCAAGCAATGTATTTTTGAATGTTTACTAAATTATAAAAAAATGCATTCTTGAGTATGAACAACGTGTATCTTGGGCACCGTAAAACTGAGCAAAAGCAGTTAAAGTACCTGTTTTAATACAATTTCTAATTGAACAGCTCTCAACCCCGCACTAAAACATGATCATTACAACAGTCCCGACCATCTATAAAACATATCTTCCCTCATTTATTAGACAACACCATTGCTGCTTTGTCTTTATTAGTATTATGCCTTGTGTTTTTTTTTTCATTCAGTGTAAAGTCTAATATTGGTTTTTGTGTTGGCAATTTGGCAGTCCTGTGGGTAATATTGTATATATATATAAATATATATATATATATATATATATATATATATATATATATATATATATATATATATATATATAATCTGCTTTGTATGTTGAGTAAGGTAACTTTGGTTACCTTACTCAACAGACATGCGTCTTAGCACCGCAGTGATGACTAAATACATGGTTCCTTCAACGTCGCCACAGGCAATTCCAACATGAAGTTCAACCTTTTTTTTTCTGCTCAATCATTTGTAATATCCTCTCTTATTCCAGTCTACTGTATGCAGCCTAAGCATCGACTATACCCCTAACATGCACGAATATATCATGATAATAGACAGGTGCAGAAGCATCCTGATGATTGACATATATGTCGTATTGCATTATCATAAATTGTTTTCTCCAGAAATGCTGCGCTTGCCTGTGTAGCGTTGTTTCATTTCATTTAAGCTGTGATAATGGCGTACCGGTAGCGGATACTGAATGACGCGGTGGTAGACTTAGTACGGCTAAATTGATAAAGCAGTGGTGCAGCCGGTGCTTTCCCATTCATCTGTCATCCACGTCCGCGTGCTTATAGAGCAGAAATGTTCCACAATAACGTTGGCTCCATGTGTCTCTTGGCAAACGTTTGCCACCAATTGTCACGCCAAAGCGTCGCCTCTGCAATCCTTACGCTGTTGAAGCGTTTACGAGCAATGAAGTTTTTCACCTGGCTAAAATTTGCTGCAAATGAACAAATGACCCTTCCATTATTTCTAGTGTACTATTTGTAAACTTTTTGGTGTTCAATTTGTAAACTTCTATAGCGTAGGTTTGTTTGTGCACATAAACAGACTCTGTACATTGGAGAAGTGGCTTTACAAAGAGCCTCCCAGTAGGGCAGTTTTCTCAGGAGCCAGTTCTGTAAACCGACTCCAAACATTTGAATCGCCTTAATGCAGAAATGTACTCATAAACATTTACACTAGTAATTCCATATCTTTGATCACATGTGACCTCTACACCATTGAACATCAAATATCACCTAATGCAAGTATTATGATAGTATTGATTTAACATATCTTGTGAACAATTAACAGTAGCGTGGTTTATCAGCTTTCGCTCTTTATGGTGTCTTGCTACATCAGTGCAAAGTTCTGTATAGGATTATTTTGTTTTTCTCTGTACAAACGTTTTTATAATACTTATCGCCTGAGTGAAGCTTCAGCTGCTCATGTAACTAGTTCTAGAAGCAAATGGTTAAATTTTTCGCTTTAAGGTGAAAATGTTCAATATTGCTACGAGTAACTTGTTTAAAGATCTATTTACAGCGCACAGAACTCGACGAGCAAGATGGCGCCAGACCAGCATCAAACGAAAACTCACTTCGTCCTCCTCTTTCATGCAGCCGTGTTTAGCGGCTGTTATGTATCATAACCCCAGGCGGTAGAAGCACCGTCCCGGTGCTAAATTTACCCAGATGATGTCGAAGGGGGGTAATGGGGCTTTAGCCGAGTCACGTGAACGGTGTCGCTCAAAGCTGACGATGACTTTGTTGGATCGGTTGGAATAATATCGTACGGGACGTCTGTCACTTGGCAAACGATACGGAATGTTCCAGTGTAAGGCGACAACAGTTTTTCAGACAGTCCCACAAGTCGAGTAGGTGACCAGAGGAGCACGAGAGAACCCGGAGAAAAGTGCATGTCCCGAAGGTGAGAATTGTAGACCTGTTGTTGGCGCACCTGTGAAGCCTGTAGACGGTTACCGGCGACTTTGTACGCGTGGTCGGCGCGGGCAATGGCTTCCCCAGCATATTCAGTGGCCACAGGTAGTAAAGTGTCTAAGGGTAGAGTTGGGTCCCGGCCATATAGTAGATAGAAGGTCGAATAGTCTGCAGTGTTGTGGCGAGATGTATTGTAGGCGAACGTCACATACGGCAAATGAATGTCCCGATCTTGGTGGTCTGGCGCAACGTATTTGGCAAGCATATCGACTAGGGTCCTGTTAAGGCGCTCCGTGAGGCCAGTTGACAGGGGATGGTACGAAGTAGTAAATTTGTGCTTGGTATGGCAAGACCTCGGGATTTCATGAACGACAGCTGATAAGAACGTGCGGCCACGGTCGGTGAGAAGTTGACGGAGAGGACCATGCACTATTATTATGTCGTACACCAGAAAGTCCGCATCGTCGGTTGCGCAGCTGGTCGGGAGTGCTCGTATGATTGCGTACCGCGTCGCGTAGTCCGTGGCAACAGTAATCTATTAATTTCCGGCTGTGGAGAGTGGAAAAGGGCCCAACAGGTCGAGACCAAATCGAAAGAAAGGCTCGTTGAGAACGTCGATCGGCTGAAGGTAGCCGGCTAAGAGGGCAGATGGTGTTTTGCGACGCTGACAGAGCTCACAAGCGGCAACATAGCGTCGAACAGAGCAGGCAAGTCCAGGCCAAAAAAACGGACGTCGTACACAATCGTATGTGCGAGAAGCGCCCAAACGGGCCGTCATGGGAGTGTCATGAAGTTGATGCAGGACAGTGGAACGCAGGTGCGCTGGGATGACAGGAAGTAGGTCTGATCCGGAGGAATCAAGGTTACGGCGATATAGGATGCCGTCTTTCCCCAAAAACAATTGAAGGGACGGGTCGCGAGGCGTTGACTCCAGTTTGTCAATGATGGCTCGTAAAGAAGCACCCCGACGTTGCTCTTCGCCAATGTTCAACAGCTGCAACGCGGAAAAAACGTCCATGATAGCGTGAGTATCGGTTTCTTCGTCAACAGGGTAGCGGGATAAACAATCCGCATCCTGATGTAAGCACCCTGTTTTATACATTACAGAGAACGTGTACTCTTCAAGGCGTAGAGCCCAACGAGCGAGATGTCCTGTGGAATCCTTCAGGGAGGATAGCCAGCAGAGCGCGTGATGATCCGTGACAACACGCAATGAGCGCCCGTGCAGGTATGGACAAAACTTGGCAACTGCCCATACAAGGGCGAGGCACTTGCGCTCCGTGATGGAATAGTTGCGCTGGGCTGGTGATAGCAGTCGACTTGCGTAGGCTATAACACGGTCTTGTCCCCATTGTTGCTGCAATAGCCCAGCTCCTATGCCGTGTCCACTGGCATCCGTGTGAACCTCGGTTGGGGCTAATGGATCAAAGTGAGCCAAGATTGGTGTTTTTGTAAGCAGTGTCGTAAGTTGCGAAAACGATGACTCTTGGTCATGGCCCCAAATAAACGAGGCATCTTTTTCAAGAGGTCTGTGAGGGGGCGTACAATGGTCGCAAAGTCCTGAACGAAGCGTCTGAAATATGAGCACAACCCCGCAAAACTGCGCACATCCATTGTGGTCCTCGGAACGGGAAAGTTCTTGACTGCGCGAATTTTTTCTGGGTCTGGACGCACGCCTTGGGCGCCGAAAAGGGACCTAGCACGGAAATTTGACGACGAGCGAAGGGGCACTTGGAGGCGTTAAGCTGGAAACTGGCTCGACAAAAAACGTCCAAAATAGCTGACAAACGATAAAGATGCGAGTCAAATGTGGGCGAAAAGACAATCACATCGTCAAGGTAACACAAGCAGGTGGACCATTTCAACCATTGGAGGAATGAGTCCATCATTCTTAAAAATGTGGCTGGTGCATTGCAGAGACCAAAGGGCAACACGTTAAACTGATAAAGACCATCAGGTGTGATGAATGCGGTCTTCTTGCGGTCCATCTCGTCGACGGTTATCTGCCAGTTCCCTGACCGAAGGTTACTAGTTGAAAAATAAGTGTCAAGTACAGGCAGTCGAGGGCGTCGTCGATGTGAGGTAAAGGATAAACGCCTTTTTGGTAATTTTGATAAGGTGACGAAAATCGACACAAAAGCGCCATGTTCCATCTTTCTTTTTAACATGGACGACTGGAGAAGCCCAGGGGCTGCATAAAGGCTCGATAATTTTTTTCGCAAGCATTTTGCCGACTTCATGAAATATTGCACGCTCCGACGCAGACACACGGTAGGGGCGTCGATGAATAGGAGTTGCATGGCCAGTGTTTATGCGATGGGTGACAATGGTAGTTTGGCCTAAAGAGTTGCTGGCAAAGTAGAAATTGCTACTATAGCCCTCAAGAACGTAGCAAAGCGCAGCAGCTTGCTCAGACGTGAGGTTCGATGACACCAATCGCTCGATGTCGGCGCCCCAAGAACGTGATGGAGCGGAACCACTGACTGAGCTGCAGCAATCGTCAACTCTGAAGGGCTCGGCATGGTCATCTTGGAGAGCGGTTAATTTGGCCAGGGAGATACCCTGTGGCAGAACTTGGGTGGGGAGTGAAAAGTTGACCAGTGGAAGAAAGGTGCGGTTTCTCGTAATCGTAAGAATCATATTGATACGCAACAGCCGGCACAGCCTGTCTGGAAGAAAGAGAAAGACGACGTTGGTGGCTGGTTGTTGATGAACTGTCGCCATCTTGTTCGCTGATCACAGTGCATCGTATTTAATTTATTAAATAAGTTACCCGTAACATTATTGGTGGAGGTGGACGACTCCCGTACCTCGATGGAGACGCGCAGCGGTCGCAACACCGGGGACCCTTCGGCTACTTCAACAGCCAGTGCCTCATCCCCACCGGTATCTCGATCCGAGTCGACAACCTACGTCACCCTGCCACCTCTGTGGGATCCTGGAACTTTCTCCACTGACAGCACCATCTGCGTTGACTCCTGGCTGCACCGGTACGAGCGAGTCAGTGCTACCCACCGCTGGAATTCCACGCTCATGCTCGCCAATGTTGTGTTCTACCTCGACGGCACGCCGCGGACATGGTTCGAAACCAACGAAGCCGAAATCACAAGCTAGGATCTTTTCAAATCGAAGATCCGTGATCTTTTCGACGATTCATTTGGTCGTCAGCTCGCTGCCAAGAAGACTCTCGCCACTCGCGCCCAGACGTCTACTGAATCGTACGTCTCATATATTCTTGACGTCTTGGCGCTTTGTAGCAAGGTCGACCAGCGCATGTCAGAAGAAGAAAAAGTTAACCATGTCCTCAAAGGGATTGCTGACGATGCCTTCAACCTGCTGGTTTTTAATAATGTTACGACCATCGACACGATCCTGACAGAATGCCGCCGTCTACAAGAGGCTAAAGCCCGCCGCGTCACCCACGACATCACGCGCCTGCCGAACACAGCTGCTACTTCCTCTTGTGATGACTCCGTCCGCCCAGTTCCCCGATGTGACAACTTCACCCGCATCATTCGTCGTGAGGTCGAGGCAGCCCAACCAGTAGCTACTCCATTTCCAACGCCTGATCCTTCACCAACCACTATCTCACTGATACAAGCCATCGTTCGTCAAGAATTATCGAACGTCGGCCTACACCCCATTCAACCAGTCTGCTCTGCCGAACCTTTTTATCGTCGTCCGTCCGCTCCTCGATATGGTTCCAACTACTCTCGACAGCGCAATTTGTCCGAATGGCGTACACTGGACGACAAGCCCATATGCTTCAACTGCCGACGTGTCGGTCATATTCCTCCCCACTGCCGCAATCACTGGGCTCCGCCGGCACGATTTGGGCCTCCTACCCAAGCCACTTCTGACCACCAGTCATCCTCAACAATTGATTTTGGTTCCCCTATGCCGACCACATTCTCTGATGTTGCCGCACCTCTGACGAGACCTCGCTACGCCCGCTTGCCATCCCCTGCTCGCCGTCAATCTCGTTCGCCCCCACAACGCTGTCCTGCCTCTCCGACCTATTCGCAGCACCCCCGACCGAAAAACTAGGCAGTTCAGCTTCTGGAGGTGAAGCTGCATTGACGACGACCTCTGCAAGAAATCCTCGTGTAACATTACCGACCACCCGGAATCTGTTGAACGTTACTTTAGACAATGTACCTGTGCGCGCGTTGATCGATACCGGCGCGCATGTGTCCATAATGAGTGCTGCTCTTCGTCGCTGCCTAAAGAAAGTTGTCACACCCGCCTTGAACCGAGCCGTTCGAGTCGCCGACGGGGGAACTGCTGCGATTATCGGCATGTGCTCTGGCCGTGTGACTATCGCCGATAAAAGCACTGCTGTTCTTTTCACCGTTATAGAAAATTGTCATCATGAAGTGACTCTAGGCATGGATTTTCTCACCGCTCGCTCGGCCCTTATAGATTGTTCAGCCGGCTGTCTTGACCTTGAAATGCCTCTACTTTCTGATCTCACCAACCCACCCCAAAGTCGCCTTTGCTGCTTTGATTTCGCACGCCTTCCGCCTAACTGTGTCACACATATCGACCTCTTCTCTACACCACCTGTACCTGACGGCGATTACATGGTGACACCAATTCATGCCGTGATGCTTACGCATGGCGTCGCTGTTCCGCACACCAATTTGACAATCGTTTAAAACCGCACATGCCTTCCTATTGTCAATTTCGCCCTCACTGCCCAAATTCTTTCACAAGGTATAGCCCTGGCCGAAATTACTGCTCTGCAAGACCATGCGGTTGAACCCTTCAGAGTGGATGATTGCTGCACCTCAGACAATGAACCAACTCTATCACGTTCATCGGGCGCCGACGTTGACCACATGGTACCATCAGACCTCGCTCCTGATCAAGCGGAAGCCCTTCGTCACGTTCTGGAGTCCTATAGTGACATTTTCGACTTCGCCAGCACGGCTTTAGGCCGAACGAGTGTTGTTACTCATCGCATCAATACTGGTGACGCGAGTCCCATTCACCGACGTCCATACCGTGTTTCCGTGTCCGAGCGCACAGTCATACAACGGGAAGTCGAAAAGATACTTGCAAAAGACATAATCGAACCCTCTTGTAGCCCCTGGGCTTCTCCTGTCGTCCTGATCAGAAAGAACGATGGAACACGGCGCTTTTGTGTAGATTATAGGCATCTCAACAAAATTATGAAGAAAGATGTTTTTCCGTTGCCTAGAATCGACGATGCCTTAGGCTGCCTTTACGGTGCTACGTTTTTTTCCACTATCGACCTTCGATCTGGCTATTGGCAGATCGCTGTGGATGAGATGGACCATGAGAAGACCGAATTCGTCACTTCTGACGTGCCTTATCACTTCAAAGTTATGCCCTGAGGTCTCTGTAATGCGCCGGCCACATTCGAAAGAATGATGGACTCGTTGCTCCAAGGGTTTAAATGGTCAACCTGCTTATGTTATTTAGACGACGTTATCGTTTTCTCGCCCACATTCTTCTCCCATCTCAAGCATCTATCGGCGATTCTTGAAGTTTTTCGTCGAGCCGGACTTCAACTGAACTCGTCGAAATGCCACTTTGCTCATCGTCAAATAACTGTACTTGGCCACATCGTCGATGCCGCAGGAGTCCGCCCGGATCCCGAGAAAATTCGCGCCATCACGGACTTTCCTGTTCCGAAGTCAACAAAGGACGTTCGCAGTTTTGTGGGCTTGTGCTCCTACTTTCGACGGTTTGTACAAGACTTCGCCATCATTGCACGCCCACTCACAAACCTCCTGAAGAAGGACACCCCGTTTTTCTGGGGCGCTGATCAAGCCTCATCTTTTTCCCAGCTCACGACGCTCCTTACAACACCGCCGATTTTAGCACATTTCGATCCATCAGCTCCAACCGAGGTTCGCAATGACGCTAGTGGGCATGTCATAGGAGCAATGCTAATGCAACATCAACGCGGACATGACCATGTTATAGCATATGCAAGCCGCCTGCTATCTACAGCCGAGCGCAACTATTCAATCACGGAACGTGAGTGTCTCGCTCTCTTGTGGGCAGTCACCAAGTTTCGCCCATACTTATACGGGCGTCCATTCGGGGTAGTCATCAACCATCACGCGCTCTGCTGGCTGGCCTCACTCAAGGATCCCACAGGACGCCTCGCTCGTTGGTCCCTACGATTACAAGAATACACGTTCACCATAACGTACAAAACAGGGCGGTCACACCAAGATGCTGATTGCTTATCACGCTACCCTGTGGAAGAGGCTACCCATACTGACACCTTTCCAGACCTTCTGTCTTTGATGCAGCTACTCAACCTTGGCCACGAACAACGCCTGGATGCTTTCCTGCGAACCATCATTGGCAAGCTTGAGTCAAGGCCTCGCGACGCATCTCTACAAATGTTCCTGGTAAAAGACGGCATCCTGTATCGCCGTAACCTCGATCCATATGGCCATGACTTGCTCCCCGTCATACCAGCACATCTTCATGCGACTGTTCTCAACCAACTTCTTGACGCTCCTTTGGCGGGCCACTTGGGCGTCTCTCACACGTACGACCGTGTACGTCGTCGTTTCTTTTGGCCTAGCCTTGCCCGCTCTGTTCGACGCTACGTCGCCGCTTGTGAACCCTGCCAGCGCCGCAAAAAGCTATCTTCGCTACCGGCTGGATTCCTTCAGCCAATCGACATTCCCATTGAACCTTTTTTTCGAGTTGGCCTCGACCTACTTGGCCCATTCCCGATCTCCAGCTCAGGCAACAAATGGATCGCTGTCGCCACTGACTATGCGACATGGTACGCTATCACATGAGCACTTCCGACGAGTTGCGCAACCGATGTGGCGGACTTTCTGGTATATGATATTACTTAAGTACACGGAGCTCCACGCCAACTTCTCACTGACCGGGGCCGCACCTTCCTATCAGCTGTCGCTGAAGAAATACTGCGCTCTTGCTCTGCCAAGCACATGTTTGCCACTTTGTACCATCCGCAAACGGACGGTCTCACGGAGCGCCTCAACCGCACTATAACCGACATGCTTTCTAAATACGTAGCGGCCGACCACAAGGACTAGGACGTTCATTTGCCATTTGTGACGTTCGCATATAAGTAGTCACGTCACGACACTGCCGGCTATTCACCATTCTATCTTCTATACGGCCGAGAACCCGCCCTACCATTTGACACCTTGCTGCCCTCGGTCACGGAGTATGCCGGCGAAGCCATCGCGCGAGCCGACCACGCACGCCAACTGGCCCGCAGCCGCCTGCAGGCTTCACAGGAGCACCAAAGACAGCTCTACCATTCCCATCATCGAAACGTGCACTTTTCACCGGGTTCCCTTGTCCTCCTCTGGTCCCCCAATCGGCGTGTAGGGCTTTCTGAAAAACTGCTGTCACGCTACACTGGACCATACCGCGTTGTTCGCCAGGTGACTGACGTTACGTACGAGATCGTTCCAGCCGATTCAACGTCATCATCGTCACCTTCGAGTGACATCGTGCACATAGCTCGACTCAAGCCCTATCACCCTCTTTCTACCGCATCCGAGTTGCTCAAGCACCGAGACGTTGCTTTTACCGCCGGGGGGTTATGATACGCAACATCCGGCACAGCCTGTCTGGAAGAAAGAGAAAGACGACGTTGGTGGCTGGTTGTTGATGAACTGTCGCCATCTTGTTCGCCTACCACAGTGCATCGTATTTATTTTTATCAAATAAGTTACCCGTAACAATATGCGGCACAGCAACCCCATGCGTAGCATCACGACAGGAATCGAGGCCACCATGTAATCACCATCAGGTACTGGCGGCGTGGAGGATAAGTCGACATGTGTGACAGAGTTAGGTGGGAGGCGCGTGAAATCAATGCAGCAGAGGCTGGTCGGGTCGGAAAATAGGGGTAAATCAAGATGGAGAGAGCCAGCTGAACATTCTATGAGGGCAGAGTGCGTGGCTAGAAAATCAATACCGAGAATGAGTTCATGAGGGCAATGTTCGATAACGGCGAAAAGAACGACAGTGCTTCTCTCCCCAATAGACACTCGCGCAGAGCACATGCCAAGAATTGCGGCAGTTCTTCGATCGGCGTCTCGTACAGTTCGATTGAGGGCGGGCGTGACAACTTTTCTAAGTCAGTGGCGAAGGTTAGCACTCATATTGGTCACATGTGCGCCAGTATCTATCAATGCACTGACACGAACATTGTCGACAATAACGCCCAAAAAAGTTCCAGTTCGTTGTTAAGGTTAATCGAGGATTTCTTACGAAGGTCGTCAACGCAGCTTCACCTCCAGAAGTGGCACGGCCTAGTTTTCCGGTCGGAGGTGCTGCGATTAGGTCGGGGAGGCAGCACGGCGTTGTGGGAGCGAGCGGGACTGACGACGAGCAAGGGACGGTGACCGGTCGTAGCGAGGTCTGCTCAGAGGTGCTGCGGGAGCGGCAAATGTGGTCGGCGTTGATGAAGAAAGAGATGGTGACGACTGGCGAACACAAGTGGCGTAATACTGAGGTGCATATTGGGACGGCGGAGCCCAGTGACTGCGGCAGTGACTGGGCTATGCACGCGGCATTACCCTCCCGCCAGAGTGAGCTTCATCCCGACGCTCAACAGGTAGAGATGCGGCCATCGAGTGTTTACATCACTGAGAGTGGTAAAGTTTCATGCGGACCACGTGCACTGTCTCAGGCAGATGCTGGCGACGTTTGGAACAGGAGGAGGCGTCGGGCACGACTTCGTACGTCACGTCGCTAAGACGGCGCAGAACCTTGTAGGGTCCAAAGTATCGGCGTAGAAGTTTCTCTGAGAGGCCTCGACGTCGTACAGGAAACCAAACCCAGACTCTATCTCCTGGTTGATAAATGACGAATCGATGGCGAAATTGTACCGTTGGGCGTCAAGTTGCTGCCGGTTCATTATTCTGACGCGGGCAAGCTGCCTTGCTTCTTCGGCGCGCTCAGTGAAGTCTGCGGCGTCTGTCTCTGAGTCATTGCAATCGTAAGGCAGCATGGCGTCAAGCATTGTCGTAACTTCTCTGCCATGAATTAGTGCGAACGGCGTCAATTTTGTTGTTTCCTGGCGCGCCGTATTATACGCGAATGTGATGTACGGCAATATTCGGTCCCAATTCTTGTGTTCTACGTCGACGTACATGCAAAGCATGTCAGCGATTGTCTTGTTAAGACTTTCTGTAAGCCCATTCGTTTGTGGGTGGTAAGCTGTCGTCTTCCTATGCGCTGTGCTACTGAGCGTAAGCACAGTGCGCAAAAGCACGGCTGTAAACGCGGTACCTCATCACATCACCACATCACTTTAATACCTTAAAGACCCCCATGTAGGGGGTATTACATAAGGGGTGGGTTACAGGTAAATGCACAGAGGTTTTCAGATGGAAATGTGCTTGGTGACCTTCTCTTTAAATGTTACTGGACACGTGATGGCTGGAACGTCACAGGGAAGGCCATTCCAGTCCACTGCTACACGGGGGAAAAAGAGGCAGAAAAAGTAGTAGTGCGAGCATGTGGACGGGCAATTTGAAACGCGTGGGCAGTGCGGTGAGATATGCGCGTCGGTGGGACGATGTAGGGTGCTTGATTAAGAGGGCTGTGAAAGAACTTGTGTAGCAAACAAAGACTGGTAATGCGGCGGCGCACTGAAAGATTCGAAAGACCAGTTTCACGTTTAAGGGATGATATGCTTATGTTGTATGAATATGAAGAATGTATGATCCTAGTGGCGCGGTTTTGCACAGACTCTAAATCATTTATCAAGTATACCTGGTGCGGGCTCCATATGGGAGCTGCATATTCTAGTTTAGTTCGGATTAAAGATTTATAGGCGAGAAGTTTGATGTCAGGTGGGGCATGACGCAAATGACGCTTCAAAAAACTCAGAGTTCGGTTCGCTGATGATATGACGTTCGTGATATGCGTGTGCCATGAAAGATCACTGGATAAGGTGACGCCTAGGTATTTATAGGATTTAATTTGTTCAAGAGTAGAGTTAGCTATTACGTAAGAAAAATGCAAGGGATTATGCTGGCGTTGAAAAGAAACGAGTTTGCATTTAAAGGGGTTAAGCTCCATCAACCACAGGTCGCACCATTGCTGTACACGATGAAGGTCATTTTGAAGTGCAGTTTGATCAGAGGGGTTAGTAATTTTGCGGTATAGAACACAATCGCAGGCAAACATGCGGATATGAGAAGATACATGCATGGGTAAATCGTTAATATATATTAGAAACAGAAGGGGTCCGAGGACGGAACCTTGGGGGACTCCCGATGTTACCGAGAGGGAGCTGGAATGTTTATTTCTAATATCGACAAACTGGGAACGGTTAGCAAGAAATTCTGAAATCCATGCAAGAATTTTGGGGTGCAGATTCAACTGGGCAAGTTTTAGTAACAGGCGTTTGTGTGGTACCTTATCGAAAGCTTTAGCGAATTCTAGAAAGATTGCATCAGTCTGGAAGTTACGGTCAAGATTAGCGTGCAAATCATGAGTAAATATAGCTAGTTGTGTTTCACAAGATAAAGATTTACGAAATCCATGCTGGGAAGAATGAAAGAAATTGTTAGCATCCAGAAAGTTTATTATGTGAGTGTATATGACGTGTTCCATGATTTTGCATGAGACGCTGGTTAGTGAAATGGGGCGGTAATTTAGGGGTGACTGTTTGTTACCTGATTTGTGCACCGGAATGACCTTTCCCACTTTCCAGTCCTCTGGCAGCATTCCTGTTTTAAGCGACAATGAAAACAGCATCGACAAATACACTGCAATAATTTGTTTAGTGTTTTTTAACAGTTTAGAGTTAATGTTGTCAACGCCAGCCGATGATGAAAGTTTAAGTCTGTCGATAAGGGACGAAATTCCAGCAACAGAAAATTCCACTGGAGTCATTATTGGTAACGTCGTAGTAGGTGGCGAGGGAAGTGGCGAATCGGCTTCTTTTGTGAACACAGAGCAGAACGCGATGTTAAAAACGTCGGCACAATCACCGTCGCTAACTTCCTCACCATATTGGTCAGTAAGCGTTATTTCACGCGGCGGTTGCGGGTTTATAACTTCCCAGAACTTTTTAGGGTTATTTGTTAGAATTTTAGGTAAGTCAATGCGATAAAACGTCTGTTTTGCACTTCGAATTGCAGCATAATATGCGTCTTCTGCAGCATAGTACTTCTCCCATGCGCACGCAGTACCATTACGTTTCGCAGTACGAAAGAGACGTTTCTTTTTATTTTCCTGCCTTATTAAAAGTTTCGAAAACCATGGTTTATTTTGATTAGCAGGTAAGTTCATCTTTGGGATATATGTATTAGTTAACTCGAATATTTTGTCCCTAAAGACTAACCAGTTGCTGTTAAGAGACCTGGAATCGAAACTGGATTCAAACTCAGGCAGGAAATCTCGCAGTTCATGATTGATTGCTTCATAATCACCTTTGTTTTACATATGAATTGTTTTGCTGGAAATGTGGCGTGTTTTAGGGATGAAGTTTAATCCCTAAAACCACCACACGTCCCTATGTCTGTTATGACGACAGCTGGAGCACCATGTCTCAGAACAATGTAGAACTGGGCCGCTTCAGCTGCAGTGCCACTCGCGATGGCCTTGGTCTCCGCGTATCGGATGATGTAGTCCGTCGCCACTATAACCCATTTGTTGCCGCTGTCCGATTTCGGGAATGGGCCCAGCAGATCCATTCCAATTTGAGAATACGGGGTTTCTGGCACGGGCACAGGATGTGATAGCCCAGCGGGCTTGACAGGTGGTACCTTGCGCCACTGACAGTCAATGCATGTTCGGACGTATTGTTTAACCTCTGCTGCGATTCTTGCCCAGTAATATTTTTCTTTGATGCGTGTCAGTGTTCTTGCGAAACCGAGGTGGCCTGCAGTGGCTTCGTCGTGGCAGGCTTGCAAGATTTCGCTGCGGAGAGCTCCAGGAACTACCAGCAGATAGCTTCTACCTGTTGATGAAAAGTTCTTTTTGTACAGAATTCCGTCCCGTAAACAGAATGACGATAAGTTCTTCGAAAACACTCTTGGTGCATTGGCGGCTCGTCCGTTCAAGAATTCTATAAGCGAGTTGAGCTCCCGATCATCTTGTTGTGGCCGAGTAATGATAGCTGCATCAACAACTCCTAAAAAACCTGGGAAACCATCATCCTCTGTAGCTGGTGATTCAATCGGTGACCTTGACAAACAGTCGGTGTCTAAGTGTTGCCTTCCGGACTTGTAAACTACGGCCTTGTCGTACTCTTGGAGCCGTAAGCTCCATCGTGCTAAACGTCCAGATGGGTCTTTCATGTTGGTGAACCAACAAAGAGAGTGATGGTCGCTTACGACTTGGAAAGCGCGGCCATATAAGTACGGGCGGAACTTCGCAACTGCCCAAACGACGGCCAGACACTCCTTCTCCATTGTTGAGTAGTTGGACTCGGCGCATGTCAACGTTCTGCTAGCGTACGCAACCACTCTCTCCACACCATCTTGGCATTGGACATGAACAGCACCTTGGCCCACATTGCTGGCGTCTGTATGGATGGCTGTTGGTGCATTCTCGTCGAAGTGAGCGAGGACAGGTGGAGTTTGTAGACGCTGTCGCAGCTCGTTGAATGAAGCTTCTTGCTCTTCACTCCATACAAATGCGATGTCTTCCCTTGTAAGGCGGGTGAGTGGAGAGGCGATGTGTGCGAAGCCTGCTATAAATCGCCGGTAGTAGGCGCAGAGACCCAGAAAACGCCTGACCGCTTTCTTATCAACAGGCCTTGCGAACTTTGCGACGGCTGCTGTTTTATCTGGGTCAGGCTTCACACCTTCACGACTGATCACGTGTACCAGGAATTGGAGTTCTTCGAAGCCGAAGTGGCATTCTTCCGGTTTGAGTGTGAGTCCAGCGGACCGTATGGCTTGAAGAACTGACAGTAGCCGTTTTAGATGCTCTTCAAACGTGGCCGAAAAAACAATCACGTCGTCGAGGTACACAAGGCATGTTTTTCATTTCAGGCCGGACAGAATGGTATCCATTAGTCTCTGAAACGTGGCTGGGGCTGAGCATAGACCGAAAGGGAGGACTTTAAATTCATAAAGCCCGCCTGGCGTCACGAAGGCGGTCTTTTCTCGGTCGCGCTCATCTACTTCTATTTGCCAGTATCCACTTTCAAGGTCCATTGACGAGAAGTAGCGCGCATGCCGTAGCCTGTCCAAAGAGTCATCGATCCGAGCTAATGGATAAACATCTTTTTTTGTAACATGGTTCAGCTTACGATAATCGATGCAGAAACGCTAGCTGCCCTCTTTCTTTTTCACGAGTACCACTGGCGATGCCCAAGGACATTTTGATGGTTGGATAACGTCATCCTCTAGCATCTACTTGACTTGCTGCTGGATTACCTCACGTTCTTTTTGAGCGACGCGATATGGGTTCTGCTGGATCGGTCTTGCTGTGTCTTCCGTAATTATGTGATGTTTAGACAAAGGCGGTCAACCTACTCGTGATGTCGATGAGAAGCAGTCCTTGAACTGGTTGAGCAGCTCCATAAGACGGCATCTTTCAGTCGGTGTTAGACTCGGACCGATATCAACTGGTGGTGTATGTGGAGGTGATTGAGCTGTGGCTTCCCCTTGCATTAGAAGACAGTCGTGAGAGTAGTCGAGCTCTTCGATGTACGCCACAGCCGTGCCTTTACCGATGTGCCGGCGCTCATTCGTGAAGTTGGTCAGAAGGACGTCTGCGCGCCCATCCACTAATCTGACGATACCGCCAGCGATGGCGATGCCTTGGTGAAAAAGAAAGTCAGTGATGCGTTCGGCTATGGCGTCTTCATTACAGCGCACGGCGCAACACACGGAAACAAGACTCCATGACAGTGGTGGCACGCAGACGTCGTCGTCGACCACACGTAACACCCTGGGTTCTTGGTCTGGATCAGTGGTCACAGACTTGTCGGCGGCGAATGTGATCACACCGTCGCGTATGTTGACCACAGCACCGTACTCTCTTAAGAAGTCCATTCCCAGTATCATAGGTTTGCAGCACTCCGGTAAGATCAGAAATGTGGCTACAAAAGCTACATTCTGTAATAGTGAGTCTTGCTGTACATTTTCCCGTGGGAGTCATTATCTGGCCTCCAGCACTTCGGATATAAGGGCCCGTCCATTCCATACTGACTTTCTTGAGTTCGTCTGCCAATCGTTCACTCATTATGGAGAAGTCTGCACCCGTATCGACTAAGGCCGTCACTTCAACGCCGTCAGTCGTCACAGCGAGATCGGCAGTCAAAGTTTTCTCGGCGAAGTCTTCATCGTCGTCTCTCACTTGTTTCGGCAGCAGTGGGGAATTTTCAGGAATTCAACGGCTTGCAACCTTCCCCCCAGAGGTCGCTGCTTTCAGTTTCCCCGCCGTGGGCTGGGAGACCGATCTCTGACGGCGTCAGCAAAACTACGGCGGCTTGGTGAACCAAAGCGAGCCGGTGATGGTGACCGCGTCCGGAAGGTAGAAGAGCCTTCCCGCCTACCAGCCTGGTCGTAGTCGATAGGGGCACGGCTTTCGTCGAACTCTCAGCGCGTAGCTGTAGGTGCACTACCGCGGTATTCTGCTCGGCGATGTGGGCAAAAACGGTAATTGTGCCCTGGCTCTCCACAGTTGTAGCAGAGTGGTCGACGGTCCGCAGTGCGCCATATGTCGGTCTTCCGCATATGGGGTCGCCTGACAAAATCCTGCTGAGCCCAGGCTGCCACAGGATACGGTTCGAGGTACTGCGGCGCTGGCATGGGCGTGGGTGGACGAACAGCGTCTGCATAGCTGTATCCGTTCGGCTGGTATGCTACTTCTGGAGCCAATGGACGTTGCACAGCGTCTGCATAGGTACACGAGTTTGGATGGTGCGGTGGAGGGGAATATTGCTGAGGAGAGGCAAACGCTTGTCGAAGTTCATGGCGAACGACTTCAGTGACGGAGGCTACCGTGGACTCCTGCTGCGGGGGCGCCTGTGACTGCAATGTGTATTTTGCGTTCTCCTTCGCGATCTCCTCACGCACGATCTGTCTGATCAGGTGGCGTAGAGAAAACTCGTCGTTTGCGCAAAGTGCGACGGCGCCTGCAGCTGCGCTGGTGGCCGGGCGTGCAGACTGTCGGTACCGTTGCTGTAGCTCATGCTCTATTGCGGTGGCCTCCCTGGCGAACTCGTCCACTGTTGTCGGCGGATTGCGCACAAGACCAACAAATAGCTGCTCTTTGACGCCCCTCATGAGATGGCTTAGCTTCCGAGCCTCGGGCATGTTGGGGTCCGCGCGATGGCACAAGCGCACCATATCCTCAGCAAACATGGCGACGCTTTCATGCAGCTGTTGGGTGCGTCCTTCATGAAGGCGTTGTGCGTTTTCGCGTCGGTCCGCGTTACCGAAGGTGTCAAGAAACCGGCAACAAAACTCCTCCCATGTCGTCAATATTGCCTCTCGGTTTATAAACCACGTCTTCGCGCCGTCTTCAAGGGCGAAGTATACGTGGAAGAGCTTTCCATTGAGACTCCAGTAGTTCGATTTAGCTACCCGTTTGAAGTGCTCAAGCCAGTCTTGCGCATCTTCGTTCGGCCGGCCATGAAATGGTTCAGGAATGCGCATATTCTGGACCGTCACCTGTGCAGGACTCCTTGCCGATTCTCGAGTAAGGGTGGTTGTCGGAAGTGTTGCTCCCTTTAAAAGGCCAAATTCTGGTTCAAAACCTTGAAGGCGACGGCTTGAGCGGTGCACAGGCGTCTCCACGCGTGGCTGTCTTGTAGGGCTGGACTTGGGTCTTCTCACAAGGGCGCTGATCATGAGGTGGTAGTACCCAGCACTTCCACCAGTGTCGCGGGTTATAAATTACAGGGGGTTTATTAAAAACACGGACAGTGGGACTTGTAGAAACGCTCTCAGAGAAGGCCGCTAAGATTGTCGTCTTCTTCACTCTGCTGCGCTGCGCCTCTCGAGCAAATCCGCGTTCTTCGTTGTCGTAGCTATCTCGCCGCTAAATGCAGCTATGCACGCGGCAATATGTTCCAATAGTTTACAGCTTGTTGAAATTAGGGAAATTGGCCTATAAATTGGAATGAGCTGCTTATTGCCAGATATAAATAACGGGACAACATTAACTGTCTTCCAAAGTATGGGAACAGTGGCCGACGCAAACGATTTATTAAAAATGGCAGTCAAGTAACGAGCGCACCATTCGGAGTACCGCCTCAAGAACGTATTAGGAATGCCATCAGGACCGGAACTTCTAGTCTATCTAATTTTAGTATCAAATTGTGAACACCTGAACAAGAGATTGTGATGTCTGGAATTGTAGACTGAACAAAGTTGCAAGCATAATCTGGGATAGTGCCATCATCACGAGAGAAAACGGACTTGAAATAGTTGTTGAAGCTTTCTGCAATAGTGTTAGAATCGGAGCATGATTGGCCATTTATAATAAGGAAGCAAGACTGAACAGATAACTTCGGGTTAATAAACTTCCAGAATTCGGTTTGGTTTTTACCATAAACCGTGAAAATGTGTTGTTGAAATTGAAATTTTTCGCTTCCTGCATTTTCGCCTTCAAAGTACACTTCAAAGAATTAAGCAGTGGTGATCGCGCAGCTGACAAAAGAGGACGACCTTTGCGAAGTCGCTTTACACGGCGAGTTAGTTGAATGATTTCTCGTGTGTACCACGGATGTATTGGATTGCGTTTATTGCATATTTGAGGCACAAACTTTGATATCCACTCCTGCACTATACCATGAAAATGACCAAGGAGTACATTTACATCACTGTGTTCATTTCTAGGAAAAAAATCTTCAAAACTAGATGCCAGCGTATCGATAATAGAGTTGTCATCGGCACGACTAAAATCAAGCACACGCTTAAATTCAGGTCGTTTTGGCGGGCATACTATGTTGAGGCACGCAATCACAGCATCGTGATCAGACAAACCTGTGACAACCTCACTGTGGTATCCCTTTTTGCAAAATTCGCCGCTTATGAAGACAAGGTCAAGTACTGAATTTTCACGGGTAGGGGAAGTGACAATTTGATTGAGGTTAAATGACAGTGCCATATTTACGAGCGAGTCACAAAGCTTTTTGTCACGACCGTGGGATGCAAAATTGTTCCAGTCACTGCACGGGGCATTGATTGTTGCACATTGCATTGTCATTGTTACTTCTTTGTAAACAAACATAAGATATGCCCATTGTGCTTTCATCTGTTTACTTCTACGCCTATTGGAATAGCGATGTGATTCTCCTTCTGACACTGCTTTCTGAGCCTCTTTTTACTGCTGAATATATGAATATTACTCAGAAGTAAAGTCTGTATGACTAATGTCTAATGACATGTGTGGTGGAGCATTTCAGTTACACGGCAGTTCACTCGAAAGTTAAGGCAGCCATTTAAAAATAAGAAAATTGTCATATGATACGTTACTTTATGTCTTCCACATTAATTAGAGAAAGGCGATTTTGGGTTTCATTGTATTTATACGTGCCCGTGGAGACACATGCAATGGTGAGGTAGTTATCTATTTTGGCGATGGCATACATTGTGTGCCATCAAGCTTAATGAACAGCGCGAATAAATTATTTTTTCACTCCTTTCATTCCGTTCTTTTTCCTGTGCCATTAAGATATATCAAAACTTACAATACCGACTAAAGCGATCAGAATCTAACCAAACATTCTCTTCATGGCTCCCTTTCACTGAACTACCCCTCAAATGATACTTACTCTGTCAGTATAATCAACTACATCTGACGCCCTCTTTAACCCTGGAGTCTGAGTCAGGAGATGAAGGGGCGTGAATACATAAATTCCATGGAACATAAAGTTTCAACTGGCTTCAATGGTGGGAAAACAGTTTCTGCTTTGTTCGAAAATAACTTACAGGTGGAACGTAACAAGGCCTAGGGCTTTCACCACCCAAAACGTACCGCAAAACTGGAAAAGCAAGGTCGTGCAACGCTGTTCAGCAACAGGCTGAATGCGTCGAATCAGCACTAGGTGTGCTGATTTGAAACGGCTGTAGTTCTGATTGTAAGGCGAGGGGAATTTTGCCTAGCCATGCGCGGCCAGCTACGCTCTAAAGCAAGCCTTCCGAAGTGGCTCCGAAGTGCTGGCATGAGTGGGACGAGAAGCCTCGCGTCCTTCCATAGACAAACTTGAACGGTGACTCCCGTGTGATTTATTCCTCTGACGTATTGAGGCCGAAGGCAGCGGCGGTGACGTACTCATCCCAGTTATGACTAGGACGCACGTATGACGACAGTATGTTCTTGGCGGTACGGTTTAAACGTTTCACCAGACCGTTCGTTTAGCGGTACTGAAGGGTATCCACGGCATTTCGAATTCCATGGTCATTGAGTTGGTATCTGACTGCGTGTGACGTGAAGAGGATGTTGCGGTCAATGAGGACCAAGCGGGGCGCATCATGCCGAAAAGCAACACACACGTTGATGATCGAGACAACGTGCTGTGTCGAAAAATTCCAGAGAGCCCTTACTTTGGTTCACATCGTGAGATAGTTCGTGGCAAGGATGGGTAACTTGTTGCCGCGCAACTTACGTGGAAGCGGTCCTATGTGATCAAGTCCAACTATCTCAAAAGATGTTTCTGGACGAGGGATAGGTTGCATGGGGACAAGTTGTGGATTTTTCATGACCTTGATTGCTTGGCAGGCTGTGCACGACAAAATGTAGCGATAGATGTTCATGTGCATGCGCCGCCACCAAAACCTTTCTTTGATAAGTGCCAGCGTCTTGTGCAGCCTAAGGTGACCAGCGGTCGTGCGTTGTGTCACATAAATAGCACCAATTGTTGAATGGCTAGAGGAACCGCAGGGGCACACGACCTATTCTACATCTGTTGGTCATGAAGGATTCCATTTCGAATGGGATATGATGCATAAAGACTTTGACAATGACGCTTGGAAGTAGATATAACGCAGAAAGACTTTCACGACGATGCTTGGCAGTGCCTACTATCTCGGATTGTCCCAGCGTTATATCGATTGTTACTGCATCTCGTAGCTGTGTAGTATTTTAATCAAGCACGGCAGTGACTGGGGAGACGTCGCTGAACTGTTTCGGGGGACAAGAAAGGTAGTCAGCATCTTGATGGCAAGCGTTGCTGTGAAACCATCAAAAATCCTAATCTTGAAATTTAGAATCCCTCCTGGGTCGCCTTTGTTTAGAGCCAGCGAATGCCTTCATTGTTGGTAATGACCGTGAAGATTTTATCATAAACGTACGGGCAAATATTTTCGAAAGCACAAACTACCGCCAAGCACTAACGTACAGAGCCATGATATTGACTCTCTGGTTCATTGGGCCAGCGGCTAGCGTAAGTGATTTCTGCGCGTTCGGAGACAACGCGGGTATTGCCTACTAAGAACTTGAGAGCAGGTATTGATTCTGTGCTGCACCAAAGGAGTGTGGCCGTGCTGATTAGGTGACATGACCGTGCCGTCACGGGAGTTTCGTAGAAGTGCTTGAATCTCAGCTTTCTGGAACGAACTTACGTTGGAGCCGAAGCTGAATTTATTCCAGTCAAGGAGTGATACAGGTGGTGGTGAAGGCGCAACTGGCTGTACTTCTGCTACGACAAATGGTGCTTCAAGGTAGGTTGAGGTACCGAGAACGGTGCTTGTCGACCCACACAGGTTACTGTCGCACAGGTACAAGACAAGCACTGCGAAGGTTTCGGCCAGAATGCAGGGCCCACGGCATCGCGAATCCATTTCCATGCCGATAATAAACAGTGTATTCTACTTTATTGTTCATGTGAACAAAAAAGTTGGTGCGGATTTAAATGATAACCCACGCAGCAGACGAAAAGGGTATGATAAGCGAGGTTGCTGTAATGACAGCATGCAAAATGGGGAATATATTTCTAATTTCATATTATTCACTTCTGTTTGTATCGTTGGCCGTAGACGCTATCTGTTAAAATGCCGACTTGCGAAGAAATTTGAGTAATTCGACTTTTTATCACGTGGTAGCTGTCAGCCAGCGCGGAGTGAACATTCTCAACAGTTCTGTGAATAACACTATGCAATGGAAACATAACTACCAAGGGCAAGCTTTATCAGATGCTTCATCACTTGCTCAGGGAAGTGTGGAAGCGGTAGGTGTTCATTCGGTGGCGCAATCAGTGCCACTAAACTGCAATCTAATCTCAAACTCCGCATACCAATCATAACCTAAAACCATTGTCACACAGAGATTTCGGACAAGAAGTAACCGCTGTCTGGCTGTCCTCCCAAGCTCACACACGCTCAGGCATACTTAGCGAAAGCTAGGTGGAGCGGCTCCATGAGCATGCAAATAGTACTGCGAAACTGCAATCTATATACAAACTCTGCATACCAATCACAACCTAAGAACACTGGCATGCACAGGTTTGGTACATCAGGGAACCACTGTCTCGCTGTCTTGCCAAGTGCAGACAAGCTCAGGCATACTTCGCCGAAGCTAGGTGGAGCGGCTCCGTCAGCCAGCACGAGATGAGGTCGAGTCACATGCGCAGGGCTCACAGAAAATCTCCCAGGCAAGAAAGTCATCGCGAAAAAACTGAAGGCAGCCCCAGTGTCCACAAGTGCTTCAGTGGGCTGGGACAGATTTCCAAGCATCAGCCTCACAGTTGGCATATCGTTCAAGGAGCCTATTGTAAAAGAAGAGGGGCTTCAGCCATAATACGGGGTCCTGCCCTCGATGACTGGTACTCTATTTTCGGGAAAAAGGGGTCGAGTTTGTCAGCGACGCGGTCACTCAAAGATAGCTCCGGGCAAAATACCCAACGTCGTTGCAAAGTGGTGGCAATGCATCACCGCTGAAAAGTCGTGGTGCCGAGCAGGTGCGGAATGCAGGGTCCTGTAGGTTGATTACCAGAGTAATCTAACGCTGCTTACGACCACTCTTGTATTTCTTCCTCAGGAGCTACGGCTACAGCCGATCGTATCTCAATCGGACAAGCGAGGTGGTTGAAGCGGTGGGCGTTTCTTGTATGTATGGCGTCAACAAAGGCGTTAGCAGCGATACGATTCATGATTGTGTCAAAGCAGCCCGACAAGGCTTTCCGGCACAACCTATCGACGTGCGCAGCTAGTTCATTAAGGTCATGCCGACTTTGTCGGACGTGTTTAAGTTGTGTAAGGTAGAAATCTTGAAAGTTAGTGTCGCCAAATATGATTTGCAGCAGAGAGACATGATTTTCATATGTACAGCGGATGATTTTTGCGATATACTCATTGTATTCAGCCGTGGCGGCACGGAGCTGTACAACGAGGGACGCGAACTGTACCAAAAATGCTACCCACGACGTGGTGCCACAGAAAGTAGGTGGTGGAAGTAGTGTTCCTAAAAACTGAGGCTTAGCTGAGATGGAAACATACGAGGTAGGCATACGTTGTTGATGTCCTGATTGCGCCTTAATGACAAGGAGCCGCGCATCAACTTCCGCGACGACGTGTGCCGCTGGTGCACGTTGGGCAAGTGCGGCCTCAATAGAAAGCAGGCTGGTAGACGAGTGAGTTTCGAAATCGTGCATGAGTACTCGTCTGTCAGCCTCACGTATTGAAGCCAGGGCTTGTAGGCAATGTGGTATAGGTAGACTGGGACGACTGCTTGACTGTTGAGCGTGACTTGGCGTACACTGGGCATCGAAGTCCGACAGAAGAGGCTGAACACTGACAGAAGAGACAGGGGACCCCACAGTTCTGCCGAGCTTTTCTCTGTTCTAGAAACATCAGGTTCCCCGACCGTCTACGAAGTGTCGTGTGCTATAGGGTGCATCTGTGAATTGCCGGCTGTTGTCGTCACGGCAGCCTTGCTGCGTGTAAAAATGGGTCACAGTTGGAACCACTGCCATCAAATGAAACGTACAAGTGTAACTAACGTAAAGAAGGTGATCATGATGATCCTTGAAATATTGGCACCTACCCACTCGGCCAAGAGTAGGGAGGTTCTTACAAACTTGATTTATGATTGAAACTGTCTTGTGGCTGGTGCCGAGCTAGCGTGGCAGAGCACGAGCGGAGAGAGACGATACGCACGACAGCTGCTCAGCTAACGAAAAGGGCCCTCCCACTTTATTCGGGGCAGAATATATACAATCTCAGGGGCGCCACCTGCTAGTGGCAGCCGAACTCAATGGCTGAAGGGTGGCGACCTCTACATCTCCCCCCTTGAAGACCAGACGGAAGACGGAGGACGCCAGACACTGCACATCACAAGTTCAGGCGGTTCGGAGGCACAACACGGCGGCCACAACGTGTTCGTGTCACACCATCACTGCGGTCATTGTCTGCAGGGGGCAGTCCAAGGGAATCGGGTGGTTGCACTGTAGTAGTTCGCTCGGGTTTCAGAGGGGGGCCGTGTTCGCTGTGGCTCCTGCTCCTCAGACGGCGGTGGTTCCACTCTTGGCACAGGAGGTGCAAAAGGCACTAGGTGACGCCGGTTGCGCTGGAGGACGCCACCCTGCTCCGTTTCCACGACATAACTTCGTGGTCGGCGTGCTGGGCTAAGCACTTTAGCCCAGCACGCCGACCACGAAGCTTTGACCTGATCACTTTGACCTGAGCACTTTAGCTTTGACCTGATCAGGTCGTACCCAGACACACTGGCCTGTTCGGAGCGATGACAGATCTTGAGCTCTGTGATGCCTGTTAAAGTCAGCGGCCTGTTTCTGCTTGTAGGCTGCATCTTTTCTCCTCACGTCTTTCCTCGACGGCCAGTGAGGACATAACTGGGAGTCCTGTTTCGGCACTTTGGTTCGGAGTTGTCGTCCCATCAAGAGCTGGGCCGGGCTGAAGCCATCGACTCCGGGGGTGTCCCGGTAGCTGAGCAAGGCCAGCTGAGGGTCTGTTGCTTTGCGAAACAACTCCTTGATGGTCCTGACCATTCTCTCCGCCTCTCCGTTCAATTGCGCATAGTGCGGGCTGCTGGTGACGTGGTCAAAGCCGTAAGATGCCGCCAATGCTGCAAACTCGCGTGAAGAGAACGGTGGACCGTTGTCTGATCTGACTTCTCGCGGAATCCCATGCCGGGCAAAGATGCTTTTCAGAACGTCGATGACTGCCTGAGCCGTTGTGCTCCGCAGGGTTACAACTTCAGGGTACCTGGAGTAGTAGTCCACCACAAAGATGAATGTCTGGCTGCGGAGGTGGAACAGGTCCACGCCGACAAGTTCCCAGAGACGTCCAGGTAGGACTGTGGAGACCAGGGGCTCTGCATGGCTCACCCGAGTGGAAGCACATTGCTCGCAGTTAGTTACCAGAGAGGCAATGTCTGCCGAAATGCCAGGCCACCAAATGGACTCTCGAGCTAGAGCTTTCGTCCTGTTGATGCCTTGGTGTCCTTCGTGCAACAGCGTCAAAACAGCCGGCCGAAGAGAATGCGGGATGACCATCCTGGCGCCTTTCAGTAGAACACCGTCGCAGACAGAGAGCTCATCAGCTGCTGAGGCATACTGGGAGAAGTGCAGTGGCAGTTTGGACTTCTGTGGCCAACCATTCTGGCAGAAGGAGGTGAGGCCTCTGCATTCGCCATCGGACTCTTGTGCTTGTCGCACGTCCACTGGGTTTAGTGGCAAGGCTTGTGACATGCCGCTGACCACTTGAGCTGCAAACAATTCCACGGTGTCCAGGGGGAGGGACGCCGTCTGGGCGATGCGTGACAAGGTATCTGCCGTAGCTAACAGCTTTCCTGGCACGTGGAGCATTCGGAACTGGTATCGCATGGTCTTTAACCTGAGCCTCTGTATGCGACGCGGCAGCATGTCCAGCTCCATCTTGCCGAAGAGAGAAACGAGTGGTAGGTGATCTGTCTCAACATCGAAGGTGATGCCGCGGACGAATTCGTCAAACCGTTGGATAGCCCATGTTGTTGCCAACGCTTCCTTTTCCGTCTGGCTGTAACGCTGCTCTGTCTCTGTCATTGATCTCGAAGCAAAAGCAACTGGGCGGCGCTCTCCAGAGGGCTGTGTCTGCAGCAAGACTGCGCCCAGTCCGAATGAGCTTGCGTCAGCCGAAACTGTGGTGGCGTATGATGGATGGTACTTGGCCATGCAACGGTCTGATGTCAGGAGTTCCTTGATTTTCTCGAATGCAGCATTTTGTTAATGCTGCCACACCCAAGTCGCAGACTTGTTTAGAAGTGCTCTGATGGGAGCAGTGACCTCTGAGATGCAACGCGAAATCCGGGCAAGATGGTTCACCATTCCGAGCAGTCACCGGACACCTGCGATGTCGGTTGGAGTCTCCATGGCTTTGATTGCTTCGACCTTGTCTGGACTTGGCCTGATGCCTTGTGCTGAAACGATGACTCCTAGGAAGGAGACTTCGGAGACACCAAAACGACACTGGTCCTGGTTCAACGTGAGGCTTGCTTTTGCAAGGCGAGACAGCACCTGGCTCAGTCTGGCATCGTGCTCCTCGCGGGTGCGCCCAAAGACCAGAATGTCGTCTATCATATTGGCGACTCCTTCCTGGCCCTCCAGGATCCTGGCCATCTGTTTTTGGAAGTACTCCGGCGCGGAGGCGATGCCAAAGGGGAGCCGGCAGAAGCATTATCGGCCAAATGGGGTGATGAACGTTGTGAGCTCTTGGGAGTCTGCAGATAGTTTAACCTGATGAAAACTGGCTGTTGCATCCAGTTTGGAGAAAACTGTTGCGTCGCCAAGGAGGCCAAGGACTTGCTCTACCGTTGGTAGGATGTGGCGTTCCCGAAGGACAACCTTGTTAAGCTGAGTCAAGTCAACGCACAGCCGGTAGGAACCATCGGCTTTCCGTACTACAACGAGACCAGAGCACCACGGGGTTAGGTTGTCGACCCTGCGGATCACGCCTCATTCCGCCAGTTTGTCAAGCTCGTGACGGACGACCTCGCGTAGCGGGATGGGAATCCTGCGAGGCACACTTAGGGAGAAGGGTACGGCGTCGGGTCTCAGAAGGATAGTGTACTCGTCCTTGAGGGTGCCCAATCCCTGGAAGAGCTCAGCACGCAATGTTGCTTTCGAAGTCTGAAGTTCGTCGAGAAACTTTACAACTTCTAGAGCTTGAAGCGCCGGCAGTCCAAGAAGAGGTACGGTGGGAGACTGGATCACGTACAAGCGCTGAGAGCTCATTTTCCCGTGCCACCAAAGTCTCGCCATGTACGAACCCAGCACGCGCCGCGGCTGACCGCCAGGTCCAGTGAGCCGGCTGTTGAGGTGTCGAGCTTGGCCGGCAATGCAGGGAAGTCGCTCGGAACGGCGGACACCTCGGCTCCGGAATCGACCTTGAACTGCGCTGTGTAGTTGTCAACGGTGATGTCGACGAACTTTGCCGCGGTGGGCGTCCCGACAGCCTGTAGCTGAATGGAGCCGAGCTTCTGTTTTGCCTGCCGCGCGCGGCACACCTCCGCAAAGTGTCCTTTCTTTTTGCAGAAGTTGCAGACGGAGTTTCGAGCAGGGCAGTTAGAACGTGGATGTGGCGCGCGGTCGCAGAATTCACATGTTGACGGCTGGCAGGAGCGCTCTGCTTTCCGCGGGGGCGAAGGCCGCTTATCGTAGTTGCGGCGGCGAGAGGCGAACTTCTTAACTCGTACGGCGTCGAGGTGTAGCTCGCGGGAGTGCTCTGCGCAGTTTTGAGGCAACGTTTTTTCTTTGTCGGCGTCTTCTGATTGACGGGCCTGCATCCATGCTTCTTTGAGCGTCAATTTCGCGTTCCGGCAAAGCTGGTCCGAAAGGCGCGAGTCGCGGAGGCCCGCGACGAATCTATCGCGTATAAGCTTTCGCTCCACCTCAGCTGACGAATAGTTGCACCGCTTCACCATTCTACACAGTTCGGCGTAGTAGGCGTCGACGCTCTCGTCGGGTAACTGAACACGCCGGTGAAAGCGCGACGACTCGTACAGTTCATTCGCCGGATGCACGAAGTGGTCGGTGAAGCTAGCGGCAACCGCTTGAAATGAGGCGAGTGATGCGGTGTCGAGCGAGAACGTCTCCAGAAGTGGGCGGGCCTCCGGCCTCGTGCAGTACAACAACGAGCATACCTGCATGTCGCCGGATGCTTGAGTCAGGCCGGAAACGACGGCGTAGTCCTCGTAGCGGCGAAGCCATGCTGGCCAGGTTCCCGGATTCACAAAGTCGAACGGTGCGGGCGGCTGGAGGTTAAGGCTGAGCTTATTCGGCGCCATCGTCGTGCGGTACGGGCGAGTTCGGGATGAGGGGGCGTTACGCAGCCACTTCTGACACCATGTCTTGTGGCTGGTGCCGAGCCAGCGTGGCAGAGAACGAGCGGAGAGAGACGATACGCACGACAGCTGCTCAGCTAACGAAAAGGGCCCTCCCACTTTATTCGAGGCAGAATATGTACCATCTCAGGGGCGCCACCTGCTAAGGCAGCCGAACTCAATGACTGAAGGGTGGCGACCTCTACAGAAACAATGAAATTTTGTCTTGTTTGTTCATAGCTTGGAATACATGAAACATACCCACTCTGGGAAATTGGCCAAGAAAAGAGATAGTATCCTTTGAAAGGTAACTGCATTATGGCTTACAAAAAAAGAAAAGAAAAAGATGCAGAACGAAGATATAACATAAAAAAACAAAAATTCGGAGAGTGAGGAACCATAACAAAAAAATAATCACTACTCTATTAACCATACCTTGACTTTGGGAGCCTACCAGAAAGCTGAGTTTTACAAACCCAATTAATTTTGGATGTATGTCTCATACTTATTCAAATTTTATGAATTACTTCCCCACTATTTTAGGGGGTGTTTGAGAAAGTACGCCTTATGTTGAAATACGTTTAGCGTATTGAATGAAAAAACACACTGCATCAAATCCATCTTTGTGGCGATTTCACAGAAGACAAGCACCAAAATTTAAAATGGTTTCCGTGGTTAAATTTAAATCTAGCTTCACTAACGGAATAGCTAGAATTATTTCCCCAATTACTGCGTAGTTGTGACATGAGACAAAATAATGTTCAATAGTATACAATTCTTCGCAGAACTGACAAAAAGTGGAGTATGTAAGGCCAGCTCTGTGTAAATATAAAAATTAAAGGGGGAAGACGACACTGAAATCTGGAGAAAATAACTTCGAGTTTTTTTCAACGACTCCACTTACATAGCCATGGAAATTTGAGGTGCTGATAATCTGTCCATTTTGTAATATATTACAAACATTTTGTAAAAAACCATACACTGTTTTCATTGATATCCTTTACTGGACTGCCCCTCAAGTGCCAGTCACAGTGTTGGTATGATCCGCTACAATGTTGTGTACCTCCAGAAATAGTTTATGCGCATATTTTAAATATTTTAGAACTCCTGCTTGCGGAATTCTCAGGAAGCGATGGTATGCGGATGTAAATTAAAATTTAGTAGGTTCATTTTGATAATTACTCCAGCCTACATACTACGAACCATTTAACTCCACTTGACGAAAATCTAATAGTGGTAGTTTCATTACCTGCATGGCTAGCAAGGAAACTAAAGTGAAAAAATTGGGTGCAGTTAAAAGTTGTCTCTATGGCCATCGGCTTCCTGCAATATCAAGACTTGGCCGGTATTGTATACTGTTGCAGCCGTTTGAAGGCTAATAATACCCCTACTTTGAAATAGCACACTGTGTACTGGGTAATATCCTTAGATATAAACAAAAAAATTACGGTCTGCAGATGTAAATTAAAAATTTAGTAGGATGAATTTGATAATTACTTCAGCCTACATACTACGAACAATGCAACTACAATTGACGAAAATGTAACAGTGGTAGTTTCATTACCTGCATGACCAGCAAGGAAACTAAAGTGAAAAAATTGGGTGCAGTGAAAAGTTGTCTCTATGGCCACCGGCCTCCTACAATATCAAGACTTGGTCGGTATTGTATACTGTTGCAGCCGTTTGAAGACTAATAATACTCCTACCTTGGAATAGCACACTGTGTACCGGTTAATAGCCTTAGAACTTACAAAAATTTGGATGTTTTGTACACATCGCCATTTGTACTTTTATATATGTGTGTTATCCTCTAGCACAAAATTTTTACTTGAAAGTAAACGACAGCACTAATGATAGTCTAAATTTCTCCTAAGAGTGTCACAATTCTTGCAAAATACAGTATTGGTATTGTAACGAGGGAATTGACTTCTTTGCAAGATAAGTTCACCAATGCTTAGCACCGCACAAGGGACAAGACGGTCATGCCCACAACGGCTCGCCGCTTGCTCACGCTTCTTCCTACTCTTCTTCACTTCGGGAGACTTGTCGCGCAACTATATTAAATATATTATGGTTGCTTAACGTCCCAATACAACCATACTATCATGAGAGACGCCGTTGTGAAGGGCTCCATAATCTTTGACTATATGAAGTTGTTTTTTTTACGTGCGCCTAAAGCAGATGGACATCAAGCGTTTTTGATTCGATTGCTCAACTCAGTTGCAGAGTTTTTATGCATCTGGTGACGTAAGTGTTATGTTGTTACAATCATTCTTAGCTCAATAAAACTATCAAGATATACCTTTCTTACGTTGAGGAATTTCAGGAATGGAATTGACCTGCTGGCTATTCCCGGGTTTTTTACTCTAACTAATTGAGGAGATTGGAATTGGAATGAATTGGAGATGTCCAATCTGCAGCACTGTTGCGGACATCGCACCCCGTTACAGCAAAAAAATGCAATCTATTGCAACTTACCGTACAATGTTTTGCGAAGAGCCGTCTAGTTGGCATCGATGCCGACATAGCACGCCTGGACTTTGAAGCAATAAGACCCCGAATGCAACCAAACAAATCCGCCAACCCGGTGTTTCTGGGGAGTCAGAAACACCGCTGGCGGCTGGATTTTGCCGCCAGCGTCGGCGTTGACTTCATGTACCATATATGTATACGTATGTATATATGTGAAAACTCAAGAAAGAAAGAAATTCCAGAAAAAAAAACACTCCGGCACGCGCAACTGAACGTGGGACCTCTGCGTCGTGAATGCGAGGTGTTAATCACTGGGCCACCCCAGAGAATGTTCTGAACCATTCAAACGGCAAGCTATTTATACCTACGACTTACCGCTGCTGTGTTTTTGGCAGTACCAGAAAGATTGTGCAATGAGCGCACGTTGCCACATCACGCAGCAGCGCCCACTCTAATCTCCTACGCCTAGTTTGCCCGGCCTAGTGAAGGGGAGCTATGCTCCTCGCGCGCCCTTATCTCGCGGTGGCGAAGAGGAAAGGATCGTACCCTTTAGCTGGCCTCGGGCTTTACGTGAAACGATTCTGCTGTAGTTGCCGGGCACGCAAAGGTAACAAAATCATCGCAGTCTCCGTTCGCGAGAAGCGCGCGCTTTTCTGAATCAGCGAAGTAACAAATGAGACGGTATTCGCGTGCAGCCGTACCTGTCAGTACGTTTCGTGCGTAATTGTGTTCGAGAAAAGCGGCGCACGTTTCAATCTGCCTTCCATTCTGCGCTTGACTTTTCAAAATTTTGCCATCGCGTTCATTGCTGCACTTTTGAGGCAATGTTGTAGCTTTTTTTTTCAAATGGACCTTGTTGCCGTGTGGCGGTATTTGTTCAGGAACGAGAGATGAGACAGTGGCGATGAGCCCGTGCCGAGGTCACAGCTTCATTTGGGATACAGCTGTAGGCAGAGTCGCAGCTGCAGCGTTCAGCAAGGCCCAGAGCTAGTCTGTTTCGTCACGGTTGGTTGTCGCGCGCACTCGGGCACTGATGTACGACAGATAGAATGTAGCGTGCGCGAACTACGGCCAGTCCAATGGGTCTAAATGTACGTATATGTTCCTGCTGGTGGGAATGTCGACAGGGAGTGCGGTCCACCCAGGTAGTGTGTCGACGGTGCTGGTACCATCACTTGCGGTGGCCCACTACCGGCTGCGGTGGCTGCACGGTCTGCCGAATAGGGTGCGCACAAGTTTAATGTCGAGCGCTCTCTACAGACGAAGTGCGACTTGGCTTAGCGTGATGACGAGCCGACACAGACAGTGCCGGTAGGTGTTTGTTGCTGCCCTTTGACGACGTGTAATGCGTAGGAGTATGCCGATTAAACGACGCGGTGTTCCAACGAGAGCCGACATTTGGCGACGCCAGGTCAAGTGGCCGGTCTGTGGCGTCACAGTTGTTGGGGGCCCTTGATGGCGTTGAAATTCTCAAGCCCGTTGCGGTGCGTCAGATGGGTGGTCTACCTGCATGCCTGTTAGGGCATACAAGGTCTGTTCTACTTGTGGTAAGGCAGTAGGGCGGTCCTCGAGAGTTTCGGTGATCGTCGTAGCATCATGCACGTTCAGTCGTAAATGGTTATGGGATTTAACGTCTCCTGCCGGGGGCTTCGAAGACGATGGCTGTCACTGGTGGCAAGATGCGCACAGTGTCAAGGTCGATAAGAAGTCACGTTTGTTGTACATTTTGGATGGCGTAATCTCCGCGATTAGGAGGCCAATAATAGGTAAAGGGATGCCTGCTTCCGACACAGAGGCGTGCGGCAAGGTAGCTGTGTGTAGTCTGGTGTGGCCACGGGGTCGCATGCTGTCAATGTCCCGGGAGACATGCAGGACGCCGGTACGTAAGACAAACTATCATACGCGGACTCCGGGGCGTGTTGCCAGCTTGCCGTCATAGAGCCTGACTTGTTATAAGTGTCGTGGGCTTCCGTAGTCGGGTAAGACGTATTGTTGCTAGGCATTCCTTGGGAGCCATCAGCCGATGAGGTCGACGACACGCACCTCATGGCGCACTGGTCGATAGCAGCACCAACATACTGAACCTCTTCGGGTGGGCAGTGGGGCATAGAAAATTGCTTCGCTAGAGGTCGAATGTGAGGTTGGAAGTGACGTAGTTGTAGTCGAGCTATTGAGATCACGCTCATTAGTGAGCTGCAGACCACTTGGTGTCGTGCGCTGCGACGCAATGGCAACCCCGACGTCGCGAGACCACAGAAGCGGGTCGTACGTGAAGCCGCAGAAGGTGAGCAGCGCAGTGCATAGGGCGTCATATTGTCACAATGCAGAAACAGCAGCAGTCGAATCCAGGAAACTCACTTTAATTGTATTAGAATACTGGCAAACTGATCGGGAGAGAACCTCGTCTTCTTCACTCGCTGCGCGTGTTCTTCGTTGTCCTCTTCGCGCTGCATATTCAATGTGGCATTTGCCCCCCTCCAGAGAGCAGCGTCCCGATGCTCTTCTACAAAAGACGGTGTAGTAGATGTATGGTGTAAGTCAGTCCGAAAAGTAGGGCTTCATTCGCACAACATGCACGATTTCTGGTTTTTGCTGGCGAGTTGTCGAGGGGTTGTCAGGAACGACCACGTAATTAACGTCACTCAGGCGTTGTAAAACTGTGTAGGGGCCAAAATACTTCTTCAGCAATTTTTCAGACAGTCCCCGGCGGCGGATAGGACTCCATACCCAAACTTTGTCGCCGGCCCGATAGACGACATGTCGGTGTCGCAGATTATAACGTTGGGCGTCATAATTTTGCTGCTGGGTGATTCGGACACGCGCAAGCTGCCTCGCTTCTTCTGCTCGTTGGGTAAAAGATGCTGCGTCCAAATCGATGTCATTGCAGTCGTGCAGTAACATGGCGTCAAGCATCGTCGTCACTTCACGGCCATGAAGGAGACTGAACGGCGTTCTTCGTGTAGTTTCTTGCTGCGCTGTATTATAGGCGAACGTGATGTACGGTAGAATGTCGTCCCAGTTCTTGTGATCCACGTCAACGTACATACTCAACATGTCGGCAATAGTCTTGTTGAGGCGTTCTGTTAAGCCGTTGGTTTGTGGATGATAGGAAGTGGTTTTCCGATGGGCGGTTCCACTGAGCTCAAGCACCGTCTTCAGGAGCGTGGCCGTGAAAGCGGCACCTCGATCCGTTATTATGATTGTTGGAGCACCGTGCCTCAGGACGATATTTTCTACGAAGAATCGTGCGGTTTCAACGGCGGTGCCACTTGACAAAGCCTTTGTTTCGGCATAGCGCGTAAGATAATCAGTGGCGACTATTACCCACTTGTTGCCAGCATGGGAAGTCGGATATGGTCCAAGGAGATCCATTCCAATTTGGGCAAAAGGTGCCGTGGGCACTTGAATTGGTTGTAATAGCCCAGCTGGTTTTAACGGTGGCGATTTTCGTCGTTGGCAATCGAGGCACGTGCGCACGTAATGCTTCACAATAGCTGGAAGTCTTGGCCAGTAGTATTTCTGTTGGATTCTGGCCAATGTGCGTGTGTATCCGAGATGACCAGACGTTGGCTCATCGTGGCAAGCACAAAGTATCTCCTCACGAAGTGACGTCGGAACGACAAGTAGGTGGGTACTTCCTCTGGGAGAAAAGTTCTTCTTATAGAGAACACCACTACGTAAGCAGAATGACGGCAGGCTCCTTGCAAATCTTCTAGGGACGGTTGTTGTCCGGCCATTCAAAAATTCAATAAGAGGAAGCAACTCACTGTCTTCTTTCTGCTTGCACAAAATCGTAGTGGTGTCAACGACTCCTACAAACGCCATACTGTCATCTTCGTTGTCCTCTTCGCGCTTTATCGGTGACCTTGATAAGCAATCGGCGTCGGCGTGCTGCCGTCCGGACTTATACACGACCGTCATATCAAACTCTTGGAGGCGTAAGCTCCACCGTGCGAGCCGACCAGACGGGTCTTTCAAGTTGGTCAGCCAGCAGAGGGAATGATGGTCGCTGACTACGTGGAAGGAACGGCCATAGAGGTACGGACGAAACTTCATAACCGCCCATACGACAGCAAGACACTCTTTTTCCGTTGTGGAGTAGTTGGACTCGGCGCGGGAAAGCGTCCTACTAGCATATGCGATCACACGCTCGGCTGAGTCTTGCCACTGGACGAGTACAGCGCCTAAACCCACGTTGCTGGCATCTGTATGGACCATGGTAGGAGCATCCTCATCAAAGTGAGCAAGCACAGGCGGAGTCTGCAGGCGTTGTCGGAGATCGTCAAATGCCACCTGTTTATCGTCGCCCCATGTGAACGAAACGTCTTCTCTTGTGAGTCGTGTTAACGGCGAGGCTATGTTGGAGAAATTGGCAATAAACCTTCGGTAGTATGCGCATAGGCCAAGGAAACGCCTGACTGCTTTCTTGTCTTTTGGTACCGGAAATTTTCTGACGGCCGCAATCTTATCGGGATCAGGTCGAACACCTTCATGGCTCACCACATGGCCTAAAAATTTAAGCTCCTTGAAACCAAAATGACACTTCTCGGGTTTCAGTGTCAGGCCGGCAGACCTTATTGCCCTAAATACCGATAGCAGCCTGCTCAGGTGTTCCTCAAATGTTTTTGAAAAAACAATGACGTCGTCCAGATAGACCAGACATGTCTGCCACTTAAGGCCTGACAGAACGGTATCCATCAGTCTCTGAAATGTTGCGGGGGCTGAGCACAATCCGAATGGCAAGACTTCAAATTCATAAAGCCCGTCAGGCGTTACAAAAGCCGTTTTTTCTCTATCTCGCTCGTCGACCTCTATTTGCCAATACCCACTTTTGAGGTCCATTGACGAAAAGTAGCGTGCATACCTCAGCCTGTCGAGTGAATCATCGATGCGCGGTAATGGGTACACGTCTTTCTTTGTCACACGGTTCAGCTTGCGGTAGTCGACACAAAATCGCAAGCTTCCGTCTTTCTTTTTAACCAGCACTACCGGCGATGCCCAAGGACTTCTTGACGGCTGGATGACGTCATCATCGAGCATTTTCTTCACTTGTTCCTGGATTGCTTCACGCTCTTTCGGTGCTACGCGGTATGGGTTCTGTCGTATTGGCCTTGCCGTCTCCTCCGTTATTATCCGATGCTTCGTCAGTGGCGTTTGACTGACCCTCGAGGTCGATGAAAAACAGTCTCTGAACTGGTGAAGAAGATATACTAGACGCTGTCTCTGCGCTGGTGACAAATCCGAGCTTACGTCAATAGGTGGTGAGGCTGACGTGGCTTGCGGCTCGTCCTGTTGTACTACACAGCACTCGCGGATTTCGGTGATCTCGTCGAAGTAGGCGACTGTAGTGCCTTGTGTAATGTGTCGTCGCTCGTTGGTAAAATTCGTCAACAGAACCTCTGCTTCACCGCACACAACGTTGACGATACTTCTGGCAATTGCAACACCGCGAGAGAGTAGGAGCGTCAATACTTGTTCAGCGATTCCTTCTCCAGTATTCTGCTCGCTGCACGTGACTGGAACAAGGCGGCACGATAACGGAGGTATGGTCACATCGTCAATGACTCGTAGGGATTTTCGGTGTAGCGCCGCGCTTTGATCCGCTGAAAAGGTCAGTACACCGTCCGGAATATTGATGATGGCACCATATTCACGCAAGAAATCCATCCCCAAGATTGCCTGCTTGCAACACTCAGAAAGGATAACAAAAGTTGCGACGAAGGATGCATCCCCTATCTTCATTCTTGCGGTGCACTTTCCGGTAGGTGTGAGTAGCTGCCCTCCAGCTCCTCTAATCTGCGGTCCTGTCCATTCCATTCTAACCTTCCTGAGCGTGTCTGCCAGACTCTCACTCATTATCGAGAAGTCCGCGCCAGTGTCGACCAATGCCATGACGTCATGTCCGTCAATCGTAATTGCAACTTCGGCAGTAACAACCCCATCTTTCGTCGATTCATTGAAAATGTGTCTCTCTTCGCTCGGCAGTAATGGGGGATTTTCAGCACTTCGACGATTCGCAACCTTCCCCCCTAAGGTCGCTGCTTTTAGTTTCCCCGGCGTGGACTAGGAGATCTCCCTCTTGGCATGTCAGTGGTGCTCCGTCTAGAGGATGGAGAATAACGCCCAGGAGAGGGTGAGCGTGACCGAAACCCAGGAGGAACATCCCGCGGGGTCATGACACTCGTGTCGACGTCAGATGTTCCGTTGAAATGGCGCCGAGGAACCGTAGAAGGAAATCCTTGGTACCCTGCGGCGCGATACGGGCAATACCGAACGATGTGGCCTGCTTCCCCACAGTGAAAGCACAGGGGCCTATGATCAGGGGTACGCCAGATGTCAGTTTTGCGAAGTGGTGGCCTCCTCGGCATCGAAGTTTCTCTGTAGTACCAAGGCGCTGTCGGCGGATGTTGCTGGTGGTACTGATGTGGTGTCGGCACGTTCGCTGGCTGTCGGCGGACTACGTCTGCATAGCTTGCCCTGGGACTGCTCGTGTTCGGCTCAGGAAGCGAGAGCGCTTGCCTGATCTCCTGGCGTACAACTTCCGTCACTGAGGCGATCGCGCAGTCATTCGGTTTGACGACGAGTTTCTTGACCTCTTCTTGTACGATTTCTCGTATTAGTTGGCGCAAAGAACCTTCGTCGGGTGTTGTTGCTGTGGTAGAGGCTGCCACGCTGATCGGTGCACTGTGGGTTGGGCGGTCATACTGGCGATAACGTAGATGCAGTGCGCGTTCGATAGATGTCGCCTCCTTGGAGAATTCATCCACACTTGTAGGCGGGTTTCGTACGAGACCAGCGAACAGCTGCTCCTTAATGCCCCGCATGAGGTGGCTAACCTTTTTGGTTTCGGGCATATTAGGATCTGCTCGACGAAATAGCCGCGCCATGTCCTCAACAAACATCGTAACGGATTCATTTGGTTTCTGAATCCGTGATTCGAGGAGACGCTGTGCGATTTCTCGTCTTTCAGTGCTCGCGAACGTGTCGAGAAACTTCTGCCGGAACTCGTCCCAAGACGACCACACGCGATTCGTGAACCACGTTCGGGCTCCGTCTTGAAGCGGAAAATAAACGTAGCCCAATTTCTGTGTGGTGTTCCAACCGTTAACATTCGCTGTGTGCTCGAATTCCTCGAGCCAGTCATGTGCATCCTCATATGCGTTTCCGTGGTAATCAACCGGAAGTCGAGGGTTCAAAACAGTCACCTGTGTCGTGCTGGGGCTGGACATGTTGGGGCCAGTGCTTCCAGGCGCCGTCATGCTTTCTGGCACAGTCACGCTTTCCGGCAATGGACCAAACTCCGGGCTGAGGCCTAACAGGCGCCGGCTGCTGCGGTGAACGGGGGTGTCGATGCGCGGAAGTCTTTCTTGACCAGATGCGGGGCTGTTGTCAGGCGTCCCGAACATGTACCCAGCGCCTCCACCAGTGTCACAATGCAGAAACAGCAGCAGTCGAATCCAGGAAACTCACTTTAATTGTATTAGAATACTGGCAAACTGATCGGGAGAGAACCTCGTCTTCTTCACTCGCTGCGCGTGTTCTTCGTTGTCCTCTTCGCGCTGCATATTCAATGTGGCAATATCACGCTGGCAGCCACCGTGGCTCCGTTTCAGGCGTGGAATAAAGAGACGTGATTGGCACAGCCCCTTCAGCCGCCTTGAACGTCTTCTCACGTCTCTCTACTCACGCCGCTACAGTATCACAGTCTTGGAGAGTTGAAGTAAAATATTGCAACATGACACTAGTGTGCGCTGAGAGGACGAACTTTGATAATTGCAGCGGTCAGCCTTCTTTTGTTCAACGCTGGTTATGAGGCTCTCTTCTGCTCCAGTGCCGTGGAAGCTGGCTGCAGGAATTGCCTTCCTTTTTGTTTGAGTAAAGATTGAGTGAACGCTCTGAGTGAAGACCCACCAGTGGCAGTGGGGTGCCTTCGCGCTTTCACAGCTCAGAATGCAAGCTATCTATAGCTTTCCCAATAAATATACAGCTTGCACCTTGCCGCATGTCTTTTCAAACAACGACGCTTTTATGAAGCCCATACAAATGCTTATTTAGGGCTCTCTCATGCGATCTTACCACATGATTCTCGGTGTGCTGTCTGCGGTCTTATGATTTTGAACACTTCACCTACCACAAAGGTATGGTCTTGGCATTAGTCCTCACCATAAAGATGCTTCGCCAGGCGTCAATGTAGGTGCGTCCACTTCAACCGATGCTATAGCCGTCAATATTCGGGAGCCATTAGGCAATCTCTTTTTTATCAGTGTACAATTACCCTTGAATGACTGCAAAAATTGGTTTTTACTTTCTTAATAAATCATGGGCTATCTTGGAGGAGTCAATCACGTTTTTTTTTTCCTTCACTTCCAATGAAGCACACTTCATTTCATTTTGAGGTTTATGACAACTTGATCACGATTCGTTCAGATGAAACCTTCAAGCACGTGTGCAAGCTTTGTAAACAGCGAATCTGACAAGCAAGCACCAACACCAGGTAAAAACAGCTTGAGTTCTTAAGGAGTGTGGAAGTCGGTGGTGTAGTTATTAGACAGGATACTGGCAAACAACTCAGAAAATCGAAAACCTCCTTAACAGACACGAAACCATGAAATGCACTAATGCAACAAACAAAATAGTGCTGGAACAGCTTTCGAATGTCATCAGAAGGCGTACATTTTAACGCTCTCGAAGCACGTATTGTCCCCTCCCTCATCCTAAACCTATTAAAATCATATCTATATAAATTGTAACACTTCTTAATCTCATAATGGGGCAACCGTAAAATTTCAGTTCCCTCAAGCTTCGAGATAGGGGCAGTGTGAGCCTGTTTTCAATTTTCGCTTTAATTGTATATTAGATCTATTTTATACGAGCGTAATAATTTAGCAGTCGGAGTTCAGCTGGATGATTTTTCAATGGCACGTATGGTGTTCGCCTGCAAAATAATGCTGATGTCGGATACTCTGAATGTCTCCAATGATTAGTTAATTAAACAGTCTCCTTTGTGAGCAGTCTAGGGGTCGGCGCATAAAAGACAGAAGTAAAGGTTTTAAATATAAACTTTCGTCTTAACAGTGGCTTGACATTCACGTTTTTCCAAAAAAAGGGAAAAACGCTAGCCAATACGTGATTGATTGATTGATATATGGGGTTTAACTTTCCGAAACCACCATATCATTACGAGAGACGCAGTAATGGAGGGCTCCGAAAATTTCGACCAACTGGGGTTCTTTAACGTGCACCCAAATCTGAGAACACGGGCCTACAATATTTCCGCTTACATCGGAAATGCAGCAGCCGCAGCCAGGATTCGATCCCGAGACCTGCAGGTAAGCAGCCGAGTACCTTAGCCACTACACCACTGCGGCGGGGCGAAGCCAGTGCGTGGTTATAAACTGATTTGTTAATAACCAATAATGGCTTTTAAACTTTTAAACTACATCATACATGCTGCTCAAAAAAGTCCATTGCCTTTATCAGTTGGTGGTTTTGATTTTTCTGTACGGTTCCTCGCACAATTTTGAGGTTTCTTCCGAATGTACCAAGTTAGATGGTTTGCTTATGAATGGATCAAAGAGAGTCTTCTTCCGGGTTGGTTCCCCAACGTATAGTTGTGACTCCCCTCAAATTGTGGTGAATTAAGTGTCATTCTGCAAAGACAGTGGCCCAAGTCACCAAATAAAGAGTGTACTTAGGTTAATCAGGCCTCATAGTCCATTGGTTAACACTTTCTTTGACAGCATTGGACATTGGAATTATTCAAGGCTTTCAGAAACTTTCCAAGTTTCCTCGGGCGTAATGCGTCTTTAAGCGGTTAGTGCGCTCTCAAGAGATGCTTCTATCAGTGGCATGTCATCGATTTTCTCTGTACGTGGGATCTGCCATTTTTTTCGTGAACAGAATGCCACAACTTTGTTGCGAACAAGTCGGAAGAATAAATAAAGAAAAAAAAATGACACATCCCACGTACAGCGAAAATCGATGCCGTGTGACGCATGAATCAAAAAGGCTGTTATGTCACTATAAAATCTGCATGACGTTATGAGGCGGAGGTAAATTATGCCGTATACGACTTACATGTAGTGACTACCACGTTTGGTCGTGTGATTTACCTTCCTGATCTATTCACGTCACTTGATACCAAATTTTGTACGTGTGGCCGCGAGCGTGCTACGCTCGTAGCACGCTCGCGGCAAGTGAAACAGCCGCGAGCATGCTACGAGCGTAGCATGTAGTGATGTTTTACACGCAACTCGTGTTATTATTATCATGTTGGGACTTGTCGTTTGCATTCGTCGTACATTAACGTCACGTGATACGAAATTGGATATATGGGTAACTAGTGAAACGTCCGCGAGCACGCTATAAGCGTTGCATGTAGTCATGTTTTACATGGCACGCATATCGTGATTGTCATGTTCGGACGAGTCATTTACCTTCATCATCTATTCACGTCATGTAATACTAAATACGATAGATGTTGAGCTAGCGAAACGGCGGTTAGCGCAAGTAGCATTGATGCACGCGCACGCTGGGTACAGCTACGCTAAAGCTAGCAAACCTCGAGCACTCTATAATCTGACGCTAGCTGTGCCGACCGTCTGTCGGCGAGGCCTGACGGCAACCGGCAACAAATGCGACACGCTGTACTTCGCACCGACGACGTTACCCAGACAGCACCGTGTCTGCCTAATTTTGTGATGGAGGCACGCCGGGCGCACTCAAACGCGCATGCGTAAAACCAACACAGCGCGGCGCGCACCAGCGAGCATATGCCAGGCAGATTGGCGCCTGGCATGTCATTGCCGGCGCGACTCGATGAAATGAACGCCGGCACGAACGCGCGCGGGGTCACATCGAAGCGTATTACTGCCTTGAGTGTGGCACATAGACATGTTCTTACATGACACGCATGTCATGATTATCATGTATGGACGTGTTATTTACTTATGCCATTTGTTAGCGCGACGTAATACTGAATTTGGTATATGTGAAGCTAGCAAAACGGCCACGAGCGCTTCATGAGTGTAGCATGTAGTCATGCTCTTACATGACACGCATCTGAAGATTATCATGTTTGCACCAGTCACATACCTTGGTCATCTATTCGCGTGCCTTAAAATCAATTTTGATGTACGTGAAGCAAGCGGGACGGCCGTGAGCGCATCATGAGAGAAGCACGTAGTCTTGTTACATGACACGCATCGTATGATTATCATGTTTGCACCAATCACTTACATTTGTCATGCATTCACGTCGCGTAACACCAGATTTGGTATATGTGAAGCTAGCGAAACGACGTCGAGCGAATATGAACGTGGCGGGTAGTCATATCTTGTGACTTACATGGCATGCATGTCATGATTTCCACTTTGAGGTCTGTCACTAGGGTTCGCTATGCCGTCATGTCATACCATGCCAATTCAGCAACATGTCACGTGAACGAAACCACCACAAGATCAAGAAGACCATGAAATGTAAGTTATGACATTCATCCCATACATGTCATAATAGTCATGTTATGACTACACAATTAGGCTCGTCACACAGTAATGTTATGTCATACCGGATTTGGTATCTATACCATTAACGAAACGGCCAGGAGAGCTAAAAGTTGTTGGCAGTTAGATAGATAGATAGATAGATAGATAAATAGATAGATAGATAGATAGATATATAGATAGATAGATAGATAGATAGATAGATAGATAGATAGATAAATACGCTCAAAGTCACCGAAGTTTGCTGAAAAATGCGTCGCATTAAAAAAAATTCGGTTTTCCCGACCCATTCACTACCAGCGACGGCATCAGGCTCAAACCTAATCTTGTCATTGAGGCCACCGGGAAGGTCTTTGTTGTCGACCTAGTGGTGATTTGGGACGTAAAAGAAGGAGAGAGAGAGAAGTAAACGTTTACTTTGAAACAGTGCCCCGAGCAATGCCCGGTGTCACCCTGAGGTGGTAGGGCTCCTTAGTCCAGAAACCCTCTAGCTTCTACTGCCCTCTTGGCCCTGGCGACAAGTTGTTCCAGGTCCTCGAGGGCGAACTTCACCTCCCCCGTTTCAGTTAGGTCTTCGTTCGTCCGTCCTGCTTCGTTATCAGTCGTGTGTTGTCGCAGATTACGTGTGGCAATACACTGGCATGCAAGAAGCAAGTGCGCCAGGGTGTCCGGTACGTTGCAAAGCGGGCACATAGAGCTGTATCTCGTTGGGTAGAGACGGTGCATTAGGGCCCCATGTTTGTATGTGCTGGTTTGTAGGCTTCTCAGTATTACGCTTTCCTCTTTTGTCAATTTTGGGTGTGGTGGAGGGTATTCTCGTCGCTCCAGCCTGTAATGCTGGAGTAACGACGAGTAGGTGTTTTGAACAACTTCCGTCTCTTCAACGACGGGTCGAATGTCCTGTGGGCAGAGGGCAGCTCGGCTGACGTGCTCGCGGGCAGCGGCGTGGGCCGCTTCATTTCCCTGCAGAACCTCATGTCCTGGCACCTATAATACACAAGCCTATGGGAGTGGAGTGCTTCGTCGTTTCAAAATATTGATGGCATTGGCTGAGATACGGCCCTTAGCAAAATTCCTGCAGGCGGCTCATGAGTCGGTGAAAATCACCGCGGCGTCTGCATATGTTGTGGTTGCTAGAGCGATTGCCAATTCTTCTGCAGCGTCTGAATTGAGTGAGTTGACCGTGGCTGACGCTAATTCTCGGCCTTGAGAATCGACGACGCTGACAGCGTACGCGTTTCTATGCGGATACTTGGCCGCGTCAGTGTAGCGGGCGTCCGGGTCTTGCTTGAACTTTCGTTGAATAGCGTTAGCTCTAGCCTGGCGTCTACTTTCGTGGAAAGTAGGATGCATGTTGCGTGGAGTAGGTTCGATGGACAGCGACTCTCTTTTGTACAGCGGGATGTGCTTTTTCCGGTGTGCATCGGTGATGAACGTGTCGCTGTAGTTGAGGTACCGGAGCACCGACCTCCCCGTGGGCGTCAGCTTGAGCCTCTCCAGCTGACTGTTCCTATGCGCTTCGATAAGCTCTTGCCACGTGTTGTGGACGCCCATTTATAGGAGACGTTTGGTAGAGGCCATTGGTGGAAGTTCCAGGGCTACTTTAGTGGCCTTTATTATCATGATATTAAGTTTTTCAATTTCAGCGGTTTTCAAATTCAGGTGCGGTGAGCCGTACGTAATGCGGCTGGTGAACAGAGCTTGCATTATACGTAGCGTGTCGTGCACTTTGAGTCCGTTTCGTCGATTCGCGATCCTCTTGACGAGGTGCGTCAGTTGTGATACTGTTCGTTGGAGTCTTGGTATGTTGGCAGCTCCCGATTCATCTTTGTAGATGTGAACTCCAAGCACTCGCAGGGTCTCGACTTTTGGAATTAAGGTCCCTTTCAGTGTTACGCTAGGGTCGGGCTCGTCGTATAGAGGGGGTCTGCCTCCTGTTCACGCTTTGAGGACGAGGTGCTCGAATTTCTCGTGGGCACAGCAGAGACCGCAGTTTCTGAGATACCGTTCGATGACATCTACGGTAGTTTGTAGGCAGGTCTTTTGTCTCCCAGTGTTCGAAGCCCTGGTCCAGAGCGTGATGTCATCAGCGTAGATCGCGTGCCGTAAATAAGGTATTTTGTCGAGAATTTTTGGCAGATTGATCATTGCCACATTGAAAAGTAACGGCGAGATGACCGAACCCTGCGGAGTTCTTTTTTCGGTAGTTGGAAGCTTTTGCTGCGGATGTTGTATATGCCCACAGTTGCCCTACGGTCCGTCAGAAAGTTTCTGACATACGTGTAGGTTCTAATGCTGCAGCCAACGCCTTCGAGGTTGTTGAGGATAGCGTCGTGGCTGACGTTATCAAGGGCCGCCTTGACGTCGACTCCGAGTATGGAGTACTTTCTTCGATGGGTGAGGTGATCAAAGAGGTGTTCTTTGAGTAGTAAGAGCACTTCGTGCTTTGAAAGATGCTGCCTGAAGCCAAACATCGTGTCTGGTAGGTGTCCACTATCTTCCAGGTACTGGGTTAGGCCGTCGTGCACCATGTGTTCGAACAGCTTTCCCACGCACGAGGTGAGAGAAATCGGGCGTAGGTTCTCGATGCCGACTGGTTTGTTAGGCTTAGAGATCATGGTGATTTCCGAGTGCTTCCATACCGCAGGTAGCTCTCCTTTATCTCAGCAGTCATTGTAATATTGGAGAAAAGCCGTGGTAGCCTGGTGCGGTGGGTTGCGTAAGTGCTTGTTCACAATCCTGTCTATTTCGGGGCTGGTATTTCTTGTCAACTTCATTAGGGCGGTGTGCATTTTAGCCAGGCTGAAGAGCCGGTCGAGTTCAGTGTTTGGTGCGCCAGCGTATTCTTTGGTGTGAATTGAAGCCCCAGTGGGTGCATCGCCACAGAGATTCTTTTGTAATTCTTCTAGGAGGTGTTCTTCTGTACCGGCATAGTTTCGAATAAGCCTCTGAAGGTGCTACTTCTGTGCTGCTTTGGAGGTTTGCGTGGCTATAAGTGTGCGTAGCAGATGCCATGTCTTCTTGGTACTCAGAGTCCCCTGCAGCTTGTTGCAGAAATCGTGCCAGTTCTGCCTTGCCAATTGATTCGCATATTCTTGAGATTGCTCGCTGAGGAGAGAAATGCGTTTCCGTAACTTTCTGTTTAGTTTTTGCCGCTTCCACCTTTTTAGAAGTCCTCTTCTAGCCTCCCAAATGTGGAGGAGATGTGCGTCAACGGCGGGTGTATTGACGTCAAGCTGTATGTCCTTAGTGTAGCGTTCGGCTATTTTGAGCACATTCTTAAACCAGTCTTCAATGTCGATTATGTTGGTTTCAACGTCGAGGTCATTCCTAAAGAATTGCCACTTCGTTAACCGTGCTATTCCAGTCTTGGTCTGTTTACGAGCATGCGCTACGGAGAGTTGGATGATTTGATGATCACTACCTAAAGCTTCCGGTAGCACACTCCACTCTGCTCTAGTGACGTTCGCCGTAAATGAAGGATCTGGATTTGTATCCCTGGAGAGGCTGTTCCCGATTCTCGTCTTCTAAAGAGGGTTGTTCCACAGGATTAGTCTGTGATGTTGAGCAGTATTGTGCAACCTAGAACCCTTCCTCGTGGTGATATGGTAGCCCCATGCCATGTGAGAGGCGCTAAAGTCTCCCATTATTATGATCTGGTGGCCATTCGTGCACTTCCTGGTTTCTCGTATGAAGTGACTAAAGTCTGGTAGTTGGTCTCGTGGAGGGCTGTATATATTAGTCATGAAAATACTTAGCTGCGTTTTCCATTCCGGCAGAATCTCTGTTAGGGTATGTTCTATCTGAGTGTCCTCGATTTCGTGTTTTTGCGTTGAAAGTGCTTTCTTGGCAAGTATGGCAGTGCGTTCGGTTTCTGCGCAGGTCGTGTACCCTTGAAGTCGTACGTTTTGCGTATCGGTTTCCTGAAGTGCAATGATGTCTGGTTGGTTAAGCTTGATGATCTCTTGTAGGCTTGCGTGTCGAGGGTGGTATGACCGACAGTTCTATTGTCATATGCGTAAAGTTGAATGCTGGTTCTTATACTTATGGTTAGGGACTGTTATCTTCGATCGATTCGATGTCACGCCTGCCATCGCTAAAAAGGAGTCCTATATGTGAAGCAAGACTTCCAATGGCGCTTCTTTTATAAATCTCTTCAATTCTAGTAAAACAGTAGTCTAGCAGCACGGTTTTAGGGGCTCCAACATATTGTGCCGCGATACCATGGAATTGAAGGGGGGGGGGATTATTTTTTCACATCTCGATATGGCAATTTCAAGCACAAAGTACTTCGAAGAAAGGGTGGGTATTTTGTATTCACTGCTTTCGCAAAGGAGTATAACCTCGCACTCGGAAAGATGCGGTTGTCTTTTCAATCGCGTTTTTAAGCCTATGGTGTATTTTTTTCTCTTGTTTTGTCATTTTTAAGACTCGTTTAAGGCTGGTTATTCTCCTAAGAAATATGTCTTTTTTGATCGTTTGGCGTTTTCGGTTTTTCACGAGGTTAGGTGGTAGTTCTTTTCACGCACGTCCATGATGTGTTGCTCCTATTTTTTATTTTTTTACCAGAGGTCATAGTATTGAGAACAAGTGATGAACGTATAACAGAACAGGTTCTTCAGAACAGCATGGTACACTCGACGTCCTCGAGAAGGCCAGTAGAGACCATAAAGGGCAACATTAGCAGAGACTTAAATTTTTTCCTCGTGGTCCTTCAAAAGCGTTTCTACACTAAGATTTGCTGTGGCCACCACTAACCCCAGAAGTTTGTAGAAATTTATCTATTAATTGTCTACGCGCTACATGCCCGGCCCATGTTCATTTCTTCTTCTTGATTTCAGCTATGATATCCTTAACCTCCGTTTCTTCCCTAATCCACTCTGCTCTCTTCTTGTCTCTTGGTAGGTTACACCTACCATTTTTCTTTCCATTGCTCGCTGCGTCGTCCTCAATTTAAGCTGAACCCTCCTTGTGTGTCTCTAGGTTTCTGCTCCGTAGCTAAGTTCCGGCAAGATACAGTGTTAAGGGTGTTAAGGTCGTTAAGGGTAACTAACTGGATTCCCAGAGAAGGCTAGCGGGTTAGGGAGAGACAGAAGGTTAGGTGGGCAGATGAGATTAAGAAGTTTGCGGGTATAAATTGGCAGCAGCAAGCACAGGACCGGGTTACCTGGCGGAACATGGAAGAGGCCTTTGTCCTGCAGTGGACGTAGTCAGGCTGATGATGATGATGATGATGATGATGATGATGTGGTAATTGACATATAAAGTTACAACGTAGAGAGAATGGAGCATGTTGCGAAAAGCGGGAGAATTAGAAAATTCGTGAAAATAAATCTTCGCATAGGATAAAATCAGACGCATACATTAAGGGAGAAGGAATGCAAGGTCACAACAAGCCTAGATGGAATAGTTGAGTAGAGGAAGAGTAATGCAGAAAATGATGTCCATTGTAGCACAAACTTGTAAAACACGGATCACCGAAAAGAAGTAAGAGGAAGCACAATGGTCAGGCTTTAAATTTCGAAATTTTTTATTCGAAAGATCCGGCCAATAGATTACATCTATCTGTGCATGCGTGCATTGAAATCTCTAAATAGTGGTCCCACTCGCGTATGACCAGAAGCTGCCGCTAATTTGGTAAAGTGTAACCGACAATATATTAGTGCCAGTCGTACTTTCTTTATTATTATATTCACCTAACGAAGCCGAGGCTCACATCTGCAGGTTGTAGAGCGCACAGGTTAGTGCGCGTTTTTTTGTTCTTTAAAGAAAACTCGTGCTTTCAAGCTCGATCGTCGACACAGCATCCACTTTGGCCCTCATTCGTCTTCCCACACAACAGTGGTATTTCATATAGGATACTTGTCATCCATTACACATATAGTCTGGCGGTCTTCTTCTAGCATCTGGGCTTTTTTGCCAACACGACTGACCCGCGGACACCGTTCAGAGAGAAAGTTAGTGGACGTACGGTGCCACTTTAGGCTTGCCTCCTTTATGAACGGTGCCAGACGTTGTCCTTTTGGTGCCCTTCACCTTTTGAAGAAGGGTATTTGAGATGGGCACTACGCCGGAGCTCGACAAGCCGGCTCAATAGAGGCATGACAATTGACTATTTCATGATCGCAGACTGAATACAGTTGATAGTCATTGCTTTCTTGAATATTTTAGACAAGCCGGATCGTACGGTGTGGACATCTTTCTATGCGCGCAGGCTGTACTACAAAGAAACTTGTTTTTGCTGAAATGTTGAAGAGAAGTCACAAAGAAACTTGTTTTTGCTGAAATGTTGAAGAGAAGTCTCAAAACTGAAGAGTGCTGTGGGGAAGAGATTAATGTGTATGCCCTTCCCATGCAGCAAAAATATGACTAAAACTTCCTTCGAGCACTCGGCAAGGGTAGTAGCAAGGTTTCCTTTCAAAATAATTAACAAATAATCAACATATCGAAAAGTCCTAAAGAAAAACCGTCATCAAAAAAAAAAAAACACAGCAAGTCTTGATTTACAGACGCCCAAGATAATGTCACACAACATTTGGGCGACACCCCGCCGAGGTGGTCCAGTGGCTAAGGTACTCGGCTGCTGATCCACAGGCCGCGGCATCTAATCCCGCCTGTGGCGGCTGCTTTTCTAATGGAGGCGGAAAGATTGTAGGCCCGTGTGCTCAGATTTGGGTGCACGTTAAAGAAGCGCAGGTACTCGGAATTTCCAGAGCCCTCCACTACAGCGTTTGTCAGAAACATATGGCGGTTTTGGCTCATCGAACCCCACGTATAAAAATGAATATTTGGGCGACGCAAGAAGCAATACATGTTGTTTGGCGCTGGACGTACAAGTCATTCTTAAAAGAAAGAAAGGTGGACTTCAAATAAAATTCTACTGATAGCATGAAATTGGCAGCAGGCACGCCCACTAAAGTCTGAAAGTTTACTAAACCATTACTGTCATTACAACTCCTAATGAAGGCAAACATTTTTTGTCAATTTAGTTACGTCTACTTAAAAGCCTTAAAGCGGTAAAGAAGCTTTCTTGCAAATAACAGATAACCAATTTTTAACACCTCATGATGAAATAATAATCAACATGAGTAAATAATCAAGCGAGATTAAAGTGTTATAAAATTACCGGCTAACTACCTTCTGGCAGGAGCTTCTTTCGCCTATAACATCACACAACATAATATCTTCCTTGTGTGACTTTGCAGGTAATAAAGCGCGATCTCTGCTTTCCAAGCTTTCGCTGCTATGCACACCATTGATGTTAACCAACTTGTTTAACAGCAAGTCGTAATCTTCGAGTTCTACAGATATCTGTACAGCAGCGCACACAATCATGATGATATCGAAGGACGAAGTAATAGCCCAGATCAACCTAATAATACACTAATAATGACCGTGAAAGTAAAAATTTCCCTGGAATAAATACAAAGAAGCTCAAACGATTGTGAGGATAACTTAACATCACAACTTCTAAAAATGGTGTGGAGATCGTGTTAGAAAAACTGGTCACCTTATATACGAAGTGTCTCTTGACGAGAGTGAATGAAAATCTTGAAAGAAGGCCATTGTTATCCTGATGCATACAAAAACGAACGTCGAGGTTCTGAAAAATGACAGGCTGATAATCTGTTGTCTGCAAAATATTGACAAAAATTATAGCTAATACAATTGAGACAAGAGTAGAGTTCAATGTACCAAAGAAAGAAGCAGGATTTCGGACAGATTACTGAACAGTAGGACGTATTTCTACTGTATCAGGGGATATAGAAATGCGCGGAATACAACCAACCGTTTTACGTAGTCTTTAGAGGCTACGAGAAGGCATTTGCTTCAGGTGAAACAACAGCCTTCAAGCAGGTACTGCTATATCAGGGCATCGACATATCAGGCATCTCGCCGATACTGTTATATCAGGGCACCGACAAAGTTCTCAAAAAATACTTGGCGAATTTGACTGTAAATCCACAGCCAGCACAGTGCTTTTTAAATGAAGTGACAGAATTATAATAAAAAGTCACAGCATATTCACGGAGTGAATGATGAGTGGGAAGAAGCGTCCATCCGACCATCCATTCGTTCATGCATTCGTGCGATTGCGTTCGAGAATACACACGGCGCGCTTGTAACACCGACGGAACGCGTGTGCAGGAAGCCAGACGCAAGCATCTATAACACGCTCGCCACTCTGCTACGTTCCAGCCCCACCGAAAATCCTCCACGTACGCCGACTATCCAGGGAAACGAGAAAGGCACTCATTCGCTGCGTACCGAGGCACAGCTCGCGCAGCAGCCAATAGAAGAGTAGCGGAGCAGTGCAATCTAGAACATCCTCACTCAACAAGGCCTATTTACTTGTGTGTATGTGCAAAATTGCTTAAACACATATTATTTAAACACATTACGGTGTCCCTTGAGGCACATAACTTCATAAACCCGTAGCAGCATGGTTTCCAGAAAGGGCTCCCCACTACGACACAACTGCTCGAGACGATTCACAACCTCGTGGCGCCTTAGATAACAATAGTAAACTTGACTTGATATTTAGTGATTTTGAAAAAGAAATGACAGCATATCCACGAAATGAATAATGAAGAGGGGGGCAAAGCATTCATCCGTCCATTCGTTCTTGCTTCCGTCCGTCCGTGCGTCCGTCTGTGTGACCGTTCATGCATCCATCCGCTCATCCGTGCGTGCGTCTCTTCGTGCGTCCATCCCTGCGTTCGTCTATGCATCCGCCCCTACGTCCGTTCATGCGTCCATTCATGCATCTGTCTGTGTGTCCGTTCGTCCATCTATTCAACACTCTAAGAAACGCCATCTCGCATCTTTTCATCGTATATTCCACATATAGAAAACACCACCATCCAGCGGACACTCCAAGGACTAAACGAGAGGTGGCACACGCACACTTTCTCACGGCTTGCACTTCGGGTCTACTTCCCACCTTTAACCACCTCGAGTTTATGGTATATACTAGTTCACTATATTCATAGTACTGCGGCCAAACGTTCGCTAAACCTTTCTAAAACCAAGGAAGTTACGCCCAGCGAATATAACGTAGCAACATTTTCCTGTCAGATAGTGCTCAATGTATATGCCGGTGGCTGCTAATGGAAAATGAAACACAGGAGAATTCGGCTTTTACTTTCTTACGGCTTGCGCATCGCATCTACTTCTCACCTTTAGCCATCTCGAGTTCATTCTTGGTATATACAAGTTCATTGTATTCATGGCACTGCGGAAATCGCCGTAAAGATGTATTTGATGCGGTGTGCAATTGCATTCCACACCCAATAAACGTATTTCAACATAAGGCCCACTTAACAGATTCTAAAAAAAGAGGTGGGAAGTAATTTTTGAAGTGTCAATAAATATAAGACAGACATCACAAGTTGATCTGTTTCGACATACTCAGCTGTCTGGTCGGCTCGCAACATCAAGGTATCGTTATTATATTCGGAATTATTTTATTATTTTTTCTCACTGTCTGAATTTTTGTTTTGTCTTTAAAATGTGTTACTTCTACATTTTTTTGTTATATTGCAAGCAATAGTGCAGTTACTGTCTATAGGATACTATATGTTTTCTTGGCCAATCCACTAAGGTGGGCATGTGCCATAGATTCCAGACTACATACAAACAAACAAGTCGACTCAGGTGAATCCGTAAAAGGACCGGCGAGTGTTTTTTTTTTTTTTGAGTGGCGAAGGTCCATAAGGCGTGGCTTTGTACATTCTTTGATACATGCAGTAGTACTTATAGGTGGCCACCGGTGGCACATACCCGCACCCATCTCGCATCCCATGTGGCACATACCTGCTCTAGAGCATATATGTGCCACAGGGGATGCGAGATGGGAGATATATGTGCCACAGGGGATGCGAGACGGATGGACGCATGGATAGACGCACGCATGATCACATGGACGGACGGAAGGAAGCACGAACGGATGGATGATAGCACGGACGGGCGGATAGACGCTTCGCCCCACTCATCATCATTCACTCCGTGGATATGCTGTGTTTTTTTGTAACTAGTGAGAAATGAAAGAACAGACAATCTGTTTTTATTCGTCAGATATGCAGAGTGATACACAGCAGTAATATATATTCAGGCATACAAATAATGGGGCTTCAATAGCTTGAAAAATAAAAAAGAGAATGCTATAAAACTCGAACTCATATATCGAACCGGAAGCACTGCCTGACAAAGCCCAGTGAAAACAGCGCGCCGCGATGTTTCTGTTACTTTTCAAGCTCCCTGCATCCGTGAAGCCGTCAAGAAGCAAGACTGCAAATTAATCCACATGAAAACACTAATTTGCGAGCTTCCTAATAAGTGCGGTCGTTCAGCACCAGCGTCCAGTTTTCTACTCACGCAGCGCCAGCATGCGGCAGCGGCGAGCAGAGAAGGAGCACGCGCTTGACGGCCTGAACGAGCGTTCGCCCAGGCACTGCAAAAAATACAGGAGGCGCTGGTTCACCACAGAGCTGTACCTAAACACTAATTCTCCGGACTCAAGCCCACCGCAAGCGCATCGAGGGCTTTCGTAGCTCTATTGGAAGGACAAAGAAAGTTGAAGTGACTTCACAACAGATCTGTAGTGGGCGTAAGCGTGCACAGGTTTATCAAGGTTTATCGCCGACTTAGCGCCCCCTCCTTGAGTCGCGACACCCCCTTTCTATTATGTCAATGGGTGGAGGTGTGTTTCCACAACCCCCCATGTAGGTGAGTACGGGAATAGCCGCCCCCTTATCCCCTTTTCGTGCGCACACCTATTGTAGTGAGGGAACTTACCTCAGGAGACTTGAGTCACTTTAGTACTGGTGCTTTTGTGGGTAATTTATCTTGCAGGTGCTTTGGCGGCACGTATGTGGGAGAAAGCCATCTATAGCAGTCAATTATCCGACCGACGTGCGCCGCAGCCTTGCGTGTAACGTGGCCAAGCTACACTGCGAAGTCACAGCCCAAATATGTGCACGAAAACCGAAACGGGTTCACATAAAAAAGGTTATAATAATAAACTTAGCCAGAATAAATTAATCCTTGTGCGTGTACATTCTTCTTTGAACTATAAGAAACGCGTGCATCAAAAACCGCCAGCCACAAATATGGTGGCACCACCCAAACAGACATGAGTTGAAACCAGCTCACCTAGCTAGCAGTTATACTGAAACTAAGAAATGTCATGTTGACTTGAACAAAAATAAGTAAATAAGAGGAATATTGCCTGCAAGCGTGCAGCCTAATAAGTTTTATTAAGAAATTTTGGGCGGGCTACACCATCCGCATGACTATAGCAAACGGGCAAACGTGGTGGGTCCCACTTTAGAGGGCCATTATTTTAATGCCCCACTGTAGTGGTCTACTGACTGAAATCCTCGCTTGCTGATCCGCAAGTCGTGAGATTGAATCCCGGTTTCGGCGGCTACATTTTTGATGGAGTTGAAAAAGCTGTAGGTCCATGTGCTCAGATTCGGGTGCATGGTAAAGATAAAGTTGAATTTTTAGTTCAGTTGAATGAAATTTTAGTTATTAGTGTGTGCTGTATCTAGGTTTTTTTCTTTTGTACTTCAGTTTTTTTCGCGGAACTCAGTTAGGTTGTATCACCAACTCGCCCAGCAGCCCATGCTTTTAAAGATCACCAATTAGTCAAAATTTCAAGATTCCTGCAGAACGGCGTATGTTATAATCTTACAATGGTTTTTGGACGTTGAGCCCCACATACGAATCTATCAATCAATCAATCAATCAATTCCTCTTAACGTTCAAGGTGAAGTAATTTCATCAGCCACTGAATCTTCACCACCCATTCATCTATAAAGCTTCTTTCCTTAAAGCCTATTTTATATGCGCTCTTTTCTAGGGGAGAACCTTGTCTCTAGTTTCGCTGGCCGAGAGAAAAAAAGACGGCAAAGAAAAGCAGGCAAAAGAAATCAATGACCGTTTTTCATCTCATTTGCTAAATGGTGTTACTCTGCCGCTACTTCCGAAGTGCCACTACTCTTCGATTGGCTGCTGCGCGCGCTTTGCCTAACTGCGCGGAAAACGAGTGCCTCGCTAAGTCTCCTGGATAGTCGTCGTACGTGGCGGATCGTTGGTGGGGCATGGACAAAGCAGAGTGGCGGGCGCGTTAAAGACGCTCGCACTCGGCTTCCTTTGCTCGCCTCTCGTCGATATTACCTGCGCGCCGTCTGCGTTCTCGTACAAGATTGGACGCAAGAACGCATGCGCGGAGGGATCGGTACATAGACGGATGGATGGACGAATGCTTCGCCCCACTCGTCATCATTCACTCCGTGCTGAGATTTTTTTTGAGAAGCTAAACTCGCAAACACCGTGGATAGCGTCAAGCAGCCTGTGCAGCAGATAACGTTCGACAGCAATATTTTGTTATCAATAAGGAAAACATTGGAATAAGGCCTATTCTTTAAGGCAAAAGCTTCTCACGATATCCGTGCCCGTAACGAAAGAGGCAGCTGTGGCCCCTCTCCCTCGCACTTTCTGAGAATTCCCATTATCGCTTAAAGTACAAATTGACAAAAACTAGAAAAAAAGAAAAATCAAAATATTGCACAGTCAGGTGAATGGTCACAAACTTTTTCCCTTCATTTTAGTCTTGTAGTTGTGGGCTTATGACTACGTGGACAGCAACAATTTCCCAATGGAATGTATAGAGGAGCATTCCTAGCCCATGGTATCATTCAAAACGATTCTCAAACACTGATCTTTATCCTAAAAAATAAGTACTAAAACAACACATCGAATATTGCATCGGAAGGAAAAAAACACAAAAATTGTAACCTTAGGAAAACGCGCCCAGGCAGCTTTATAAAACTTCCAAAAATGAAGGGTAAAAAATCTCAAAGTTGCAACTTTCTGTCAGGCTTCTGCGGAAGTGCAGCAATGAAATTCAGTCGACTGGAGTTCTTTTTGTGTCCCCAAATTGATTTCCAATAACGCCACTAGTTCAACTTTTACCGAAATGGAGTGCCCATATTCTCCTTTTGCACATTGCAGAATTACATCTATGCTGCACCATATCACTCTTATTTATATAAGAGATCCGAAAACAACATAAGAATGTTTGCGGGGTGCTAGCAGTTTACTGGGAAGAGCGAGGCTGTTCCGACGCTTACCATTCTGCCAAATTGACGTTATATTTAAAAGAAGCCCGACAATCTTACGACAGGGTTGGATAATTAGTTTAACCAAACAAATTATACGGGCTTTTATTTCGCAGTAGTTTGATGTGCCCTAACGAAGCCAACAGACGATCAAGTGGGGAACGTATAAGAGACGTCATATTTAGGTTTTACTTTAGTGTAGTTTTAATTACATCGAGGGAATCGAAGCATATAGATAGATAGATAGATAGATAGATAGATTCTTTATTTTTATTCTTTATTTATTATTCTTTTATTCATCAAGCCCTTAACTTAGGTGAACTAGCGCTGCAATGTCGTATGCATCAGAAAAAACTCTAAGCTTAAAACGCATCGGCATTTTGAAGATTTTTAAAGAATAGTAAAACCGGAAGTAAGTGCTCCAGCGAACACCCCTGCATTAAAACTACATTTTCACTTGGTGTTTGCGCCACAAACAAAAACAATCAAATGTTCCCTCAAAATAAAGCAATTCCTTAACCTGCTATCTCCGTGTTTCCAGCTACACGCACTTCTGCATATATGCAGCATATATAAAATGTTCCTTGATTATCGCGTTTCAAAGACGCTAATAAATAAATTATGTCAAGGATTCGCGCCTCAGCATTTCATCCAGTAGATAATGAAGGCCTGAGTGGAGAATTCTGAGAAGACCTACCCAAGGTTATTTTTTCATTCAATTCGTTCATTACTTTCCCAACTCAGAAAAGGGCACGCGAGGTATTGGGTTCATGCACTGTGTTTGCTCAAAGCTAAGCCTTCGTCCGCGCAACAGGATGCACTATACTCGGCGCCATTGCTTATAGAATTTTCCAAAATGCAATTGGTTTTCTGAAGTCTATTGTTTTCCGATGAACCAGAAGAAAAACCACGTGCAGATGTTACTTTTCATTGCTTAAGTGCGCCTTTCTTTGTAAGACATACGAGTATATGAAATACGTAAACGAAAGCCATAAATGAAATGCGTACATGAAAGCCTTACAAAAAGGGCATACAGGAAAGGCATGCATAAAAGGCATACCATTCTTCATAACGAGGAAAAAGTGCTAAGCGCGAATGATGGTCAGGCTATCAAAAAAGAATGCGGAACTCATTTCCACAAACATGGAATGACGCGGTTGTCGGTATTTGTGGTTGTTTGCCGATGCATTTTCGGAAAAATTCCTGGAAGCGAAGAGAAAAACGAAATTGGTTCTGAGCGTGAGAACCGCGGTTTCTGTCCGTTCAGGCTGCAGAATAATCTCCCATTTACATGTGTTTATATTTGCTTATTTTATGAAGTGCTCGCAATATCAATTTTTTCTCTATACATCTGAAGGCTATTCTATCTGTTTGTTTTCTGATATTACTGATAGTTAGTACAGGCATTTCTACTCCGCAGTGTAACTTATTGAGGCCTTTATTAAGAGTAAATACTACAGAAAAAGGTAAGGCCTAGGCCATGATCCGGCACGCTTACATGGCAGCTGTAGGACTGCTAGCAATGCATCCAAAGAAAAAGTTTTTAAATTAGCGGTGCACAACACCCTGGTAGAACTGCGGGAGCCACACCCTGTGATGCAGCACGCAAGGCTGTGTGCAACCAAAGTGGTCCGAGATATGATGGAAAGAATAAGCGATGAGGCTGAGGTTCCCGCTTGGGACACTAAAATTCGGGTGCGTTGAGAGTTACACATGGTCCTGTACACAAAATTTTGCGCAAAAGTTTCCATTCGTTTCACCACAAGGAACGAAGGCAGGCAAGAACAAGATGAGTATGTTGTTACGTGAAATTTACAGAAGTCAGTCCTTAAGGCACCTTTCACATACAATGTCAATCTCTTAACTTCTACTCGGGGGTATGTTTAAAGGCATGTCCCCCTATTTCTACCATCCGAAACCATCCAACAATATGTAAGATGCGGAGAGTACCAAATGGTAGTCTACACAGTGGTCCCAGAATATAAGGACAAAGATGAATTCGCGATTGTGGAGGTCACACGGTCACCTCTGGATTGGCGAAGACTCACTCCTACAAAACTTCAGAGGAATCGCCAACAGCGCTGGTGATAACCGGTCTTGTCTTACCGGATTCTTAGTGATTCAATACAACCATCGAAGACCTGGCGTAACCTGTTCTGTCTTACCTGATTCTTAGTAATTCAATGCAGCCGTCAGAGATCTGGCGAGGGGCATAATATCGGAACTGCCACATGGTTGGTGAACATGGCCGGAAATAAAACTTAACTCACTACGCAGACGCTTGTGAGAATTCTGGAATGAGGTGGCCCAACTGGAAACTCCAGGTTTCGTCAGCTGGGCAGGTGGGCTTTATCCACCCCGTGAAAGTGGTTGACTAAGGCACTGAACTGCGTCTGGAGAAAACTGTGGACACAATGTTTTTCCAACACATACGTGTTACCATATACTGTTTGAAGGTGTTATTATATTGCGGCACTCCTCTCTCGAGAACTCGGAAGCCATGTCAGCGGAACTTCAGACGAAGTCATCCAGACAAGAGCCCATGAAATGGGCATCACAGGTCACCGTCAACAAATAGCTTGTGGCCGTCTAATAGAAAATTGTTCTCTGTTGCCTTCTGAAGCTAATGTTTTTTTCATCAATTTCGTACGTTTTATTTCACTTATGTGTGGCTCTATTTCTCAGCAAACAAGACAGGTGCGGTTGATAATCTAACATAGGGAATTCTGTCATATTACCCACATTTGGAATTGTTGTTTTTCAGCAACTGAGTATTTATTTATTTATTTATTTATTTATTTATTTATTTATATTTAATTAAACACGTACACATGGTTTGCCCGTGGGGTAAGGCAAAAGGTGGATCCAAACCTTCTGACCAGGCCCTACAACGGTTGGGGGACAAGAGCAACGGATTTGTAAACAAGAATTCATCTTTGAAATCAGAGTCAATAAGCACCTAATCATAACATGGTAAGCATATAATCACCAAATCTAGTATTGACGTAACGACAGTAATAAACATAAAATAATGATGTAATCAGAGTAGGAACATAAGCACTAATGCAATAAAAGCGAAAACATCAATAAGGTAGAAATTATTTATACTAATAACAATGGCTTTAATACCATTACTATGCAATCGCTGATTATCATTATTGTTTGTGTAGTGAAAGTGAAATTAAAAATTGTACAACACATCTGCATTCAATGCAAGACACAAGTTCATTATTAAATTTTTAAATTCTTGAATCGTTTTACAATTTCTGGTTACTTCCACAACAGTAGGATACATATTGCATAAAGACACAGTTTCATACTCAATGGTTTGGATGCCATAGTTTGTTCTGCGTTTCTTAGTGACCATTGATGTGCGGCGTAAACTATTCACGTGTCTCGACTAAGTTACCAGTTTGAAAAAGCCTCAATTGTTGTAGCGAATTTTTTGAATGGTGGAATGCAGATATTTGCTCTGTAAGAGTTTCTAATATTAGGAATACTGTAACGCGCCATTTTTTGGAAGATCCAATGTATTTATTTGAAAAGTTTAGCAAACGAACAGCTCGACGTTCGTTAGCTCGTTCGTTCGTTCATTCGTTCGAGGGAATGCTCTGAACCAAGCACAGCTGTTTCAATGTCTTAACCTGAAACGCAGATGAAATTCGGAACACGTGGATTAGCATGCATCCCGATTCATTATGCCCGCGTTGAGGAACACTTTAGTACTAATTGACACAGTGCAGATAAGGCATACGACAATGTTAAAGAAGGATACACTCGATGAAACAATATTTATGTAAAGTTTGAGCAATAAATGCGTTCAACAATTTTTAAGTACTCGGAGACAGCAGCACGTAATAACGAATGTCTGTTCCTTTTATTGCTTGCACACATCGACGGCATTTTCTTAGTGGTTGTCGACTTTATTAGGCGAACTTTGTTGCTGGTAGGAAAAATGACGTATGGATTGCTAGCGAACACCCGTTAGGCCACTTCTGCTTTTTCAGAACTTCGAGCCGCTTTAGCTACATTGCTACAGCATGAGGTTAATAACTATTACTTACGTGGCATGTTTATGCGAACTACACGCATGTTGGAAAATAAAACATCAGACCATTTATATTTACTGAAAAAGTTCACAAGCACTTTATGACCCACTGTCACATATAAAATTATCTATTATTCAGCGACATGGCTGCTGAAAAAAGTACAACGCATTATCAACTCTGCTGTCCCAGCTTACATTTCTGTAGAGGCACAATGATGTAAATTGGTGGCTGTAAATTGGTGGCTGTAAATGATGTAAATTGGTGGTGGATGTGAGCCCATTCTGCGGGCTTCTCTTCACTGCTTCATTGTGATATGCGCTTGATTACTCATCACGTCGTCGTTCTGTAAAATCCTTGTATGCCAAATATTACCAGCAGGTATCGCATGTAAAGGTACACAACAGACAAACAAATAGCGAAGCTGATATAAAGTATTTCTGAAATCTTTTTCCAAGTAATTTATTATTTTATTTATACCCATAATACGCAAATTTGCAGTCAAAATTCTGTTTTTTTTTACGTCAAGCAAAACTCCAGCACGACAGCTACCGAATGACATCATTATCTTAAATAAAATTATTCTCTCTTCTCTTGTATATTAGCTCAATACTTTTTTCTGAAAATTGCCATATCAAATTTCGGGTACTTTTACAAGATATTGATGCCAAATTTTATGCGTAAATATTTAGGCAAGCTGTGTAGCAGCCGGTTTTACACCATCAATATCTGTCACGTCTTTGCAGGCTTTGGCTGAGTACTGTCATGTCGGATAGCTTTTTTGTTTTTACTGACAGAATTTATAAATAACAAGTTCGTTTTTCTTGCAGAGATAAGCATGGCATGAGTTATGAATTCTAAAAAAATGCAATTCACAAAATCAGGTTTCTTCCTTTAGTGTCGTCCGAAGCAACGAGCGAGAATAGAGGCAGAAAAAACTTCATTGGTAATATTCAATATTTTACAAAAACATATTACGTAGTCAAAACAACGACCGATCTAATAGTGTTAGCCACTGTACATAATTTTTGGAACAGTTGGTAGGAGATGCCACCGGCTAACCTACACAATTGCTATTTAGTCCCTATTTCGCACTACTTTATTTTTCAGATGGTAATGATTATGCATTCAGATAAACTGAAGCTAAAAAAAGAACAGACGTCAGAAAAACTTGACGAAACGAGTGCATACGATAACTTGGACAATAGAATAAGATCAATAAATATGGCAAATTCCCGCTACAGCACTTTGGGATACTGTATGTAAGAGCAACACGGAAATGTGCTATAGCTGCCCTTTATTGATGCAAACAACAAAGTGTAGTACTAAGTAATATAGTACATTCTACCATAGTTACCCTGAGGAATAAACGGCCAAGCAGACATTAACAAAGCCAACATATATAGAAATGCACAAAATATTGCGTTAAGTGCACCAAAAATCTGTAAACAAATACGCAGTGCCCAATACCTCATTCAACTAGCGGGATATGCACGCTTCATGCTAAACTAGTTCTTATTTTTTCACAGAGAAACAGCCACATTAGCTTCGGTTCAGAAAACAGGTACTAGAATCTAAAAAAATGTGATTTTAAGTTAATTTCAACTATTTCGCTGCCATGCCTACACATACTACCATAGTTTCCCTGGGGAATAAACCACAAAGCATTACAAAGCCGACATATATATAAATGCACAAAATATTACGTTGATTGTGCCAAACGTCTACTAGTAAATACGAAGTGGCAATTAGCTCAATGAACCAGCGCTACATGTACCCTTCATGCTAAGCTTGTTTTTATTCTTTCACGGAGAAACAGGCACATTAGCTTCGGCTCAGAATACAGGTTCCAGAATGTAAAAAAAAATTCGTGATCTCCAGTTGATATCATCTATTTCGCTACCATGCCCATTCTAAATAATTGTCATGGGGGTAAAATATGTGAAAGCGTTTCGTGCAGCCGCTTCACAATGCGAGAGGATCGGAAGCATTTACTAACTCTGGAAATCTTTCACTCAGAACTCAGGGCATGTTCCTTCTTTCATTTGTATTACAGGAGAGGGTCATCAACAAAGTTTCCCCTTCTTGAATACAAACTGATGCATCGCATAAAAAGAAGAGATAGGAAAAACAACATGAAAACCCTCATTGCATACTAAAGGGCTTTCTTTCGTGTCCTTACGTGCCTTACTCACTACACAAATAGATCAACACATAGTTGTAGGGTCTCTAATAAAATATGTGGCAAGATCAATATTAAGTACACGGCAGCCTCATGCATACGGGCCGGATAATTGTGCTTTGGCAATGCGTTGTAGAAAGAATATTGGCCACAGCAGCGCTACATTTATATCTAGACTGCTGCATTTCCGAAGTCATCAGCCTTTTTTCTGGAGAATTCAATAAGTATTTATGGCAATAAATATGTCCCTGCCACAAGAACTTGTCGGAAATACTCTTGCGCTAGTTCAGAGAACGCTGAGGAACTGGACGAAAGGCATACTAACAAGATTACACAGCAGAATTTTGGTAGTTCATCTGCACAGGATGTTTGACTGATTCCTCGGTTCGGCACGAAATGGCTTAATGTTTTCATCCTGGGTAACAACACAACCAAAAAAAATAAAACTGTTTATGGGAAGTTGTCTGAGGTAAGAGCAGTGATAGAAGCTCTGCTTATGTTTTTTAGACGATGTCATCGTCTTTTGACATCATATCACACATATCTCGGCCGTTCTGTATGTTTTCGGAGAGCCGCTTTCCAGCTAAATTCTGCAAATCGATATTTCAGACGTCACCAAATCAGTACACTCGGCCACCTTGTCAGTGCCGCTGTCACAAGCTGCGTTTTTGAAGGGTAGAGGTAGCTGTGTTTCTGATAGGTCCTAACATTTTTAGTTGCATCTTACCATGTCTTCTCACGTTCTCTTTTGAAATTATTCAGGAACATGATAAAGTTTTCTGCGGTAAGAGCAGAGAGAGAAGCTAAACATACATTATCGTGGGGAGTGAAATATAGAGTATTTTGTACTGTACATTGGCCACAAAGGAACGATACCAATACCACAAACGATACCATTGGCCACGATACCATTGGAACGATACCATTGGCCACAAAGGAACGGTACGATACTGGCAGGTTGTGTACGGTGAGGAGGGACGCTGAGATGATGTTATGCATTTACGATTATCTCTGATTACACTAATCATGGTAGGCGAGAAGAAAACGCCTGCTACGTTGGTACAATCGGACGATAATAGTTACACTGACACTCAGAATTTAGGAAATAAAATACATACTCAACTATAATTGTCAGTGAGATAAGAAATATTGGTCTAAGTTTTAAGGCTTCTGCCCTTTGTAAGACACAATTATAATTATATATAACAAAACTATGCCAACAAATGTATAGGAGATATTCTTGGAAGTATTTGTAATGTGTATGTGAACAAAGAAAAGTCGACAAAAAAGTGACTTTCAGAGAGCAGGGACTAAACCTTCGACTGTCAAATCTGGCCTATCATAATGGCTATAGCCCTATCAACTTTGTGTGGCATATATAGGGGTCTTAGACGTGGAAGCGTCCGTTAGCGCCACCAGTAGCCAGAACGGCGAGTGTGGCACAATCTTTATCTGGATGGCTTTAGCGCAATTCAGAAGAAAACACATGGAAACAACAGAACACAGAGGAGCGCTCGTCTGTGTTATGTGTGTCTACATTTGTCTTCGCCTAAATTGCACTGAAGCCATCCAATTATGTACCAACTCGCCCAAGTCAAAGTGCTTTGGAATCTTCATCTGTCTGTTTGGCTGCACGTAGCACGTGAACTTAATATGAGCAGACGACTGACCAATCATCCCTCGTACTTTACCGGAAGGCACCAAGTCTACCTGAACGAGGCTCTCGTTATGAATGAAGGAAAGAAGTGTACATTAGGGCACCCGTTTTCTTTGTAACGCGATACACGTTCATGCCTGTATTCGATGTGCTGTCAGTATATCCTACATTGTCCTGTGTTCACTATCACTAAACTGTCCTTATTAACTGGGTTCAGTAAACGTTTAACAATCTGTCTGTTGCGTCATCAGAGATATAAAACTCTTATTTGAAGACAGGACATCGTGTACTCAGTGGAGCATTATGTGACATGGGTAGAGGAATACCCACTTCTACCTTTTGATTTGCGATGTGTTTACGGAAAATATAAAACCATAAGCATTACAATTTTTTCGATCACTACTGTAAAATTTACTTAATTTTTAGAAGGAAATTTTGTTCCACGTTCTAGTACTGTTTGTGTGAGTTATTTCGAAAAACAGAAAAAGATAATTAGAGAACATGAATTTAAAGTTGCCCATGGAAGCCTCTGTCATAAAGCCCGTCCGTTGCAGTGCATTGAGACGTAAAAAAACAAGCACGAACTAGCAGCACGAGACAGAAACTTCAACCTGCACCCCTATCGAGGGCGCTTGTGAGGTGGCAAGGTGGGAGTCGGTTTATTCTATTCATGTGCCCGCCTTTCATGAAACTCTTACTAATTTTCAACAACCACGTTGTAATTTCATGTTCTTCCTGCGCTCTATAATTGAGAAAGTATCAGATACTCTATCTACAAAAGTATTTGCTGTCCTATATTTACGTCCATGTTCCTTGGCAAATCACGTCTGTGGAAGCACTCCACGTCCACAGGGGAACTTAACTCGGGCTCAAACAGGAACTGGACCTTTCTGAAGTACTATTTCAACCTAATAAAAAAATATAGCTTAGGCCAAAATAAAGATGTAGAATAGATTTTGACAATTTTCATCCCGCTCAACTCATAACAATGACTCAACAACGTGCCATACATACAGAAAACCACAATACAAAGAACTAGTAAAGTGAGATACTAACATAAAACTTATGCACGCATGTCAGATTACGAAAAAGTAGGCTATATTTACGTGCACGTCAAAGAACCCCGGATACTTAAAATTTTCTGAGCCTTCCACTGTGGCGTCTACGATAATTATATGGTGATTTCAGGGCGTTAAACCCCAACAATAACTAAAAAGTAGGCTATTTTTAACAACACTTTCACGACGCACTAAGAAGTAATACACTACCACTGTAACTTTTGCCCTGTTTTTTATTTATTTTCTAATAGCCCTGTCACAAAGGGCAACTGTCAGTGTTGTAATTCAAGGAAGGTGATTGGGTTTATCTGTTAAAACATAAATGGTCGAGGTCAACGTGATGTAGCACAACGCACTCCACAAAATCAAGTTATTTATTGCTTGGTGGTCTGGTTTTCGACTTGTGCGAGAAGAGTGGTTTGTGCGCACCTGAACGGAAGTCAAAGCACTGGTATCTTGTTTAGTTTTTTTCTGGAGAAGATTGTTGTGTCTATTCTTTCCATTTTTATGTATATCTTTACAGCTACTGCGCTTCATATGATTTCATTATTTCTTATCCTCTCTTGAAAAGCAGTTATAACATCGCGGATAAAAGTGGACGCAAGGCGCTGTCAGAGAACTTTTTCTCTTTTGGAAAGTTAAATTTCACAAATACCTCCAAAGAATAGGTGGATGTGACTGTCGTTTTTTTTTTCACGTATGGGTGGCTAACTTTTACTACTGCCTACCGTTTATTCAAAATTCTGGAGCGTTCGTGCTACGCTATTCACAAGAAACCGGTAGTCGCTCGTCATCATTGCGAAAATGGAGAACACGGTACGACACACGCAATTCAATGGGATTGCAGCGGCTCGACAGGAGGAGAGTCTTTGTTTTCTTCTTTTCACCATTTGTTGTGTACGATGAACCTGTACGCTTTTTTTTTTTGACTTCCTGCTAAAGCCATAGAAAGCGTGAAAAGACTAGAAAAAAGGCAGTGCCGTGAAACTGTTGCCAACGCGCGTGCACTTCGCTTTATAGCTCTTAAGTCATTATTTTAGAAATGCCGATTTCCGACAAACTAGAGCGCTCTGGGTCCACCTTGTCAGCCCTTCAGACTCTATACAGATAAAACATTCCTTAAATTATGAAACAAATGCGTGTTTTTGATAGAATAGAAGGTCTGCATGCTGCAGTTTACACACAAAAAAGTCTGTCACCTCAAACTCAGTAATAAACTGACTTGGCGATTCAACTAATATTGTAGATGTGATTCAGTGTTAGTCAATGTCAACAAAGTTTCGCAAGAGAAATGAGCGAGTAGGTGTGAATGATTTCTAAACTGCATATAAACTAAGAATAATGAGAAGTCGGTTTATCTCATTTATGAATGACTTCCTGGAATACCGAACAAGTTCCGCGTAACCTCACAGTGACCGGCTGGTCCATCCGCACGCTGTCACATAGGTAGTGCTGGGCACTCCCTTTAGAAGGCTGTTTTTGCTCCAAATTGAATCCAAAGCAAGTGCTTGCGTACTGCGCACATTACGCATTTCTATCTATCTATCTATCTATCTATCTATCTATCTATCTATCTATCTATTTATCTGTCTGTCTGTCTGTCTGTCTGTCTGTCTGTCTATCTATTTACATATCTATATCGTCACCAGCGTGTGGGTGCTCTTGTAATCTTTACCTGAACTTAGTTTAGACCTGAATCAGTATGAAAGGGTAAGATGGATGGATGGAATAACATTTATTAATGTCCTGCAAGAAGCACGCGAACGCGCTCAGGGCTCCCACGTTTGGACTGAGAAACCTGGCCTAACAGCCGTGTTTTGGGCTTGCTGGACGCCCCTTTTCTAGTCGGCTGTGCTGGAGCTGCGCAAGGCAGCCGCCCACCTCCCCGAAGTAGCATCGGGGTTAGCATTGTTATACATTGTAGTGCACTCCAAGAGCATGTGTCTAAGCGTAGGCGGGGTGAGTTTGCATTGATCGCATAAATCATTATCCTAGAGTTCCGGCTATATGACGTGGAGGACGTGTAGATATGGGTATGACTCTGTTTGCAATAGCTTTAAAGTGAGGGCTCGAGACCGACTTAGCATACGGCGAGGCAGCTGAAGACCGACGGGAGAGGTAGAAGTGCGTGAATAATGTGAGAATTCAGCCGCACATGAAGCAAAACCCTTTCCTTCAGGCAAGTGTGCACATAGCCTGATACCATGGGCCAGTATATGCGGAAACCCAGCACTGGAAAATCACAGTCTATATTTCTGTAGCCCTGTCGAAAAGAGATGTTGGTGATTTAAATGAGAGAGTGTTAGCATAAATACACCAGTGGCGTTTACACATCGAGAATGTGAAATCCTAACAGTAATGGAACTCAAGTATTCTGTGTGGCAGTCACGTATTCTGCGTGACAGTCCGCACAACGTCACTGTGTTTACAGTGTTCGTTGTATAGTTTTAAAACAAAGTTTCTCAGCATTACATATGCTCTTCTACCGCACAGGCGTCATCACAACAAAAGCCCCTTAACCGAAAGAGCAGGTATTTCCTACGCTTTGCTAAAACGACAGGGTGATGCACCTACCAGCTTCTCTGCGTTCTCAAAAACTCTACCAGACAAAAGACTGTCGCTTTTCGTCGATCTTGCAGCGAAAAATGCACAAACGGGGGCAAGTTTTTTTAGCGCTCTTGCACTTGAAGTACCATTGTCCTATCTTGTCGTTTCTCAGTAGATATAAGCTGTCATCCACTTGTGGTGCATACCTCCGTATACCGCGAACCTTGGCAGCCTCGCGTACACAGTGAAACAGTTCGACAAAGTACTTGACACATTCATAAACCATTCTCGTCTGCTAAATAATTTTAGCCGACTTGAAGTTAACGAGACAATAAAGAGAGATTCCACATGCAAAGACTTTCCTAAAATTAACGATAGTGGACTCTCGCTCTTCGATCGACGTGAATGGATAGTACACGGATTTGCCTAGTCTTCGTACTTGTGGGCGGCGAATCACACATGTGGCTTCGTTTGTTGCTGTATTTTGGTTTTTTTTTCAAGTAAAAAAAAACCTTCTTGAATTTTGTGACCTGATTTGAAATGCTAAGCTTGAAAAAGTAGAATGGTGAAGCGCAGCCACTGAAAATCTGTTCACTTTTGTTTCGTGAGAAAACAGCTTCGAGCCACACTGTCTCCCATTCCTCCTTTTTCTTCATCCAGACATCAAGACACTGGAATGACCTTCCCAGCAAGGCAGTGCTTCATTCCGACCAAGCCATCTTCAAACGCATCATAGAAGAGGTGTTTTTGTAGATATACCCACCCCTCATGTAAAACCCCTTCCTTTAGGGGCCTTTGAGTTATCATAAATAAATAAATAAATAAATAAATATATACATAAATAAATATATAAATATATAAATAACAAAACACACAAAGCCAGAAGTAAAAAGATTAGACAAATCCGGGTACTACTCATCATTCCCATGCTCGCTGAAGAACTTTGCGTTGCAGTTCCCGTAGACAGTAGCGCCAGAGTTCTCTCAAGTGTATATTTAGAAAACTATATACCCACATGTAGGCAGCTAGATAACTAGATAGATCGAGAGATAAATAGATAGATAGAGAGATAGATAGATAGATAGATAGATAGATAGATAGATAGATAGATAGATAGATAGATAGATAGATAGATAGATAGATAGATACAAGAGTGGAAACTTGGGCTAGTTGGTGCGTAGTCATATTTGCAAGATGTTTCAGCGCGCGAATAAAGGAAAAAGGACAGGGTAGACAGAAAGAGCGCTCTTTCTGTCTACCCTGTTCTTTTTCCTTTATTCGCGCGCTGAAACATCTTGCAAATAAGATAGATACAAATGATCAAAGTGCCGGAGATTCCCTAACATGTGATTTGCATATAAAATGCACTCCCTAAATGCTCTGCATTGAAACAAGTCCAACAAAGCGTGAGCTCTGCAAGTTTTTCAACGTTGAGGTTATGGTGTTGTGAAAAAGTTTATCGCTATGTACATCCTCGAATACAAATGTGACTGCTCTATTCACCCTACAGTTAAAAAGTACCTCGAAGGTTTGCATCGCTCTCAATACGGAATACGAGTTTAGCACAACTTATAGCGGTGCAATTTTATGCGCGCTTTAAATACGGACGGATGTGCTCAATTTCAACAAATCACTCGTGATTGGCGTATTTGGGCCGTGTTAAATGCCACGAGGTTTTATGCCCCGTGGGCCAAATTCGAACGGAGGCGTTCTGTTCCATCGAGTCGCACGCGATTTTTTATTTTAGCCATGACGAAGGCCGTGACGTTCTATGCCAGGTGAGCTAAGGTGTCGCGTGTCTGTTTTTGTCCGCTCTTCGGACGGAGGCGAAGGAACGGTCGAAGAGGCTATCGGAAACGAAACGCGTGTATTTTAATGGTTGCGAGGTGGCATAAATTAGATTGAAATATAGGCTCTTCCCGCCTTTTCAGTATCGGGGTACATTGAGAACATGGCGTCGCAGCGGGCCTCATGCACTTACGCTGTGGCTCGGTCCCCCTCTCCAATGTCGTAGTCACCCAGTCTGTCTATCTGTGTCCGTTGTTATAGACAGACAGACAGACAGACAGACAGGCAGACACACCGACAAACAGACAGACAGACAAACAGACAAACAGACAGACAGACAGAGGATTCACGGTTTACTGAATAAGCCAATTCATGCTTCATGCAACTCATCACCATGATATCTAGACGAGATGCGGAACGGGAGGTTGCATTTGTTCGGCTCCTATGGACGCGCAACTAAATCTGTGTGTTTAGAGTTTTTTCGTCAAGTGTTCATAAACTGTTGCTCGCATCGGTTCCCAGAAGACATCAGAATCCTACCGATACCATCCATATTTTACCACAGTGAGTGATTTTCGTCAAGTTATGAACAATTTCTTTTCCTGTGGAGCTGTACGCTCTTTAACCCTAACAAGTGGCTTGGGAGACCACGCTTTTGCTGGGCTAATTCTCGCCTGCGGCTGGCCCTTCAGATTCCCGGTACGCTTAAATATTTGACCACGATGGAGTATGAAGTGCACGGAGAGGATATTTAAGAAGAAGAGTTTACTCAAGATAAAGGTTGGCAGTCCGCTGGGGTCAGAAGAGCTGGTGCTATAACAGGCACTGCTGATTCTAACGCGCCATCGTCACAGGCGGGCGCACGCTGCAGCAAATCGAGTGGCGCTGCGCTGGAGTTCCAAGTACTATGGGCGAGAAAGTTGCTCTCACTTCCTCAATATGACATCAAGATTGTGATCCGGCCCAGAGGTGGACTCAATATCTCAACAATTGGCGCACCTATGGTGGCAGACGCAATACTAGTTGCCGCTGGCATAAGCCAGAAAGATTTGTGCCAGGATACTCTATGCCCGAATATGTAGCAGAATATTATGGCTGCCAATATTTCCAAGCGCGAAAAGGCATGCCAATGCGTTCGGATGAAACAAGTACTGATTTCGGGCAAGGTGTCCGAGATAAGTGCCTATTAGACTGCGCCACACTCCACGTGCGAAGGGGTCATTCCCAACGTCGTCCTTCAAGACGGCCCTGACGTCATCGATGCCAAGATTGTCAACACAAATAATCCTCTCGCCTTAGCAGTTAAGAGATTAGCCCAAACCGGCCCAGTCATCGTCGCTTTCGACGGGTATTATGTACCGAACTTTGTAAGGTATAGTCCGGTGCTGATGCAGCGCTCACTCTACCGCAAACAAATAGACATGTGTTATGCGTGAGGCAGTCTTGGTCATCACGCAGACGTGTGCCCCACTCCCGGTGACACGATTTGCCGAGGCGCGGCGCCGCAAGCCTCGACAAGAACATGTGTGTACTTCCAAGTGCAAACTCTGTGGCGGCCAGCATCTTACGGCTCGCAAAGACTGTGCTGAAAGTCTCAAGATCCCGTACAATGAGCGTCGTCGCCGCAGTGAGCGTGCCAGAATGCCTCGTACTGTGTCACCCTACCCGCAACGTCACCTGGACACTGCGGACAAGTTCCCGTTTTCGTCACCCACCACGGATTATCAGCGCAGAGGACGCCCCCTTTACAGGTGCCGTGGTGCCAACAGGGGATGTTCCGGCTCGAGCTCCAGGTCGACAGAAACGGGCCCGGGAAAGTTCTAATTCCGAACCTCGCTCCACCTTAAGGTCGGGGCACGTTTTGTCGGGACCGACCAGGTCCGCTCCCGCACGCCCACCGCTTCTAACAGGAAGAAGCCGATGTTCTCCTGGACCGACATGGCCCGAGAAAGAGGTGCTCCTAAAGGCGACGAATCGAATCGCGGTTCACCCCATCCGAGGGAGGTCGACGAGATGTGACAAGGTAAGGAGCAGCTCAAGCAAGAAATGAGCAGGCTAGCTGTGTATATTGCGGAAATTAGAAAGCTCGCGTCTTCGCCCCCTTCGGCACAGCCCGCCTCAGCCCCTGTCGCCATGAATAAGTCTGAGGCACTTCAAAGATATAGCGGAACCAAGCGCCGAGCGGTTGAGAACACACAAGCAGAAGAGACGGTAAACCTACTGTCGGAACGCAAGGTTTCCTTCGTAAACATACAGACTATCTTAGTGAAAAGTCAAGAAGCCGTGGCGTACCTCAAGATGGGATTAGAAGCACTGAGTGAACGCATAAGCAAAATAAAGAGGTCGATGCCAGGAGAGACCCCGTTCGACTACTTTGCAGGTACCAGCACAACGCAATGTACTGGCTCCACTGACTGAGGGCGTGATTCTCCAGTCCGCTATAGCTGCTCAACCATTTTCTCGGCCTTAACATGGATAGTGTAGACGAAAACTTCAGAATCGGGCAATGGAACGGTGGCAGGTTTACCAACTAACACCCATTCCACAGCAATATTAAAGAATTCTCGATGTTAAGCCTCCAATCATGGCTGTTCAGGAAGTTGCGTCTGGCACCCTCGTCAAACTCTAGGGTTACCTAGTAGCATTATCACACTCAGGAGGTAAGATAGTTGCCACACATATCGGAAAAAGGTACAATTACCTATCGCGTTACCTCGGGGCAGTTACGGATTCTATTGAGTACATAACGACTGAAATTATATTGAACTTACCCAAAAAAGCCTTCGAAAAAAACAGCCTTTTTTATTTCCAACGTTTACTGCAGTGCCTGTTATCGCAGGGCGAGAGCAAGCTCTCTCCTCAAAAGAGCTGTGAACGTGGCCAGTGGTTAACCTTGTCATCGTCTGGGATTTCAAGGTGCCACACAGTGTGTGGCGATGCATGTATGATACCGCCAAGGGACGCGAGCTATGGCAGACTGCGACAGAAGCCGACTTGACGCTTATCACTGACAAGAATTTCCCCATTTGGAGAGGTACTCCGCATGCCGGGATACTACCCCGGACCTCACTTTTTTGAAGAATATAGGTGAGTTCAAGTGAGTCAACATTCCTGTTGACCTCGGAAGTGAACCCTGCGTTATCGAGGTATCCTTTGTAATTGCCTGCATTAGGACGGAAAGATTTAAGGTGGTCGACTGGGACGTTTTTCGCAAAGTCAGAGCTGAGAGAGCACTGACAGCCAGGACAGATTTTGAAGGATGGTGCACAAGAAACATAGATGATGCCACGGCAGCGACCAAAAAGGTCATCACTGACCCCGACGTTAAAAACATGGACAGCAGGTTGGCCCACTTCTAGAAGTCAAGCAAGACCTACTCGCGAGGTGGAAGGAGTAGAAGCATAACAGGAGGCTTCACAAGAAGGTTTCCGAAGTTAACAGGGCTATCGAGGAACACTGCAAAAGCCTGTGTAAACAACAATGGTATGAGCTCTGTGAGAGCATCGAGGGTCAGCTCAGATCTGGGAAGAGCTGGGGTCTTTTCAAACACCTTCTCAATAAGGGCAGCACCAGGTCCAGCCAGAGGCGATCCCTCGCGCTAGCCATCCATCTTGCTACTGACTATCCCGGAGGAATTGGTTGTCAAAGAGCTGATAGGCAAGTATCTGCAAGTCATGGATAGCTCTGCACACACCCAGTTTGCGGACTACGCGAGGTGTGACGTACCAGAGTTGGACGAGGACTTTACTGTGGCCGATACCCGACAGGCTCTCTTTTTCCTAAATGCCAAATCCACCCCTGGCACTGATGGCATAACTAATAAGATGCTCAAGAACTTTGATGATGACTCCCTTGAATTCCTCACGGAAAATAATAATGAGATGTGGCGCTGTGGGGAGGTCCCGGCACAGTGGAAGACGGCCTACATGGTACTATTACCGAAACCGGGTAAAGCTCCAAGAATAAATATTATAAGACCAATTTCCTTACCCTTCTCTGTTGGTAAAGTCACACAGCATGCCCTTCTGAACCAACTCAAGGTGCACATTGAGATTAATGACATGTACGCCAACAATATGATTGGTTTCAGTGCTGGGTTTTGACACAGGCCGCCACAAAGCTGATAAAGCATCAGATCATCAACCGGAGCACAGGAGATACCAGAGCCATCCTTGTATTACACCTGGAGAAGACTTTCGACATTTCTCACGAATTCGTTCTCCAGTCTATTGCAATCCTAGGGCTACGGAAGAGGTTCTAGACTTCGTGAGATCCTTTCTTTGCCAGAGAACTACCAAGCTCAAGATCAAAGGGTACTTCTCACGAGAGATTGACCTTAGTTCACTTGGCACGCCTGAGGGCTCAGTTATATCACCAAAACTTATTATTATCATGATGATTAGGCTCTCCAAGGAGCTCACGAAGGTTCAAGAATCAGTCATACCATCTACGCAGATGATATAACCATCTGGTGCACTGATGGGAGCGATGGTAAAGTTGAGGAAGCTATGCAGCGCGCAATCGACGTGACCGAACGTTTGCTTCGCCCCACCGGTTTCAGGTGCTCCTCAATAAAATCTGAACTTCTGATCTAGAAGAAACGACCCCGAGGCGGCGGCCACCGTGACTGGAAACCTGCGTCTCAAAGTCAAATATGGCTTTTAACTGGGGACGAATCAGCAGTTCCCAGGGTGGATTTGCTCGGAATATTGGGAATGTATATCGAGCCTAATGGCGCTAAAGGAGCTGCACTGAGACAGTTCACTACCAAGACGAAAAGGGCTTTCGGCCTCTTCTGGAGGATCACCAACAGACACCAGGGAATCAAGGATGACAATCTCATTTGCATCATATATGAGTTTGTGCTCTGCCAACTTTTGTGCTCAGCGGCCAAGCATAATTGGCATGTTGCACAGGGGAGTAAGCTCCATTCCCTCACAAGAAAAGTCTGCAAGCTCGCGCTCGGTTTTCCTGTAAGCACCCGCAGTGAAAACCTTGTCAAGCTCGGTGTTCACAATACACTCGAAGAGATAATCGAGGCGCAAGAGCACTCACAGCTGCTCAGGCTTTCCGGAACCAAATCTGGCCGCAAGATACTCGACGATTTGGGCCTCAACTCTATTGAACAGTGCCACGAATCCATGCAAATTCCCAGAAACATAAGGTCTTAACTGCGCATCGCACCAATTCTCCACAATATGCACCCTACGTGCAACGTCAGTTGACGTAGGGCTAAGGGTAAAACTCTGCACGAGCACGTCCGTAGAAACCCCACTGATGCAAGCTTTGTGGATGCTGCGCTGTATGTCTTACAAGACGCATTCGCTCTTTCCTTCGTCGACTCGAATTCGAGACTCACTTGCTCCGCCACGGTGCGCGCATCGAAGCCCATGATAGCCGAACAGGTTGCAATTGCGCTGGCTATGCTACATGATCGCAGGGAGTCAATATACAGAGACTCCAAGGCCACTATCAAAGCCTACGAAACCAGGATGGTAACCCCTCAGGCCTTTCGAATTCCCAAAACCTCAAAAGTATCACGCCCCATTCTCTCACTTGGTTGACCGCCAACCTGGGGTCGATTAAGGGCTGTACCTCTAACTCTAACGAGGGGGCACACGAGTCCGCGCGAGGACTCATTGACTGCGCCACCTCCACAGTCCCTCTGTCTCGCTGGGAACCCTTATTTACGTTCAACAAAGTAACAAAGCTCTTCTATCTGTCAAGAAGGTTATTCTGCCTCCCACATTCTGCCTGGTGCACGTGGCAGGTAGTTACCCTAAGACTATTGCTAGCCAGTGCGTATCATACCTTTGCAGTTCTACATGCCATGTACCCTGAACGGTATCCAAGTGGGGATCGCCCCACCTGTGGACTGTTAGCAACATTCAATCATGTGTTGTGGGATTGTGAAGCCATCGGCTCCACCCTCAGCGAGGACAGGTGGGCTGCGCTCTTACGCATCCCCGAACTTAACGATCAAACCCTGGCCGTCCAGAGTACCCGTGAACAGGCCGCCGAGATCGGCTTGACAATCCCTACGTGGGATTAGCCGGGTGGCGCGGGAGCGCCCCTGCGTCTTCTCAGGACACAACAAAAGTTTTAATCAGTCAACCAATCACTCATTACCATTCACTCCGTCGTGTTACCAACGTGATGGCGTCCCTTGCCGAGACACTGAGTGCGTCCGTCACGGACACTGCGTGCGTTTTTCGTGGACACTGAGATGCGTCCGTCGAAGACACGGGGTGCGTCCCGCAGAGACGCCGAACGAGTTTTTTTTCACATGGGCTGCGTTTACGGAGACGCTGGACGCGCCACGTTTAAAATGCGCTAAGTCGTTCTCTAGACGACTTAAAAATTGTGGAGCATGCTCCGTTTCAGACAGTTGCTGTCTGCATCCCCTCGTCCTGGCAACCGTTGCTGACCCCCCCCCTTTCTGACGTAACACGGAACGGCCGGGTTTGAAACACGTATAAAATGGCACCACAGTATTGTGATCTTTTTAATTTTTGGTGAATTGGCTTTTGAAATGTAACGTTAATGTTTCATCGCTGGCGTTTTCTAATTGGTTTCTGAAGGAATGTTTGTATATTATTGTATTGTATATTGTACGCCTGTCACGGAATTGATTATTTACTATTTGAATACCATATTAGAACTGTGTTTCATTTCTATTCTTTTCAACTCGGTATTATAGGTGTTGGCTGCCCACTATTTTGGTTCCAAATCATGTTATTCTCGTTTTCCTAATAGCGCGGATAGTTGAACACTGCAAGGGCTTTGAGGGAGTAGAGAGATGGAAATAAGGAAAGTAAAGCGAAAGAGTGAAGTGCATCATAGCCATGCATACCGCACCTTACACTATTTGTTGGGGGATGGGGAATGAAATATCGGGTGGTTTGGAGTACGACTGCTTCAAGAGCAGGAAAAGAAACAGGGTCAAGCCACTAGTATTACTAACTCCATCTTCTTGGCGCCTATAGTTCGTAGCTCTTGTAAGTAGTTTTCTACTTGCTTCGACTTTCGAAAGCACAAACGTCTCCTATCTTGAAAGAACATGAAAAAGATCCGAAAATCACATGAGGTACAACTTTTTATAAGCAGCTTTATTGTGATTAAACTAACACGTTATTTCTACAACTCCTCAATAAAAAATGTTTTTTAAGGTCTTCTTGCCTTTCAGCATGAACGTTCCACGCATTAATGACGATGTCCGACTCATTATACCCTATCAGTTTAGCGCTACGCCATAGTGTGCACACAGGCCTACAACATTTGGCCTACGCCAAATGTTGTAGGTTTGTGTGCTCAAATTTCGGTGCACGTTAAAGAAGCCCAGGTGGTCGAACTTTCCGGAGCCCTCCACTACGGCGTCTCTCATAATCATATGGTGGTTTTGGGACGTTAAACCCCACATATTAATCAAAGGTCACTGCCAATGCTGCCTAGTGTCCTTTAGTGAACAGGCCCCGGCTTTTCACAAACAGCGAAGTAACAACTGAGACGCTTATTCGCGCTCAGCTGGTCTTGTTAGTACGTTTCGTCTGTCATTTATGTGTGAAAAGCGCAGGGCACGCTTCGATCTGCTTGCCATTCTGTGCCTGACCTTCCAGTTTGTTGTTATCGCGTTCATTGCTTCACCTTCGCGGCAAATCTGTGCTTTTTACGCTATATACTTTGGTTGTTGCACCTGAAGACTTTTAAATATATTTTGTTTAATTTGCTAGTAATCTTTAACACTGTCGCAGTTGCCTTTTCCTTTTATTTTTAAGACTTTTTTGGTCAACTCCTGGTAGTTGGCATCGAATGGAAGGCGCACAAAAGAGTGTGTACAATAATCACCAGTGCTCATGTACTTGCCCAATTTTCCACTTTGCGACTAGATTTCATGAATTCACCAGTCATTTACTTCCTCATTGATTGATGTTTGGCTTCGCTGCCAGCCGCAAGAAGATTATTGTTAAATGAAAACTCTAAAACGTGGCGTTTCGGCGCAGCAGTTCTTCATTAAACATTAGAAATCGCAACGGTGCTTCTAGGTTCACCATCAAAGCTTCATCAAGCGTAAAAATGTTTTTGTTTCTGTTTCCCTTGAACTTTCACCCACACCAATTGTGTGTGATTGGGCAGTAATTGGGTGCATTTGTTAGCATTACTAAATTTTATAATAAGACAGGTCATCAAACCGAAACATTACAAATTTTGCGTGTTCTTTCCGCCTGAGAGTTGCACCCTATGCATTTCGGCACGCCGTTGATTCTCTGTTGAGCAATGGTATTTACTCTCTTCAGACGAAAGCCTTTTGTGCATTTAAATGCATAAATGCAAAAATTCAGCGTCTGCGCTCACACAAATGGTGTGAAAGATAAGCCTCTTGCGATCACGCTTCCCTGTCACATCTTATAAGGTGAATACGTATGGTGACTGGTTATTATTCTCGGTCACCAGCGGTCAAAGGTGGACCTCGCTAGGTCAAAGGTGGGCCTGTAACAGCGGCAACGCAATATCAAATGAAGTGGAGAAAGCTTGCGATGGCTTCAATTCTAGGGATAAAAACTTTAGGCGTGAGACTTCAGACAAGGTAGCGATGGATCAATACCTCAACTGTAAATTATATTAGGATGAACGGCGCCTTTGATTTATTCTTGCGAATGCATAAGAGGTCGTTGTGTGTTCTTGTAGCCCGACAAACACTGAAACTCAATGCTGTTTTTTACAAAATGAAAGGTTCATACGTGACGTAAAGGTCGTCCTTATCCGGGATACGCGCCCGCGATCAGCACCGGACGCAGAAAACCGCTCCTTATTAATATTGCTACGAATAATATTAATGCAAAATAATAATGATATGATTGGGAATAATGGAGAAAGGATATACGGCAAAGGCAGGAACGCCAGCAAACGAGAAGCAAGACTGTTGTTACTGCTCACACTCGCTCCACTTGCAAATGGTCTCCAAAGCTATGATATTCGTCTCTTCTATAACTCCGGTCACAGACATTCAGATACCGACGCTCTTTCTCGCTCTCCACTTCCCCATGAATATGGAACTGCGTCTGCTTCTAGCTTCGATGCTGTGGCACTTTCATACCCTGACATGCCTTCCGAGCAGCCCTAAGACGCTTGAGTATTCTCTATAATGGAGTTTCTGTGTCAGCCGTCCCAAGTACTACCACTCGTTCAATGCGACGCCCAGCTCGACATTTCACCATTCACGATAGCGTCCTGTACAGTTGCAACTACCTTTCTGACGGCGGCAAGTGGTTGCTCGTAATTACTCGCCACCTGCGTGCCTATATATTCGCTTCCTTTCAGGCGCATCCCCAATGCGGCCATGCCAGTGTGATGAGAGCCGATGCACGCGTCCGACTATGATACTACAGGCACGAACTGTACCGCTTCTTCGACAGTACGTACGTTTTTGTTCAAAGAGGCAACGCTGAACGAGCCCACCGCCCATAGTCAATGGTGAACTGCAACCGTCCCATTGCACCCCCCAGCCATTTGACCGCATCGAAATTTACTTTTACGGGTTCCTATAGTTTGACCTTCTTTTTTTTACGTCACTAACCAATTCTTTGGGCTCGCTTTTTCAGCCCTCGACGGGAATTTATGGGTGATTTTTCTATTGATCACTTGACGCCCTATGCTAAACTGCCGTGCTGGAAGAGGCCCCATAACTTGCAGTTAGCTTATTTATCCTTCACAAACATGTTCTTCCTCATTGCGTAGCTCGTGAGCTACTCAGCTACCGCGAACGTTCGTTCCTCTAAGAAGCTGTAGAAGCTTGTCTTCGTGAATGGAACGTTGTGCATTTGACAACCAGCGCGTACCATCCGCAAACCAACGGAACGACCGAGCACTTAAGCCGCACACCGGGCCACATGCTATGCATGTACGTGTCTGCTTGCCACACAAATTGGAACCGCACATTACTGTTCTTTTTTTACTTACGCTTACAACAGCACCACTCAGTCCACGAAGGGACTTACTCCGTTCTTTCTTCTATATGAGCACGAACCTTCCTTATCGATGGGCACCGTTATTTTGTATTGCCCGGACTCTTCCGAATCCACAACTCTACCTGAAGTCGCCATTTGTGCGGAAAAATGCAGGGAACTCACACTTTCCTCAGCCACGTAAGATCAAGCGTACCAGAAGAACCGCTATGATGAAAGCCTGACTTCCCTTTCATATTCACTTGGAACCTTGGTGTGGCTTCATGTTCACTCAACTTTCGCTCGCCTTTCCACAAAGCTGCTGCTGAAGTACGAGGGTCCCTACCGAGTGATACGTCAAGCTTTCCCGGTGAACTATATTGTTGAGCACGTTCAACCATCTACAGACCGACGCCCTCACGGCCGCGAGACTGTTATTGTTACTCGCTTGAAGCAGCACTATAAACCACCCATCATACCTGTTCCATAGGTCACCAGGATGACCTAGTTTCTGTGGGGGAGTGATTTGTAGCTATAATATAAGGCACAGGCAGGAGGGCCAGCAGAAGAAGAGAAGGAAGACTATTGTTGCTCCTCGCGTTCGCTCCGCTTCGCAACTGGTTGGTTCACCAGTTCACCTCTGACATTTTAACTGGCGAATAACCTTGAGGCGTGGATCTATACATTCTCCAATGTATGTTGTAGTAGTAGATAGTCACCGGTGGCACATAACCGCTCTAGGGTGGGTATGTGCCACAGGGTATGCGATATGTGCGGTGGCGGTACTTGGGGTGTTCACTAGATAGACACACGAACGGATGGACAGATGCACGCTTCGCCCCACTAATCTTTACTCGCTCCGTGGATATGCCGTAATTTTTTTATTAAACGACGTTTCAACTCACCGCTGAAAGTTTGCTACTAATCATAAATATTCTAATATAATAAAAATATTAAAATATAATAGTGAATTCATCAATCAATCATTTATTCATTTTGTCCTGGAACAACATTAGTTCTTACTGCAAGCGCATGCAAAAGGAAAACCTTTTGCATGCGCTTGCAGCATATAAAAAGGAAATATACAATCAAAGAGAATTATTAGGGCAATAAAACAATACAAATAAACAATACACCACAGACACCCTTAAGAAATATGAAGTGTGAAAATACACTAAAAAAAATCAATGCCAAATCAAAGAAATAAAAAGAAATTTGAGAATCATAGAAACGAAGTCAAAAACAAAGAGTAATATACCTAATTTTGTAGAAACCCTCCAGATAGACGGAAAGAGAAGAATATGTTCATAGTAAAAAGCCATTTTAAAACAGTGCACAGCTAAGATAAAAACAATGAGCGTAGACTGTGAAAAAACATCAAGATCTTGAAATTTAGCAAAGAAGTCGGCAAGTATATAAAATAGTCAATTGCCTCTCGTTAACTTAGGTGAAATACAAAATTTTACACGATTGAGAAGTAAAGGACAGGGTAGTATATCAAGAACTGTTTGTGAAGTAATATTAGGTCAGTGCAATTTCGTCGGCAGTGAAGTGATAAAAATGATAATGGCCTGGTAGCGTTAGAACAAGATTCAGAAATATTTCTAGTAAAGCGATGATTGTAAATACTTAAGAATTTTTTCTGCACTCGCTCAATAAAGTCACTGCCAAATTTGGCAATGCCATCCCAGATCACAGATGCATATTCAAGTTGAAGAAGGCATATGGTGGTGTACAATTTGTGGAATGCTGTAGGGGAACTCAATTTTTGAGAGATTCAACAAATTCAGCCAAGTGAACAAAAGCCACGCCTACAATTGCGTTTAGTGTGAGCAAAACACAATTAGCATACTATGAAAGAGAACACCAAGATTCCTCAATTCGTATACCTCACACGAGAACATTTTAATATCTGTGTATGGAAATGGCAGGACGGATGTTTTTCAAAATATCCTCATGAATTTAGTCTTGGAGGTATTCAGACAAAGGCTATTGTTGTCACACCTTTCAGAGGAAGAACATGAATCTAACTGCAACAAGCGACAGTCGTTGACTGCTTGAACTCCTTTGAATATCGTAATGTCATCAGCATAGAAGAGAAAAGAAAATAACAATTCACGGAAGAAATTTTTTAACACGAGTTGGCCAAATACCTACCATTGTGGGACTCCACAGTCACATTGTACAAGGAACACGCTTGGCCACTTACCGCAGCATAACATACTCTATTTGGCAGGTAGCTGTGCTAGAGATTCACAGCAGACGAGTCAACATCAAAGTTTGCAAATTTAACCAGAAACAGTTAGTGGCTGACTAAGTCAGAATTCTTGCTCATGTCACAGTAGACTGCATGAACCTGTTCGCCCCACTGCGGCAGTCTAGTTGCTAAGGTACTCGGCTGCTGACACGCCGGTAGCGGGATCAAATCCCGGCTGCGGCAGCTGCATTACCGATGTAGGTGTAAAAGCTGTAGGCCCGTGTGCTCAGACTTGGGTGCACGTTAAAGAACCCCAGGCAGTCGACATTTTTGGGGCCCTTCACTACGGCGTCTCTTAAACTTAAATCGCGGTTTTGGAACGTTAAACCTCACATATCAATCAATTACGTGAAACTGTTCCTTGTGAGAAATAAGAGAAGAGATTTGCCTAATGAAACTAGCAATATTTGTGGTAGTTAGGTGTCCATGAGGAAAGCCATATTTATTAGGAATCGATGGTTTATACACGCCAACATAAAATATGTTGTGAAAAGCCAACTCAAAGATATTCTACATAATGCACAATAGAGAAATCGGGCGATAAATAGAAACGTCAGTTTTGCAGCCTGACCTCACAACTGGAAAAACACGTGCAGTTTTTAACATGCTGGGCATTGTGGAAGCTTTAAAACAGTTGCCAAATAATGTATTAATTATTGGGGCAAGTATACTACTGTAAACCTAAAATATTTTGAAAGGGATGTCACCTAGGCCACATAGTAAGGATGGTTTCAAGAAGTTAATGCATGCGCAGATGACTTTGTCATCCAGTGATAGACCACTAGATATTCTAACTGCCTTGGGCTGTTGTAGTATCTCAATACTAGAGTGTGAGGTCTTCTGAACGGATAAAAAATGCGTGGCGAAACAATCAACGATAAAATGAACTTCGACACTGTGAGAGTCCGGAAGCATGAAAGACATCCCACTTTTGCTAAACCGTTCGCGTATATACATCCGAAATTTAGCCGGCCTGTCAAAAAATCTTTTTTTTCCTAATAATGCAATTTATGAAGTGTGGTCCCGTTTGCATAGGCGTTTAGAAAGAGCTCGTAAAAAGCGGAACTCTTCCTTCCACTTGCTGAATGGGCAACATGTAAAGTTCTTGTGCGTGCAACTTTTATGCTTCAGCGCACCAATATACTACTAGTAATATTAATAATAATAATAATAATAATAATAATAATAATAATAATAATAATAATAATAATAATAATATATTATTATTATTATTATTATTATTATTATTATTATTATTATTATTATTATTATTATTATAATTATTATAATTATTATTATTATTATTATTATTATTATTACATTCGCGGAGTTTCTCTGACGCAGAAGTGGACGCCGAAGTCAGAGTATACGGGCTGCCTGCTACCTTTTCACTTCCACTAAAATGCGGCCACCACTGCCAAGATTCAAGCCAGCAGGTATCGAATCTGTAATCAAGCCCCATAACCGGCTATACCACGTTCGGTAGCTATTTCTTTTTGCACTTCTGAGCAGACCACAACGTTTGCGGGTGGCGGAGTGAGCTATAAGCAATCAACAACTAACGCAGGCATAATGAGTATAAAAATACATTCAGAGCGCGCAAGATAGAGGGCGGTTAGTGGGTTTGAAAGCATCAACTTTATTACAATTCTAAACAAAATATAAGAGGACATTGTGTGCCGACATGATAAAAACTTTCCTAGTATTTGCCTTGGCGTGATATTCGAAACTAGTTCAGTATACAGGGTGCCCCAGATATTTTAAGCTAAATCTAAAAATATGGCGACACACGCAATTACGGCGCGACTAAATGCATGTTGCTGACTGTTGCCTAAAGTTATCAGACTATATTTGTGTTCTACAATAGTGTTCATTTAGATCCTTTTAATTAAAAACTATCGAAGAAAGTAAGATGAATGATGAGTTTCAATAATAAAGTTATAGATCGGTTTGCAAAATGTGTTATAGGAGAGTTTGGGACTTTATATCTGGTATTTATTAGTGGCTTCCAGCTAGCTAGAAATGCCCGAGAAATAAAAAAAAATACACGTGACAAATGCGTTTGCGTGCTAGTGCGCACGATGATTGCAGTGCACCCTAACGTTGCGCGTGCGAACGACCATAGCATTTGCCCGATTGTGCTCCTTCGACAGGGCCGCAACGATGGTGGTGGCTTTGCGACGAACAAGTTTTGCTATCGGCCACAAAAGCAATAACCGCTGTGACTGCTTACTGCTGTCATGAACCGGTGAGACGGAACCGTGTCGTTTGCACGCCGAACTTTAGATAGCACCAGAATCACGGCGCGCGTAGGCACACCAGTGGGTTTGTTGCGTGGTGTTTTTTGTGTTTCATGGGTATTTGTAGTTAGCTCGGAAAAAGCTAGATGTGGTAATAACTAACAGATAGTAAAACACTAATAATTATCAGATGCAATATTCGAAACTCTTTTTTTCGGACGTTTTGTAAAGCCATCTACAACTTCTCCCTAAATTTTTTTATCCAACTTTGTTTCTTTAAAAGTTAATAAATAAACAGATCCAATTAAATAATTTTGCAGAACACAAAAAAGCACTAACTCCCGGCAACGGTCAGCAACATGCGTTTGGTCGCGTCGCAATTGCGTGTGTCGGTATATTTTTAACTCTGGCTAAAGATAGCTGGGGCACTATGTAAACGAAGTACTGTCTCACATTTCTTAGTGCTATGTAGCGCCTTTTGTGGTTTCGTGATGCATATAGAAGGACAAGAGTATTTCGTTATTTCGACCTGCTATGTCTATGCAGAGCTGTTTGCCTTTCATTGGTTTAGGTACTCGTAACTATTCTCGCAATTTAAAAGTTATTATATTAAGTTATGAAAAATATGAAAGGCCTGACGTTTGATTGTGTCTGCCGAGGATAATCAAAATTTTCCTGAAAATGGGTGCAAAGCCGCGACACCTTTTGTGTACTTAGATGCTTTTTAGGACATACCAACTTTATTTTAGTACGAAATGCATAGCACACGTTTTGTGCTGATGTATATTTATGTGGATCCAACATGTATGTCCTTTTCAAAGCCTTGTTGAACGCATTTTCAACATTTTATATAAATCACGTTTATGTCAGTAAATATAATATTTAGAAAATGAGTACATGTCTAAGTTTGGTATCAAGGTTCATCCTTCGGGAAAAGGCAAAAAATGTTCAAAAGTATTTTTGAATTGTTTTCAAAAGGAAGAACAAGTTGAACTTGAAGCGTATTAGTTTGTGGTGCTACCGCCGGTCTCAAATAGCTACCTCGGTGTAAATTTGTGGCAGAGTCAATTAATAAAGTCTCATCTGGCACAAAATAGCCTATTTTTAGTATGTTTTTTTTCAGCAGTTCTTTTATTAGTTTAGGTATTTATTATTATTCACAATTTTTAAAGCAGCCCTTTTGGCCTTTGCTCAGTCACCACACCAGCGAGATTCATAATAGTCTTCCCAAATTTTTGAAAATTGATTGAAAATTTACAGAGATACTGTGGCTTTATCTTGTGAATCGCTATCGGAGTTGACACTACAACAGACACATTACTTGAATTAGAAAGCTACGCTGTGCATCACAAGACAGATTTTATAATGAAGATCCTTCACGTACGGAGATGTGAGCATTATGAACATGGGAAAAATGATAGTCAAAAGTTTGATTCCAAGTAGTGTTGTTCAATAGCAGTCTTGATTGATTGATTTAGTTGTGGGGTTTATCGTCCCGAAATTACCGTATGACCATGAGAGACGCCGTTGTGGAGGGCTCCGGAAATTTCTACCAGCTGGGGTTCTTTAACGTGAGCCCAAATCTGAGCACATGGGCCTACAACGTTTCCGCCTCCACCGGAAATGCAGCCGCCGTAGCCGGGATTCGATCCTGCGTCCTGCGGGTTAGCAGCGAGTACCTTAGCCACTAGACCACCGCGGTGGGGCTCAATAGCAGTCTATAATTCGCACTCTGATACTGAGTATTCGAGATCATAAAGTAGCGTATACAGATTTTACGCCAATTGCGAGAGAACGCGTGTAAATTATTGCAACTGTGGATAAGATGTTATCATGTCGTCTCTTTAGCTGCAAAATAACACACAAACAAAGTTAAGAAACAACCAGCAACAACTGCTGTGTGTGTTTGCTCTATGTATTTGCTTTTTTGAGGCTAAAATGTCTCATTGGACAAGCACCAACTACGCCAACAGCCTTGTTATAACATGTCCAGTATAAGCACGGCTGAACCACATATTCTACGCTTTATGTATTGACTTCTGTAAGTACATCTGGACGATATTGCAAAACAGCATTTGCAAGCGTCCACGCTACATTTTGTTGTACTAGAACATTCACTATCAATAACGAGAAATCGCTGTAGCTCGCCTACATCAAGAACAGATGTCCGCAGCAACCAGTTTGAGTGTTTTTAAAAGCCATCGTGCAACAATACGAAAGCTTCGCTACCGAAATTTTTGAGCAGGGCAGACGTGCACAGGGCAGACGTGCGCAGAATCACTACTCGTCCTCACATGTACGGCACAATATACACCGACTATGACGCTGTATGTGTGGTCTGCTCGTTCTCTCTCTAAGTCTTTCTTTCATGTTCTGGCTTCCCCATGCTCTTTCCGTATAAAGTGTGACAAACCTGTATTTGACAGTGGTCGACCTATTTGCCTTTACTCATTCAGCTCTTTCTTCTTTCCATCCACCTGGGGAACAGATGTAGTAACGTAATTATTCCTCCTGTGTGGTCAGTGTACAGAATTGTTGCTCTTTCGCTGCATCCCCAGCCCTTCTGAATACATGTCGAGCCATCTAATTTAATGACCAATGAAGGGAAAGTCGCTCCTGCTCCTTTTCATTAGTGCTTTTCAATAACTATTTGAGCTGGCACAGGAAATCTCGACAGCAAGCAGAAAATAAATGTGACCGCTCCAAAGAATTCGGTCGCAGAAACGGGGTGTTTTATTTCATTACGGCTTTCAAGATGTCTCGGCTGCTTGCAATAAATGTCACTGTTTTGCATTCATCGCGTCCTCTCTAAGTTAGTACCAGGAAAAATAGCTTTCTTTAGGTTTTTGTCTGTTTATAGTGTGAATAATAATGCTTCTGCGAATTTAGTAACATGGACGTTTCAAGGTCTGCAGCTGTTGAAATGCGAAATCTGTTCGCAATTCAACCTTTCTTTTTTCCCGTGTTGCAGTTGTCACGTAGAGTTGTTCATGATTATGGTTTTTTGTCTTCACTTTCTTTTGACTATTTCCATGTTATTTTTCAATAGTGAGTATTGCCATTATGTTGTGTATTGATCGTATTTTTATTGTTAATCAAGCTTATTTATTAGTACTCGCAAGTCCGTGTACCATTGCTGTATTTTTTGTAATTACCCCATTCATGTAGCCATAGGAGGTCCCCCTGTCAGTTTCTCTGAACCTTTGGGACCTCCTGCTGTAATAACGCTAACCATGTAACTCAATTGACCTATTTAATAAACTAGACTTGACTTGACTTGTTTGCTTCATTGAGAGTATGTTCCCAAAGCGTTTGGCTCTCATTACTACTAAGCCTGCGCGTGTTCCTTTTTTAAACGCATTTCTTACCAAACTTCGGAATTCGAGCGTAGCTTTCTTTCCATCTATCTATCTATCTATCTATCTATCTATCTATCTATCTATCTATCTATCTATCATTCTTTCTATCTATCTATCTGTCTATCTCACTGCTTACGTTTGGGTGAACCCCTTCGCTTGGCCTGAATCTAAATAAGCATGAGGGAGAGATGGTTTGACGAATATGATGCGCTGGTCAAAACATAAATGTTGTGACGAGTCCGTCACGTACGTCGTCAAACACTTCCCACCAGATAGTGGCACATACCCATGGGCGGGTATGTTCCACTGGCATGCCGGTATGTGCTACAGGTGATTGACACTTGGTATCTACCCAGGAACGATGAGAACACACACTGGCAAATTTAAAGCGTCTGCTAATACCCTATATGAGTAGCGTAGACTCAACGAATGCAATGAATAAAAATAGGGTCCCCGCTTTAATTGAGCTCAAGCATTTTGTGTGGCAATGAAGCGTTTTACCACAGAGCTACGCCAGTTCTCGGAACTACTTTTCAATTAGACACTAATCTTCGCAAAATGTCAATACTTGTTGAAGCGCTGCCCAACGTATTTTATCAACATTACATATGTACTCTATTCATACAGCAGTCACGTTGGGTGAACGTCAACTGTGGTTAGTTACCATGCGCTGAAGTTGATGTATGTAGCAGTGTCCAGGGGCAACATCCTCGCGAGCATCTGCACTTCATGAAGGCTTCTGGTGTTGCTAATGTGCTTGTTTCAGTGGGCATAGTTTCGCAAGTACAACGAATTGGTTATATGAACATCTTCAACTGTTCAACATTTTTCTGTGCACGCAACATTTCTATGTATATTTATTGTCATTTCATGACACGTTGCACAATCCGAAAAATTGCAACACGGTAACTTATCCTCTGCATGCTTCGCATAACGTTTAATCACAGGTACGTGGGATCTGCCAAATATTTTTTTTTTGAAGCAGCGCCCAATTACGCAGCGAAGCAACTGCAAAATAACACAAGAGAATAGTCCAGATAAAAAGAATTAGTACCCAAATATTGGGAATGAATAATTCTGCACCTTTGTAGTCGAAGTTTTTTTTTGCGGTGTTTGATGGCATTGGTCTCTGAAGAACCAAAGGGGATTTGTTTCGCTGTGATGGATCAGGTAAATATGTAGGTCTATACAGCTAAACCGTCTGCCTAAAATAGTTATCTTTAAGTGATCACTCATACAGTAGGACAGGTATTTTGTGCCACGAGTTCCTTCCTGCCTTGCCACTAGGTGGAAAGACTCCAAGAGTATCTTCACACTAACCAATACATGTACTGTTGAAACAATTATCTGTGCCCATAAAAGCAACAACTCGTCAAACGGGGTTGTACAAACATAGTATGTGTGTTTAAGGGGCTGAGTATTTTTCAGCCTGGCTTTAGGACTGGCCTTTTTTTTTCAACACAGCTCATAGAATTCCGTCATGATCTTTTTTACTCATTTGACCTTGCCGTGCAGACTGACTGCATAATCCTAGGCTTTCAGAAAACGTTTGATTCTGTGTCCCATGCTTCAACATGAACTGTCATCCATCGGTGTTAATCTTGCCTTTCTCGGTTGAATAGAGTGTTACCTACACAATTAGATGCAGCGTGTGGTAAATAAAGGTTCCCATTCTGAATATGTTGCTCTTGCTTCGGGAGTTTGTCAGGGATCTGTAATTGGTCCTTTGCTGTTTTGGTCTACATTATTCATATAGCTCATATAGTCTAGTGCAAAGTACACCTGTATGCGGATGATTGTGTGGTTTGCCATTGTATTAGATCCACCTCCTAATATCAGTATTTGCAACGAGACTTAGAATGCATTATGCACTGGTGTGATAGGTTGCGTATGTCTCTGAACCCAAGGAAGTGGTAATGAGTCTTGTTCACTCTATAAAGCGACCCATATATATTTAGTTATAAATTAGATACAGCGCAGTTAACGCGTATAACTCAGTATAAACATCATAATGTTTACTTTTCATCAAAACTCACCTGGAACAAGCACGTTCAATACGCCACAGCGAGATCCTACAGAATGTTAAACTTCATTAGGCAGAACTTCCAGTTAACTCCTCCCAAAATCAGAGAAGTACTCTACTTTTGAAACGTAGGGTAGTTGCAGAGTAAACAAAAACTCTGTCTACTATGCTCTAGCAGGTACAAAACCGCGTAGCTAGTTTTGCAAGTCGCAACTATGACTGCGGTGTCAGTGTCACTGCGCTTAAAGAAAAGGTAATGTGAGATTACTTATTCACACATAGGAAGAAATTGAGATTGCAAATGTTCAAAGTTTTTTCGTAGGATATTTAAAGTAGATAAAAAATCTTTCCTTTCACCTCCCCATTTTTTATCGAAGAGAAATGACCACTCTTAAAATATAGGAGAATAATTTTACCGAACAAACGTCTACGAACACTACTTTCCACACATAAACTCCCACTGGAATCGGGTTTTACGGGGGATTTCTGACTGACGCACTGCAGAATTCTTCAGAGGCATACTGCTACACTCATAGCTACACTTTTGGTTTATATATGTTTTTGTATTCAACTTGTTTTTAGTATTTTTGTGGCAGCATATGCGACCCTGTGTACTTCTCCCGGCAGTAATGCCGACGGGCGCTGCTGGTACTTTTGAATGTAAATAAATAACTAAATCAATATTTTATTATTACATGGCAAGAGCGAGAGGGATTTAGAAATGTGGCGTGAACACGAACGCGTGCATTGTAGACCTACGTTAGGTATGTTTTTTTTTATTTACAGATACTGCAGGCCCTACCCGGGCCCATGCAGGAGTGGGATACAAACAATACATTCAAGCAATAACTAGTAATACACTGGAGTACAGGGCATAAATGAAAAAATACATAACTATCAAGTACAGAAAAGTCAAATATATTTTCTCGCTGTTCAACAGAACTGCGCTCAACTAAGAATATTTTCAACATTTGTAGCCGGATGATTTGCACTCAAATGACACTATTTTCTGCATACATCACTTATATGGTGAAATTAATCTTTTCTATCTGTTGAGTGAATAAAGCCGTCGAGGCAGCATTCACTACTTCCGCAGGTAATGCGTTCCAATGAAAAATTGCGCGAGGAAAGAGAGCGAACTTGTGGGCATTAATGTGGCTAGGTGGCTGCCTAAACGTTTTGTTGTGATTTGTCCTAGCTGAAAGTTTAGAAGGCTGCTGAAGGTATCGATCCCGTGATAATTTAAAGTCCCCGTGATCAAGTTGGTAGACGAATTTTAATCTGGATATTATCCTGCGCTGTTCTAGTATTTGTAGGCTTGCCCTATTACGTAGATTAGTTACATTATGTTGTCGGGAGTAAGCGGAATATATAAAGCACAGAGCTAAATTTTGGACCCTTTCTATTTCCTAATCAAATATTGTTGCCAAGGGCTCCAAATAATGTCGGCATACTCCAATTTTGGTCGCACGAGGGCTTTATACGCTCTTAGTTTTAACGTGGGAGGAGTGTTACGCAGTTTTCTTTTCAAAAAGGATAATTTCTTCAGTGCACCCGAACACACATTTTCAACGTGCGTTTCCCAACTGAGGTTACTGGTAAGTGTAACTCCCAGATATTTAATCCGATCAGCTCTCGTGATTGCAGCATTTCCTATAAAATATGTGAAATGAAGGGGTAACGTTTTGTTGGTAAACGTAACGGAATTTGTTTTTGAACGATTTATTTTTAGTCCCCACCTTATACACCATTCGTTAATTGAGCGCAAGGCATCATTAGGTTTAATTTGGTCTTCTTGGTTATTTATGGATGTGTACACTACGCAGTCGTCCACAAATAGTTTAATCTGGATCGGTGGCTCGACACAGAAATAAATATCATTAATATAAACCAAAAAAAGAAGAGGTCCGAGCACTGAGCCCTGCGGAACTCCCGAATGCACTGCCAACTCTTTCGAGAGACAGCCCTTTATGGTAACACACTATCTCCTGTTACTCAAGTAGCTCGTGACCCATGCTACAACCTTCTGCTCAATGCCGATAGCTAATAATTTTGTTATTAAACTCTGATGGGGTACGACGTCAAAGGCCTTAGAAAAATTCAAAAATATGGCATCGGTTTGACCTTTCAAATTAAGCGTTCTAAATAAATCATCAATTATTTCAGCCAGTTGGGTGACGGTCGACAAACCAGACCTAATTCCATGCTGCTGGGCATACAGTAGTTTGCTATTTTCTAAGTAAGTGATCATGGCCTTAAATATAATGTGCTCAAATAATTTACAGCAAGTACCAGTTAAGGAAACAGGCCTGTAATTGTTAACTTCCAAAGTGGAGCCCGATTTATGTACCGGAATTATTTTTGCCGAGCGCCAGTCATCATGAATAACTGCAGCGTCTAACGATGCAGTGTAAATGCGATGTAAATATCTTGCCACCCAAACAGCATATCTACTCAAAAAAGTATTAGATAGTCCGTCCGGACCAGGTGATTTCTTTACATCTAGTTTGAGTAAAAGGCAAAGGACTCCATCCTCAGTGATTTCCACTTCTGGCATGAGGCTATCAGAGTCATATGACCGCAACTGAGCATGCGTGGCTGTCCGTGTAAAAACGGACTGGAAAAAGACACTAAATTTGTTGGCAATGGTAGTCGCGTCAACAATACTTTCTCCCTCGACCCTGATCTCTGAAATGCCTCGTTTATCTTTTGACAGATAGCGCCAGAATTTTTGGGGTTCATTCTTCATGAATGACGGTAGAGTATCTGAAAAAAATCTTTCCTTTGCCGATCACGTTAGTTCTCGCAGCTTAGAAGTAAGGCTTGAAAAATCACTCGTGTTCTGACGCTTGCGCTGACGCTTAATTTTGCGTTTCAAATGAATCATTTCTCTCGTGAACCACGGATATTCCCTATTAACTCGTTTGTTTTTCAACGGCACATATCTTTGCTCGCAAAAGAGAACAATTTCTCTAAAATTTGACCACATTTTATTGACATTAATAACTTGGCTAAAACAATCAAAGCGCGATTCCAAATATTCTAAAATAGCGTTATCATCCGCATGAGTGTAATCTCTCACGAAAGTATCCGATGGTCTAGTAAATGAACGTGTTCCCGAAACAGGACATGACACAGCAAGCAACTTGTGATCAGATATTCCTTCTTCTACATTGGCTGAACAACCTTGGAACGAGCTGCTAACCAGTGCCAAATCAAGGAGGGATGATGATGAACTGTCAACCCTAGTAGCCTCAGAAACTAGTTGTTGTAAGCAGAAGTTGAATGCGGTCGTAATCAGTATATCTGCACTTCGAGATTCTTTGCCATCATAAGAAAAATCAGCCCAGTTTATACCCGGTAGGTTGAAATCTCCTGTTATTATTATCCGGGATCGAGAATTTGTATTATCTGCAAGGTAGTCTTGAATGGCTTTTAAGTATTCGGGCGAAGAACTCGGTGGTCGATACACGCCCCCTAAAAGTATTCTTTTACCAAGAAATTTAATTCTGCACCACACGCTTTCGTGGTTGTTGATGCCATCCAAAACAGTAAATGCGACGTTATTTTTAATAGCGATTGCTACTCCTCCCCCGCGTGACTCCCTATCTTTACGAATAAGCTTGTAAGAAGACGGTATGACTTCCGAATCTTGCACATCTGCATGTAGCCATGTCTCAGTGATTACTAAGACGTTTGGCTGCTAACAGGAGATAACGTCTTCAAGGGAACTGGCTTTGTTAACAACACTACGCGCATTCAGTGAAACAACTCTGAGAACTTTGCTCACAGGCTGTCATTTTTTACTGCTGCTTCTCGTGTTCACTCGGGTTGTTGCAGAATGACCAGAATTCCGCCGGGCCTGCGCATCACGTCGTGTAACTTCCAGCCGTTGGTTTGAAAGCTCGTCCCAGATATAAACTTTATCGTCTACTTTCAGTTTATCAAACAAAGGTGAAACCTTTGCTCCATTGGTTTTTTCCACTGCTGCCGAATGCAACAACCTGCGGCGTAAGTCGCGAACTCTCTTGGAAAAATCTTCAGATATGGAAATTTGTGTTCCTTTTAGCTTGAAACAAACCGACATAATTGTAGGTTTCTCAGAGTAATCAAATAGCCTTAACATAATAGGTCGGTGTTTCCCAGCACGTTTAAAACCTACTCTGTGGATGCGCTTTATCGAATTCACTTCGACGCCGAGTAAGTCCTTAAATACTTGTTGTTGAACCCTGTCTTGCAGAGATTTGTTATCTTCTTTTGATTCTTCACTTAAACCATAAATGAACAAGTTGTTTCTTCGACTTCGGTTTTCAAGGTCATCAACTTTAATCGTAAGCTCGTTCACTAGTTCCCCCGTCCCCTTGCACGCTGCTTCGTGCTCAACCAGCTTTTCCTCGCATTTTTGTCGCCGTCCAAGCTCTTTTTCAATCGACGCTATCCTTTCTTGAACCCCACCTATAGTTTTTTCCACTTGTTTCAGGTTGGCAGAAAGCATGGTGAGCGTCTTATTGGTTTTCGTTTGCTCTTTTAAGATTTTTCTAAGAAGCTGACTGTTTACAGTAGCCTCGGATTCTGATTCCGAAGACGGACCTGGGTTCAGCTCCACGTCTCCCGATGCTAACAAGAGCAATCTAATGACAATCAAACAGTCACACAGCGAAACAAACAAACATTGTGGGCTTGGCAGCACTATCAAAGTAAGAGAATCGTCACGAATAGACCGATAGACAGGATATTTGTCACCAACCTGGACGAAAAAGCAGAAATGCATGAGTGTCCGTCCGAAGAAGGTGCTGCCAAGCCCACTGAAAGGCCGCTGAAGATGGACCTTGGTTTTATAGCCTAGCTGGTCAGTGTCCGCTGACGTCACACTGCGAACGTCATGGCGTCGACACAACACCTGAGGCGTACCTTCCCATGATGATGTTCCATCGAGGCCTTGTCCCTGCGCATGCGCGATGATACTGTCTTGCGGTGAGGCAATATCTGCAAATCCCACGGTGGCATCCGCCCGCAACAGGGCAATCTGGACGAAAAAGCAGAAATGCATGAGCGTCCGTCCGAAGAAGGTGCTGCCAAGCCCACTGAAAGGCCGCTGAAGATGGACCTTGGTTTTATAGCCTAGCTGGTCAGTGTCCGCTGACGTCACACTGCGAACGTCATGGCGTCGACACAACACCTGAGGCGTAGCTTCCCATGATGGTGTTCCATCGAGGCCTTGTCCCTGCGCATGCGCGATAGTACTGTCTTGCGGTGAGGCAATATCTGCAAATCCCACGGCGGCATCCGCCCGCAACAGGGCAATCTGGACGGAAAATCAGAAATGCATGAGCGTCCGTCCGAAGAAGGTGCTGCCAAGCCCACTTGTACAGAATGATATGTAAGTATTGGGTTTGATCGGACTCTTGGATCATATATCTACACGTATATAAAGTCCCAAACTGTTTTCTATACTCCGCACTCACCTTGGAACTACAGCCTGAGTCATATGTTGAAGACAATGAAGCTTTTCAATTAGGTAACTCCGAAACCAAGGCGACTTTCCTACGAAGTTAAGAAACACGCGTGCATCAGCGTGTAAACGCAGGTGTTCGAAACAGGGAAAGGATGTTAACCCGATCATTCGTTCTTCTTTGAGCTGTTGTAGATGAACAAAAAATTTCGCGTTTTTTTTTCGATCGAGAAACCTATCAGTTGGGGCTGCAGTGGCAAACTTGTCAACTGATGGGGACATGCATTCCCAGTCTTTGTCTAGGCATTCACGCTTCTGTATCCTGCGAACGTCTTCACAGAATAATCGATAGCAACAAAATGGGACATGGCCACTGATACTGCCCTACTTTGAAAATACGCCGAAGTGACGTCCGCCCGATTACTCTTTGTTACTATTGAATTCATTACTCGTTGCAGTAATTCAAAATTTTTGCTACCACCGTCATACGGTGTGGATCTGTAGAATACCTTGCGATGCTTCGGGTGGTTCCGGAATAGCTGTAATGATGTAGTAGCGAAAAAAAAACAAAACGAAATTTGTTTTCCAACGTTTATACAACAAATTGATCATATATGAAGAGAAGTGGGTGGTATGGTTGTTTTCAGGTTGTCCATGACAGCATTCGGGAACAAAAATAGCGTGGTAAGAGTCCCGCAATCTCAAGGCCTGACCGCACGTGCGCGTAGCAGCCCGTCTTCGGGCTCACAGTTATCAAGCAACGACAGCAGCACCATGGAAATACCTGGAACAGCGCCATTCCCAACTGCTGTCTCGAACGTCATGTCCATCACCTATGTTGCACGTGAAGGTTGCACGTGAGCTCAGAGCCATCGGCATCATGCTGATATGCTCCTCGACGCAGCTGTTTGGTGCCAGCTCAGCAACCAGCGTTCTCGCCTTCATTCGGGACACCACCGAGCACAGCACAGATGTGCAGCTCAGGGACCAGAAGCCCACGTTCAAGCCTGACGCATCGCTCTGCACCGCTCTGCAGACCTTGACACAGCCAGCGGCCGGAATACTGGCACCTATACCCTCGTAACCTCGGGCGCCGTAGACCTCGCCCGACTCCGCGGTCCTCCGTACTTCGCCCTCAACTCGCTTCTAGCACCAGATAGTTTCTTTCGTTCTGGAGCCCCGGATTGAACTCTACCCGGACCGAACAGAGCGAGTGCACCTCGTGTCACTCTGCCACTTTTGCGTTTCTTTGTTCTAGGTAGCCCGCCGCGACGTTTTAGCGGCATGTACGCGCGAAACACGTAGATGTTACAAGTTCTATGCTTCTAAAACTGTGGTTATTTGTTACTACTGTAGGAATGCTGCTTTCCGACTGCAGGCCAAAAACGGTGATGAGCACCTGAAAAGGAAATGTTTCACCGCCATTGCATCTCCGTCGGAGCGGCGCGTTAGAAAAAGAACTGCGCGCTCGTTTTCGATCCTTTTTCAGCACCGCAGGACTGGAATCGATTTTGGCAGCGCCATGCGCTACTTCGCTTCTACCAAGAGGGGGGAAATAAATTTATATGTTGAATCATTTGCAAGTACTCGCACTGCGTGTGAAAGAAAAGATTCAAGTTGCCCTGAAGCCTCTTTCTTCCCACTGTAGATGTTGTCAGTTCTGCTTTGAACATCGTGCACCCGTAACTGTATGCACGACTTGCCACGGCAAACTTCTGTTATGCGCGGGCGTATTTGCTTACAAAGCTCTTCCTATCTCTCCTCTCTGTTTGTCTCAGTAGTACAACATTGTTATTTTTGCACGTCAAACCATGAAACCCTGAGGCGTAACGAATCGTGCGTGCTGTATACCGTAGTGCTGTAGAGCATAATTGGTTAGCGTAATAGTTAGGTGCTAAAATAATGAAACAAAAAGAAACGAAAACGCTTTCGATGGCTTTTGGAATCCCACGACGATTCGCAACCACTTCTAGTCTGCCGTGCCCACACCGGAAATTCTGCAGTAGGCACATGCGTCTACTTCACTGTTAATAAAAAACATGAGCAAGATTAACAAACGTTCATTTGTATTGATACCTAACCAGCTGGTAAGGACGTTTTTGCAAAGACTTAGCTGAATGCTGGTACACCATTTCTTGTCTACTTGTGAATTCATTTGGATTCATAAAACTACAGATCTATAACAGCTGATTGCTTCACCCGCTCATCTGTGCTTGGGGTGATGGGGGAGGGGCGTTATAAGTGTGCGTATGGGTATCTGTGACTGCGCGCACGTGCGTGTGCCTCTGTGTGCGCCTGTCTCGCTGTGTGTCCGTCGGGGTCACTCTACGCGTCCCGTGTGGCCTAGTTCTATTTCAGAGATTTTAGTTCAGATATGCATACACCTATATATCGTGCTTCGTTCCCTTTTGTACAAAATAGTTCTGTTGTACGCACGGAACCGAGACACAGCACCACCCAATGGTAATCAATGAAAACCATAAAAAGCTAGCAAAACACGAGGTGCCATAAAAAAGATCGATGCAGCAAAAACGCACGCTCCACGCCGTTACTAGACCATCGATAACTTCCCGACGGCGAAGCGATCAATGTGGTAGTAAACAAATAACACTGCCATACGAAGACAGGCTGGCAGCTAATTATTTTGGGTTCAACCTTGCGTAACTCTGTAAAACGCTGGCTGAGGCGCATACGGCACCTTTAGATAGTGAAGTGGTTCAATCGTCTCAGGGCGAAGTTCGCGGTGAAAGCAGAGCACCTTCATGATTCGTCTGTAAAAGTCTGTCTAGAGCGACTTAGTGAACATTTATACAGCGAAGCGAAGTCGGCGGTACTGTCGCACTCTGTTTTTACCAACTTAACATCGCGCTTTTTACGGGCGTGTTCGTCAGCGTTAGCCCTCTTTTGGACCAGTTCTTTATTTCCATCAGCAGCATTGAAACGTCCACTGTAGAAGGCGACAAAGTAACAGACGTAGCACTCTCGAGTAGTTTTCACTTCTATCGATTATTGCAAATATATGTACACGGATGAGTTGTCACAAGGAACGCTTGCGTCCTGGCAGCTAAGCAGCTGTGAGTGGTCCTTCATGAGCGCAATGAAATATAATTCCGAGACATCGTAGCCACGTGATTGTGTAACATTCACTTTTTTTTTACGTGTGTGCCTAGTCGGTAGAAATAAGCTTATAAATAAATCGCGCCGCTTGCTGGCGTTGCGGCGTCAACACTGCGTCTCTACAAGAGCAAACGAGGTGGAAGCGCCCAATCGTCTTAGCGAGCGTCTGTCAATCAAACTGACGCGGGAACATGAATGCAAGCTAGTTGAGTCTCAGAAAACCGCAATTCAACTCGTGGCTCCCAAAATGCCCTTGTGACTGTCAAGCATTTGACGCAGTGGACACTAAGCAGCAGCTTCTTTGGATATTGTACCAGCACCTCCACCCAAATATGAAGGAGAATTGTTGAGCGTATAGCTTGTTGCTAAATAGACAATGCACCGGCCACAGTATAGTACCTAGAAATATTACTGGCTAGTGTGCTGAACGCACATTTCGTACGAGAGAGGGTTGCCCCACATGTGATGACCGCACTAAGATACCACAAGCAGCGCTGCGTGTCGAGTGAGTGCACGAACGCGCGAAATTACTCTCGTCCTGTTGCTGCCGGGGCCTCATCACGTGTAAAATTAGTGTGTGACAGCTATATTCTGTTTTACTGTGAAATTTGACGACGCCAGATGTAGGCTGCAACATCCTGAGATGTTAAAAGCTAAACGGCAATGCAAAAAAGGACATGTTTTGAGCCGCTGTGTCGAAGAAGTTATCGGTCGAACAAGAAAAACGTGTCTTGATCCCCGAACCAACGAATCCAGCACGACTTCTTGAATGAAAAAGTGCGATCAAGAGGGCAGACAGAAAGCTGACGCCGAAGTCTGTCGTAGGCTAAAGGCATTTTGAGAGCGACTGCATTGAACTACCTTTTCTGATTAGGGTGAACGATGTCAGGAACGAAATCGCCGTTCAGGCATGATTGAAATATCGATCTTTATCTAAAAAATGTTAAATGCCGCTTCGAATTTCAGTTGCACACTTTTTTCCCCATATCAATGTCGAACTCCTTTTGCAACAATGTATTGAGTAGCATATGCGGCGATTGTCAGATTGATCATTGGCATGTTATCATTTTTTTTCACTCGAATCCTTGTAGAATTCAGGCTAAGAGATAAAGGTTTTTTGTCTTTTGTGATAATTCTTGCACTCAAGAACAGAGCATATTTTAAAAATAACTCTGGTGGTTATATTGTCAAGGGTCTTCAAAATAATTTCCTTGCGTATTGCAGCCACCTTGAGCACCTATCTATCTAACTATTCCTCTATCTATCTATCTATCTATCTATCTATCTATCTATCTATCTATCTATCTATCTATCTATCTATCTATCTATCTATCTATCTATCTATCTATCTATCTGTCTATCTATCTATCCATCTATCTATCTATCTGTCTATCTATTTATCTATCTATCTATCTATCTATCTATCTATTTATCTCTATCTCTCTATCTATCCATCTGTATATCTATCTTTATATCTATCTATCTATCTATCTATCTACCTATCATTCTATCTAGGAAATCGCCTACGTCTGGGTGATATCACGAACACCCTCTTCACCTAAAGTAAACCAGAATTAGTGTGGGCGGGTAGGATGGTTTGGTGAATATGACTTACTGGTGCTGACATGAATAATGTGACAATCCCGTAACGTACGTCATCAAGCGCTTCTCGCCCCACCTCCTTTTTTTAACGCGTGAGCGTTAAGAAAAAGCCCACATTGGCAACTTTGACAATTGCGCGCACTTAGCACATTTTCCAGTATAGTTCTAGGCATTGTAGTCACAGTTAACGAGCTCGAGCCTCTGTTGCACACTCGATGTTGCTGCCTGTGCGCCGCAATGCTTCCTCTTCTTTCAAATATATAAAAGTTTGATCAGCTTCTACTGCGCTGAAGCCACACAGGAGCTGAAAATCTCCGTGCTTCTACCGTCTTATTATATGACCCGTCTACTAAGTCGGTTTCCGAGTCTCATTGTGGTATCAATCTCGACGACACTAAATACCTATGGTTAATAACAAAGCTACTGAACAGCTTTGCCTTATAAGGCTTCAATTATATGGCAATTATTACGTCAGTTGCTATTAGTAAGGCGTTTACGAATATGAAACTACCTAACATAAACTTATTAGCACATTTTAAAATTATCATTGCTTCTGAAGGGCCCTAATTATCTTACTTCTAATGCACCCTTTCCAAGTTATCCATTTTTAAATTAACGTGGAATTAATATTGATGGTCTATAGTTTACATGACTTTATTGGCGTGTTCTTAAGATGTTGACTCAGATAGGTTTTAGCATAATACTTGGCCCAATTAGATTGGTCATATGTTATCATGACTTCATTAGCTAGGTATACCACCCATCCAATTGATAATCAGCCTAGGATGCATGTTAGAGCACATTAGGGGATGATGAAGGTGACGACTTAGAAAGAGTGCACCAGTTGACAGCGAGCTAGAATGTACAAGCTGACCATAGTGAATACACACGTGGTTCGGGAATTGACAATGACCGCGTTGTTTTAAGGCGCTCGGCCCGGATCATACAGAGAGGCCATGTTGTTCCCTACTCTAAAGAATAGTTTTTGTAGGTACTAAAAACTTGATAATGAGTTCAAACAGCGCGTGCCTCTAAAAATATTGTTCAAAACGTTCTTGACAGCTTGCTTTGTAGGTCATTTGGGCAACCTTCTGCAATTAGTGACACGAAAAAATAATGATAGCAGATGCGTGTGGCTTCAAGTCACCACGCTGAGTTGTCGGCCACACTTGCAGTGACTCCACGTTTCAATCTAACCAAAAGAATGCAGCGTTTACTGAGGGTTATTTGCCTTTTTGAACCACTCACTCGTTAAATATAGCCTCTGGGTAGAGCTCGGAAGGATTCCTAGTTTTGCAAAACTAGGGTTATTTTTCATAGGGACGGCTATTGGAAACTCTTATGATGTGAAGGACGTGCTATGCGGAGCAAGGACGCATTGAAGGTGCTAATCGGTGAGGCCGCAATGCCGATCAATACTTCACTTCACCACTCTCAGACCGCGACATTGTTGCGGCGTGCAAGAACATTGCCAGAGGAAAGTGTGACATATAAAAAGCGTGTTTGTAAAACCCCGAATGCGTGTGATTGATGCGCAGTGGATAGCAACTGTTTTTGCGTGCCGAACAGGCATGGGTTCGACGCCCGTTGATGAATCTTATTGCGAAGCAGCTTTTACTCGAGTCTGTCCCCGTTGTTCCCACACGCGACTGCTCTACCACTGCGCATGGGCGTCCACTTCCCCTCTCTTTCCTCTCCTATGTTCTCCTCTCTCTATCGAGCCGCCAGCGGCAAAGGCAACGCTCCCGCGAGACTGAGCGCGTCAGTTTTGGTTAGCACGGTATCCTGTTCACTGTCTCTAGCGTGCGAGTTGAGGGACTTGCTATTTAGCGGTGCCATAGTCATGGTTACCGGTACCGTTGGTCACCGGACGGTCCCGCTCCAACCTCTTACGTCACGGTAGAGTGCATGCTGCTTACTTCCCTTCCCTTCCACTAACACTTCGGTCCACTCGTACCCCAGAGCAGTGGGAAGGCACCCTTAACGACGGCGCCCCCAATGTCTTCGGGCCCTCGTTCTGCGTGCCGAGGCTGTCGCAGAGGTTGTGATTGGTCTCGTAGAATCGGGACCTTCCCCTTTTTTTCACAATTGAATAACAAATTTTTTTCTTGAACACCACCACTGTTAGTGAGGTATAGGTTCTTAATATGGGTGCATCTGATTAAGGCGACCAGGACATGGGTGGCGTTCACCATCTCCCTGCTGCTTCGTATCTACACATGGTTCCCTATAGCGGGAGATGGTGTATTTTTAATGGGAATAGTGTGTCTTAGGATACTGGAGCACATAATTTTGGGACTGTTTGTCTTACGATTCAGTCACTCAGCTATATTTTAACCACTTGCTCAGCGCCCAGCCATCCTGAAAAGGTGGCTTCGTTCATACTTGTGAATATCATCGATTAAAAAGGTAATACTACACATATAAGGTGCAACATGAACGCATAAGTGTTAGGCAGTTTGTTTCTTCTGTAAGAAATACATACATACGTAATAAAAATTCTGACGTTTCTTACGCACGCTAAAATTTCAAGCCTATGCAAAAAAAAAAACTGGCTGTTTTTTACGTTCCGCTGAACGTGCGAAACTGTGACGAATATTCACTCTTTCGACGACATGGGGATGTTTCCTGGCAGTAGCTTTGGGTTCTCCACACGCTCATGTTTTCCGATGGCAATGCCGGATGGCGTTAATATCTGCAGCAGCGCCTCCAGAAAAAAAGATTCCTCTGCACGACATTTGCTTCAAGCATGCATATATACGACCAATTTGTTTTTTCTTGGCCGTGTGATTATACGCCATTTTTCGAACATATGCGAGACTGTAATACGACACTGCTGTTCTGGTGGAACTCGCCATGAAATAATTCGTGATTAAAAAGAGAGGAACTGTCTAGGAGCGAAAACAACCGAATGAACATATGTCTAGGTCCTATGCTTATAAGAACGCAAGTGATGTTTACAACTTGGCTGACGCAATGGCTATTAGCGGAATCTGCAACCTTACTGACAATCTGCGTGTTATCTCGAGAAATCCTAGCCCTTATGTGTCTTGTTGAATGCAGGACACTTACACATCATTTCTGTGCAAGGCTGGTAAGCCTCAATAACCATTTCAATGTACTGTAACTGATTTGAGGGTTTTGAGTACATCATGCCGTTATAAAGCACTGTGCATTCATGACAGAGCACGCCTGGCTTGAGAAAGTGTGGTGTACAATTATTCTAGCATTGTAGAGTGTATGTGAGTACCTGGTAAGCAGGACTTTTAAATTTAGCCAGGCTTTTTTAGAGTTTAAATCTGGGAGAGGGAAAAACTGCGAGGAACACGCTGGAGTGATAGAGTCTCAACAGGAATCGGTGGTATATTTAGAAATTTCAATACCTTCATTCTACTGACGCTGACAGGAACGCAACATTAATAAAAGCTGCTGCTTATCTCACCGCACTTTTTGTATGAGCGGCAAAATATGTCGTAATCGCTTTCTACTGAAGGAATGAACAATGTTCCTTTTATATATATCCTATATTCTGCATTCTTAAATATGTGCAAGGCAGTGCATAAAAAAGTGAATTTATATGGCCAGCCAAACCTTCTATGGGGAATCATGCCCAACCTTGAATCATGCTATTCTTGCAAATTTTCCATTATAACACAGTATTACTATAGAATGACCAATAATATGAAGACACAAGGGGTAGCTGTAATGACCTGATGTGTTGACCCTATAGAAATTAAATATGATGCATTGGCATATAATAGAGCATGACTTGAACTCCTGAATGAATTGAAATATAATCAATTCCTCACCTCCAAAAGGCGCCGAATTCGTGATATGTATATTTCATTCTTTGAACCAGAAGCGAATGAATCATTAGTGTGTCAGGTTTTAAAACAATGTGTGAAAGCACATCAAATGTTGTTCAGAAGCGTGTGTGGGGGTTAACGAAGGTATATATAGATTATGTGTATATAGTGTGAGACCATATTTTCAAAGGTTCTAAAATACTCACATAATTACTATGCATGTTGCAACAGCGCTGCATCAGGCCAAACTGAAATATTCTCAAACTTATGGCATCGGCGCGGCAGATGTTGGCAGAATTAAAAGAAGTGTGTTCTGCGAAGTGATTGTTTTCACAACGCGCCCATCCCTTCAAATCTAAACTGCATTTACAGAAATCTTTTGAAAGATCTACTTATTGCAGGCAAGGAAGTGGCGAAATCGCGAGAGCGTTGCAAAATCTTCCCGTATAAAGGAAAATATTCTACTGAGCTTGGTTTTCCTTGAGCATTTTCTAAGTCACTTTATCGGCTATTCTCCAAACCGTTGCTCCAGGAAAGCAATTCATCGTAAATGGCTTCAGGCAGACACGCGATAACTGTGTCGCGATGCCCTCCAGGGGTCGCAGCAAGCCTTGTTCTAATTCGACTGTTTGCTGAACGCAACCAGTTTTCACGTATTGGAACTAAAAGGATTATTATGTCTCATAGTCACTTGCGCTAACCCGCTGCCTCTTCTATGCTGTTGTGTGCGATACGAGTGGCTGCTCTCTAATGATTGCCTGCGGGAAGTAACCTGTTTGGAGAAACTATTAGTGTGGGCTAGTAACTTACTTCTTCTACTCAATTCAAAGGAACTACTGGGAAATTTAAATGCAGATTGATTGTTGCGGAACAGAAACTTTTAAAATCTCGGTAACATGCAAATCACAAAGAGACAACTCAAAGTCTGGCGAATAACCAACAGCCTGGAAATGTATGATTGACTACGAGAAATCGAAGCACCTCTGCTAAATATCACATGTATTTGAGATAAGAAAATGTCACTCCCAAATTATTGAGTTCATCTTGTCTTGTTGACACCTAATAGAACATTAGGCTCAAAGGTAATGTATAATACTGTTAAAGCGATTTTCAGTAAACGTGAATTCTTGGCAATTCATGTGAAACAATGTTTTGCAAAGTCCTGATTTGCACTAACACGCTCAAGTTTTCATTAACACCGCGGGAACGCGACGAAGGCTTTCATTCTTCAAACTCTCCTAATTAAATTTGTGAGTGCAGATTGTGACGCAGAGATCGTGTTTTCTAAAATAGATTAATCAATTATTTTTCAATGTATGGAGTCTCACAAGCATGCTTTTTCAGGCAAACAAACTTTGTTTGGGAAGTGATTCGAAATTGCAACTTTTTGATTAGTTATGAACACAGGCTTGTCAGTTAAGCCGCACGACTATATATGAATGCTCCTGTGTAGTTGATTACTTCAATATCGCCTGTTGTAATCCTAAATTGCTTGCTTGTCTCGCTGTGCGCATTCAAGAGCACGGCGATAGTCACAAAAGCATCGAGACCATTCTATAAAAACAAAAAACGAAACCTTCAAGACTTTTTTTTTCGACAAGGCACACAGAACGCGCACACAGTATTTCGCTCCCGAAGTGATGGGATTGCTGAAAAGATGCATCCTCCTGTTGTAGGTTTAAATTTTCCAGTGACCAGCCTTGCATACTGTTGTCGCGTGGCTAGTCTTTTTTTTTCACACTCTGGGGATGGCACTACATCCACGTCCCCATCCTTCAGTTACTCTCCTGTGAGATTACCGCTTACGTTATGTAATGAAATAAAACATTAGGCGACCCTTAAGCTTCGCCTTTAACAGTTGAACGCGACAGCGAGATCGGGCTCTTTGTGTGCCCTTCAACCACCAAGTGCATACGTATTTGTATGTTTTGTTACATACAAACACACGCACACACACAAGCACACAGTATATTGTACCAGCGCGCACGCAAGAACGGTGCATACAGGTTTTTGATCTAAAGCAATAGTCGCATGGCCTCCAAGATACATGTCACACGCTCGCCATTTCGGAAGCCTTGATGACGATAGCTATAGCGCGAAAACAAAACAACGACACAGAGACAAGAACAACACGAAAGACACTGTCTCTGTGTCGTCGTGTTGTTTTCGCGCTATAACTATCGCCATGCCATACCAACTAGCCCAAGCTGCCACACTTCTAGGGCCTTAACTAGTCTCACAGTCTCTCACAGACGGCAGCAAAATATCTAGCACTTGCTGTTTGCTTTATGAACGCCTCTAGAAAGACATGATATATTTTCCACTAGATGGATATAGTTGTCTATTCTTAGGAATGTTTGAAAGTTGCTGTGTGTTTTTAGAGGCGATGGCTACACTATCCTGGAGTTTTTCGACGTAGTTTGAGGCCTCTTAATTGCGCCTACAAATTGCTGATTGGGCTCGTTTTCGTCGTGACACCTGTCAAGCAAACTGCGTTAAAGGGCCCTAAGACCCTTTTTCAAGTAACCATGAAATGAATTCTCCAGAAGAGCTTATTACTTCACAAATTCAACGCTGCAAACATTTTAAAAATCTGCTCAGTGCGAGTGCAGCTACATAGGTCTGTCGCATGCTACAATTTCATTCTCTCTCCTCTCGTCGCAACAAAAGCACTTGAGGCTAAGCAGGGAGGGGTGGCAGGAACAAATAAACCACGTCACTTGCGCTTCGTCGCCTTTAGCACTTCTTTTTGTTTAATGCGTGGCCTTTTCAATGTGATCGCGCGAGCACGCATGCACAAGTAGCGGTCTCCCGCGGTGATCCCGTTCACGAGCTTTTTCGCTCATGGACGATTTTTCGCTCACAATTAACGGGGCCGACGCTGACGGCGGAATTTCTGAGACATGAGCTCCCAAATGCTATTCCATTTAAACTTTTTGGGAGTTGTTTTTTGAATGGTTGGAGAACACATGCAAGCTCGCGAATATTCGCGATGTGAAAGTGTTTGAGAGTGCGTATGTGAAAGTTGTTCATTGAGCTGACCTTGAGTGCACAACATTGTACTAAAGTATAGTTAACAACACTGGAACTAGTACTCTCACATAACTAGTTCCAATATGAGAAAAACTACTACCTTCAAATATAGGGAACATGCACCAGTAACCAATTCGCTCCGGCTTACGCAAATATAATCATGGCAACCCTGGAAACCGAAGCCCTGTCTCGTTGGGAGAAGAAACTTGACACATACGTTCGGTACATAAATGACATATTTAAAATATGGAGACATAGGCGGACACTGTACCTAAGTTCACTTAATTCTTAAAATAAATTCAAACAACAAAGTTTACCTCCTACACCTCGGCTCAGCCCATAAACTTTCCACACACGGCCTTATATCTCGAAAATGGCATACTAAATACAACTCTGTATAAAAACTATCTGACAAGCAACAATACCTTGATTATACAAGTAATCATTCGAAACACTATAAACAGGGCGTTCCCAAGAGTCAGGCAACAAGGTTACATCGTATATGCGTTGAAAATGATGATTACGTAATCGAACTTACTGCTTTAAAAGTAACGCTATCAGGCAAAGCCTCTACAAAGGCTGCTGGACAAAGCCTATACAGATGCACTGGGACTAGAACGCAATGAAGCACACAAACCTCAATTTCAAACTACAACAACAACGCCCCTTCTGACTACAAAATTTTCTAGGGTACTTCCAAACATAAATAACATCCCGATAAAAAGTTATACAATTTTAACAATCAACCAAAAACTTATGAGAATCTTTGCCAGACCACCTAGGGTCCCTTACCCGCGCAGTCTCAACTTCAATGACATGCTTGTTCACGCAAAATTCAAAGCAAAGAATTGGACAATGTCAGGTCCCTGTGGTCGTTCCTCAGACTCAAGCTGCAAACATATAGAGCTGGCTACCAGCGTAAAAAGCACAGCATCTGATTACACACACAAGTTTACACCGAGCTTCACCTGCACTTGCAACAACGAAATATAATGTCTTGAGTGGGCCACCGGTAGGAGGAGACAATACACAGGCGAAACTGGTCAGGCGAACCTGAACAGGCACAGTGCAGGCACAAAACACAATTTACCACAAGCAGTGGTGGTCACTTCAATAAACAAGACCACAATTGCGACCAAGCCCAGGTTTCCGTTCTACAAACTTGCGGTCATCACGAAAATCAAACTACACATAGTCATATTAGATATACAATTTTAACTTTCTAGACCCATCAGGAATCATGTAGCACATGGAAATTCGGAATCACAGGAAGCCATCGCATAATTGTGGCAATAGCTAGTTGTAGACATAAGGTACGTGCAACCTCTAAACAGACGATGCCGATAATAAATAGAATGGCTCCTAGCCTACATATCATATTTATTGTTCTCTTTCAATTTTTCTATAAAGTACAGATATAAATTGGCGTATATAGTACCACGTTATTTTTTTTCAGAACCTTCAAACCACTGCTTCCTTTCTTCTTGCCCCAATTCTTAAACCACTTCGATCGCGCATCGTCAAGGTCACTGCCTATCGAGAAAGTTCTCTGAGGCTATTTTTCGTTCATTTACACCCACTTCCCACATTCCCTTGAAAGTGGGAAGTGGGCGTAAATGAACGAAAATCAGGGGGTGTACGCTCGATCGCGCACCCTTATCGTGCAGAGGGGAGAATCGTATGTCCTGGCTAGCCTTTGGGTTTCGTAGGAAGAATTCTGTTGTAGTTACCAGGCGCATACAGGTCACTGCAATTGTTGCACATCCTCAGTTTGCGAAAAGGGCTCGCTTTTCAGACACAGTGAAGTAACAACTCAGACGCTAATTCGCGTTCATCTGTCCATGTGAGTACGTTGCGTGCGTCATTTGTGCGTGAAAAATGCGGGGCAAGTTTCGATCTGCTTGCTATTCTGTGCCTGAGCTTACAATTTTAGCTATCGCGCGCATTGCTTTGCGTTTGCGGCAACACTGTGACATTTTTTTTGCCAAATACCTCTTCTATGAAACGTGGGCTCTTTAGACCCCATCTGGTTTTGATTACACTTGAAGTGCGCCATTTGGTTCGGCCTATTTTTGTAACTGCTTCCTCGTCCTTCCCATTTATGGTTGTTTAGGAATAGGCGTACGCCGCTATCACTTTTTGCGTTGAGTGGGCGCAGCGGCCGTCTGCTGGTTTCGAACTATTTTGTGCTTTTATTTGTATGTGTGTGTAGCATCCTCCGCTTTGTTGCACACTTTTCCTAGTTTGTGCTCCCCCTTCTTTTTTTCTTTTTAGGGGGCGAAACTTCTTAGGCCATGGGTCATTGCCTGTTATGTAGTAGTAGTAGTAGTAGTAGTAGTAGTAGTAGTAGTAGTCGTAGTAGTAGTAGTAGTAGTACATATAGCAGAAATATTAATATCGGTAGTAGTAGTAGTATATATAGTAGAAGTAATATTATCAGTATTAGTAATATGCAGCCACCTTTATACACTGCTTCAGAAGTTCCCTTCAGAACTGTGGAGGCCACAGGCACCCCGGCCAATAGGAAAGGAGCCAAGCCCCTCCGCATGTTTTCTTTCGCGCCTTGTCGTCTACTCACCGTATTCAAGGCGTCTGCTCCTTGAGTCATAGTTATTATGGCCAGTTTGTTAACTTTAAAAATCCAGTAAAGCTATTCAACCAGCAGCTACAGCGACAAATTGAAAAAAGCGTGAATTTTTCCTCTGCTTGGAATGCGTAGAATCTCGTGCTGGCGGATACCTTCATTTTGTGGCTGTTTCTTTCAAACGCTGTTCATGGCTCTTGTATTACTGCTTCTCCTGTCGATCCGCTCCTTCGCGTCTGCGGCTGCAACACTCTTTTTCCCTCTTTTTTATTTTCACCAAAGGAAGATTCGACATGCCCTAATGTTGTGCGAGCTTGCATATGGGATATATGGAGCTGTATCGTTCATAGACTGGCGACGCAGTCCGAACACCGTCTCGGTGCGTTAGGCCTAGCAGGGGTGGCTAGGCAAGCACCTTATCTCGCAAATATCGGGAAAACGTACCTAATGCTTTAGTCCCAGAGTGAAATGTAACAAATCCATGGGTGACTTCACCCTTTGTTTACTTCTGTCAGCGCAGTTAGCGTGTAGCAAGTGCGGATAGAAGTCACTTCTGCAGGGAAGTTGCCATGTAGGTTTGCAAACAGTTAATGGTGGTAAACGACAAAAATCAAATATGTACAAAATAAACGTGAAAGAAAATAAACATATCATGTATTGATGTTGCCCAAAACACACCAACCCTGCCAATTTTAGGGCAGCCAACCCTGCCAATTTTAGGGCACTTGTACGTTAGACTACGCTTCGCTGCGCCAGCGTGTGGCTTTCTTACAGCCCACCGCTCTGGTAGTGTTGGACCAAAGTGTTGAAACAGAGTATAGTTTATGAATTCCTCCATAGATGGCGTTGTGTGTATATATCCTTGAATATAGGCTAACTAGGTAGCGTTAGTGGTTTCCACAGCATATCCACGGCGTGAATGATACTGTGTGGGGCGAAGCATCCACCCATCTGTTCGTGCGTCCATCTGTTCGCCCATGCGTCAATTCGTCCGTTCGTGCTTCCGTTCGTCCATGAGTCCATCTGTGCGTCCGACTTTCGGTCTATCTGTCAGTGCGTCCGTCCATGTTTTCTTCCGTCCGTCTGTCCGTCAGTACGTCCTGCGATCGTCCTTTTGTCTATCCATCAATGCGTTCGTTCTTCCATGCTTCCATCCGTCCGTTCGTGGTGTGTTCATGCTTGCATTCATGCTTCCATTCATCTATCCGTCCATTCATCCGTGAGTCCGTCCGTGCTTCCAACCGTGCGTCCTTGTCTATGTCCGTCCGTTGGGACGTGCGGACAGATGGATTAATGCTTCATAATCATCACTCACTCTGTAGACATCCTGTGATTTTTCTTCTTTTTGCTGTCTCGTATCCCTATCTTCGTGAAAAGAACACCGTACGATTGCAACCTAACTTGAAATGAAGCGAAGGCTGCACTGTTCTGCTTCATAGATTTTTTTTTCTTTTTAGTCAGCAGCATGCCCGTGAGGCGGCATCGAGGCAAGCCTTTGACGTGCCCTCATGGGAGGTGTAGTTGCGGCCACCCAAGCCTGCTGCCTTCTGAGAGTAAAGTTTATTCGTGCTCCTCCGTTCTCAGATGGCGATTACCAACAGGGATACACGCCCCAACCAGGAGATGATGTCTCCAATAACCCCTTTAAAACTAACACGCCAAGGATGTCAAGGAGCCTTTGGCAAAGATAGGTCTTCCCATTGAACCAACGGCCAGCCTGCCTGAAGTACTTCTACTGCACGCCTTGATTATCGCACTAAGTGTTAAGATCTGTCAGCTCCTATCTTAATTTTGAATACTCGCATATTTGTGGCACATACTCGCCACACAGGCGAGCTATGTGCCACATCTGTCTGGTGGAGTTTGACAGAGTACGTGGTGGTACTTTGACAGGCTTACTCTCATGACCAGTGAGTCATAACCACCAAACCATTTTATTCTCTTGTACTATTTTTGACTTACCCAATAATTTTAGGGCTGCTCACGACAGCCCGCCGACGCAGGCGGACAGATAGATAGATAGATAGATAGATAGATAGATAGATAGATAGATAGATAGATAGATAGATAAATCCGCAAAAGTACCTGCAGTGCACAAAGAAATGCTTCACGTTTAGGAATACGTGTGCAGATGAGATACAGAAGTTTGCACGTGTATCATGGCAGGAGAAAGCACTCAATGGGGTTCATTGATGAAACATAGGATTGCCTGGCAGTGGGCTTACACAGGATCATTTTGCATAGAAATTTTCATATAACAGAATATTGCAGCTCGCTCTCTGCCTTCACAATTTTATTTTTGTAGTGGAAGGCATCTAATGATGCTTTGAGGTATAGCCACATTTTCAGCTACTAATTTTTCTAAAAGATCCAAATTTTAGTGAGTTCAGTGTCAAAACCTAAACCGGCACACTAATGAGCGTGGCAAGCAGACGATCTTGATTACGACACTTGTCAAGGCAACGATTTGAGTGGTTTTTATTCCATGTTTCTAAAGGTGTGTGCACCATAGGTGCCGTATTAGCAAGTGCTGCCCACAGCCCACAGAGGCGCACAACATCGTTGGTTGAAAGTTCATATAACCTCGCTCACTCGTTCCGGACCTTTGGGAAAACTGTGACGATTGCACTCTTTCGCGCTTCAGCTGTGGTTTAATGCCCAATTTAGCCTGAGTTTCATAACTTTCTAAACAATGGGAAAGGCCACTTTCTCAAACTTTTAAAATAGGTTCTTCGTATGATCGAATTCACTTCTGCAATTCAACATAACCACATATCTCGACTAATTATTTACTTGATTATTTTGAAATTCTATAGGTTTCGTCTAAAAAGATTGTATTTGTTATATTATAATTCGTGGCCACAAACATACCACAAATATTGCATTTACGTTTTCCTGAAAATTTTTTATACGTTTTTCGAAACAGCGTGTATATATTATGAACAACAGTAAAAAAATACTAGTCTCTAAATGAGATGATACTGCACGCACGATAAAAATGGAATGTGGTGAAACATGCAATTGGGTGATATAGATGGGTCTTCGGTAGGCAAAACACAGTCGTAAGCTGATAAAGCTCACGAATACAGCAAGGTGCATAAAGAATTCTCGACAGTGTCTGTTTGTCTAACTTTGACACATAAGTCACTTTAGGAGATCGCCCAACGCACTGCCTTGCCTGAAGTGGCATCACAATAAAACCTTGGCTGCTGTAGGTTACTCCTGCAGATTTTCCGGTGATAAAAATCTGTCAGAGGCACCATTTCGACAGGCCATTTGGTTTCAAAAGTGCCTGTGATTTCGAGCGCCTGTTCTTGGTTCGTCGGGGGAAAAAGCTGCCAGCCTGATAACAAGTGACTGCTATTGAGCAGTGTGCATGAACGTATCCTGACTGACGTACACAACCTGTTTGATGTGAAGAGTTTTTTTTTTTACAGGAAAGAAAACCTCTTTGATAACTACACGATAGGAAGATTAGTAGCCACTTTTCTTTTTGTTTTTCGCAAGAGGTACTTAGTACGTTGCAGTAACACCACATGACCTTTCGAATCAATGCCGTTCACCATTTATTAGCAGCTTGTCTAATCTCTACCATTATTTCTGTTTTTAAGCAACCAGCGTGAAACCATGCGGGATGTTTCTTGTTTACCTCCCCGTTAAGAATAAACTGAATTTATTTATCTCCTTCATATTTATGTTTTTTCAACGTGCAGAGAGAATCAAGTTGAGTACTAAGGCTAACACCCTTCTCAACTCGGAAGTCATAGAAATGATGGCATGCCAACAAACGACTGAAAAATGGGAGACAATAAATAGACCAATAAAAACGAAGTGTCTAAGCTGTGGTTGTTCCTAATATGATTTGACCTAACGAGGTTAGAAAGAGAGAGGCGCAGGTCTTCTAGAAAGGTATAGCTGCGCAGTTCACGCATACGTCGCGATATTGTGGCGTCGGCTATGACCATGAAAATTGCGCTCGCCGTCTACTAAACTTCAAACACGCTCATCGCAAAGCCAGACGTGAATTTGACGAAGACTCCACCGACAGCGGCTGACTCGCACCTCGCGCGAGTGATCCCCGCTTGCGAAATGCCCGCCATCGATTTCATCCGGCGCAGCGAATCATCTATGCTGACTTAGCGCTCCCTCCTCTTTGACCTCTAAGCTTCCTACCCCCTCTCTGTCTTGAAAAGAGAAGAAGGAGCAAGCTGAGTGCCCAAAATGGAACGTCCACGCAGATCTGCTAGGGATGTGCCGCCCTAGTAATCCCTTTTGGGAATTGGCCGAAGCAGGTGTTATGACCCTTCCACGCGCGATGGTGCCGTGACTCTTATGCCGCGTTCACACCAGGGAACTGAGGTGAAAACAAAAACCCCAGAGCACTCGGAAAACCCAGTCCGCGTGCGTCGATGTTGTTCACAATCGTTCTGCCCCATCCCGCCGCCGCTGCTCTCGCCACCTTGACGATTATTTCGATTTTGCCTGCTCTCTGAGGACTAAAGTTCGTATTCTAGTTTTTGAAAAAAAGTAGTGAAAAGAAAAAGCTCGCACATTTTCAAATGTTGTTTCAGGAAATAGCCGGCAGAAACGACACGATCGAATGCGCCGGCTGCGGTGGCGTGGTTTCAACCGGCTGTACACAAAAGCGAGACATGTTGGGGCATACCCACTCACTGCCGCTGCACCGACTTCTTCAAGAGTTCTCAGCGATCGTAATTCAAATCAGACGCGTGATGAACGCGTCCTTATTTAGGCCCTCAAGCCTGGTCGTGCTGCATGGGTAGCTTGCGATTTGAGTCGACGCGAGCCACCGCCGACGCTTGTGCTGCCATGTTGAATCTGCCACCAGCTGATTTGGTCACGTGTTTTAATCTAGCGCAGCCAAGGCTGTGAAGCGTAAACGGATCTGGTTTCGCGTGGCGGAAAAATTGCTGTTGGAGCGATTCTTGCACGCTGGCCATGCGGCGTGGTTTTCCGGCCGCTTGGTCGGCGAAACGAGCCAGTTTCCAGAGAGTTTCGCCGGTTTCACTCTCTTTGAGGCTAAGTGTGAAGCTGCCCTTAGCTTCAACAAAGATACGCAAACAAGCGACACAGCACGTGTTTATTAGTGATGGAGGGTCAGTCTGTTATAGATTATTTTAGCTGATTGAATATAATTTTCTTTATTGGTCTATACCGTCAAATCTACAGTAGCCCGCCAGCAGCACCGTCACACTGACTGACGAATTGATCAGAAGGAAAATAAAGAAATAGTAGTTACGTATTAGGCACTAAATACTACTTATATGACTGAAAACGAATAATGTATCTAAATATTGCGAATAAGTTAAGAAAGTAGGGCCAGTTAGTTTCGTAAATGTTTTACAACGCAAAAAAAACGATGATGAAGACGGTTGCAGACGACAGCGTCACGGTCTTATAACTAAAATATATTTATTTTTGTACGTAATGTGTTCAGGGTAATCAATGTTCAGTCCCACGCATTTATTTTGCGTAAAGAGATGGAAAAATACTTTTGGCACGGACGACAACAGTATCAGAACGAAAACGTCACTGTGGCGGCAGCGACATCACCACATCAACCTAATTGCTACTGAAACAACGCAGTGAAGATGACGAGGGCATGAAATGTACACAGTGCCTGTGCAGTGTAGACAACAGCATCGTTCATTTCACGAAAAATACGATGTCGTGTCAGAGTTATTAAATTAAGGATGACAATAACATAGCCATAATTTATTTGATGCAGACATCAACGAAACATACGTGGGGGGATTCAATAAATAGCACGCACAATGACAATAAACAAGCCGATGACGATATGTTAGCGATGGTATGGCCACTTGGATGCAGTTCTCGAAAAACTTTGGGGCTTTGGGGAGCCCCAGCGAAGTTTCGAATTTAATGATGTGCTAAAATTTTCAACATATGTTTCATTTGGAACTCTGATAATATATGCCGACCTATACAACCGTAACCTAATTAGTTTTTTTTAGAAAATGAACTGAATAAATATATTCCCTACACCGGCACAGACATGTAAATGCCGGCAACCCTGCGTAGGTGATGCAACGTGTCTATCTTTTTTAAACCCAAAACGCCCAGCTTACGCAAGCAACGTGCGCTTCCTTCTACGAAGCGACAACGACGAGGGCGCACTTTGGTATTGTTAGCGTTATACCATGTCAGTCGTCCTTGGCATAGGGTGTTACCGCAATATTGAGCAACAAGGAAATCAATGCAGGGCACGTCAGCTACTTCACGCGTCGGTGGGTCGAAATCAAAAGGTGACGCTTCTGCGCTCCTTATGTAGCAGCAGGCACCACTGCACTGGTCGTTCATACGTTCAAAGGGGCTAGCACAGCGTGATTCCACGTTCGATGACATCGCCAACTTGCTTTTCCCGTAGAAAATAAGCACCTGTGCTATGTTAACACGCTGGCTAGCCATGGTGCCATGTAGCTTATTTCGTGTCGTCATTACCCACCACTTGGCAGCTGCCCCTAAGTTTTGATTTTCACTCATCGTTTATTGCTTGTTTAATAATATTGACAAGTGTCTGCGTTACATGAACCACCCTAGTGCTTAGAGGGTTGCTAATTTTACTTTATAAAGATATAATATAAATATGGTTGAAAGTGCACCGGAATTCGTGCTTAAAGGAACCATAAAGAATAGCATTAAGGAAGCGTGACATTCAGTTCCTCGTTCAATTTGGCTTCTATTACTTTTTCAGGCATCGTAAAGGCACCTACATAATGAACTCGGAAAGCATTTGCACAAAAAACTTTCCTTAAAGATTTTGATTGATAACGTATAAGGCCAGTGGTTCTCCCAAATATCCCGCACACCTAAAATCATTCTATGATGGTTGCCTGCTACTGAATTAAAAATTAAGAAAATCTATACCCAATAGTGCGCAATAAGCACTTGTGCCTTGCCCATAATCAGCAAGTATTTGGTGCTTATGCCCTTATGGCATAACTTACTGAATCAAGAGAAGCTTATAAATATTTTTTTTGCTGATGAAACATCACTGAAAGGCAAGAGACAATGAAGCCGAAACAGTTGTACAGGCAGATAGTTGAACTGTTTCCGGCGTGCCATAGTAATTGTGATATACATGTGAATATATTAGCGTGTACGAAAAGGCAGCTTGCCACTTCAAAGGGCCAGAACTGCGACCTTTAGATTACGCGTCTGTGATTCTCTCACCGGTAAAGCTACAGCGGTGGTCGTGCACTCGTGCTCATTATCTAATATTTATATATGTGCATGCATACCTGGCTGTGTTAGTCAGTGCTTCTTGTATCCATGATGGTCAGTGTGAAACACTGGCATTGTGTTTTTTTGGCAGCTGTCGACACGAAGCACGTGCGATCGCAACGACCACATAGCTGCCCAATAAGTCCTCACAAAAACTTGCAGGCATTAAGTCTGTCGTAACTTGATGCTCGCTATCAATGCGCGTGGTACTGAAATATTAAGAGCTCGTTTCTTTGTTTATACACCGTTAATGAAAACCAACCACTAATCAAGCGAGAGAATGTATGAAGTACATTCATTGTACTATTTACGCTGTCAACTATTAACTATGAAAGTGCTTTAAGAGTGGCATCTACATTGACAACTACATGTGTGCTGAAAATACTAAAGATTGTTACAGTAACTTTAGAAAGTTCGATATTGGTTCTTAATCGCCTATTTACGTTTACTGTAGGATCGCGATGCGTGAACAACAAATGAAGAAAAGCACTGCGCACTAATTGGCCACTGTGACACCTTTTGAATCAATAAAAGTACCATGCATTAAAGCAATACTTGCAGCGCACTTTGTATATTTATAGTTTTACACTTCGTACTAACCTCCCTGTCCTTCCTCCTTTATTCCTCCTCCTTTACACTTCGTAATATTTAGATTTTATAATTGTACATTCCTTCATGACTAGTCGAAGATTGATTTGTAATCATATCATATCGCTCAATCTGTAATTCAAAAGCTTTTAAGTCTCTGAATGTACAAATAAGCAAACACAACAGTGATGTTGCAAGATTTTCAATTGGTCGAAGTAATGGCATAACAATTAATTCGTGCTGAAAACGTCGGTATTTAACAAAAACTACCGACTGACTGAAGTCCAGCATCTTCGTCAGAGGTAAAAAAACAATGACCGAATTGAAATACAATGAAAGACAACTGCGAATTAGTTAAACAGAAATGCATATTTCAATCCCAAGACTCAGGATAAAACTGCGCTAAGTCGCGAAACACCTGCTAAGCGTGCACTGTAGTGTGTTGTCATTGAACTCCAGCTGCTTTAATTAAGGCACCACTATGCCATCTGCACAAGTATTTCTCACAAGTAGCGCCACCATTGAGTTCAAAGCAAGCCACGTTTCAGCCAAAAAGCACTTTACAGATGCCATGATTCAATTTAGGGAAGTGTTTCTAGAGCTCTATGCCGCAACTACAGCGCAGAAAACCCCCTTCCCAACGATTCGGTGCATTTTCCATCTTATGTGCGGCAGACCATTCATCTGGCATGCGTTCTCGGTTCTGCTTTTCACGTGTTTTGCGTGTCTGTTTTGGTGTTTCTAGAAGTAAGAAGCTAGCTAATCTAGCACATTGTTTGAAAACCCAAAATCTTGGAGATCAGCTTTACCTAAATAGTTAAGAGTAAAAATGAAAGCAGGAATTCTAAACCAAATATCACGTGTGGCAACGAAGGTTACTCTTTGGCTATAGCACAACGGTATTTTCTAGATATTCATGTACAGCGTTGGCTGTAAACGTTACGCTTTCTGTTGGACCTAGCGTTTTCGTATTGGGTGTGAAGTGCAAGTACAAAGAGTAATATAAAATAGGTTTAGCTCTTACCACAAATTGCTCTAGTATATCGCTCGCATTGCAGATAAATAATATAGCCAATATATTGGTTTGCGCCAACAATTCACATAGCCCCGCCGCGGTGGTCTAGTGGCTAAGGTACTCGGCTGCTGACCCGCAGGGCGCGGGTTCGAATCCCGGCTGCGGCGGCTGCATTTCCGATGGAGGCGGAAATGTTGTAGGCCCGTGTGCTCAGATTTGGGTGCACGTTAAAGAACCCCAGGTGGTCTAAATTTCCAGAGCCCTCCACTGCGGCGTCTCTCATAATCATATAGTGGTTTTGGGACGTTAAACCCCACATATCAATCAAATCAACAATTCACATAAGTTCTCAGAGCTTTATTGTGTTTTCAATAAACAGAACAAATTAAAGTTGACCTTAAAATAGTTTTTCTAAGTTAGCTCTGTTTGTGCGTACCTAATCGTAGCAACTGAAATATTTCAGCCTACGAATTCCGCAGCGAGTGTTGAGCCATATAAAGCAGCATCTACTCAAGTCATCTTGTCATCCTGAATGGTTCCAAACGACGACGTCCCAATCTGTTACAAGGATTGAAATATTAGGCTGCTGCACAAAATGCCTAACGAGCTTACCTGGCCTTTCAAACTCAATATATGGGTGCTCCACTAAATATCATCGTTTATTTATTGTAGCATATGATAGACATATTGCATTATTAATCATTGTTTATATTTCGTCAACCTCAGCCTTGATTTAGGTACACCTCGGAGCCATTCTCTGACAGTTCCTCTCTTTTCGCGTTTGACTCTGTCGCTCGTCTTTTAACGCGAAGCTGTTTATTCAGGCCGTAATATATAGAACCTATTAGAAAACAATCATTCTCATAAACAGGTATGTTCTACAGTTTGTGAATAAGCTGTACTTTAACTCACCACTGATAAGAAAAAATAGCAACAGTTAGTACAATAAATGTCTAAAACGACAGTGGCAGGCCAAAGATTCCGAATTTGCATAATGAGGTACTACTTGGAAACGGGAACAGAAACAGCAGCTGCAAGAAGACTATGGAGGTGCAGATATCATTTGGAAGTGCCATCGGGACAAGCCCTACAAAAGCCGCTTGCCTGGCGCTGGACCCACACTTGGCAGCAGTGACGGCACATCGGCGCAACGCTAAAAAAACTGTTCCCTGTACTGCAGGTTGGTGTACGAATTGTGCACAGTTCGTAACTGAATAATTTATGCTGTCGCTGCTGCCTTTCTGTGTTGCTATGTACCTGCTGTTCACTTGTTCCCTTGTTCACTTGTTTTTGCGTTATACATTGTTTCAACTGCTACTATTCTTCATTTGGAAAGACATGACAAAGCCTACGAATAAAAGAGAAAGCCAATCCGAAATTCGGGAACTTTGTGCTGAAATGAAGTCTTTAGCAGACAGTGTCAAGTTTATGAGCGATGAGTTCGAGGACATGAAAAAGTGCCTTAGGGAGGCCACAGAGGAAAGGGAAGCCCTGAGGAAAGCTAATGAAGAGCTACGTGCTAAGTGCAAAGAGAAAGATATTATCATTCAGCAACTTCAAAAGAGAGTTGTTCAATCTGAGCAATACTCGCGCAGGTCAAACCTAGAAATGAAAGAGCTTATACAACAGGAAAACGAATGTGTTGCAGGACTCGTTAGAAAAATTGGTGATGTACTTGGTGAGCACATAGTACCTTCTGATATTGAAGTTTGTCACCGTGTGCCCACCCGAGAAGCTGGAAAGTCTAACATAATTGTTCAGTTCCACAGCGTACACAAGAGAGACACTGTCCTTGAGAAGGCGCGGAAGGCCAGGGTGCGAAATAACCAGGTTGGAATTCCTGATGATGCCAGAGTATTTGTTAATGATCATCTCTGCCCGGCGTTGAGGCGTCTTCTTTCACTTGTCTTGGCAAGAAGGCGTGAATATCAATGGCGCTTTGTCTGGACGCGAAACGGAAAGGTACTTGCGCGCAAAACTGAGGCTAGCAATGTAATCCATATTGCTTCGGAGGCTGACCTTCAAAAGATCGCGTAGAATACGGTATACGTAATCTTAAAGTCTTCATATTTCTTTTGACTGCTCATTGTATTGAGAATTTAGCCTACCATCTGAAATATCTCTGCCTTCACACGGGAGAAATATTTCTGCCCTTCATGTGAACTCGCGTTCACTCGCTCATAAGCAAGACATTCTAGCAATGTTTCTTGCCGAGTTTACTTTTTCATTTTATTTTATTATGTTATCTGAAACATGGTATCAAGAACACAGTGAAATGCTTATCATAGATGGGTATAGCCACTTCTTTGTTAATCGTGCAGGAAAACCTGGTGGTAGCGTTGCACTGAATGTTAAGCGCGACACACATTGCGATGTGCTTGAGGAATTCACTTGCACCACGCCTTATTACGAAGTGCTCAGCGTTAAATCGGACAACAATCTGTCGTGATTTACCAACCACCTACTGGCAACGTGTCTAATTTCTTAGAATTCACTCAAAAACTTTTGAAGCAGGCTTCTTTTCACAAGTACAAAGTTCTTCTTGGTGGCGACTTCAACATTAACATGCTCGATGATGGCACTTCGAACCGTGCAACTGTTAACCTTATGGATTCTCTCTGTTTCTGTAGCGTTATCAAAACACCTGCTCGTGTGACGGCATCTTGTCAATCGGCTCTCGATAATTTTATAGTTAACGCTGGTACACAGATTTATACAGCCGGGACCATCAGCTATAATATCAGCGACCACTACCCAATATACGTAGTATGCTCATTTTCTGTTAATGAAAAATGCTTGCCTGATACCACGTTCAGTAATAGATGTCTATCTAAGGAAAATATGCAACATTTTCGCGCACTTGCACTGCGCACAGACTGGTCCTCTTTATATAACAAAAAAGATGCTAGTGAGGCATACGGTGAATTCCTGTGAATTTTCACTCATCTTTACAATTTATCTTTTCCACTAAAAAAGACAAAGTAAAGAAACGTATTCGAAAGCCTTGGGTGCAGCATCAACACGTTAAGATGATAAGTAAGAAAAATAGGTTATTCAATAGATTTTTACGTACGCGTGAAAAAAGCGACCTCGTTGCAATTAAGAAGTTACAAAATGCAATAAACAAAGACCTGCGAAAGGCTAAAGCCCACTATTATGAAACCCTTTTTGCTTCGGCACAGAGCAAAAATCCAGAAAAAAACGTGCAAGAGTATCAACGATGCCATAAAACAAAAAAAAATGTGAAACAGCCTTTCCATGAAGTCAACCTAAACAATGAAAAGGTCACAGGCGTCGCTTTAATTAACGCTTCAATAATCACTTCGTGAACAAAATGACGTCATCGGATAGCGCGGTCACTGGCACAGCTGTCAACAGATGTATGCAGAGCATTTTTTTCGAGCCGACTGATGACACTCAGATTTCTCGTACTTTGTTGGGCCTGAAAACAGCAATGCTGTTGATGCAGATAGCATTCAAATCAGACCAATAAAATTTGTAATTGACGTCATCACAATTCACCTTGCATTTTTGTTTATTATTGTTCTAGAAACTAGCCATTTTCCAAGTGCTATGAAGAAAGCCAGGTTCTAAGTGATTTTTAAAGGCGGTAATCGAAATGACTTAGGGAACTCTAGGCCTATTTCTATTCTGTCCACTTTTTCTAAGAGTTTAGAGAAGGTGATCTCAGCTAGAATCAATGACTTTTTTTAAAGAATAACATTCTGTCTGACTGTCAGCACGGATTCCGCCCAGGCAGGTCGACAGAGACGGCATTCTTATGTCAAAAGGAGCTAATTATTGATATTATTGATGCAGGAAAACTAACTTAGGTATATTTATAGACTATAGCAAGGCATTTGATCGCTTATATTATGAAATTTTAATAAGAAAGCTTGACAGCTACGGTATTCGGGGCGTGGCAAACTTGTTGTTTCGATCATATCTCTCCGGGTAGACTCAGTGCGTTGCTATTGAAAATTTCTGCTCTTCATATCGCGAAATTAAGTCGGAAGTACCGCAGGGTAGCGTATTAGGACCAACCTTATTTAATGTCTATGTAAATGACATTGCTGAAATTGTTAGGAATGCATTCATTGTACTGTACGCTGACGATACATGTTTGTTTGTCTCTGGCCATGAACTTGATGATCTGTCACAGAAGACTCGCAATATTCTTTCTAATCTGTCGGCGTGGTCTCGTAATAATGCTCTAACAATTAACAGCTCAAAATCGAAAGCCATATTATTCTGGGTGAGAGGCAGCCAATCTTGTTTCAATCAAGAATTATTCTTAGAAGGTGCTTCCATTGAAATTTCGAGGAAATACAAAGTGTTAGGCGTTACGTTTTCAGAACACATGAATTGGACCGATCACGTTGAACTAATATCAAAATCACTGTCATCTGCCGCTGGTGTGCTGTCTCGCGGTCGGCATTGTTTTCCTGAGATTGTGAAGTTGCAAAAATAATACGTCTTGTTTGAATCGCATCTTCAGTATTGTGCGCTTGTATGGGCCACCACCACGAAAGCTAATATTCGTACACTTCTTCAACTTCAAAAATGCGCGCTTCGACAAATAGCAAATGTACCCTATTTTCATCCTAGCGCTCAACTTTTTCAAAAACATAATATAATACGTGCAACAAATCTTTACGAATACTGACTTTCATATTCATTTTGTTTGGGCTACGACAATATCAAGTCCTTTCTAAAACATACGTGACGACTCGAATACAAAAAAGTGACTCGCGCACTCGTAGCCAAGACAGGTGGTTAGTACCATTCAGACGCACAAATTATCTTATGCAGTCACTACAATGTAGCCTACGTTCCTTGTTAAATAAAGTGCAAGGGAAACATTTATTCCGAATACTTTGACTCGCAAACAAATTAGACAATACTTTTGTAAATCGGAATGAACATATAAAAGACATCGTTATTACATTTTCGCATTTTCTGTTATATTATCTACTTCGTGCTCAGTGTTTCAATATACAAAGTATTATCATATTGTGCATCATAGTCATATTTATAGCAGTGCTTTTCTTAGTGTTGTAAATACTATTGTTTCTTACGTATCATAATGTACTGTCACATCTCTTCTCACATATGTATTACATTTCTATGTTATTTTTAAGTACCATGTGTTCGTGGGAAATCACTAGTGTTATTCAACATGTTGCAAGTTCCTAGTTTCAAATAAAATGATGTATTACATTTGGATATATGCTAAACAACTGTATTTATGTTGGTTTTAGTGTTACTTCTGCCATGTGAGGGCCTTCAGGCACATTCAAGTTGTACTATGCAGCTTTTAGCCTGAAGGACCCCCAAAAATTTTGTTGGAAAATAAAAGCATTTCTGATTCTGATTTCTGATTTCAGTGCCAGTTTCTCTCTCCGCAGTTGGGACACTTCTGTCGTGTACGAGGCTGTCTGTGTTTTACCTGTAACCTCTCTGTACTAAGAAACAGCTAAGCAACAAGCTAACATCAGTCAGGGAAAGATTAGCGACAACCTAGTATCAACCTGCCAACAACCTCCGTCAATCGGGTAAGACCACCAAGAAACAAGCCATCGTTGTTGTTTTCTGGGGTATAACGTCCCGAAATTGCGACGTCATTATGAAATACACCGTAGTGGAGAGACTACAGAAAGTTTGACCTCCTGTGGTTCTATAACGTGCACTTAAATCTAAGTACACAGGCCTCAGACATTTCAGCTTCTATTGAAATTGCAGCCACCACAGTTGGAATTTCATTCCGCGAACTTAGGGTTTGCAATCGAGTGCCATATTTACGAAACCCCATTGGCGAGGCAACCATAGATTATTTATAGAGTGTTCCTCCGAATTCTATATATAGAAGCAGTCAGAGTAGTTTTCAGAATCATGTACTTAAACTGCTTTGAAGCCACCCACGACATGATAAACGCTTGCCTTGATTTTTTTGTTCACATTGTATCTGTTGGCCACGCGAAAGCTCTTTATATTCTGTGCTAGTGATGTTACAAGCTTTCTACTACCAGTCTATAATTGAAACGTTAAGCGCAAAGTATTTCACTTGCACAGGTTTTTGGAGACTTGTGAGGCAGTCTAAATATAGGCTATTATTATCTGCTTGGGTATGGGGTTTTTCACAAATTCTTATAATATGGCACAGGTCACAAGTAAGTTTCTCACAGTGTAAGACAAACTTTATAACTATCTCGTCAACTCCCTTCGACTGGATGTTGGGTATATGCTGTCTTAACACGTTAGCATCTTTCTATTGCACCTCATAGTACCAGCATGTGTGTGCAGTATATGCAATCTAATGGTGCGCTTAGAATAAGAGCGTAATGTTAGTTTCGACGTGGACATTGCCGTGTGGGAACGGGGCACTCTCCCAGTTATTGGTAACGAACCTTGATGAAGTAGCCATCTCTCTGTCTCTCTCTCTGGAAGTGGCAACGACCGTTAGTACCATTCCGTCCAGGGCGTGCTTTTCATTTGCGTCGACGCAGCTGTAACTAGTACCAATTTTCTAGCAAGAATAAGGTATTACGCTTTGATAAAATTCATTGTTATAACGCGGCTGTTAACTTTCAACTTTCCAGCGAACTTGCCTCTCGTTACTTCTGAAAGCCCAATAAAACGACAAAGTCTGCAGCGCAACCAATAGCTTGCTAGAAACAAACAGATAACTGGGGAGGCTTCCGTTCAACGTTATTGCTGTTTGCGCTGAAGCAGAAGCGAAAAAAAAAATGGGATTGACTGATAGATGGTTGGGGTTTCACGTCCCAAAACCACCATGTATTTATGAGAGATGCCGTAGTGGAGGGCTCCGGAAATTTCGACCACCTGGGGTTCTTTAACGTGCACCCATATCTGAGCACGCGGGCCTACAACATTTCCGCCTTCATCGGAAATGCAGCCGCCGCAGCCGGGATTTGAACCCGCGACATGCGGGTCAGCAGCCGAGTACCTTAGACACTAGCCACCGCAGCGGGGCGGGAAAAATGTGAGTCCGGTTCAACTTCCGATTTCCTGTTTTAGTGGAATATTTCTACTTAACAGTATTTATTTTAATTTATCTGTAAATACTGTAGTCCGACGCCGGCGATGATAGAAGGGTGGACATTTCAATCATGATCATTGCAAGGTAAACAAGAATTTAATCATTAACCTAAATATGAGAGCAAAATGATGCTCTAAAAGTTGAAAATCAAATGGTAAAAACTGATAACTTAATAACCAGCATATATTCAAAAATGGAAGCAAAAGAAAACTCAACATATGCATGATCATAAATATGCAGATATTGCACATATACAGGTATTGAAAAACATCCGCAATAACTCAACACAATTTCAAAACACAGTTGAGCAAGCAGACACCAAGCAAAGATTGGAAGTGATGGCAGTAAAAAGCGGATCTGCTGTTTATGCTATGTCACAATACCTACGACATATTTCTCAGCACATCATGCAGCGTCTATATAAACATTTTTTGCCTTGTTCTCTCACATTGCCTTATTCATTCGTTTATTCATTCACTTATCTTTTGGGTCCACTAGGAGCCTCCCATGGAGTGGGTCTCAAGCATGACCTAATTCATGCAAACGAACGAACGTCTAAAGTGCTTGACACGGTACCACGGTGTAGCAAGCCGAAAAATAAATAACAAGAAACATATTTCTACAAAAGCCGACAATCGACTAATCGAGAACAATAGAATGAATGCGCTCTTGGTGACTAAATTTTGTGACTGAAAGTGCTGTACTTATAAATATGTTATAGCGTACAGAATGTTGAGGGGAAGGAGAGAGAGCTTTTACAGGACAAATAGCCTAGTGCATTAATATAGTGATAAAATAACATGAACACTCAGTGAATACAAGGAGGTATGTCGATTCAGGTCACCTTGTTAACAAATATGGTTGTGCAGCTAAACTTATTCAGGCTGTAATAGTGTAAGACTCCTGAAAACCACTCTATTGGATATTGAAGTGATGCATGCTGCATAAGAAAAAAGATGTGCCTGCCTCAGTGAAACATTGGTAACGAAGTTTGAGTGTGCATTACAATATTCAAATAGCGTGACCTGGTAGGAATATTATTGCGCTTTTGTCTCCAGTGGTTTGAAATTATTTACAAGTTTGAGATAGTTTACGCATGCGGAAGGCTCGTGGATGCTTTACGCTAGTATGCTGTTCCTGAAATGAAAAAAAAATTGCAGTAGCACCATCAAACTATTAATATTTCTCTTAGTGCGTGGCATCGTTAGCGTTGAGTAATGATGTACACCCACATACAGTAGAAGTTTCAGTCTTTTGCGCTAAGAATGTCGAATGAAATAAAGGTGGCTGTGAGTGGCTCAGCCAATGCAATACGCATCAATAAAAGGTGGATGCTGTTGGCTTTTCTGCGGTATTGTGCTAGGGTTCTTCTCCACTTCGGATACAAAATTGATAAAACAAAATAAGGACTAAAAAAGTGCAACAGTTTTTACTGAAAAAGCAAATAAAAGCCACCTTTATGGTGGAACTCTCGCGCCACTTGCAAGGGGCATCAACTCACTTTCAACGTGGTAATTCAGTCAGTAAAGAACGTTATTATTTGGTCCTGTGAAGTTTAAGCCACCAGGGTGTCCATGAAGGACATTCTAGCAGACGCTACTGTAGGCGACACCCGAGTCGGGGCGGGAACGTGGTGGCGTTCTGCCAGTTCTTCGGCCCTCTGGACTGCCTTTTGTTACCTCGAGGACTTCTGACAATTCAGTCCGACTGGGAGGAGGCACTCAGAAGCCCTATCTAAGAAACTACGTGGTAAGCTAATAAATTTATTTCTCCCGCTCAACAACTTTATTCGACAACAAAGCAAAGCTGAGTAGAATGACCACTTTCCGTGTGTCAAATGCAATGAGAAAAAAAATAGAATAGATAATAAAGAAAAGGGCGTCGCACAAAGGCCCAGTCAAAAAAACAGGCATTTTAGGTCAAAACTATTTGACGTAACGCTGCACACACATGCTAATATATTTATCTACTGACTTACAAACAGACAAAGCTGATAGGGTATGTCTATCACATACCCCATCAACTTTGTAGAAGTTACACAATCCTTTCGTGATAACAAAAGTAGGAGTGAATGTGTTATATGATAAGTCAGAACAGCATAAGAATACTGCATGAAAAAACATACAGTACGCAGCTACAACAGATACAAAAACTGATTATTTCGAGCATTTAACAAGTTTATTTACAGGCTGTGCTACCAGCTGAAATATGAAATACGCCATCTCATGTACATGCACTGGAACAAGAAAACATCGCTGTAAGATCGAACAAGGAAAGAAATACTCTATTTGAAAAATACGGACTCTAAGCATGCTGTATCGTGAGCGTGCTTGTCTACTGCAACCAAATCACCCCCTACCCGTCTGCATTTTCACTAACGCTGATGCTAGTACAGTATCGCTTAAGGCCTAAACAACAGATTTTACGTGTATTGATTTCAAACCGAATGATCTAAAGAAAACCGCCAGACCTGCGAGCAAGGCACCGCACAGTCCCATTGAAAGTGGAACAACAGCGTTTCTAGAGTATCTTTTTTTTTTTACTACTGTGGGGCAACTACTACAGTACACTCGCAATTTACCCAAAGTGGCTAATCACGTTTTTTCTGAGATAGGAACAGTCGTTGCGCTATTCGCGTTTTGTTACGCTCGCTTGTTCATTTGCTCTTCGAAAATGCTTTATTACACATAACGTTATTTTTTGCTCTACGTGAGGCCTGCATGAGGTGTGATTGCAATGATATACCAACAATCGGTATTGTTCTGTGTTATACTTGGTTGCGCTGCAGAAGCCAGGGGCTCTTATTTCATTATACTGTAGTTGTTTTTTATTTATTTATTTAGTTTTTGTCACTTCACATTATAGCAGTTACTGACACTGGCATCTGCTTAAAAATGGGGCGTGTGTATTGACCTGTCTTCTCACATGATAACATCTTCGCTTCACATCTTTTCTTGCTCTGTATGCGAATACAAAATATGCCTTCGGGGAAAGTACGACCAGCACCGGAAAACTTATTATTCTGAGGAAAAGAACTTTTTTTATTATGCAGGAATACATGTCAACGTAATGGATGTATATTGTGGCGACGTGAAGACAGAGGTCGTATTTGAAGAAGCTGAGAAAGCAGCTTCTTCAAATGACGAGCTTCTTCATTTGTCGTGCACCAGAAAGTTCCTCATCTTTCTCGTTGTTGCGTTCTGCTTAAAAGCGTGCAGATGTGCGTATGCATTGTCGCCTTCATCTTTCTCGCACTACGCGTGAGACATTTGCCTCCCTCCAAAAATGGCATCGTCCACATGCACAGCCAAGGCACTCTACTCCTAAAAACGCACATATGCACCGGTACCCACAGGAGAAACGAGAGTTAGCTGGACAAGTAGGGTTGCATCAGGATGACATGCATGATTTCGGGTGAGCGGTTTTGGCGACTGGATCTGCAATCGCCGACGGGAATAACTTCGTAGTAGATGTCGTTCAATCGTCGGGTGACTCGTTATGGGCCGAAGTATGGTCGTAATAGCTTCTCTGATAGTCCGCACTGACGTAATGGGATCCAGACCCATACCTTGTCGCGTGGTGTGTAGGTTACCAATTTAGGTCGTAGGTCGTACCGTTTCGCATCTTTGTGTTGTTGGTGACAAATACGCACGCGTGCTAGCTGTAGGACTTCTTCGGCGCACTGATCAAATTCTTCGGCGTCAACATGAGTGTCTTCACACTCGTGCGGCAGCGTAGCGCCTAATGTTGTAGTGACTTCGCGCCCGTGTATTAAAATAAATGGCGTCATGCCGGTAGTTTGATGCCAGGAGGTATTAAGGGCAAAGGTCACATAAGGCGAGATTTCATCCTATTTCATTTGTTCTGTGTCGACATACATGCACAGAATGTCTGCGAAGGTCTTGTTAAGCCGCTCTGTTAGTCCGTTCATTTGTGGATGGTACGCCTTTGTTCACCGATGAGCTGTACCGCTGAGCCTGAGAACCGACTCCAAAAGTTCCGCCATGAACGCAGTTCCTCTATTGGTTATGAGAACTGTTGGAGCAACGTGCCGAAGGACGACGTATTTTATGAAGAAATGAGCCGCTTCTGCAGCTGTGGCCCTCAGCATGGCTTTAGTTTCGGCGTAGCGAGGCAAGTAATCGGTGGCGACAATGATCCATCTGTTCCCCGTGGTAGAAGTTGGGCATGGGCCCAGGACATCTATTCCGATTTGGGCGAATGGCTTTGCTGGTACATGGACGGAATGTAATAAGCCTTCCGTCCTGCCGGGGGGTGCTTTGCGTCTTTGACAGTCGGCACAGGTTTGGACGTGATGTTTTACAGCAGCAGGTAGGTTCGGCCAGTATTGATTGTTTTGCAGACAGGACAATGTTTGAGTGTAACCGAGATGACCGGAGGTGACTTCATCATGGCAGGCTTCCAGAATTTCTTTTTCAGTGATGCAGAGACGACGAGCAAGTATGGGCTGCCGGTGGGAGAAAAGTTTTTTTTTTTTTGCATAGAACATCATTCCTTAAACAAAAAGATGGCGGTCCTCTCGCAAAAGCTCGCGGCACGTCTTCACGTCGTCCCTCTAAGAAGTAGACAAGCGGAAGAAGGTCAGGGTCACTGCGCTGCTCTTGTGAAATAGTGGCTGCATTGATGACTCCCAAGAAGGCGGCGTCCATAGACTCGTCATTATTAGCGGAAGGCTCGACGAGTGACCACGAGAGATAGTCTGCGTTGCTGTGCTTCTTCCCTGATTTTTGAATTATGGTCATATCAAACTCTTGAAGCCGAAGGCTCCAGCGTGCTAAACGGCTGGATGGGTCTTTCAAGTTAGTGAGCATGCAAAGCGTGTGGTGATCGCTGACGACCTTGAATGAGCGGCCACACAGATACGGTCGAAATTTGAGAACCGCCAGACCACGGTGAGACACTCTTTCTCGGTAGTCGAGTAGTTCTCTTTCATGCGAGAGTGAGCTCTGCTGGCATAGGCTATCAATTCTCGCAGTTATCTTACTATTGTATCAGTACGGCGTCCAGGCCTACATTGCTTGCGTTGGTGTGAAGTACTGTTGGCGCTTCCTGGTTAAAGTGCGCAAGAACCGCAGGAGTTTGGAGGCGTTGGTGTAATTCGTTGAATACAGTTTGTCCATTTTCGCCACTAAGAAAGGGGATATCCTCTCGTGTGAGCTGCGTCAAAGGAGCCGCAATACACGAAAAGTCGGTGATGAATCGTCGGTAATAAGCGCAGAGGCCTAAGAAGCGTCTCACTGCTCTTTTGCCATGCGGTGCGGGAAACTTTGCGATGGCGTCGATTTTGCCCGGATCAGGTCGAACACCTTCGTGGCTGACCACGTGGTTTAAGAAGCAAAGTTCGCTGAAACTGAAATAGCACTTTTCTGGTTTTAAAGTGAGGCCATCCGAACGTATAGCTTGTAGAACTGCGAATAATCGACTTAGGTGTTCCTCGAATGTAGCTGAGAAGACAATAACGTCGTCCAGATAGACTAAGCATGCCTGCCACTTCAGTTTTGATAGCGAAGTGTCCATTAAATGCTGAAAAGTGGCTGGCGCTGAGCATAACCCGAATAGAAGCACTTTAAATTCATAAAGACCGTCGGACGTTAGGAAGGCAGTTTTCTCACGGTCTCGCTCTTCGACCTCTTATTGCCATAAACCACTTTGCAGGTTCATCAATGAGAAATAGCGTGCATGCCGTAGCCGATCAAGAGAGTCGTCTATGCGTGGCAGTGGGTCTACGCCTTTCTACGTGACTTGTTTCAACTTGCAGTAATCTCTAAAGAAACGCAAGCTGCCGTCTTTCTTTCTAACCAATACCACGGAGGATGCCCAGGGACTTTTGGAAGGCTGTATTACGTCATCTTGGAGCATCTTCTGAACTTGCTTCTGAATCTTCTCGCGTTCTTTCGGAGCCACACGGTATGGGGGTCGGATCGGTCTCGTATTTTCTTCAACGATGATTCGGTGCCGGGTCAGTGGCGTTTGTTTGACTTACGACATGCACGATAAACAATTTTGAACTGGTGTATCAGCTCTATTAGGCACTTTTTATCCTAGGGCGACAGGGTAGAGCAAATTTTGACAGACAAAGGTGTCGAGGCTGCGACGGTCGCGTCGTCTGGCTGCAAAGCGAAGCAATCTCTGGCTTGGTTCACATCGTCGTAGTAGGCAATTGCGGTGCACGCCCTTCTGGATGTGATGGCGCTCGTTGCTGAAGTTCGTGAGGAGCACTTCTGCCCACCCATCAATTAGTGCCAGAACGCCTCTCACTACTGAAACACCTTGCGTAAGCAATAACATGTTTATTGGCTTCGCTATCACCTTATTACGGCACGGCCGTTCACATAACACCGACACAAGGCAGCAAGATCTCGGCTACATGTAAGCGTTGCAGTTGTTCTTCAGTAGTGGCGTCGACGTAAGGATGGGCGGAAAAGGTGACGATACGTTCTGGAATGTTGATGACAGCACCGTAATCTCGCAGAAAATCCTACCCAAAATCAGTTCTTTAGAACAGTCTGGTAAATTGACAAAAGTGGCGACAAAGCTCGAATCACCGATTACTAGCGGAGCGCTGCATTTACCGGTTGGTGTCATTAGCTGTACTCCAGCACTCCTTATGCGCGGCCCACTCCACGGCGTCTTGACCTTCTTAAGGCTGTCGGCGAGCTCTTGTAGCATAATCGAGAAGTCAGCACCAATGTCAACCAGTGCTGTTACGTAGTGTCTGTGTATAAGTACGCTAAGGTTGGCACGTACAATTTCATCGGTAATAGTACCCGTGCTTGTCGTCGCCTTCATCATCACCGTCGTCATGTCATCGTTGTGTAGAGAAAAGGGGGCTCTCTTTGGCGTCTCTGCGATCGGCAACCTTGCCCCCGGAAGTCGCGGCAGTCAGTTTCCCTGGCACGGGCTTGGGGAGCGGAGTTTTACGGCGTCAGCGTTACTTTGGCAATTCAGGAAAGTGTGACCTCAGGTAGGTGAGGGAGACCACCAGCGACGACTTGGTGAAGACGCTTGGTTGGTCGGCAGGTGATCAGCACCATGGTCAGGAGGATCTTCAAAATAAAATGAAGCGGGACGAGAAAAGTTTTTAAAGCTGGCTTCTCGATGACGGCAGTAGCGCGAGATGTGGCCTGGTTCGCCACCGTGGAAACAAAGGGTTCGACAGTTGGCAGTGCGCCCCAAGCCGGTCCGGCGTGCTGGTGGTCGCCGCAAAGGTTCCCGCTGCCACCAAAGCAGGGTGACAGGCCGTGGCTAAAAGGGTGCTTTTTCTGGGGCAGGCAGATGACTTCGGACGGCATCAGCATAGATCAATGAACGGGGTTCAGGTGGTGGCGGCGGCGATGAAAAGGTTGCCGTAGTTTGTGGCGCACTATTTCGGCAAAAGAAGCAACTGGAGGCTCGGTACACAGAAGGCCGAGGGCCCGCAGCTGATAAGGCCAAATTTGCCTAATCATTCGCCGTAGAGAGCTTTCCGAAACTGCAGCGTTTTGAGCGGCGGCACCAACAGGCTTTGGTTGGGCAGGCGGTCAAAGTGGTGGCACCGTTGCCGGAGCGACCGCTCGATGACAGTCACCCCTTTGATAAATTATACCACTGTTGTTGGCGGATGTCGTACAAGGCCGGCGAAAAGCGTTTCCTTAACTCCCCGCATCAGGTGACGAACTTTCCTCGTCTCGGGCATGTCAGGGTCAGCGCGGCGAAATAGACGGGCCATATCCTCAGCGAACATAGCAACGCTTTCGTTTGGCTTTTGCACGCGGGCTTCAATCATCTGTTGTGCGAGATCCCACCGGTCCGCACTCAGGAACGTCCCGACATGCGTCTGGCGAAAATTGTCCGAGGTTTGGAAATTAGGTTCCCTGTTCTCGTACCATGTGTGAGCGCTATTTTCTATTGCGAATCAGGCACGGCCAATTTGTCTTGCACGCTACAGCATTTCACCCCAGTGGTCCGCTTGAACTGGTCGAGCCAGTCCTCGACATTTTCATACGGTTCTCTCCGGAAGTCTTCGGGAACACGAGGAGGCTCAACAGTTACGTGGTAAGGAACAGTCGTCCGGGCCAGAGGAAGATTCGCAGACGTTGAAGGGGCTGCCATGTTGGTAAGAGGAGATGCAGTCAAGAGTTCTGGATTTAGGCCTAGCAGAATCCGGCTGAATTGGTGTACTAGAGTCGTAACAAGATGTTGAGGCTCTGGACTGGTTGTACAGTCCTGAACAACGCTTTCCTGCATCAGGTTGCAGGCCCCCGCACCCCCACTAGTGCCACGACGTGAAAACAGAGGTCGTATTTAAAGAAGCTGAGAAAGCAGCAGTGCGTTAGCCTTTTATTTACGGAGTACCAGAGAGTTCCTCGTCTTTCTCGTTGTTGCGTTCTGCATCAAAGTGTGCAGATGCGCGTTTGCGCTGTCGCCTCCGTCTTTCTAGCAGGACGCACGTGACAATATTTTGGCATTTTAAACAAAGCGTTTTTTTTTCTTCTTCCTTTCTCGGACTTTAATTCGCTTTGCACTTGAGTGATAGTTTATTATCTTATGCTCGTGCATGTGTTATTTGTGTTAGCATGCAGAACAAAGCCACCAATACATTTATTTCTCATAGACACTACTATACAAGAATCATGGTTGACCCAGCGGCATCTTTTTTAGTGTATCAATATTTGTTTGGTACAATGAAAGCCATACGCAGTTCGCTCTTTATAATGGACCTTTAGAAGTTTCATGTAGTGCTATCAGTCTCGTTGAAAACCTCGGCACGAGATGCGCAGAGGCTGAGGGTCTAATCCCATGCCGCTATGTATTTAGTAGAGTACTGTATATCTCAAGAACTTCATCTCAAAGGCTTATGGTATAAATTCAAAACTCACGAGATTGTAGTACATCTATGAGGAGACAGGCATAGTTCTTTTATTGCACGTTGCGATTTAGCAAGTTACAAGTAATTCTTTACAATAAATGTTCCTCTGTAACTTATAGGAGCACTGTCATGTACACTTTAACGGTTACCATATAAAAGTTAATGAATAACTTTTAAATTATATGCACACAAGCTTTCCAAATCCCTGCTTCTAACAAAGATTACGCGTATAAGATCGACTGTGCTTCGATTGTCGTGCTGATGGAAACGGCTTTTGCTGGCACGTGATTTTCACTGACCTGAAGGGCTGCTTTTTCTTTTGTTATTTTTCTCTCACAATTTGCAAGCAAGGGTCGGTGTTGCTAGCTGTTCACTTTTTATGTGCGAGCAGAGAGTGCATGTGGATCTTCCCCGTTATTTTAAAGTATGACATGTCCACCGTCAGGCATCCGAACAGGAAGTTTCTTGAAACATTGTCTTCACATTTCGCGCGTTGTCGAACGCAGCAGCCAGATTCTTTTCTCCATTTTTTACGATAGGGAAAGATGCATTTGTGAGAGCCTTCGTGAAACAGCTTTCAACGCATTGCCTTAGGGCTCTTTTGAAAGGCATCCCAGCTTTCACTCAGAGTGAATATCTAATGTGAGATTCCATCTATACGTAAGCTTGGATTTCCACAGCTGCTCTGCTGAATTCATGCTCAATGTATTCGAGTTGACATGACGGTTGTTTTTATGCTGTCCGAATGGCTTGCTGTCCTTTTTCGACACTGAATAATTCTCTGCAGATCATAAAATGGTGTTCATTTTCTTTAATTCATGCTTAGCTCAGCTAAGATGCCGTTGCCTTGGGTGCAGACTGGGCGATGCGTACTGAATTTGCAATTTCATTGTGAAAATCTTTGAACTTGCAGCTGTACCTGACCTGAAATGTTACGTTTGAAGAAGTTGGCTTTAATAAGTTGTGCTATTAAGATGACTGTGGGTGAAAGAAAACAAATTAGTAGCTGTTGTTAATTTTCGCGTTAGCTATAATATACTAACCACTTGCAGACGTCTGCTGATGCTCCAAGCCAGCGTTTTTGTGGGTACTGCGGAAGTACACAACAGCGTGATATAAAAAAGAAAACTTGGGACCCATTCACATTTTACAGCAGCCGATATTTTCACAAGCAAACCAGTGTGAAGGAGCACCAGGCGGCAGGCTAGGCTACATAGTTTTCTTACAAAGTCCCCTCCGAAGGCCGATAAAAATTGCGTGGATCCGTTCCTGTACGCAGTCTGTCGTCTGTCTGTCAACGCCGCAACAGCAAAGTAAACTTGAGAGAAGCCTGAAAGCATGAAATGTGTACGCTTCTGCTGCTCTGAGTACCAGCCATGGGGATGAAAGGGTGCATGCAGTGGCACTTGCATGATGACGGAAACCTGCAAATGCTTGATAGCTTGTCCAAGAGGCGATCGATATAACGTGACTCATATTACGTGCGTGCAACACTACGCCAGACTTCCCCCAAGCTGTCACCTACAGCTCAGTCAGATGCAGACAGTCGTCGCCTTTATGTTCACTTGTGACCAGCCGCGCATAGCATATCGAAAGGCAGTGGAACATACTAACGGCGTGACCCCCACATCATGTGATGTATCAGCATTTTTCTTATATGCTTTTCATAGATGCCTTCATTGCAAAATAATAAAGAATTTGTTGCATTACTGGCGCAAGGCTGGAGCCAACAGCGCCAAAGTTTTGCTACTAGTCAAGAGTTTACTAGAAATTGTGTGGGCGTTTGTCATTTACATCGTCATCATCCCTGCTTTATTATAGTTACCGTCATCCGCTTGTCTCTTTGTCCTCATCGCCACTGTGGGCCATCATCATGGTCATCGTCTGTGTACAGGCTCTGCCCATTTGTTTTGTGAGGTCTTCCCTCGAATAAACGCTGTCCCAACCAAGACTTCATGATGGCTTTTTTGCTTGAAGTGTAACGTATCGCTAGACTTAGCTAGACTTGCCACGCGACCAGCTGTTGAGGCGCTCTACAGAAGGCTGAGGCAAGTGTGTAGTGCACATGCTAGCTTGCACATTCTGAAGTGATTGGAGACTAGATTTGAAATTCTTGGAGGGCATTACGAAACAAGAGGCAGCAGTTATTCCTTATAGGCTTAGAAACTGGTGATCTAGAGTTTTGGAAAGACTGAAAGCTGACAGAGCATCGGCGATGGACTCGACGGCTGAAAAGCTTGCAATGTTGTGCCTCACAACGTTGTGAGGGAAAGCTGTGCTCTGTATAGAAAACTCCTAAAAAAACAATTGAGACTTCCCTATTCAGTACGCCGATGTGCCTATTCATATTCCAGTAATAGTAAGGATGTTGCATGACAGTTGGTATTTCATCAAGGGGGCACGTGAGCCTACGTAGATTATCAGGTGAGGGACGTCGTAGTTCGACGAGTTAACGAACCTTCCAGGTATACAACAACTGCACATTTATTTCGGGGTTATTTACATTTGACAACATGCAATAAATATGAAATTGCTTCTTCTTTCGCACTAGTGAATAATTGTTTCTCTATACTGAACGTTAGGCCCCATGGGCGTTAGGCAAAAAAGGGGGTGGGAAGTGCGAAGCCAGCCCCGTAGAATTACGTAATAGGAAGGGAAAATATGAACCTTCACCCTCCCCCGTTCTGGCTTCCTCCATGAAAGGAAACTCTGCGCACTTTTATGCTGGGCCACATTTGACCTTTAGAGAGTGATCAAAGGATCAACATGTGAGTTCATTTGATTTCTAGCATTGCTAGCTTCTTTTGACGTACCGCTTGGCAGAAAATAAATCTGCTCGGCCGAGTGATGCAATCGAGTTCATGTGTGCTCTTTCCAAGTGCCAGCCAGGTCAGCACTACGTTTTAATGTTTGTAGAAGCTATGGAGGATATGTCTTCCTACTAAGAAGAACAAGCGGACACGATAACGAGCAACCTTCAGCGCCCTATTCTCCTCAGCCTGACAATTCCACGGCATCGCTAATTGTTGTGGTCAGCTTTGAGCTCGGGAGACCGCATTCTGTTTTTGTGAACGCTGGTGGTACTTTCGACTCAACAACAAAATTTTTCTTGACAGTCCTTACCTCTCACACAGAAATATGCGCGCGTGAAATGAAAGCTGGCCCGTCTACGTACAGTATAGTTGCGCAATAAACACGATGCTCGCGAAGGACGCGGCAGGCTGCAGTATGAACGTATTTAGCCGAGAGATGAGGAAGGAATACAGATCGGCTGACTGCTGCCTGTCCTGGCTATTTCTTCAAGCATCTAAAAATCCTTTTCTCCTTTAGCAGCTGGTTGCACATTAGGACACGTTCGGCTGCTGTAAGATGCCACCGCGGTTGAAAATGCACTCACAAACGCGTCGTTTGTGGTTCACTTCTGTCTCCGTGCCGGATGCACAAATCCTCGGGCTGACTGCCCGCGAGGATTCGCGTAGGGTCATGCACACGTGCGAAATTTAAGCGTTGACTTGTATTAGATGGTGAAACCACCCGAAAACACCTTAGGTGCATATATACAGCAACATTAGTTGACTCAGATCGTGTGGGTTGGTGGTGTAGTTGATACAATCTCTGCTTGTCAGGAGGCTGGCCTTTGTTTAAATCCGCGTCGTGAAGTATGTGTTGTTGTTACGTGATTTACGCCTGCTATGTGCAGTGTTTTTGTAATGTGTAATGCTTATTCTTGACCAGAAACAAATAAAACAAAAGTAACGAGGAAGTTATAACCGATTGAAGAAAAACTTTAATATACATTTTTTAAAAGTGTTAAAAGCGCTGGATATAATTTTGCCGCATACTGGACGTTATGTAAGAGGCCCAGATATTACCTGAAATACCGCCTACTTTGAGCGATTGTATGCGTTGCTTCAAGCGGTCTTCTTTAAACAGCCTGCTGGCAACGAGATGGCCTTGCATATAGAAGAGTCACATTAACTTAAGCCACATAAAAATTGCCGCTTTGCCAGAGGCCACATAAAAAGAGCCGCATAACCAGGGGCCACTTTATAAAGCCGTATCAAGGGCTGCCTAATGTGCCATTTAGAGGCGTCGGTAATTTGACCTACTTCCCACTTATATGCGTTGTTTTAAGTGGTCATTTGCTAAGAGTGACCAACTAACCTAATTTTTAGTAATATAACGGTAGAGAACATGCATCATGCTCCACAATTAGGAACACTGCTGCATGCACTTATCACAAAGCACTGCATTCCCTACATTCTTCACGCTATGCGACTTCTTATACATGTGCATATTAGCTGCAATGTTTCTAGTGCCTTTATTATACGCTGGTAAAACCCCTTCGCGTTCTTCTTTCTTTGCTAGACAAAAACTAATTTTAGCGAGTCGTAGAATAAACTGCGAAATCACACCAGCACAGGCTAAATGAAACCCTGTGTAGACACGAGGCAGCGGGCGCTAACGCTTTGACTGGCGGTGGCGTTGACACTAGCGCTCATCGCGGGGTTGCACAAGAGAATAGCCTGGGAAGGCGCAAAGCATGCAGTGATGTACCGGTTTTTCCTTCTGGAACATTCCGATCACTGCTAATGGGCATTGAGACACTGAACATTTCCATTGGACAGAGACCCGCAGTCCGCTTTTAGTGCCCGCCAGCTGCGAATTTGTATTCGCAGCTGCTGCGCACTAAAGCAGCCTGGCGTGCACCAGCACTACCTTGGAAATGAAGATTCGGAGCTTATATATACGAAGTTGCCAGTGCGTTTTTGTTCACCGCGATCAGCAGGTGTTTTCAATCAAGAAACCCGCTAGCAGACGCTGCCAGCGTCAGTGTTGCGAGGCGAGAGAGGGCTGAGGGGGAGCATAGAATCAAATGGGGCGCGCATACGCAGTGGGGTTTCAGATTCTTCCTTTTTTCACATATACATCACAATACTGCTGATAATGACCCTTGAACTTTCCCTCGCATTGTTGCCTGTTAGTTTTTAATATCACTAGTACGACACAAGAATTTAGTTGCGGGCTCTGTTTGTCTGCAATGCAAGAAATGCAGGCCGACTGAATAATAAACAGGGGTAACGCAAAAACACTAACCGGTCTTGAGGACCACAGTACTTCCAGGTAAATTATTCACAAAAGCACACAGATCAACCACTTTCGACATTCAGGTCAGCCTTCTTTCTTCGACAGATCTACAACACCCGGCTGCTTCAGAACAAAACCGTATTTTCTCGGCGATGTATCAGAAATTACCGTCTCTGCTCATGCATCGTTTAAAAGCGGCCGCTTTATATCATTGTAGTATTCTTGTGCATTTAGAATGATCTCTGAACCTGAGCGAATAGCCGAGATGGACATAATAAATACATATCACATGTCAGTATACGTGTCAGCATGAATTATACCGGTGTCCCACAGGCACGTTTATTCGAGCTCAGGGTGATCCTGAGCGGTTTTTTTTTTTTGATCGCGATGAACCTTATGGCCGCTGCTACACGGCCCACGCTAATTCGGTTTGAGCATGGGTCATACGAAATGCGCCAAGTGGCACTTTCATGCCGTAAAACATAACATTGAGAAAATCCAGCTTGCGATAATTTATTATAGTCATCCCTATTGAAAAAAAAACCAATGGTGGGCATGGTGTGATCCCCCACCCACCAATATATTGTATTAATTCAGTGGGTGAATGCTGGAAAACGTCCACCATGGCGCACGGTGGGATATGGTGGTTGCTGCAGTGCCGGCAACGTATGAGCGCGAAATGGCGTCAGAATCACCGTGACGAGCTGCCACAAATAATAAAAATGTATAAATACGGTGTAAAAAGCACCTGTTCAAAAAAAGCTACCACGGAGGATCGAACGTGCAACCTGTGGATTCCCATTCGGAGACACCACTGTGCCATACCATTTTTTGCATGGTATTTAATAAAGTATTTTCGCAATAAAGACAAATCAAACAAGCAAGAGCACAATCAAATCGTGAAAATAAGCGCTCAAGCGTTATTCATAAACACTCAATGGCTAAAACAGCGTGGGGTCCTCACATAGAGATTTTTTCACATCGTGTTATGCAAACAAAAAAAAATGGGTGAGGTCAAACAGTTCTCTAAGATGGAGTACCAATCTGGTCTAAAGTGTAGCTTGTGGTAAATGTTTTTCAGGTGGACAGCCATTTGAACGAAGTGTGTGCTTGAAGAGGTGGTGGGCTCTGCTTTGTGGTCTTGCATTCTTGTCTTCCATAAGCCGTGCATACCCATGAGGAAGAACATGTCATATGGTACTTCATCAAGCGCTGCTGGTAGAAGATAACGTATCGTGTGAGAATTAATGACGAAAGGTTTTTTAGTGCCCGTTTAAGAACATCCCAAAACAGTATGGGATTTTTGCAGCTAACAAAGTAATGATCAATTCTTTTTGGCACATCACATAGGCGGTAGTTAACAGACGGAATGAAAACACCCTTTTTTAACAATATGTTTACCGCCAATGTTTCAGAGTGGACTTTATAGAAGAATGTTTTTAAATTCGGTGGATTGTATATTTTGCGCACTCGCTTCAACATATCACGGCCTAGAAGGTTGGAGTTCAGTGAGCGGTACAACGGAGGTGAGAAAAGTGTACGCAGTAGATCCTTATACAGCACCTTGCACAATACTGTGTACAGGTATTATACGTTCCACTGCGCCATACCAACATGACGTATTTGTCGTGTTAAATAGATAGTTGACATAAAGACTTACGGTTCAACTTCCGTTTTGTTTGTCGTGAACTAGATGTAGACGAGATCTGCACCTGCTACTAAAATTTGCACATTTATTAAACTCAAGCAACTGCTGCCTGTAGTAATTGCCACTGTGATAATGGCACCAGCGCTATGTTTTTTGTTACTATTCACAACCGCAAGAAAAACACACCAAGTGGACTGGGGAGCAGCTACAATTTATTGGCGGGGTCTGCCAAGTTTAATATCATTTTCAAGCTCGTTCCAAAGGGCGACATCTGCTCATGCTTCATGACGCCTCTATGCGTATTTCATAGATACGCCCACCTAATTTAATAGATTGAGTATTGGAATGTTTTTTTGCGCCACGTAGAGGGCAGTCCTGCCAGCGCACTGGTGTAGCGCATCCGCTATAGTAACAACTACATAACGGCCTGGCCTAAACGAACGCAGTGTGCCGGAAACATTACGCTATCATATAGGTTCCCCGAGCATACGAATTGCCAAGTCTGTGTTCTCGCATTAAAGCTAGAGAAGTGCCGGCGAGTGCGACCGGCGGCTGTCAGTGAGGGGAAGCGTACGTTCTCTGGGAGTGCTGGAATCGCGTCACATCGATGTTTGTTGCTTCTTGCGCGGACACCATACACAATGAAAAATGCTTCATTTAGGTTAATTGATGCCAAGGCTGTGCTAAATTGTCATTCTTAGAGGTCGAAATTGTGTATTCTGAAACCTAGAAGCACGGATAACACAGTTGAACGGGCTCGGTCAGTAGGCCAAGCATTTGGTGGAAATCATGGTGGTAGAACATGAAGTGTACAAATACCAGCTTGGTGCACTATATAAATTGCCCGCCATTAAAAGCCCACCCATCATCTGCTTACTGCTTCCCAGCATTATCGCAATGGTGGTAAGAGCTTCGCAGCTTATTACACCATGTCGCCCGCCATAACAAGCAGCAACCATCATCTGCTTAGTGCTTCCCAGCATTATCGCGATGGTGGGCAGAGCGTCCAATGATTGCTCACTATCTAGCTTCTACTTTCCACCATCATTTCCACTTTATTATACTTCTGTACACCATACCTCCCAGTATTTCCCGACATATCGACGCGAATTTCCACTACGTTCCATCGTATCCATCATAACTTTCACCATACCCACAATTATTTCCACTGTGCCCACCGTATTTTACAGTATCCACCATGGCAGTTTTTCAGATAGGGGTTTATCTCAGGAATACGTTATTCGTGCAAGAACCACTCGAACTTCACAAAAATATTGGCAGATCCCACGTACAGTGAAATCGATGATATGCAAAGCACGAATGAGGAACGTTGATATGCACTTTAAAATCTGCATAAGGTTAGGGTGCAGAAGTATATTATTCCCTACATAACTGCCATGTCATGATTATCACGTTAAGACGAGTGATTTTCCTTCCTCATGTATTCACATCACCTGATACCGAAATTGATATATGTAGCGCAAGTCCAGCTTCACGTGACAGGTGTGTCAGGACTACAATGTTTGAACGTGTCATTTACAATCGTCTTCGATTCACGTCACGTAGTACTAGATTTGGTATATGGGGAACTAGTGAAACGGCTGCGGGCACGCCATGAACGTAGCACGTAGTGATTTTTTACATGGCACGCCTCTCGTGATTATCGTGTCCGAATATGGAATTTACCTTCATCATCTAATCACCTCATGCAATATCGATTTGGTATATGTGAAGCTTGCGAAACGGCCACGAGCGCATCATGAGCATGGCATGTGGTCTTGTTACAAAACACACCTCTCATGACTATTATATTTGCACCAGTCACATACTTTTGTCATCCACTCAAGTCCCGTAATACCTAACTTGGTATATGTGAAGCTAGTGAAACGGCAGCGAGCCCACGTAACGTTTGCGCGCGCGCACGCTGGGCGCTGCGACGCTACGGTAGCAAAACGTGCACTCTATAGTCTGACGCTAGGCGCGACCAGCGTCTGTCAGCGAGGCCCGGCGGAAACCAGCACGAAATGCGGCATGCTGCATTTCGTGCCTACGCCATTACCGACACATCAGGGGCATAGCCATGGGCTGGCACACAGGCCATCTGCCCCCACCTCCCCCCGAAAATTTTTTTTCGCCATGGCATGAAGAGAGAAAAATGGCCACATTACGGGGGCGCCCCCTGATACCAAATTTGATATATGTGAAGCTAGTGAAACGGCCGTGAGCACTTGATGAGTGTGGCATGTAGCCATGTTGATACATGACTATCATGTTTGCAGAAGTCATATACCTTTGTCATACATTCACGTCCCGTAACACCAAATTTCGTATACGTGAAGCTAGCGAAACGACCGCGAGTGAAACCTGAGTAGGGTGTGTAGTCTCGACTCATGACTTACGTGACATGTATGTCATGAATTCTACCTTAGAGTGTGTCACCTATGCTCGCCATGCAGTCATGCCATGCCATGCCAATTTTGCAACATGTCATGTGAACGAAACCACCACAAGGGCCGCAAGACCGTGAAATGTAAATCATGACAATCATGACATACATGTCGTGGTAGTGATGTTACGACTAGTCAGTTGTGCTCGACATACAGTCATGTTATGCCATACCAAGGGTGGTATTGACACCATTACCGAAACACCCAGGAGAACCAAAAGTCGTAGGCAGCTAGATAGATAGATAGATAGATAGATAGATAGATAGATAGATAGATAGATAGATAGATAGATATAGATAGATGGATAGATAGATATATAGATAGATAGATAGATACGCTCAATGTCGCCGATAGATAGATAGATAGATAGATAGATATATAGATAGATAGATAGATAGATAGATAGATAGATAGATAGATAGATAGATAGATAGATAGATAGATAGATAGATAGATAGATAGATAGATAGATAGATAGACTCAAAGTCGCCGAAGTTCGCTAAGAAGTGCTTCGCATTTAAAACGTGACGTGCCACCTACAAAAGTGATTTCATAAATCTATCATTTGGTAGAGCATTCTTCGCACTTACCTGTATGACTATGCGAGAATCTCAATCCTCACTTTTATTTCTGATGGCACCGCTCGTAGACGTCAAGTCGCAGCGAAACGGCAATCTGGTCGTATACGCCAGAGTTTCACTTCTGGCGCCTCAATACTCGCGGTCCCTCCTGCCCGCGGTCCCTTACTGCGAAGGTCTCTTCATTCGACCACGAAGTGCACGAACACTGTGAAGTAGTCGTGAAGCTGGCGACACTCATAATCGATTTGCTTCGAGGTACTTTAACTGCTCCGACGGTGCGAGTGTTGGAGTGGTCTCGTGCTTGTCGTCTCTTTCTCCAACAACTACATCTGGTTAATGCGAATCCACAAATACGAAATATTGCATATGTTTTTTTTTCATTTAAACATATCAAAGTTTTTTTAAAATAAATATCTAGCTTTTTAAGTCTGTTTATACAAAACTATTTCTGATTTTCTTGTTTCTTTTCCTTTGAACAAGCTCGGCTAGGAAGTGCAGACGACACGAAATTGCGGCCTATCAGATAGAACACGATGCGCGGATCGCGATGGTCTTTATGTGGATAGGGCCTGATCACGATTAAAAGTGACCGTGTAGCAGCACCTAATTCGTATCGTGGTTAATCTGGATGGGCACTGATCGCGATTAAAAATGCTCGTGTGACACATGCATTATTTCGTTCATTGGAATGGACATGCGCCTAACGACGTTTCTTAAGCAGGCAGGCTGTGCAGGGAAAGGAATCATCCATTGTTAATCCTTTTCAGTCATACATGATTGAGTGAAGAAGTATGCTGCACGTGCGAACGTTTTTTACAGGCTAACGCATTTGTTGTACATACATTTTCATCTTTTTTACGTAATCATTGTATTCATTAGAGCCGTTGATTATATTTGTTTGATTACATCGATATTGCAAGGATACCAAGTTCATAATTGTTCCAGTTCTGTAAGTTGCATACGCTAACCCTCCTCACACTTTTCTGCGTGCAGTTCTTTGTTGTTAGTAGGACGAATTTTGCACATTACATGATTCGCTCATATATACTACTGCGGCAAACTGAAATCACATTACTTATGGCTAACTATTAGCAGGTAAAGAAATGAAACATTTCAACTGCTTTTTACAGCCAATATTCTAACTTGACGAAGCATACTTCGTTGATTGCAGGGTACTTTCTAACTGGCCAGTGAATATGTCGGTCATTTTTCTGTCTACATTTAATTTCACCTTCGCTCTAAACGTCCAATTCTCAAGGTTAACACTCTTGCGAATACAAACTGTAGAATCGACAAACCACTTCACAACAAAATGAAGCATGAAGTGTAGCAAGGCGTCCGTGTAAATACAACGATCAGAGATTCAAGCGTCAATGTCGCCATCTGTGTGCGGGCTACTTATTATTTAGACATGTTTTTGTAAGGCATCATAGAAAGGTGTTCGTGTACAAAAAAACCTAGGTGCGGCTCTGCAAGCGCTGACACCTCTTACCAACTGAGCTGGGAGGGCGTAGCAGACCAATAGAAAGTTCTGAATTTATGTTTTAGCAAAGCCACGACTAGCTTTGAGCACCTAACTGTCGGCGTGTGCTATTTCTGCAGTTTCCGCCTTCCGAGTATTGCGCTTGTTAAACGGACACGCTAACCTCAGTTACGACAAACTTCACTTTACTTTCATATTTTAAATCGTTAAACTGGGTGTAACGTGAGTTGCTTTACGCAAAAAGGCAACCTTAGTTTCGAAATCAAGTGACACTAGGTATCACGATAGAAATCATAAACGTTAATTGTGGTTAGTCGTACCTAAAGTGAGCATGCACGTGTAACAAAGGCGTATGACCATGCCAATTGACTTTCAGCCTCCGCGACAGCTTTGTGCCACCTGGAGAGCCCAAGATGCGGTGGTCAGGCTTGGCCTGCCCGTCCCAACGTGGGAGAATCCCAGTGAGCGCTAGTGGCGTTTATCAAGACTACAAATAAAGTTTCATCGCCCAAAATTGTTACTTCTTTCTCTTTCGTTCTTATTTTCCTTCCTAAATTTCTCGATATGTTTTTCTGGCCGTCATCCTTTCTTTAGCTGTCTATTTCCTTCTTTTGCTTACTTCTGTTTGCCTGTACTTCGTGCAGCGCACTTTCCATTTCATAGTCGGAACTTTGAACTATGAAAATAGAAGCTGTACATAATGATAATGGTATCTCAAATTATCTCGGAACCCGATTCCCTGCTGTCAGAAATATTCAGTTCAATGCAACCATCTGTAAATTGGTCATAGGTTATTGAAATAGTTCCTTGTTTTTCGAATTGATTTCCACAAAACAAAACTTGAGCTCAAATGCGTACGAAAAAAGAAATACGGCACGTATCTCAGTCTACGTATTGCAAGCGTGCCACTATCTACGAGTGTGAGCTGTTGTGTGAGATAAATGCACGTTTGCGCTAATCGATCGGGTGAAACATCGATGCTTCGATCAAGAATATTGTTTGTACCTTTCCTCGGCAAATAACATTAGAGATTTATTCATTTTTACTTACAAAACATTTCTTCTTGATGATTTTTATCAGCCAGACGCCACACTGCAGCCATACTACTTTGTGCTCAGCATGTGCTGAAATAAAAAAAGAATTATGCGTAAAGCGTTTGTGAGGAACATTTCATCATAATTTAGGTATTTTCTAATGATGCAGCCAGTTAACGGGCGTAGATTTACAGCTGATGATTTAACTAAACCAATTCACCTAAACACGTCATATGCTTTGCCACTTCAGAGCTAGCGTCCATCTCTCAGTCTTTTTTCACTTAAAAGGGTTTTTTATACAACATCTGAAAGGCATCAGCCCACTATTATTTGCTTTTTTTCATGCTAGTGCCTCTTTTTTAAGACGTTGATACTACCAGCAATATACAAAGTGATCAAAGATAAAGACAGCGAAGTACAGTACATCAACCTCCAGCTTCGCTCTCTAGTCCGGAAGCGATCGATGGCTTGCTGTCGGCTACCGGGGCTGTCTTTCTCAAGTCACAAAGATAACCGTTCTGATGCAAGACATCGTGTCGTGTGGCTTCCGGTGAGACAGGCGGAGCTGCTCAACTATAGCAAGTTGTCACGCCTCAGCTGAGTTTGACGCTTGTCGGCTATGGGACCGTGTTCGCTCGTTTCTTGTTATGTTTCCTCCTTTCTAGCGCTTTCTTTGGCGCTCGGTTATATGTGAGCAATGGCTAAGATTTTCTCACTGCTGGTGCAGTCCGTACAGCTGAAGACCAAAGACCGATCCCTGACGTCTGTCCCTATTACGTTTTTGTCGTAACAGCACGGAAAAAAATATTGCTTCTGCCAGTAGTATTACTACCGGCGCTAATGGTAAATAATATTGCTGCCATTTTATACTTAGTAAAACTATCAAAATATATTGAAAGTGTCAAAAAAAATATTTTCTGTTTTTATTAAGAGCTAACAAACTAGCTTATGCCTCGTTAGTGAGAAGCTTTAGAATAGCCTACGCAAAGCTTTGCATTAGCGTTTATTGCTACCGCACAAGCTCTGTATTCTATTTTTCTGTAAACCCTTTTATATGACGGTAATAAAGCACGGCTATAACAAGCGCTATTTTCGCGTATGTCATACTGAACACCCCAATAATGTTGTACAGCAGGAACTATAGAATACAACTGCAGCTTATGAATAAACACAAGCACACGTAGGATTAGTCGGAAAACTAAAAATTGTATATTGATACACTTTTTTCTGAATATGGTCCTAAAGTTATCATTTAGCATCAACAGCAATTAACTTTAACACCGTGTTCAAACACATGGACTCTAATTTATTCAGTAATAACATACACTAATAACGGCTGCAGTGTTCTAAACTGGTGTCTGGATTTGCAGCTTCTCTAACAAAAAAGGGCCCAACATCTCATCAAGGGAATCTTGATGTGCCAAGATGCCGGTGGGCAACGCGCAGGTTCTTGTGCACTACCTCGCCGGCCACTACGGAGAATCGTTGTTATACTTAGGCAACATTGCTAAGCTTGATGCTACGACCACTAAGCAACATTCCTAATCGGTGTAAAAAATAAAGCCCTGCTCACGTTCTGTGCTACCTGTCTGACGTCTTGCTGATCTCGTCAAACCTGACTTGGCCCGTCCAGGTGCAACAGAGCCGACAGCAAGCCATCGACTCCCCAACTGTATCACTATAGCGGCCAATGACGCATTCTGTGGTCCTACGTCAATCTCCGGGTATTGACGCTTGCAGGCCCAGGCGTGGCCATCATTATCATAGGTCGACGAACACACTCATAAGTCGACTCACTTAAACTCAGTGAGGCTCAGATCCAGCCGTCGCTCTGAGTTTGTGTGGGTCGAAAAAGTAATAATTTCATGAATGTGAGTCTGAGTGGAATCGGGTCACGAAAAGTGTGGTGGGTGTGAGTTTGAGTGAGTTCAAAGCGCAATGTAGACTTCTCGAGTGAATCTGAGTGAGGTCCATTTTCTTTTGTGCAACTAAGTGGCCATCTAGTCACCTTACTGCTGCATTACTACCAGCCTTACTTGAAATCAGTGTTTATACTCACGTCTACTCCCAGATATTCTTAATCAGTACCGTTCATGCACCATTTTGATATTTATTATTAGGAGGCGCTAATTACGTATCGCGGGGGGGGGGTGATTGAATCTTCTTCTCTATTATTACTTTCAGAAAAATGCTTGATAAATAAATTTTATGCTGTCAGCTCTTCCGACAAAAAATGCCTTACTGGTTTTGAAAGCACTCAGAATTCGTTTTCGAATCTATTATGCCAAACGGCGCCAAAAAAGCACCGATTAGTTAAACTATTGGTGTTCGACACTATTGGCACGGTAGTTGAAGAAGCTAATTCTAGGTTACCGTACTTATGAGTCGACGCACTCAGACTCGAATCGAGCTGTGAGTTGGAGTGTGGGTTAGTCTGTGTGAGTAATGATTTAGTGAGTTTAAGTCTGAGTGAGTCCGGTGGCAGCAAACTTTTGTGGGTTTTTGTGGGTTTTGGAAGAAGTTTACACGATGAGTTTTAGGTCTATTTTTAAACCTTAATAGCACTATGTAAGCTTTGTATATTGCGCGCAGATATTTCGCACCTGTGCTCCGACAAGCGACGAAGCCAAACCTCGTTGTTAATGATCGCGTGTTGTGTAACTGAAAGGTGCTTTGCCTCCAAAAAGCCTCATGCACACAGCTTTCTTCTTTAGATTTTTCCTGTCTATTTCCATGACGGCCATGCATCCATGGTCTCGCACTTGCGGACAGCTCGTGCCACGTTAGAGCTAAGGCGTTTATGGGCTGGCGCTTCTATTACCCTGATTCTAGTGATTATTTTCCGGGATTTTGTTCATCTAGAGCACTAAGTTTAACCATTAAAGTTAATAGCAGTCTTTCATGCCAGGTTACATGAATCATCCTCATCAGCAGCAGAACTAATCCAACTTCAGGGCAAAGGCCTCTCCCATGATCCGTCAAGCAATCAAGTCTTGTGCTTTCTGTTGCTACGTTATACCACGAAACATTTAAGGGCGAAGCTCCTGATGTCGTGGGCCATGCGTTCCAGATGTATGCAGTAGTAGTAGTAGTAGTAGTAGTAGTAGTAGTAGTAGTAGTAGTAGTAGTAGTAGTAGTAGTAGTAGTAGTAGTAGTAGTAGTAGTAGTAGTAGTAGTGGTAGTAGTAGTAGTAGTAGTAGTATTAGGTAGCCACCTCTGGTTTTGTTTTAGAATGTTCGCTGGCAGGTGCTACTTGTATATGGTGAATGTATGAAGAAAATATGCGAGATGATGTTACTTTGAGTGTTCAGTAGATGGATGGACGGACGGGCGGACAGACAGACAGACAGACAGACAGACAGACAGACAGACAGACAGACAGACAGACAGATGGACACACGGATGGGCGTGCAGACGGGTGCAAGCAAGAATGAACGGACGGGCGATGCACGGACAGACGCACGCACGGATGGACTGACAGATGCTTCACCCCACTCATCATCATTTGCTCTGTAGAAATGACGTGATTTTTTTATTCTCCTTGGCCGGCGTTACTTTGTGTCTCCCCTTCATGGGTTTGCCTTCTATAGGAATCCAGTCAGTTACCCTTTATGACCAGTGGTTATTCTGCCTATGTGCCACATATCCGGCCAATGTCAATTTCTTTTTCTTTTTTTGAACTATATGATATCTTTAACCCCGGTTTCTTCCCTGAACCACTCTGCTCTGTCTTTGTCTCCTGAGGTTACACCTGTAATTTTCCTTTGCATCACTCGCTGCGTCGATCCAATTAAAGCTAACCCTTTTTGTGAGCTTCCAGGTTTCTGCTCCGTTAGTAAGCACCAGCAAGATGCAGGTAACATGAATAATAGTCTGGAAGTGCCCCTGAAAGAGAAAAGAGGCTAGATAGTGTTGAACCTAGACCTTATTGGCATTTGTAGATATACTGGCTCAAGCTCGAAAATAGCAAAGCATATGCGCTATAAAAGTACTGTAAAAATGCATCGTCATCTTGATTCCGTACTCTTATATCGAAGTGGGGCAAACGGAACGCAAGCAAAAAAGACATTTGCCAAAAGTTCAGTCTTGAATCATTATGTTTTAGTATGAGATACTGCAGTAGTAGAAATATGACCACCTTTTAGCCTTTTTAGGAGATTCGCTCTTTAATACCTAGCATCGAGAACGTGATAGGAATTCATTCACTTTTTATTAAAATTTATGACCATTGTGGAGCTCTAAGACCCTAATAACACACATACAACAAATCTCTCATTTTTACTGCTGACGCTGTTATTGTCTTACTTCACCAGCTGATTTTTGTAACATTATGAATTTCCATCCCTGCCACCAGTGTCCACGGCAGCTGTCACGTATAATTAGGAAAACAAGACGCAGGTTTCTGGCTGAAGTGGAAGCGGCGCTAGGTAAATATATAAAGTTTCAAGATTATTTCAAACATACATCGGTACATAAGTTATACAATTTGTGAATTTTTATTGACATAGTTCAGTTATTTCAGCAATATAAATGCTTATCGGCTAGTACGGATAAGTGCACATTCATAAGAATGGTGTGCCTACCACAACGAACTCTTCTTGTCTTTGTTTATTTATTTATTTACATTTGACATACATCGCCGTAAGGCATTACGTGAGGGAGGTACACATATTAATTTGACTACATAATTTCAATCGAAACAATAGATACAACAAATACAACAAGATATTTCAGGAGAAGAAAAAAAAAACACTCGAATATTGGTGAGCAAAATCAACGTCGCAGTCATGCATTTGTAAACACGCACACGCTTCGAGACAACAAACCATTCTTAGTGGTTCGAGACAACAAAACATTCTTAGTGCATGTTATCTTAGCTTGGCGTGTCCGTTGTTCCAATGATATACACCACTCTACGGTTACACGTTATGATTCGGTAATGGCATACAGTATCGCTCTCCAAAAAGGAGTTCGGTCATGGGAGGTTCACAATTCGTGGCAGCATCAATGTTTTTAGAGTGCCGCAACTTCGGATTGTTATTCGAAACTACATTTCCCGTAGTGTAACTCCAATATGCGCGTCGAATAATTTCTCAGCAACAGATTGTGACTATGTCATGATGTGGAATATAGATCAATTATTTACAGTAGGCATATATGTCCTATCGCCCTACTTTTTCGGGAAAAAATAACCTGCTGATCACTTTCCTTAGGAATCGGTATAACAAGAAAGTGATACTCGCCTTCACAGTGGTAGTTGAACGTTTATTGCGCCTTGTTTCGACACGAAGGTGAAGGAATAAATGCTACAGCAAGAAATTCGAATGCCACGTGAAGAACTTCAAGCAGCTCGAAATTTGCAGCACGCAACTCAAGCATAAAGTCGCAAGAAATGACAGGAGAAGCACGGACAAACAACTGTCAGTGGTTGACGCTAAAAGCGCGCTGCTAAGACAGAAAGTAATACGCATGAAAGAAATGCACGAGTGTGCACGACTGGCACAAAGAACTGTGACAATCTCCGTGTGTGAGTAGCTTGATCCTTTCCTAATTGTGGCCGCGGCAGCAAGGAAATAACTTTCATGTTCATTTAACCACTGTAACGTCAAAGCAAACTTCTGGTAGAAGCACACGAGGTACGAAGCGCTCAAATCCCGATATATTCGCGCGCGCGCGAGTGAGCGAACACGCCTTATACAGATTTTGACCACGCCGCATGGGGACATGCATGCATCGCTATGCGTGGGGTGTTAGGTTTCGACATTTAGAGCGTACGCGCCAGACTCACAACCCGGGTGCTATCTCGCTATTGATAGCTAAAACGAGGTACTGTTGCTGAGCTTTGAGGACCGCAAACGGTACATGTATATATATATCTTGCCATTAACAAACTGAGGAACGTGCGCGTTGTGGTATATAGAGGCTTTCACGGCAGGATAATGAACGAGAAGTTGCGGATTCGACGTTACGCTAAGGAATCTTTAGGAGCTTGCTCCTGAAGATTTCTTAGCGGGGGGTTTTTCTATTTATAACGCCGTCGTAGCCGTGCTCGTTTGATAGCAAATGACTCAAATTGGTACGCGATGCGCGCGTATTTTTTATATGAGAACGCACTCTGGTCGTACGACGCTAGCCTAAAATACGCGTGCTCAGACGTGATACGCAACCGACGTGACCACCGTCTGTTGGCGCGCCCAAAGTTGGCACCGTTTCAAGGCATGGTGTTTCCGCTGCCCCTGATAGCGCACGTCTTTGTATGATGGCCGAGTGAATGTACGGAGAATTCATGGTTCACCAGATTTAACTTCCAGAGAAAACTAATTTGAGGTCATTCACTTCGTGGATATGGCGTAATACTTCTCGTTTTATGGGCGAAGCTCCTTATGCCGTTGGTCGTGCGTCCGCGATGTATGTAGCAGTACAAGTAGTTGTAGTCCTCGTAGTAGTAGGTAGCCACCTCCATGGACTAGAGGAGCTGCAAGCGCGCACCGTTTTGAATTGAGGAGGAAAGGCGCGCACGTTATTCATAGATAAAACGCTAGTGTTTTCTAATGAAATAACCAAGAGAGATAAGTATCGGTGATTTATTATCTAATAAAATTATCCTTCTATTTGATACTGAGTAAAAAACCTAGTAAAAGAAGGACGCTCTTTGAGCACCATCTGACCCAAAACGGTTACCACGGTAAATTCGCTAGGCGTAACCTTCTTGTTTTCGAAACGTGTAGAGAGAGTCAGGCCACCGTGCCATGAACTAGCGGTGGTGAAAGGTGGGAACTACGCAAAAGAGTGCACGCGTGCTGCTCCTCTAGTCGGCCGTGCCACCTCTCGTTTAGTCCTTGAAATGCCCACTGGCTGACGGTATTCTATATGATGAAAAGATGCGGTATGGCGGCACTTGTAGTGTTCACTAGATGGATGGACGAATGTACAAGCGAACGGACGAACGGGTGAACAGACAGACAGAGTCATGAACGAAAGGACGTAGACACAGATTGACGGAAGCAACGATATACAGACGCATGAACCCACGAACGGACGCATAGACGGATGCGCAAATTAACGCACGGATGAACGCACGAACAGACAGAAGCGCGGACGTACTGACGAGCGCTTCGCCCCACTCATCGTCATGCACTCGGTGTATATCCTGTGATTTTTTTTTTTTTTGCGGGGGGACGAAGCTCGTTAAGCCGTTGGTCGTGCGTCCACGTTGTACGAAATGGTAGAAGTGCGATGCAGTACACTCTTAAATATAGGTAGTAAAAAGGTAGTAACGGGACTCGTTACTACCTTTATAACCCTGTTACTACATATTGCGGCAATTTTACTACGTTAAATGTATAACAGACGTAGTAAATGTATGTCGTAGTAAACATTTCTACCTGAGGTAGTAAGCATTTCTACCTGAGGTAGTAAGCATTTCTACATTCCTCAGTGCGCTTAGAGACGCGCACACGGTTCCCCATCAGGGGCGGAGGGAACTTGCCGAAGGCCTTTATTACCACCCGTTTTATCATTTATTTTCGGTAAAAGCTACAAAAAACCATCAGAAATTCGAAAAAGGGCCTGAGCCCTGCCCTTCACCGGCTATGGGGCTGAGCGAAGGTTCATAGGAGCGCCCCCTCTCTCTATGTTTATATATGGAGCATCTTACGCTCCCCCCCCCCTCATAAATAACTGAAAAGAGAACCCTCCCCTCTTTCCCGTGCACACGACTATGCGTGCACACAGACGTCGGCTTCTGCTGTGCAAAAGAAGAGGGTACGGCCGTATGTAGACCCAAGGGGCATGGAAACTCTCTCGTCGGACAACCGTATATTGTCCAAACGTTCACCTCGTATCAGCAGTTGAAGTGTATATATATATATATATATATATATATATATATATATATACTATTTTCTTTGTATAGTTTGTATTTGGTATCTCTTTCGTTTCATATAAGGGAATATCAGTCGTTGCAATAAAATCTCGTGTCTACAGGACTGGTACAACAATTGCGTATTTCTAATTCATAATTCATAATTTATGATTTTTTGTGGGTATTACCGCTGATGTGCACTTGCTTGTTCCTTGTTCTGAATTTTCTGAACTGTGTTCACTGTGTACATAGAGTTTGATATTATGACTGTGTGCCTTCATTAGCCGTTTCACACTCTTGCGCTCAACAGTCTAAGCTTGTTTTCAAGCAATATAGTATACGCGTTACGTATATATATATATATATATATATATATATATATATAATTTTTATCATATAAATGTAATAAAAAACTTTCTGGTCAGCATTGAAAGTTGAGAATGCGCAAATGCGGTGTGCGTCTGCGCGGCTGAAACCACTTTACTTGTTTGATGGTGTTTGCCGTCGGCCGGCCTCTGTGTGCCCGCCGGCTGGGTGTTGTCTGACAGCGTCTCGAGGGGTAGGGTTGGAGTCGGTTTCTAAGTGTGCTTGCACACTGTGTTCGTGTTTTGTGTTCTGCCAGTGCTGCTGATTACAAAGAGTCGCTATACTCAAGCGAGGACGTGGGGTTCCGTATCGTGGAGGACTCGCCAGGTATGTACCACATTGTTGCTGTGGGTGCTTTGTTATCACCGCGTTCGCCACGTTTTTCGTATGATGCGCAATAAGTGTTGTTAAGTGAAAGCAGATCAAGAAACTGTCGAAATTCGGGCTTGTTGGTGCAGTGTGACGACTGAACATCACGCTAAGAAATGACGACACAAAAGAAGGACACACGACACAAGCGCTAACTTCCAACATAATGTTTGTTACCACAGCATGCTCACCTATACCACCAGAAGAAAAAGGTCACTTGACATGTATGATGAGCGCAAAGAAATTACTTAAAAAATTGAATTCCTTATCACTGAGCGTAAATGAATGAGCGCTCACGCACTCGGACTCCAGTGATGTGGTAGCCTCAGCCGCAATAAACTCTCTAGTAAGCTTGTCAAACATTCTATTGATAACTTTGCATACCTTGAATATCGGTGAGCAGCCACAGGATTTACAATGAATGGCCAGTCTACTTTCTTGGTCATTTTTTCACGGTAATACAATGTTCTCTAAATCTATCAATATTGCAATGGCCCGTCTGACCAATATACTCCTAACTTCAAGGAAGCGGGATACGATAAATACTGCAAATGACGCAGGAAATGAAAACAGTTCAATGCTTATTATTACAATCTTTGGATTCTCCATCGCAGTCATGAAGGCCACAAAGGCTTGCCAGCTTCTTGGAAGCCGAAAATACAACTCTTACTTCAGAGCGCTTAGCTAATTTTTATACATTAGGCGATATTTGTGATGGTATGTTATGACGTCTAGGTGCTTGGGATTCTCGGCATCATGATGCGCTGTACATCCTGGGTTGCGAAGCGTAAAATGCAAGCGTTCTGCAACTGAAGTTTGAGCATGCAGATGATAACCTGCTATCGATAATCGATCTGACTGATTACGAAAACTTTTGACCATTTCATGCTCACAAGATTTTCTTAATGCATTACAGATGCAATGATTGATAATGCCTCTTTTTATTCATTTAGAATGAGCTGAGTGGTAAGGAAGGACTGGTTTGTTCATGCATGGTTCGTATGCCTAACAAATGTGGTTAGGGTGGAAGGTGAAGAAGGCATCGAGGAATTTTAGGACATTGTTCTCAGGCAGTTCGTAGGTCAAAGTCAAGGGTTTAAAAGCTCAAACAATTGCGCAAATATTTTTACCAAACTTGCCTGGACTGCTGCCGTGTCTTTAGCTAGCAAAACAAGAGTCATCGACATACCTCAAAACTTTCTTCATCAATTTCTTCAATAATCGAGCATGTGCTATATTCACAAATCATGGCCTTTCTAGATTCAACCGTCTTGCTTAGGATGTAAAAATAGTGTAACTTGGGCTGGTTGGTGGTTCATGCTTCTTTCATTGTTCCCAACAAGGTTTCCGTAAAGGTTTCTCCTGTGAAACTCAGCTAGCTAACTTCCTTCATGATTTACACTTGAACTAAGATTGTAATCAACAAACTGACTCCGTTTTTTTCGACTTCGCGAAAGCGTTTAATGAAGTGTCAGAACAGCTTCACCTTTTTAAACTTTCTGGCTCAAAACATTCTTCTCAGTGTTTTTATTGTGATTGAAGCCTTTTAAAGGCCCACTCGCATTCGGTTTTTGTTAATGAGCACATTTCTAACCCTCTTCCAGTAAAGTCCAGTGGATGGATGGATGGATATATATGGCTGTACCCTTTAGATCGGGCGGTGGCTAGCGCCACCAAGCCGTAATACTTAATGAACCAAAAACTAGATTTATTTTTTTTCTTTAAAAAGTGAGTTTGAGGACTCGTACTTTGCAGTGAAGAGTTTACGTTTCACTCGTGCCTTGACTTTAGCCACCAATCAGATAACCTCCTTCTAGTTAAGTCTACCCGCTTAAAGTCTATTTTGCCCTCCCGGTACCTAAACCCCAGTGCTTTGAAAAACTCTGCGCCATCATCCTGAACTATAGGGTGAAGCCCTTTACAGAACATTATTAAGTGTTCGGCAGTTTCTTGTTCCTCTCTACACGCACTGCATACTGTGTCTACCCCTTCGTATTTGGCCCGATATGTCTTGGTTCGCAGTACTCCCGTCCTGGCCTCAAACAGTAGAGAACTACCCCGAGTATTATCATAGATCCTTTCCTTGGCAATTTCTTGCTTAAATGATCAATAGATCTCTAGTGCGGACTTCTTAATTATGCCCATTCTCCACATATCAGTCTCCGTTTCCTTCACTTTCTTCTTAACCGATAGTTCTTTTTGGTTTGGCCACCTGCTGTTTTCTAAGTATTTACCAGTCAATTTCCTAGTTCGCTTCCTCCGATTTGTATCGACATTCTTCATGTAAAAGTAGCTGAAAACCTTCCTAGCCCAACGCTCCTCCCCTATTTCTTTCAATCGCTTCTCAAATTTTTTGTTGCTGCTAGCTTCCCTGCCCTCAAATGATGTCCATCCCAAATCACCTTGTACTCCCTGATTTGGTGTGTTCCCGTGAGCTTCTAAAGCAAGCCTACCTATTCCACGTTGCTTAATTTCTAATCTTGCTTGAACTTCTGATCTCATGCAGAAGACCGCATTGCCGAACGTCCGCCCAGGAACCATGACCCCCTTCCATATTCCTCTCACAAAATCATACCTAATGTAATTCCACATTACCCTATTTTTCATCACTGCTGCATTCCTGTTACCTTTAGTCATCACGTATATTTCGTGTTCTCTCAGGTACTCGCTCCCATTGCTTATCCATACGCCCAAATATTTGTATTTGTCTGTTATTTCTAGCGTGACCTCTTGTATTCTAAGCTCACTACCTTCGTTGTCGTTGAAAATTATGACTGCTGATTTTTCCTTACTGAGTCTAAAATCTAATCTATCTTCCTCATTACCGCAGATGTCCATCAATCTCTGCAAACCTTCCTTGGTGTTGGCCATTAGCACTATATCATCTGCGTACATCAATGCTGGTAGTGCCTGATCAATAAGTTTTCCTTGTTTGACTAAAGAGAGGTTGAAGCCCAGTCCCCTTCCCTCTTATTTGGCCTCTAATCCTTGTTGGTACAGCATGAATTATAAGGGTGACAGGGGACACCCATGCCTAAGCCCCCGTTTTACCTCTGCAGGCTTGGATACCTGTTTTTCCCACTTTATAACTACCTTGTTACCTTTATAGATATCCTTCAAAAGATTAGTGACTACTAGTTGCACGCCTAGTGTGTCCAGTATTCCCCACAATTCCTCTTGAACGACGCTATCCTAGGCTCTCTTGATATCCAAAAGTGCTAGCCACAGGGGCCTGTGTTCCTTTTCTGCTATATCGATGCACTGCGTCAGTGAGAACAGATTGACTTCCAACCTCCTGTGTTTCCGAAACCCATACTGCAGTTCCCCCAGCACCCCCTCATCCTCTATCCATGCCTGCACTCTTTCCTTTATAATCTGCATCACCAGCCTGTAGACCACTGATGTCACTGTTATAGGAAGTTAGTTGTTTATGTCAGCTTTGTCCCCCTTTCCTTTATAGATCATGCTCATCCTGCTAAGTTTCCACCTATGGGGAACTTCACCATCGATTATTATTTTGGTCACTGCCTCTCTCAAAGCCTGCTTAGACTTCGGACTTAATGTCTTTATCAGCATAATTGGAATGCCATCTTGGCCTGTTGATGTACTACTAGGAACCCTTTTCTCAGCCCTTTCCCACACTCGTTCTGAAAGTGGAGCCATTGCACCACTTGATTCGTCCTTGTCTATTGTGGTGCATAAAGTACTTCGTTGTTGAAATTTTTCTGTCACCCTTGTTCTTATATATTCAATAGCTTCGTCCCCTGCTAGCCTAGCACCTTGGGCTGTAGTTATAAAACTCTGCTCTAGGATCGTCTCATTTCTTAGGGAGTTTAGATGGTTCCAAAATTTTGCAGCTGCCTTTCTACCTTTTTTTTTACTTCTGCTAGCCACTGACCTCGCTTTCTTCTAATCTTTTCATTGATCAGAAGGGATGCATTCTTTCTACAGCTTAGAAAGGTTTTCCATTTTCTTTCAACATCACCTCTCGCTTCACCCCGCTGCTTAGCATGCATAGAGGCTTTCTGACGTTTTGCTATGACTCTCTTAACTTCCTCATCTCACCAACTTTTGGGTTTGTGTCTTCTTTTCGGGGTGACATTTCACGCGTCTTAGCAAGCTCTATCTCAAAGAGTCTAATTAGATTCGTGTATGTCCACACTGTCTTATTATCCTCTGTGATTACTTTCTCAATTTGTTTAGTGGCTATTTAAATTTGCCTTTCTGGATAAAAATTTTCCTGTAGTTGCTCATCTTGTCTCCTTCACCACTTTCACTGCTCTTCCAAAACTTAGCTTGATATGTTTGTGATCACTACCCAGACTTCTGGATCCACCTTCGTCTATGTGCATTCCCCTGAGCTTATCATACATCCTATATGACATCAGTCCATAATCTATCGTCCACTGCAGCCTTCCTACCTCCCATGTTATTTGCCCTTCACACTTCTCGGTACTGTTGCAAATGATCAAATCAAGCCTTTCACACAAACCCATGATCATTGTGCCTGTCGGGTCGGTATACCCATCTATATCTTCTATGTGCGCATTCATGTCTCCTAGTATAATTATCTCGCACTCTCTTCCTAACTCCTGAATGTCCATTGATATACACTCTACCATTGTCTGGTTTTCCTCTCTGGGCTTCGCTCCCGTCCACAAGTACACGAAACCAAGGAGTGTCATTTGACCTGCCACTATCCCTTTTAGCCATAAATGTTCCTTGCACTCCTGCTTGACCTTTTGCCAGTCTGTACTTTTATGAATGAATGCCCCAATATTACCCCCCTTTCTGCTGCCTTCTGTTCTATTACAATATTCCCACGCGTAGTCCGGATTAATCGGAGGTTGTTTCATGTCCCTGATATGTGTTTCTACAAACCCGTATACCTTCGGCCTGTCTTCCCTTAGCTGTTCTTCTATTTCTTCCCACTTCAGCCTGTTCCTACCACCCTGCATGTTAATATACCCTATGTCTGAATCGGCTCGGCGCTCGTGCCTACGTCTATTTATGCCCCGGACTCTACCTATCGTAGATATTGGTGCCACTTTAGAATCGTATCAGTCCATACCACCCGTCGAAGAGTATCCTTGGTTTTTTTCCTCGTTACTAGCTATCCTGCACTCCGAAGGGCTCACGTGCCCCCCCCCCCCCCAAAAGTATTGCGCGTCCTGCAAGTCACCAACCCACCTCATGACCTAGCCGCCCATTGAAGTGAATTCGGTCTCGTTGAAAACCACCCCACCTATGCACCTCTCTGTTTATTTCCACCACCTCAAAGTCTTTCTCTCGACTAATCCGCCATATCACTTGGTTCGCGTTGACAACCGCTCTTTGGAGGTTGCTATCACGCACCAGATACCTCCGGTATTGTGCATATCACTACCTATATCTTAGGAGAAGTGGCGCGCATGTCGTCGACGCCTTTCGCCAGTGTGGTTGCTAGTCCTGCTGTATCTTCATTTAAGACATCGTTGAAACCTCCTGAAATTATCACGAGGTTTCGTCTATCAGCTGTAGTTTTGAGTTTTGCGCTCGCTTGCCTCATGACTGCTTCAAGCTTGCGTCCTGGGAACGCCCCTACTGCAACCCTCTTGTCACCTCTTACCCTTTGTTTGATGGCTTCTGTGCATAGATTTAAATTCGATTACCGGCAATTATCACATGCTGTGACTTTTCAGCTGGAGCGTCCTGCACCTGGGGGCTACTTGCACCTGTGACGCCGGCTGCTATGTCCCCTCCCAGCCCCACCACTACCTCGCTGAAGCTGGGCATTGCGACAATTGAACCAGCGGAACCTGTTTTTCCAAACTTGCTTGCTCTTCCTTCTCCACCGTTCTGGTTGCTGGTTGCCTACTGTTCTCTCCGAAGGCCGCTTCTTTGTTCAGCTTCGCTAGTGCTTCCTCGGCGGACTTCAGTCTTTCTCCCATTGTCCTCGTTTTTTCTTGCTCTGTCGCCAACGCAGTCTGGAGCTCGGCGATTCTCATCAGCAGTTCACTCTTGGCAACCATAATTTTTTCCCCATTTTTTCCTCGACCTCACATTGTCTACACTTCGCGTCAGCCTCTTCTTCATCCACTTCCATGCTTGGGTCCACTTTCAAACCCACTCCTCATCCTGGACACTTTGTAGTCTTTTTAACCATTTCTTTCTGACACCAATTGTCCCTATACTCGAAAATTACTAAACTCGATCCTTGCACTACGAAAAAAAGAAAGTCTGAGCTCTACTACAAAAAATTGCGTGTTCAATGTACGCGCACCTCCCCCACGGGGTGGCAAAAAAATACAAACACACACACCCGAACTAACTTATAAATACCTGTTGACTGGCCCCCGAAAAAGCCGTACCATAAAATAGGTGCTACGATAATTTCAACCGCTTCCTTAAAATTATAATATATCCCTCAGTGTATTGCGCCCTTTATTGTTCTTGATCTGTATTAACGGGTTACTTTTGCACGTTTCATGTTAATTTCGTATGCTCGCCGATGATTGTGTCATTTATCGTACCATTACTAACTCATCTGAGCAGCAATCACTTTAACATGACCTTAACTCTATTCAAGCTTGATGTAATCAGTGGCTCATGACACTTAACCCAATAAAATGCAAATCATGGACCTCGCATTGTCAAAGCCCCTAGCTTTTCTTTACACAATTGGTAACGTCGCCTTTGACGCGGTACATTCTTACAGATACCTGGGTGTAACACTGGGTGATCTAACGTGGGGCGAACATGTCATAAACATAATCACGGGTGCTAACAAATCTCTCGGATTTCTAAAATGGATTTGACGTCCCGCTCTTTAACATTTAAAACTGCTAGCCTACAAATCCGTCATGAGACCAGAACTTGAGTACGAAGCTGCTATTTGAAGCACGCCTCTGGCAAATTTAACAAACTCACTTGAGGCTTTACAGAACCGCGTGGCACAATTTATTCATTCTTCGTATTCGTATCATGTAAGTGTGTCATAAATGAAAGAATATTCATCCCTATCAACGCTTGCACTTTGTCGCAGCATTGCTACATTAGCCCTGTTTTACAGGTTCTATTACAGTTCAGGTAACCAGCCAGACTTTATCACTACTCAAGCCCGCATATCTCACCGCACCGGTTATGCCTTGCAAGTCGCCAGACCATGCAGCCGCACCATGACATTCTCCACCTCCTTCTTCCCACGCGCATTTGCTGAATGGAACGAGCTTTCCCACAGCACTGCTGCCACTACCTGCCCGCCTTTATTTCTGCAAAATATAACCCATCACCTGTCGCGCAATTAGCATATGTTGTTGTTTGTACAATTTTATATATATACATATTCACCCCTAATGTAACACCCCCAAGTGGGATTTTTTGGGCAATAGAATGAAATGAAATGTTCAATTCATCAAGATGTACGTTAATCTATCTGTCAGTTCTACTCAAGAATATGTAGCTTAAAATGGGCGCTATACATGACCCGATACAGATTTCGGCCTTTTGAATAAAATGCTTTTCATACCATGGAATGTAGTGTGACTTGAGGTAAAATGATAAAAGTTCGAGATTCGAGAAACTGACTTATAGGAACACCACACTCCGTTTGAAATTTAACAGACTCAAACAAATCTATGCATTCTTCAACTGCAGAAAGCAACAGATCATGCAAAATAGAATAATACAAATCCTTTCTCATGATCTCTCGCTTGAAGAGTAAATGTCAATGAGAATAATTAAAAATCAATAGATTGCACGAAAGGTACAAACATTTGCAACATGAATGAGCAATGGTAAAAATCTATAGCAATACGAAAATACAACTATTCGCAGCACCAATGAGCTTTAGGTGCACGTTAATGAAGATTGGTTAAAATTAAGCTTTAGTGTCCATAATGGTGCAGTTTTAATCTTAAAACCAACTAATTCATTATGTTTTTAACAGTAGAAAGGCAGGAAGATTAACCTAATCGAATATTCTTTCTGTTGATATTCATTCATGCGGATATTTAGACATGCTAATGTTCATCATTTGCTTATTTGATTTTTATTACATAATGTCTAAACCTCGTTGGACCTGAAAGGCAAAGAGCCCCGAAATGCAGTGGAGATTACTGCAAAGTTTGAAGACTTGTCAGTGGAGGTCCTGGATGTCATTGCTGGTGTGACAGCCCTTGTGCAGGTATATAATACATTTATTGTGCAATATGCATCGCACAACCAGAACACATTTGCTGTGCCTGAACACTTCTGCGGGCTAAGATGTGCATCAACACTGCCACAAGTGAAATGGTTAATCGCAGCTATAGGAAAAAAAACATGGCGAACAATTCAGGTGCCAGAAAGAGCTGCTCTTGAATAAACATTTATTTCAAAATCTGTATTTTTGTTTTTACTGCCCTGCTAAGTTAATACGTAATTGGCATGAAATAAATCGCCACTCATATTTGTTATCCAACCTACATTTCTATGATTGATTTGTGGGGTTTAACGTCCCAAAACCACCATATAATTATGAGAGACGCCGTAGTAGAGGGCTCCGGAAATTTCGACCACCTGGGGTTCTTTAACGTGCACCCAAATCTAAGCACACGGGTTTACGACATTTCCGCCTCCATCAGAAATGCAGCCGCTGCAGCCGGCATTTGAACCCGTGACCTGCGTGTCAGCAGCCGAGTACCTTAGCCACTAGACCACCCTACAATTTTATGAGTTAATCTGATGTATGTTCTTTATACACAGTAAAGTGCAGTTTTCAATATTTCAATAGACTATTTGGCAACATTACTCCACTTCATGACTTTAAGTAATGTTGCCAAGGTTTGCATCGCTTCTCCGCAAATACTAAAGATTTACTGTAAAAGTCTATTTACATATTCTACCCTCCTGCATTTATAATAACAGATTAATTAGCCTTCTTGGTAGTAAACTTGCTAGCTTAGCTTACTACGTTTCAATAAGTAGTAACGAACTAGTTACCGTCATGGTAGTAATATTACTAGCTTAGTTTACTACATTTCACTAAGTAGTATCAGGGGCCAGTAACCATTATAGTAGTACATTTAGTAACTTTACGTTACTACCTACCGGTAAGTAGTGACTGCAGCTAACAAATCATATGCTAGTAACTTTACTACCTCTCTATTTACTACCTACAATTACTACTTAGGTGGTAAATGTTGTAAAAGATATTCAGTACTTCGAACTTCGTAAGTAGCACCACCTTTTTTTAAGAGTGTAGTAAGTATTAGGAGTGTAGTAAGAGTGTAGGCCGAACTAGAAGAGCGGCACATGGGCGCTCGTTTGAATTGAGGAGGAAACTTGTGCATAATATTCAGATATAAAAGATAGTTATTTCTGATGAAATAACCTGCAGAGATTAGTATCGGTGACTTAATCTTCAAAATTTGCCTTGAATTTGATGTTTACTAAACAAAACTAATATCAAAGCGACGCACTTTGAGCACTATCTGATCAGAAAAGGTTGCCACCGAAAACTATCTGGGCGTAACGTGCATGGTTTTAGCAAGGTTTAGTTAGGGTTGGGCCACAGTGCCATGAACTAGAAGCGGTGAAAGGTGGTAACTTGATACGAAGCGCAGGCTGCAAGAAAGTACGCCTGTGCCGCTCTTCTAGTGAGGCTGTGCTACCTCTCGTTTAGTCTTTTGAATGTCCGCTAGATGGTCCTACTTCTATACGAAGAATATATGACGAAAAGATGCGCCATGCCGTTCACTAGGATGATGCACGGATAGACGGGCGCATATCTGAAGAGACAGACAGATGCATGAACAGATGGACGCGCGGAGGACGTATAAACGCACAGGTGGATGGACGCATGAACGGACGCATGAACAGACGCATGAATGAACGCATGAAAGGATGCATGAACTGACGCATAAAAGAACGGACGCATGAACGAACGCACGCTCGGATGGACCCACGGAAGATCGCACAGATGAACGCACGGATGAACGGCAGCAAGAACGAACGGACGGCCGGAATCACGGACAGACTAATGTATATTTCACCCCCCTCATCATCATACGCATGGTGGAAAAGCTGTGGTTTTAAAGACAATAGTCTTTCTTGGGGATCTTCGACAGAAAAGTTTTGTCTGTCTGATTGTCTGTCTGTCTGTCTGTCTCTCTGTACATTTGTCTGTTTGTCTGCCCTAACGATACCTCAACGTCACTAAACGGCCAACCCCATCCGCAGCGCCCATCAGTATTGCTCAAAGTTTAGCGTTCATAGTTGTGTGATTGTGAATTAAAAAGCAATTATTGCGCATATCTGAGGCGCCACAACAACACTTCGGTGTTTTGTATGTCTGCCTTTATACTAAAAGAGGCGCACGCAAGTAACTCTAAAGAATGTAGCCTTTCATAGCGCTGCGCTGACCATGCAACGCGATGCTGAAAAAGGTGTTTCCAACGCTTTGCTACGACGTAATGGGGGTGGCACCTGCCTGTCGCATTGCGTTCTACGCCTTATCACCTCCGAGACTGGCGCGCATCTTTTTCTGCGGGCTGCACGCCTTCGTTTTCGAAGGTGTGCATCCCGCAAAGTGCCAGTTGGCACTTGTGTCTAACGTGCCTCGATGCGCTCGTTCGCCTCCGCCACACACTCGAGGCTCTCTAACGCAGCACCTGCAGAATACCATTAATCAATTTTCTTGCGCAGAACATCAAATAAACGTTTTGTTCACTTTTTCCAGACGCAAGACTATCATCTTTCGACGATATTTGCGGTGTAACATGCAGATTTGGAAACAATTTTTTCTTTGCAATTTGTGTGTACACATTCAGAACGAAAGTGTGTCAACAGAGGCGTAGCGGACCCCGGCGTAAAACATTTTGGTGGGAAAAAAGTCCTTCGTGCGTGGCTTAACGCCCGCTGTCGCTCATCACCACGCTTACCGATGGAGACAGTCCGAACAGACACTATACGCTGAGCTTGCCCGCTGCGTGAGCCGACCGCAAGAAATGAACCGGGAGCGAGGTGAAATATTTAGGGAAGGGCATTTTCGCCACCCTAACGTCAAACCTGGGGAAGGGTAAAGAATGCAGTCTGCTTTTAGTTAAAGCGTGCGCTGCTAATCTTTATTCTTCAACTGTGCATAAGAGAAATCCTACGTCAGCACTACAATGCTGGTCAAGATCCAGTGCCAGTGGTTGGTTATGCAGCATGTTGTCTCTCAAGGGTGACGCAGCGTTTTCTTAGTCATTGCACGTTTTTCGCTTTCTGTTGCCAGGCGGCGAACGCCGAGACGGGAACTAGAGAAAGCCAACTCCTTTTTGGTGAGAGAATCTGGTCTGGTGCTTAAGCGAATCAACCGTCACGACGGTAGCAACAGCGGAAGACGACGACGCTACACGCCAACACGCTGCGACACTAAGGTCCTTCACCGCTAAAATTAAAATGGTGGCATACACAATCACCTGCATATATGCACAAGGTCTATTGTTTGCCTCTCCTATCGAAACCATTCTGTATCTTCTGTTGTATTAAAGGAGGCGGAAAAGAAATCGATCTAACGGCTTCCAGCTTATCCACTTCAGGTCCTAGAAAATCACTGCCTGCCTCGATCTCTCCTTTTTGGTTCGTAGCGTTTCGTTAGTATAGAGGCTTCGCAAAACAGAAAAGCGAAATAAATCGAGATACATTGCTCGAGAACAAAATAAATGTGTGTAAGTCTCTATCTTTCGTACGGCACCACAATCTCGGCAAATGTTGCGGCGGCGGCCTTCAATTTTCTCTAAGTGGAAACGTCGCCGTCGATAGCTTAGAGGGCAGGTCACGGCATCGATCTCATCGTTCCCCCTACATCGCATTGAAAGAACCAAGCAATAACGTTGGTGCTTACGTATATAGCTGTATATTTCATCTTACATCTCTTTCGTATTCATTCGTTTTCCAATGCAGTCTATGGCAAGTTCTTCGCTTTTTTCGCGACCTTTACGTCACCTTGTTTCGCATTCAACTCTACGTTCATTTGTTACTGCTCCCATACGAGATGTGGGTCTGTCGGCTGATATTGCCTTTGGGACACATTGCAAGTGGCACTGTAGCACATGTATAAGCGATTAGCAGTATGAATAAATGCACTGAACACCAGTACATTTCCCGCTATGAGTGTATATATAGGCTTTCCTGGTAGTTTCGAAGAAGCAGGAGCCGAATCAATGAGGCTTCCGGTTTCTAAATCTCCCTAAAATATCGCACACTGTAAGGCGAAAACACCCGAAAGAGGATCAGAACCGAATAAATGGTCGCAATGAACGGATATACCGTTGATGGGGCAACCACAGAGGGATGCGGGCCGTGTGCAAACCACTTAGTTTCCGAAGAGATCAGAAATGAACGAGTTGTGGTTTGTGTGCAGAGATATGTTCCGTGTGCAAGCTTTTGCGAAGGAACCTAAATATCCCTTTCACCCTTGGGTCAGCCTAATCACTTGTGTTAGTGTTAGCGTGTTAGCGATTGCATCGCACTCAACAGCAGTTCCGCAATGTATATAGAAACTAACTCATGATTCTTTAGATATGCACGTGTGCGTGGGTGAGTTCGTGGCGCTCTTTTAGCGTTTCACCGCCCGCATAAGTCAGCTGGTCTCGACTATTCACCATGCCGCGCACGCTCTGTTTTCCTGGCGTATCATGGCACTGCGTCGTCGGCGATGGGTCATAGCAGCCGAAAAACACGATGCTATGTGGTATTTGACGTCTCAAAACCACCACATAATGATGAGAGACGCTGTAGTGGAGGGCTCCGAAAATTTTGAACACCTAGTGTTCTTCAACGTGCGCCTAAACACCCATCGCAACCTAGAAGAGAGTAGGATACTCGGATCCATAATTTCAACCTGCGGCAGCAATCCGTGTAGAGTAGCAAACTGGTTATTGACCTCCCTACCTTTACTTCTCTACCATTGAACTTCTCACTTGTGTTGTGTGTTCTGTGTTATAGTGGCTGCGCTTCCTAGCAAGATTGATTTCGGAGGGCAAGGTTGCGTGTTCTGGAACTGCTGACGAGGCCGAGAGATCAGCATCACGTGGTGGCGGGGGACGTGTCATCAAGCGCTGCCGCCGCAGCTCGTCGTAACTTTGGCATAACGTAATGACTCCTGCCACAGTGTGGGGGTTCTTTGCCAGGAGCATGGTGAAGGCATCATCGGCGATACCTTTTAGAACATGCGTGATTTTGTCAGCCTCTGATATGTTCAGGTCAACTTTCTTGCACAAGTCAAAGATGTCCTCGATGTAACTTCTGAAGGACTCGCCGGTCTGCTGGGCTTGTTCACGTAAACGCTGTTCGGCTTGCAGCTTACGAACGGCCGGACGGCCGGACACCTCGACGACAGCGGTTTCAAAAGCGGACCAAGTCGGCAAATCAGATGCGTGGTGGTTGTACCACATGCCGGCCACACCCACGAGGAAGAAAAACAGGTTGCCGAGTTTACCTGCCTCGTCCCAATGGTTGGGGATGCTCACGCATTCGTACATGGCCAGCCAGTCCTCGACGTCGGTGCCATCCGCGCCGGTGAAGACACGAGGGTCGCGGATGTGGGGAACACCGAAACATGGCGTGGGCGTAGGAGAAAGCGTTTGCTTGGCAGAGTCTTGGTGCATGGTTGAAGGCATGGTACGGGATCGAAGCTCCAAGGGCATCAAATGCGGACCCAAGGTGTTTGAAGGGCACAGCACTCTCAGCACTCTCCACCAAATTGTTAAGAGGTTTATTGGCGGACACTCCGCGATGAATCAAGACAGCGACAGTCAATGCGGGGACAAACTCTCTGCACGAGCTGCTCTTCTTCTTATGAAAAGGGCGACCCATATATATGTATGTGTGAAATCTTCATATGAGCGTGGTATCCTGTTCACATTAAGGGAAATTTATTGCACTTTTTCATGGAGTGGCTGACGACGGTAAAGAATTATGCCTGAAGGTCCCTAATGGGTTGAATCATGGACCATTCGACTACCCACTTGTTACGCAATTTGCAGCGTGTGGTGCCTGGTTGTTGTTTTGTGCCACTGCCCTCAGAAGAGCCGTCAAGTACGTGTCTAGAACTTACGATTACATCTGGTGTATCCCAAACTGAGAAAACCGTTCTCTGTCACATGTGACTCTGTATGTCTTATACGAATGTCTATGTTTGCCGCGTCGGGTGGACAGACAGTGCTGTCTGTGACTATTGCTGCGCCGAAGAAACCATCGAACATAACTTGTGCCTCTGCCCTCAGTACAGATGTCGGAGGCAGTCATTTTTAGATTGTCGAAAAGATCAAGCTTCATGCCGAAAAGTGATGAAGGCCCACTCCGTCAATGATTGTGACATTCCAGTCTGTGTATGTGTTTTCGCCTCTCTCCTCCTCATTCCCTCTTCCTTACTTTTCTACCTACTCTTCCCCCCTGCCCCCGTGCCCAGTGCAAGCAACCAGATACTTGCTTTCCGGTTAACCTCTTTGCCTGTTTTCATACCATATATATATATATATATATATATATATATATATATATACAAGTTTGCTTTTAGCACTTACCCGAAGATTGTTCAGAAAATCATCTCAAAGACCACTATTCCAACTTCTTCTGCGACTGTGCCGCGTGTATCACGCAGGCCTGGCGATTTTTTAAAGCACAGTCGAAAGCACTCAGGAGTGCAATGTCTTGCCACTCTAACATGTGGAATGCGAACGAGGAAGAAGCCGATTGGAATCAATCGACTTCACAGTGTAAACGGATGTCTACTTTCGCTAGCTACCCTTGCCGCACGCATCGAAGCTCCCGGAACAAAACTTTAGAAACACATCTGAAAGGATTTGTCGCGAGAATTAAACACAGTTTTGAATTAGAATTTTATAGCGAAGGCTGTTGTGAGACTCAAGGCTCGCGTGCGCCATTGTTCCCGCCGCCGCCACCGCCATTGCTACTGAAGACAGCATCGGTGTCTGTAACCACAATAATGTGAACTACCGATGGCACAATGAAATTCAAACCAGGGTCCTCTGCGTGCCACTCTACCAGTGAGACACGCCACTGGTTCCAACACAGTTGCAAACTAGCCCTAGGCACGCTTCGTGTAGGAAAAATAATCGTCCTGTTGTGTTTATTAAAGCGTTTCAGAACAGTAATTGAACAACCAAGCGTCACACATTGTGAACTGCGTAACGAGTAGGTTGCCGAGTGATTAAAACTAATGCAAAAGCTTCAAACAGAAATCTTCGATGTCGTCAGCTTCAGCATCACAAAAGTGCGCAGAAGTGTCTGCAAGTGTTTCGGGGTACCGCGCTTCTCCGAAGAAGGATGAATGAGGGTTAAGTAAATGCTTCATTACTGCACAAAAATTGTTAAGATTGATGTAGTTGGTAGCGCGTAGGTGTTTTTGTAGCAATACCCAAAGAGTGTTCGGAAGTTGGAAGCTCAAAGGTTACTCTTTCCACTTTCGCTGAGATTGTGCTGCGCGTCCAAAGTAGGCATGGTAATTTTTGCAAGAAAGTAGCTTCAGTCTCCAAACCCTTCACTGCGACATCCGGAAGTAAAAAAATCTCAGCAGCGAGGATACAGTTTCAAGTAATAATTCATTCATTGGAGCTTTCCTCTTTTTTTGTAATAGTTTTATGTTGCTGTCAGTGGAACAATTTCTAAAATTGTTGTCATCGATTGTAGTTACTGTAAATGAAACTTTATCGATTTGATAAAGTGTTTTTAGCCCGTGAACAACAGCATACGCCACTCACTTGGAAACGAATTTCTCAACTTTGCATCGACTCTAGGTCATGGTTTATTCCACCTAACAGCAAGCTTATTTTTTACATACCTTGATAGTTAAAATCTTTCGAAACCAGTTTCTTGAGTTCGTTTTACCATGCTCGCAATATATAGGAATATACTACTCTAATAATAGTTTGCGATATATATCGTGGGGAACTTCAAGAATAGTTAATTGCCTTATCAATTATTATTGAAAGATATTTGCGTTAGCATTGTTTGCCTGCAAACTGGTAAAGCTTTTGTTTAACAAATGAGCGCATGTTAGGAAAGAACAGGGATTTTACGTACATTGAAGCTCAGAAGAGGTTGCTCCGGCCGCATTTATATTGGAGCTGGAGGCGCTGAGATCAAACCTGCCTCAGGCTTTCTAACAAAAATGTTATATTTTGGTTAAACTTTTGTCAAAAAATCAAATTATGATGCATTTCTACAAAGCTTTTGTCTGTTGCCTACGTGTGAAGAATCATCCAACGCCGCTAATTAGCGGGCTATCGAAGCTCATTCGCCTCGGAATGATAGATAATAAGCATCTTCCGTCGCTTTCATACTAAAAAAAAATGCGCAGGCAAGGCTTGCGTTCTGGGCGTAAATAGGGGCAACACATTGTTACAACAGATGCAACCAGCTATTGAAAGCTAATTATTTACGTGCTTATACTTCAACTGAGTCGTGGAGTTAACCGAGGTAATGACGGAAATAAAAGTGCTTCGATAACCTTTTTCTTGCTAATCAAACATCAGTCGTGAAGCAGGTACGTAAGATAATAGAAAGCTAGAGGAACGCCAGAAGTGAGGAAATTGTTATTTCCCTGTTTCAATATAAGGACTATGTGACTGTCACACCTGTCCCGTTTATTAGGGAGGCGATCGCCGGGCTAATTCCAAGAGCCGAAGTATCGGCCCCCCGAACCGCACCACGAAAGCGTGGACAATTTAGAAGTGGTCCTTTTTGGTGCGCCAGCGGACGCCGGCTGTGGCCCAAAGAACAAGTCAGAGCCGAGAGTTGATAAACAAACAAATTATATTCTCAATAATGGCAGATCGAAAACAAAACACAAAAATGCACACTCCACAATAGTTACATACAATACGTCACCAATCAAACCAACCAATCAACGTACTACACAATACAATCAGCCACACTTGAACCAACGGACACGGACAACAATACGAGCTACAATGCAGTCACATGCATTGAACAACCAAGACACTTAAAGACTAAAGAGATAGAAAACCTATTCAGTCCAAAGTTCTTGGAACCAAAGTCGAGATGATACTCTTCCGAGAATCACTCACTCAAAGTCCAGCGTTGTTGTCGTTCCGCAGCCCTCGAAGTTTCTCTTCCAGGAAACTTCCCGTCTTCAATTGGCCACTCTTCAAACTTCAACTTCTTCGCCGGAAATCCGTCGGCTTCACACACGTAGCTGTTGCCCGCGTCTTCGCTCGATAGAGGTAAACCCACGCTCTTGCCTGTAGCTCGAGCCGTCCCTACGGACCAAAACTTCGCCGACTACACGGCGGAATCTCTACGCACTCTGGCGCTCACTTCCGTCTCCTCCTGTTCTGTCACTACGGGCAGAACCTTCGCCGACTACACGGCGGAATTCCTACGCGCTCCGGCGCTAACTTTCCGTCTTCTCCTGCTTTCTCGTGTCGGCTGCTCGATTAAATACGTTCCGCGCCACCTTCCAGAACGTTCTCCTCATTTCGTCGGCGCGACGCGCAGCGAAGGCTGGGGAGAGGCACGAGACGGTTCGACTGCCCTCTCCGGAGAATGATTCACTCGGTCTGACCCCGCCTCCTTCGTTCTAGAAAAATCGCGGCCTTGCTGGGGTGAGGAGGTTCGTCTGTGAAGCCATGCTTCTGCGGGGAGAGCGCGCGCCCGGGAGCCTTGGATCTTTGCTTTCTTTTTTTTTCTTTTTTACCTCGCGGCGTTTCTTCCGCCCGTTGTCGCAAGGATTTGGCGGCGCGCTCTTTTTTAGCGCTCGTTCTGTGACACTGCCCCCCACTTTAAGAATATTATCTCATAATATTCAAGACCACACAAACGAGCGCGAAAAGTCACCACACGCTCTCACAGACTGTAACACCATCAGTCGCTCATGACACTTCACATTCACAATAAATCACTTAATACAATTGTACATTGTAATTCAATTAAACAACAAGTGAAAACACAACCACAAGCACATGAGTACAACACTCCACCACACATTCCCAATAATACAAATGTACAAAGTTCTCTCACTACAACAAAGGTACAATACTATACATCACATCACAGCACAACACTTCGACACTTGTGACACAGGATACCACAACATTAACACAACATATGGCACTCAACACTGCCAAACACATTCTGCTTTGACCTCAGCACTTATCCTGTGTACTTTGAACTGCGCTTTCGCCCCTTTTTGCGGTGCTCGCTCGATCTCTTCTTGTGTTTCCACGTTCCTTTTCAGCGAGCCCTTTCCAACGACGATATCTGAGGCGTCGTCTCAGCCATCGTTGTCTCTTCCGACACCGTTAACGCGTCATTACATTCGACGGGTCCTGTCTGTTTATTTACCCGCTTGATCATGCCTCTACTTTTTGCCCGGCTGGCCAACTCCGTCTCCTTTACACTGTCAGTCGGTTGAGGTCGTGCCGACGTACGTCCAGTTGCTCGGCCTGTGAACTTATTCGACACGATCGTCTTCTCCTTCGCTGTCTCTTGCGCCGCAGCTTCACCTTGGGCTCTAGTGAGACCCGTCACGGGATGCTCCTCCACTGTATCTCGCGGCCGCTGTGTTGGCGAGGGCTCTATCTTCGGGTCTTCTCCCAAACATTCTGGATCACTTGGCCCTCGCGCCCCGTCGATGTTTCCGAGGACAAGGTCATACAGGGGGGTCGTCATGCATAGAGCTGTAACCTTCCCGCTGAAGTGCGGTGTTTCAACCTCAATCTCTGCTTCGGGAAGCATCCGAACCGTACGATCAATTAGGCAAACCGGTTTTGTTCTGCCTGTCAACTGACTTTCCCGTACCAAATTTCTCCGCACGATAACCGTGGAGCTACCGGTGTCTCTTAGAACCGTAATCTTCTTGCCCGCAACCTTTCCAGGCAGCGTTGGCATTCCTTTCGTAACACCGGTTGGCTGTTTTCACATTACAGCACCCACAATAGGAATTTTCTCCCCATTCTTCAACTCTACGAATCCATCAGTGACGGCATTATTATCAGATTTCGGTGCCGCTTGAACACAGGATACCTGGTGAGTTTGACTCACTCCGTTCCGACAAGCATCTGCTTTGTGCCCAGTCTGACCACACTTGAAACATTTTACTACCGTAGGGCTCGTAAAGATCGTTCGACAGTTTTTCGCGCGATGACCCACTCGGTTACACGGAAAACATCGCTGCATGCTCTCTGGTGCACGCTTCTTTTCTTCAGAAGCCAATTTCTTCGAATCATCGGGACAATCCTTCTTGACCTTGGCCAAATTAGTTCCTCCTTGCGCTTCTAAGAATTGATCAGCCAATTCAAGCATTCCCTCAAGTGAGTCAGCCTTCCTCTCTTTTAAGTACAGTGACAGGCTTGGGTGGCAACTAGTAAGAAATTGTTCTCTAATTAGCAGCTCTCTAAGCTCATCGTACTCCTGCGCTGTCCCTGAAAGTTCAATCCATCTGTCGAAATAATGGCAAAGTCGGGCGGCATACTGCGTAGCCGTCTCACCATCAGCTGGCTTTCCTGTCCGAAATCTGTCCCGGAATCCTTCTACGGTAAATCTAAATCGCTTCAGCAAAGCAGCTTTCACCTTGGCATATTTGGCTGCATCGGTCGGCGTCAGTCTACCGTACACACTGAGCGCTTCACCACTCAAGCAAGTACTCAAAGCAGTTGCCCATTGATGTTCCGGCCAATTCTGGCTCTTCGCAATCGTCTCAAATCGGTGAAGGTACGCGTGAAGGTCGTCCTTCCTTTCATCAAACGCTACGAGCAGCTTGCTTGGGTTCAAGCGGAAGCCGTGATCTTCCCGTTCGCTGCTTTCAACTCTAGCTTGGACGGGAGTTTCGCTTCGCTGTTGCAAACGGAGCCGCTCGAGTTCAATTTCGTGCTGCCGCTGCCGTTCCCTTTCAGCTATCTCCGCTTCTCTTTCTTCTCTCGCCCTTTCGGCTGCCAACTTCTCTCTCTCCAACTCAGCTTCTTTTTCCGCTTTGGCTCTTTCGACAGCCAACCTCTCTTTTTCCAGCTCGGCTCCTTTTTCTTCTTTGGCTCTCTCTTTTTCTTCTTTTTCCTTCTGGGTGACCCACTTCCGTAGTTCGGCGCCAGAAAGACCCATCTTTTCACCAAGAGCAACTAACTTTTCGAGATCCATTGTGTCTCGCAACTCGCAACTAAAACCTTGCCGCGTGCAAAACGTATCTGCCTAAATCAGTCTATCGGAACACTCCCCTGCACTCGTTAACGAGAACACTGAACAACACACAAAATCGTTCCGATAGCACTATCAACAACTCGAGGCTCTTTCTCACTACTTTGGACACACTGTGCACCAAAAGGTCCTGTCTCGCGGTCGCCTGATTAATTGTCACACCTGTCCCGTTTATTAGGGAGGCGATCGCCGGGCTAATTCCAAGAGCCGAAGTATCGGCCCCCCGAACCGCACCACGAAAGCGTGGACAATTTAGAAGTGGTCCTTTTTGGTGCGCCAGCGGACGCCGGCTGTGGCCCAAAGAACAAGTCAGAGCCGAGAGTTGATAAACAAACAAATTATATTCTCAATAATGGCAGATCGAAAACAAAACACAAAAATGCACACTCCACAATAGTTACATACAATACGTCACCAATCAAACCAACCAATCAACGTACTACACAATACAATCAGCCACACTTGAACCAACGGACACGGACAACAATACGAGCTACAATGCAGTCACATGCATTGAACAACCAAGACACTTAAAGACTAAAGAGATAGAAAACCTATTCAGTCCAAAGTTCTTGGAACCAAAGTCGAGATGATACTCTTCCGAGAATCACTCACTCAAAGTCCAGCGTTGTTGTCGTTCCGCAGCCCTCGAAGTTTCTCTTCCAGGAAACTTCCCGTCTTCAATTGGCCACTCTTCAAACTTCAACTTCTTCGCCGGAAATCCGTCGGCTTCACACACGCAGCTGTTGCCCGCGTCTTCGCTCGATAGCGGTAAACCCACGCTCTTGCCTGTAGCTCGAGCCGTCCCTACGGACCAAAACTTCGCCGACTACACGGCGGAATCTCTACGGACTCTGGCGCTCACTTCCGTCTCCTCCTGTTCTGTCACTACGGGCAGAACCTTCGCCGACTACACGGCGGAATTCCTACGCGCTCCGGCGCTAACTTTTCGTCTTCTCCTGCTTTCTCGTCTCGGCTGCTCGATTAAGTACGTTCCGCGCCACCTTCCAGAACGTTCTCCTCATTTCGTCGGCGTGACGCGCAGCGAAGGCTGGGGAGAGGCACGAGACGGTTCGACTGCCCTCTCCGGAGAATGATTCACTCGGTCTGACCCCGCCTCCTTCGTTCTAGAAAAATCGCGGCCTTGCTGGGCCGCCGAAGTGGGGTGAGGAGGTTCGTCTGTGAAGCCATGCTTCTGCGGGGAGAGCGCGCGCCCGGGAGCCTTGGATCTTTGCTTTCTTTTTTTTTTCTTTTTTACCTCGCGGCGTTTCTTCCGCCCGTTGTCGCAAGGATTTGGCGGCGCGCTCTTTTTTAGCGCTCGTTCTGTGACAGTGACCTAACGCCACTTGAATTATTATGCTGAGTTTAACAGACGCTGTCGAGAATGCTAGCACATATTGGGAGGGGGAAAGGGAGTGCGAAAAAAATTACGAAAATCAGATTTAAGAGTAATATGGAGTGAAAGGGTACGGCGACATGTTGCAAAAAAGGCTCAGTTTGGTGGCGAGCAATTTCCGTCATATAATGGCTTTCTGGTTCATAAAAACACTCAAAATATATAGAAGGATAAAAAAGAGAATCGCTTTTCTCTTCGAGTTGTCTTCGGCAAAACCATGAAACAATTTGTGCCCATTTATTACATTGTAATCAAGTTTACTATTACAACTATCTCTCTGTGTGCATTTTAGGCTCGCAAATTCGTGATAAAACTGTTGTTCAAAAAATAAAAAATATGTCATTATGCGTGAAGAACCCGTTAATTCAATTTCACTATTTTCTACATCGTCTCTCGAAACCTCTGCTGCCCCTTCATTGCGACAGCCTGTACCAACTTAACATAAAAAGTAGCTTACTATTATTCACCTAAAATTGAACTCATTACTCGCCCTTTCACATGGCGGTCCATTGTCACTTCGTGGCTTTGATAGTGCTCTACTGAGTCTTGAGGCGGATTTATGCTATGAAGGCACAGTTTTGGCCCAAATGTCATGTTCACCTCGTTATCAACGCTGCACATACGGAATCGTCAACTCGCCGTGCATGAAGGCACTGTCTCCACTGGCACCAGGTATCGTACGTCCAACAATGAACAGCAAGACCAGCTTCAGGATGAAGACACAATTACCTCTATTGGGTCCCTGTTGGCTTGCGGAGTATTTTATTAAAATGTAAGGTGCTTTTGACTTTCGACGTTTTACCGCCCTACAAATTAGCTGATTGTACTCTTACATTTACGCTCCAACCTTGTCAGTGTGATGAGCGGCATTGCCACCGGTCCTCATGCTGTTGAACCGTAGAACAATATAAATTTTATTGCCACTTTGAAAGAGCAACACACCTATGTATAGAGACAAACTAAAAAGAAAACAATAACACATTATTGTCGAAAGCGCAAGTTTGAGTGTCGACAACATACAGGATTTTATAGTTGAAGAGCACGAAATAGGTGCACAAGGTGATGGTCTTATCTCAAGGACATTTATCTAAATTGTATATGTCGTATAAAATTATTTTTTTTTAATATTGAAAGGTCACTACAAGATCGACACGTACGACCTTCTTGCATGTTCGCAAGATTATACGGCAAGGTACAAGCCTTCATTAGTTACTTCATCAACGACAAGTGTCAACTGTTCCAAGTATTCTTTCTTTCCTACAACAGTAGTGAACTAGAACTAGTTGAGCAACAAGGCTGTAAGACAAGATTCACTATCGCAATATAAATACCACTTTAAAGAGGAACTATTTTTTGTCAGGCTCTGATTTCTTTTGTGTGTTTCTTTTTATTAATACTGTGCCAAATATTACCTGTTTGATTCAAACAATTCTGGAATGACATCACTTGTCTTTTTGTTCTGTGAAGCACATGTGTAAACAAACTCATAGGTTGTTTGTCTTTGTTTTTTGTGTCTTCGTGCGTTTAAATATGTGTACCACACTGCAAAGATCTTGCGTGAGATCACAGTATTTATGAATAAAATAAGTAAAATAAAGAAGCGCATATCGTAATGGTTTCGTTGTCCGGTGTTGTATTTTTAAAAAAATCAGTCAGAGAACGTTGTTATTTACACATTCTAATTGTAAATTACTGATAATATAAAAACACAGTTAGCATTGTCACACCCACGCCTGTCAACGCTAATGTGAGCGCATTTCCTTGGGATACAAATATAAAGTAGTGACACAATAGATGTGTATAAGTCTCATCTACTTGGGAGCACTTACAGTCTGGGCTGTCTTCATGGTTGATAAAGTGCTCGTAGCGTCAAATAAAGGCCACGCCTAGTCGAACTAAGCGTAGCAAGCTGCATGGCGTGGTTTCAATTTTTCTTCAGTTGACACGTGAAAAGGTATGCGAGGGTCTCTTTTCTGCGGCCTTCTCACATAAGTACTTGCATCAAAGCGTTCGCGTCACCTCGCTAGCAGTAAACATGTACGAAGTCATTCATTCTTACTCGTGAAGAAGAAAATATCACCTATCGCGTTCTCAAATCAAGAAAAAAAATGGGCAGATCAAACTAACGTTGGAAATTGATGTGATGCGAACAATGCGTAGAAAGGTGAATGCGTGGTAGTTTTTATTCAGCAAAACATACGAAATACCGCTAAATACATGTACAGATGAACACGCAGACATATGCTTAACAATGGCAAGTTTTGCTGTTGTGTGACAATGGCAACATCAACATGTGCATAAGGAACACCAGAGTGGGTAGCTAATATGTAGTGCCCGTACCCGCAATGATAGCAGCCCCGGACACTGCTAGATTATTGAATTTCAGTGGATGGCGCTTCACTACAACTATCGTTGACACGACAAGATGGGTGTCCGATAGGAGTAAGTATGCCTTGTTGGTGAGATAGAATAGCCCACACTGGAACCCCAATCGACGTTTCTGTAACATTAAGGTCTACTTGAAAAGCAGTTTTGAGAACTGGCGTAGCTTTGTGGTACAATACTTGATTGCCACTCAGAATGCTGGGGTTGGATTCCTGCTGGGACCATAATATCAATTTTATGCGTCCGTGCTCTACACGCTGTCGGTGTCAGCTTTTAGGCGCGAAGTTTTTTAGGGCTGACCTACATGGCGTTCATCAAGGCTCACAAAACCGAAATTCAACACTTTGATATAGAAACACGTAAAAACGTGTAAAAACTGACTTACTATTGAGAAAGAGGAAGAAGACGACAAAGCTGTTGCTGCTTGACTAAGTAGCTCTGCCTGCATTTATCGCTTATTTTTGCTTATATTACGGCTCAGCACTGCTCAAGACGTCGGCACACTCGAAAAGGTATCTGCCGTATCGGCGACCGACGGGTGCTGCACAGCCCGCCGCGTCGAAAGGCGCTAGAAGAAACGAAACAAGCATCAGGGAGAGCACCGCCATGACCTCCCAAGGTGTAAGACCAGGTCAGAAGCACCAGCTGGTTTGCGCAAGCATACCTGACTGCAAGCGACAACACAGCGTTGAATCAGAGGAGGAATCCACTGTCGTCGAGGACCACAACGGGGCGAACCTCAAAGATCTAGACATGGACGAGGGTGGTTTCCGCCTTGTGCGACATCGCAAAGACAGGACGGTGGGCATTCCTGTGTTATTTGCTCCAACATCCGAGGGAGCTAACATGAGGCAAGTGAATCCTATTGACCTATACTCAAAAATTGAAACGATTCTCGGTGGAGCCCCAATTAAGAGCCTTTTCACAGCACACGGAGCCCTTCTTTTGGATATAAAGACAGAACACCAATCTAATATGCTTCTAGAGACCAACACTATCTGCGGCCTTGCCATCTCTGCCCGTGTACCACAGAGCTACATGAAAAATACATGCACTATAAAAGGGGTCCCAAGGTGGTACTCGGACGAACAGCTCTTAACCTACCTGAGACCTCAGGGAGTATATCACGCAAGAAGAATCATACGACAGGTCCAAACCTCATCCTCCGAGTGGGAATCAAGGCGCCCTGACTCTGTGGTTCTCACATTCGCTCCCGATTCGGAACGTTCAGAGAAGATCAACCTTGGCTTCACCAGACACGAGCTGGTAGACTACGTGAAGACGCCGCCACGCTGTTTTAATTGTCAGCGTTTTGGACATGTTGCTAAGCACTGTCGTGGGGAACAAAGGTGAAAGTGCTGTGGGGGGCCTCATGACTTTAAGACGTGTAAAAGTAAAGAAAAACTTGTGTGTGCAAACTGTGGCGGCGACCACCCAGCTAGCTACGGCCGATGTCCAGCACGAACAGCTGCGCAGCGAAGAAATAAGACGTTTGTCCTCGGCCCAAAGACTGTGAACGAACCATCACTCACAAAGAAGACGTCCGGCGCGCCACAACATGGCGGTTTGGATAAAGAGTACCCAGGAAATTTTCCGCGCCTAAATCCGACAAGAGCTGGTACTGAGTCAACGCAAGTGCTCAACGCTGGTGAGAAATGTATCACGAAAGAGTCCGCCTACGCTGATGCGCTGAGCCCACCTCAAGTACCATCTGGAAGCAAACAGCAAGAAAACATCGAGCACGTTATTCGCGCTCTTTTCACCGCACTACGTTCACACGTCGCTGAGATGCCTGTGAGTTCAAGGAAGGATATGTTGGAAGCAGTCCTGGCTCTAGAAACAGTGTTACTTTGCTCTGCTTCCACAAACACACAGTAGAATAATGGCAATGTCTTGCCAACCTGGTCTATTTCGTCCTTCAAAAGTGCCCTTAATAATGCAATGGAACTGCGCCGGTCTTCTAAAACGTCTGTACGAACTCAACCTTTTCCTGCGCGACATTCTAATACCGATTCTAGCCCTCTCCGAAGCTGGTCTACCGATTGTAAGGACGCTCCCAGGGTACACCCGACACGGCAACCCGAGCATAACGTCGTTTGCAAATGGAAGCGCAATGATATACATAAGGCGGGAAATACCTCACGTCGCCTTACCAGTGCAAGACCTCTGTTCCAACTCACTGAAAGTCGCTGCTGTGCAAGTGTGCTTGGGAAACCGAAAACTGAGTGTGGTATCGGTGTACATAAGCCCACGAAAAAAGGTCTACATGGAGACTTCCCTAAAGGACCTTTGCACTCAATGTCCCGCTCCTCGAATAATCTGTGGTGATTTAAACGCGCACCATCCACTCTGGGGAGATAAAAGTGTAGACTTTCAAGGCAAGAAACTTCTCGCAGCTGTGGATGCTGCCGATTTTTGTGTGGCGAACGATGGCAAACCTAAATTTTTCAGGCCACCAGATTCATGGAGTGCAATAGACCTTGTACTTCACTCCACAGACCTTCTGGTATCATCGACCACGGCTCCAGACAGGATGGGCAGCGACCATTTCCCCATCTTCACCATTATCCTGGGATTTCGAACTGCTGGTCGACAATTCTGCAATGTAACACGCTGGGACACCTACAGAGAAGCGTTGGACAAATCCACTGGTGAGCTATTCGCAGATATGTTGCAAAGCAAGCGAGCAGCAACTTTGTTGCTGAAACTGCCCGACCATTTTCCTGCTACTGACTTGAAATTGAAGAATCTCTGCGCAGCACGTAGACGGGCGGAGCGGAAAATAATGAAAACAAAAGGAAATCCGTCTGCGAAAACCGAATATAACAGGATAAACGCTGCGATATGTCGCCATACAAAAAATTAGGACGAAATCAATGGGCCACTTTCTGTGAAAGTTTATCAACGCTTACGCCCTTGACAAAGATATGGGCAGTAATAAATAGTCTTTCTGGGAAGATTCGAACACACAGGCCAATCGAAGCACTCGCTTTGAAACAAGGGATAGATTTGCAAACCCTTGCAGAGGATTTCGCAGACGTGCACACATTTTGTAGAACAGCAGGAGCGACGATTCCTCTGTCACCCCAGTTTTTTCACACGATGAATACGCCATTCACCTTTCGAGAGCTGGATATGGCACTTAGCAACTTAAGAAGACGCTGTGCCGTGGGTCACGATTTGATCAGCATTTAAATGCTGACAATTCTACCACATGAGCGAAAGAGGGCCCTTTCGGATATATTTAATCATGTCTGGAGCACGGGAGAGATCTCATTTGTTTGGAAGACAGCATGGGTGGTGTCAGTCCTAAAGTCCGGAAAGGATCCTGCGAGCCTCGCGTCATATCGACCGGTATCTCTTACATCATGCGTATCTAAGTTGATGGAAAGATTAATATGTACAAGATTAACTTGGTACCTTGAACAAGGAAGACGATGGCCATCGTGTATGACCGGATTTCGCCCACGACTAAGTGCCCAGAACATTGTTTTGGACCTATTAAGCCACATCGAGCATCACCACGTCACCGGACTCTCGACACTCGCCGTCTTCATGCACGTCGCCAAGGAATATGATTGTGTGCTTCAGGCAGGCATCATGAGCGGGCTCCAAGCCATGGGTGTGTCGGGAAATGCTCTTCGGCTCGTACATAAACTTCTCAGAGACCGCTGTGTGCGTGTTAAGCTTGGAAATGTAACGAGCGAAGAGAGACGCGTTTCCCTCGGCGTCCCACAAGGAAGTGTTCTATCTCCCTTGCTTTTTAACGCGGCCGTGGCCAGCCTTCCCGACACTCTGCACTTAGCTCTGAAAGCAGTTAAATTATCCCTCTACGCCGATGACATCCGCTTTTGGATCTCAGGGTACCAGCACAAACGTTTGGCCCGGATAGCACAGAGCGAAATTGCAATCATTGAGCGTCACTTGTACACACTTGGCCTATCTTTATCAGCGGAAAAATCGGCCTTCATGCTCTTCCCGGGAGCGCGACGGAAGTCAACGCGTCTGTCGCTGAATATGTGAGGCCACTCAATTCGTTGTGCAACAAGTGTCCGTTTCGTAGGCATTACCATCGACAACAAGCTGTAATGGCGACGTGCGGTTGATGGTATAGTCACTGCATCAGTGAAAAGGATCAACGCCCTTCGTCGCATAGCAGGGGTCCGTTGGGGCAACAATCCTATGTCCATGCTTACATTGAATGATGTGCTTATAACAAGCCGCATTCTTTATCAGCAGCCCTTGATATCACCACCACCAAGCGAGTTCGAACGCCTAGAGGCAGTGCACCGAAAATGTCTTCGCTTGGCGATGGGAGTCCCTCAGGCGGCTTCAAACACGAAGGTCACCAATGAAGCCGAGTCTCTTCCGCTCCGCCTTTTGGCGTATTGACGCAGCTGTCATATTGACGCATATTGAGGCCATATTGACGCAGCTGTCAAGACTGGGGGAGTCTTTCGCAGGCACGGCGCTCCTCCGGCGGCTAAGAGCAGGAACTGGCTCACATTTCTACGCGGCACTAAACACATTTCGATGTTTAGGCTTGAAACTGCCTAAACGGCGCCCTATGGACCCGCCATGGTCTTTTGTGGATGTTTCGTGTAACTTCAGCGTACCCAATCTACCAGCGAAGCGCACCATTCCAGCAGCGGAAGCAAAATATCTTGCGCTGGACCACTTGAGCACCATGTACCGCAGCTACCCACAAGTGTACACCGACGGATCAGTGTGCACACAAGCGGATAGCTGCGCAGCGGCTTTTTGCATGCCCTGCCTTGGCGTGTCATGGTCGGGCCGCCTGGATCGCGTGGTTTTGTCCACAACAGTAGAAAGTGCTGCAATCACGGCGGCTTTGCGAAAATTGCGATCCTTTTCTTCACGAGGTGTTGTAGTGCTGACGGATTCCAAATCGGTGCTACAAAGACTGCATCGTGGCCTACCTCAAGAAAAGTTCACCAGGCAATCTCTGGCACTAATCAAACACCTAAATGGCAAGAGTTTTATTATAAAGTTCCAGTGGATCCCATCCCACGTTGGCATTGTGGGCAATAAAGGCTGATGCCCTTGCATGCGAAGCACGTACATCGTTTCCAAAAGTATGAACTCTCAAGACTTACCACAACAACAAAGTTGTGATACGCAATCATTCCAAGGCGATCTACAAGTTTCGACACAGAGCACGTGTAATTCATGGACTTTCTCGTGAATAATCGACGCTGCTGTACCGCATAAGAACCGGCTCCGCGTACACCTCGGCCTGGTCATTCAAGACTGGAAGATACGCTTCTCCGTTCTGTCTCTTTTGTGGTGACATCGGGGATATTGAACATTTCATTTGGCTTTGACCACATTTTGATGTGCAAAGAGCAGCGATGATCCGCACCTTGCTAAAAGGCTGTCATAGGCACCGGACAGTTGACGACGTCATCTTTTCTGAGAGACCCGCGGCAACTAGGAGGAACGTGCAACAAATTTTGTTGGTCTTCTTGCGAGACACTGTGCTGTCTGAGACGTAGTGACATTTTCCAAATTCAGCAGATGCTCAGGCGGAACAAGTGCCGGCAATGCAGGCCAGGCTAACCCCGCCTGCTGCGACACCACCACCACCATGACTTAGTATTAATAAACTTACGCTAGCAGACGCGAGATCGGAGCAGTTCTTTTACACGAGATACCTATTCCCTGGAGAGAGTTGTTGAGCACTCCTGTCGTGCTGTAACCGCCATGGCGCAGAACTAATCCATCACTGAGAAGGAATGTCTTACGGTACACACAAAAAATCGACCATACTTTTACGACGCCACCTCACAGTGGTTACAGATCATCAAGCCCTATGTTGACAATCTTCACTGAAAAAACATGCCTGGTCGTCAGGGTCATTTGGTACTGCACCTGCAAAATTACATTTTCAACATAGTCTGCAAATTTGGCAAAAGTCATCAAGATGTTGACGCTCTTTCTCACTAGCCTCTCCCACTATCACCGTCGAGACCATTTATTTAATCGTCGTCGCGTGATCACGATGCTACGTCACCCTATGACGAATGTAGTTCGGATATTTCCCAACTACCGGTGGCTGATCTGCAGGTTTCGAATCACTAGGCTCAGTTCGCGTCTAGCCAGTGTCATGATTGACACTGCAAGCGCATTATTGAACTCCTAAGGGGCAGATAACGCCTCCTAAAGCCAAAACCGTGACGACATCTATGACAATTGAAGATCACGGTCAATGTGGTATTTTGCTGCATTTACAATATGAATCGACACCACCAGGCTTCAGTTTTTCTCGTTCTCCACGAAAACAAGAACGCTACGCTTTTCCCGACGACCCATTTGCAGGCCACCTGGGATTCAACAAAACTCACGGCCATGTCAAGCAAAGTTTTTTTTTATGGCCAGGCCTCTCTACATTTGCGGTCAAGTAAGTTAGATCTTGGCATGTATGTAAACGGTGCAAGTGATCAACTTTATGCCCTGCTGGCCGAATACAGTCCATTCTGTTTCGCGAGGTGCTTTTCGCCACCATTTGGATAGAGATTGTCATACCTCTCCCCATCACGCCAACAGATCATTGATGGATCACGACAACCGTTATTCCCCTGACAGGTTACGCAAAGACGGCCCCTTTACGTACAAGTTCTGCTTCAGATGTCACAAATTTTTTAAAGCCATTGTATGGCGTCATTGCGCACCTCACGCATCATTGAGTGATCGTGGCAAGAGTTTCCTCTGTACTGCCTGTCATGATCTACTCAGGAGTTGTGGCACAGTACAAAAGATGAATTCAGCCTACCACCCTAAAATGAATGGGTTGAATAAGAGAATTCATCTCACACAAACAGACATGTTATGAATGTATATCGGACCACTCTTGACAACTGGCTAACAATTTTGCCTTTTGTGACGTTTGGCCATAACCTCGCTGCCTAACAAACTACTGATTGTCCTCCTTTATACCTCGTGTGCGGCCATTCACCAACGTTCATCATCGAGGTTTCTTTTCTGAATATTCCCGCTGATGTCTCGGACAGCTTACCCATTCACTTCGTTTCCAGACTTGACTAATGCCGGCAACGAGCTTACCTTATAACAGAAGTGAGATTGAAAACAACTCTGCCACATCTCTCACCGCGATGTTTCTTTCAGTCCAGGGGATGAAGTGCTGCTTTGAATGCTGATTCCTACTTAAGTAGTGTGGGACAATTTACGGTCTTTGTTTAGTGGCCCAAAAATAATCAGTCAGCAAACATCCCCAGATAATTATCGCTTTGTTTCCACCGAGATTTTTTTGGACAGGCCACTATCGTGGTTCTGGGATTGTTCAAGTTGATTGTATGAAGCGATTCGTTTGACGTCCCGTTTCTCTCTAAGAGGTGGCCGGGCTGGCTGCTGACACGCCAGGGGGGATATTAGTGTAAGCATTAGTCAGTCGTCCGATTTAATTTTCTACATACTGGTCATCACCACGCTGGCAATAATTCTGCAGCTCAGTCTCAGCGAATGAAGAGTGTTTTGTCCTCAACATTGCCTCACAGTACACATACAAAGTATACGTCAACACTATTAGGAATGACTACACCGTCTATCTGCCTGTCTATTATTGTCCACCTGTCTTTACATCAACCTGTTTCTCCACACATCCACCTCTCCGTTCTTCCAATCGTTCATCGCTTGTATTAGGCGGCATCTTCAACGTACACAATTTGGACCTTACGGCACATGGAGAACCTGCTCTGGAGTTTCCGCATACATGAAGCACTATTCTGTCGATTGCGGCTGGAAAAATTCAGTCGTACAAGCAAATACTAACAATAACCATAACGCCGAGCGCAATGGTGGCACAATAACAAAGACACATCGAGACCGCCTTCATTGATGTATTCATAGATGCCACATCCACAAATTGTTTTAATGACGTGAAAAAATATTACATAGCATGCATAGTTCACTCCCTTCCCCATTGATTTCCCCCAATGCACAAGGGTTGGTGCTCTGGAAATTATCAGAAAGCTTTAGTTTAAAACTTGCCTTGAAAACGTTGAAGAAAACTTCGGTTGCGTAAGAATCACGCCCTGTATAACGTACATCATGCTTATTCAATTGTAACATGACAGTGATAGTACCGTGACGGGTGACATTTCATTTTGCCTGGGAAGAAAGAAAGTCCCAGCTTTGCCGCAAAGGCGAAGCAATCAACATGATAGCAAGAAACTGGAAGGTTAAGCGCAAAACGGCAAGCAGATTGAAACGGGCCCCGTGTTTATCACGCACATATCACTAAGTAAACGTACTTACATGTACAGATGATTGCGAATAAGCGTCTCAGTTAGTTCGCTGTGTGTGAAAAGTGCCTTCTTTTTGCAAACGGAGACTGTGCAACGATTGCAGTGACCATTGTGCTCCCATTAACTACGAGAGAATGGCTCCGGTGCAAACCCAAGGCCAGCCAAGATGTACGATCTTCCCAACCACGGGATAAGTGCACGTGAATTAACATCGACCCCCCCCCCCCCTATCCGCGGGGTAAAGTCGCGAGTGATTGAGAGCACGCGCCGTCGCCTCGTGATGGTGTGGCAACGCGAGCACATTGCGCCATTTTGCTGGTGAAGCTGAAAACTTGATAGTCGTTGCCCTCTCCCCCCGAGATGCCCGTCACCAGCGGTACGTGGTAGATATAAATAGCTTTCCACTTGGACATGGAAGGAGGTGCTCCTTCGTGACTCAGTGGCTATCGTTTCGCACTCACGTTCTATTCCGACCGCTTGAGAAATTTCCTGAATTATTTTTCTTCCTTATGTTTTTATAAAGATAACTAATACGGTAAGGGACGGTGCCGCCAACGTCCACGCCGACGCCGGCGGTAAAATTCAGACGAGAGTGTCAATATAATTGCTATCACAATAAAAGAAATTTCAGTACTCGATACTTGAGGGTCGACTTCAGTAGCAAAAATCAGAAGAAAAAAAAAACACTCGCGTCAAATTCTACTAAATAAGGTAATAAATCTGACTTACGTACAGAGCTCTTGACTGACACTGACAACACTAACACAGGCTTCTACTGCTGAAAAAACGATAATGATCTACGCTTGCTCTATAACTTATCACACACTGCATGCTAACCATGGAACCACCTCTAAGTCAATTACCACCATGCTTTTCAAAGGCATATCCGTCTTAGACGACACCGTTCAATAGCTTAAGAACGGTCTGTAGACGATGGCGAGTCGGCATCCTTAAAGCACGGCCTCTAAGATATGTTTCCATTTCTGCTAACACCAATAATCTATGATTTTGACTGAGCTTTTGTGTGTAGGTTGTCTTAAACATTCATTTGACGATTCACCGTCAGCCTCAAAATTGTTTGGCGGTGAAGCTCCTTATGCTGTGGGTTGTGCATCCGTGATGTATGTAGTCGTCGCAGTAGTAGGTAGCCACCTCAACGGCAAGACTAGAGAAGCAGCACGCGCGCACCCTTTTCCATTGAGGAGGAAACCTGAGCAGGTTAAACATAAATAAAAATATAGTTGATTAAGATGAAATGTTTTAAAGAGACGAGTATTGCGGAATTATTCTCCAATAAAATTTAGGTTGAGTTTGACGCTTACAAAAAAACTATCAGATGGGTGCACTTTTACCACTGTATATCTGACAAGAAAGTGTGGTCACAATAAACTCGCTGGGCTCAACCTCCTTGGTTTTAGCAAGGCTTAGCGAAGGTTAAGCGAAGGTAAAATGTGAGAAGTAGACACGAAACGCAGGTCGTAAGAAAGTGCGAGTTCCACCCCTCGTTTAGTCCTTGGAATGTTTTTTTGCCCCGCCGCGGTGGCCTAGTGGCTAAGGTACTCGGCTGCTGACCCGCAGGGCGCGGGTTCGAATCCCGGCTGCGGCGGCTGCATTTCCGATGGAGGCGGAAATGTTGTAGGCCCGTGTGTTCAGATTTGGGTGCACGTTAAAGAACCCCAGGTGGTCTAAATTTCCGGAGTCCTTCACTACGGCGTCTCTCATAATCATATGGTGGTTTTGGGACGTTAAACCCCACATATCTATCCTTGGAATGTTCTCTGGATGACGGTACTTTTATATGCTGAATATAACATGAAAAAAATGCGAGATGACAGTACTGGAAGTGTTCATTAGATGTACGGATGGATAGACACGCGGACGGACGCTTCGCCCCGCTCATCAACATGCACTCCCTGGATATGCTGTGTATTTTTAAAGAATTTGATACGAGCATTTTGTGGCTTTACCTGAGCTTTTGAACACACTGTAAATGTAAGCGCTTTGCTAAAAGGCTTCTATAAGATACTGTGCGAAAGCTGTCACTACCATCTACGTAAATTTGATGCTCTTGCTCACAGCAGCTGTCACTTAGGAGAATGTTACGTCAGTACTGCCTGAGGCACGAAATTCACTTCAAAGTGGTCGCATAACGAGCAGTCTGCACAGATCGTCGAGCTCCGCAATCGCAATTTCAATGCACTTACCTGTAAGAATAAGCCATACAATGCTTGGCACTTCGTCGAAAAATCACACTAATTCTTGCACGTTGTAGACGTAGTTCACACCGGACAGCGCTACGAATTTCAACAGCGCAGTCTCGCGAAAGTTTCCGACCACACAAACCATATCGCTGAAGCCGTAGCGGGGAGTAATTGCTTGCATAGCTGCTCTCCCACGAAGTTCCCGAATCTTTGTAGCATGGCTGAGTCACTCCGACGTCACCAACCATTTCGTTAAAATCACGTGACCTGTTACGTCACCATTCTTGCCTATATCTACTTCGTTTCAACGACAATAAACGTTGTTCATCACCCGACTGCAGGCCCGCTTACATGGTGGCAGCGGTGCCTAGCTGAAATTGCCACGCCGCCAGCGATTTTGCCGTCAACAATCTTGCCGCTGCCAAAGCCGCCGGACACATTGGGCAACACCTGGCTTGCATGGAAAACTTGGAAGAGTGAGTTCACGCTATTTTCCACTGCTACCCAGTTGGCAAAACAAGCGAAAGAAGTGCAAGCAGCCAGGTTGCTAGTGATTATTGGCGAAGAGGCAAGGAAGGTATACAGCACCTTCACGTTTGAGGCTGAAGAGGATAAAAATAACGTAGACGTCCTAATTTCGATGTTTGAAGAGTTCTACAAGCCAGAAACGAACTTGACCTATCATGAATTTCTATTTGGGTCCAGAAACCAAAGGGAAGGCGAACCTTTCAATGAGTGGCTGACGGAGCTACGAATGTTAGCCACAAACTGTGAATTTGGGGTAACGGAAGACCGGGTGCTGTGCAGTCGTATTATTCTGGGTATTCGTGACAAGAACCTGCAGCAGAAACTGATTGCGAAAACCCTTCATTCAAGAAGACTATCGATATCTGTCGCACGCAAGGGCAAGGTTAACAGCAGTTTCGTGAAATCGGTGAAGCCGCGGAGACAGCGAAGGACACGGCAGTTAACGCAGTCGCAAAGAAAGGGGATGCCTGCGACAGGTGCGGCTATCGCGCACACCGCGGCAAAAGATGCCCCGCCACCGGTAGAACATGCAATAAGTGCGGAGGATTTAACCACTTTGCCCGAGCATGCGAATCGGCAACGCCTTCGCGAACCGTTCTTTGCAAGAAGAAAGAACTACGGGAACTATGCGCAAAAGACTGCAATTTTTTTCTGCAAACATTAACGTTGAGCACGGTCAACACAGACCACTGGAGCGCGGCGGTGGACATTCCAGGTCAACCAATGACTTGCAAATTAGACACGGGGGCTAATTGTTGCGTCATATCAAGGAGGGACGTTGCAAAGCTACCGGACCTACGAGAGCAGGCTTGCCGGGTCGCGCTAACAGCATTTTTAGGCCACAAGGCAACCGCCCAAGCAAAAGTGCACCTGCGGCTTTCAGTCAATGAGAGGGTGATCCACGAAACATTCTGCATCATAGAGCAAAGTGTACCAGTGACTCTGAGTGGTTCAGCAGCCGAACGCCTTGAATTTATCCGCCGGGTACAGCACATTGATGTCGATTAACTTTACCAGCCAGCCCAACCTTTCGCAGATGTCTTCACAGGACTGGGTGAGCTCAAGGACTACGAGTACGAAATAAAACTCAAGCCCGCCACCGTGGGTGTTGTCGTACCAGCTCGAAGAGTCCCCGTGGCCCTGGAGGACAAAGCTAGAGCGGAACTTCAGCGTATGGAGGATCAGGGCGTCATAACAAAGGTAACTGAGCCTACAGAATGGTCCAGCCATATGGTTACCGTTGTTAAAGGAGATAAAGTTCGAATTTGCCTAGATCCAACATCGCTCAAACAAGCCATACTCTGTGAAAACTATCCCATGCCAACGTTAGAGGATGTCGCTCCTAGGCTTGCCGGAGCAAGATTCTTTTCTACGCTTGATGCAGCTGCAGGGTTTCGGCAAATTTGGCTTAGCGAGTCGAGCTCCAAACATTGCACCATGAGCACTCCATATGGTCGCTATCGGTTTCTGCACATGCCGTTCGGAATAGCTTCGGCCCCAGAAATACTCCAAGCAGCAGTGCACCACGTTTTCGAAGGGTTGTCCTGTGTGGCGGTTGTGATGGAGGACGTATTAGTATGGGGCAGGGCAGAACTGAAGAACAGCACGACTGCAACTTAAAACTTGTGTTATCTCGGTGTCAACAGCACAACCTACGACCTAACTCCAAGAAGAGTGCGTTTCTGCAGCCGGAGGTCCGGTATCTGGGACACATACTCACTACAGAAGGCCTACGCCTTGATCCGGAGTGGGTACAAGACATACTTGGAATACCGGAACCGAGAACAAGAATGAACTGCAGGTATTTCTTGGTAGGATGAATTGCGTGCAGCGATTCATTCCCAACATGTCACAAGTAACCGCTCTGCTTCGAACACTGTTGCGTAAAGACATTGCATGGGTTTGGACTGAGGCGCAGCAAAAGAGTTTGGGACTTTGCGTCAATCCTTGACGAAAGCACCCGTTTTGGCATTCTTCAACCCTAAAAAGCCTTTTATTCTCTCGGTTGACGCAAGTAAATTAGGAGTCGGCGCAGTTCTCATGCAAGACGGCCGCCCCATCGCTTTTTCGTCCCGGTCACTCACAGAGGCGAGACAAAACTATGCACAAATTGAGAAGGAAATTTTGGCGATAGTGCATGGTTGCACGAAGTTCCATGACTATGCTTTTGGTCAGGCAGAAGTGATTGTAGAGACCGACCACAGGCTTTTAGTACCAATACTTAACAAGCCGCAACATCAGTCTCCTCTTCGCTTGCAACGCATGAGGCTGACCTTGCAGCGCTATCCAATTAAGCTGGTTTATAAGCCAGGCAAATATCTTTTTCTTTCTGATGCTTTGTCACGTTTTCCAAGTACAGTGAGCATGTGCGAGGAAACTGCGCAGTTTCAAGTAAATGTGCTGGATTTTGTTTCAGCCTCGGAACCCCGTCTAAAAAGTATTGTCGCAGCAACCAAAAACGATACCGTTCTCTCCAAGCTGCGGGAATATGCGCTAAATAATGGGCCTGACAAGAAGCACGAGGTTCCAGAAGCCATCCGCCCATACTTGTCTTATCAGGAGGAGATACACGCACAAGACGGGCTTCTATTTCACATCAACAAGGTGATCATACCAAGTTCGATGAAAGCAAAAATATTGGCACTTTTGCACGTCGCACACCCCGGAGCCGATAAGATGAAGGCGCGGGCACGAAGCGTCATGTTCTGGCCTTGCGTGGCCAGCGACATAGAGCAATTTTGCCGAAACTGCAAAATGTGCCAAAAGCATCAGCCCCAAAACGCAAAGATGCCGCTTTTGAGCCATGAGGTTCCAAACTTGCCCTGGGAATCTGTAGGAATGGACCTATTCTTTTACGGGGGCCGATAGTTTGCCATTATTGTCGATTTCTATTCCTTCTTTTTCGAAATAAGGGATTTTCGCCATACCACTGCTAATCAGCTGAAGTCTTGGTGCACAGAACTTTTTTCGGTTCATGGATTACCGCTTAAACTGTGCAGTGACAATGGGCCGCCATTTAACAGCACAGAATTCAAAAACTTTTTATATGGGCTTGACATTATTCACGTAACGTCAAGCCCTTATCATCCGCGCTCAAATGGTATGGCAGAGAGGGCCGTGCAAGAAGCAAAAAAGCTATTAAAGAAGTGCTCTCTTAGAACGCCTGATTTCCACATGGCTCTGCTTGAATGGCGTAATACACCGCGAGATTCTTATTTGAAATCCTCTGTGCAGAGACTGATGGGAAGGCAGACGAAAACCCTGCTGCCCGTACCCTCAAGCCACCTGGTGCCGGAAACTGTGCCCAAGCGAGCCGTCCATAACCGTACCCAGGAAATCCGCCAACGCCAGAGGATCTACTACAATCACCAATCCAGGCACCTACCACCTCTATCACCTGGCCAGAGGGTGACTACATACGATACCCATGAAAAGACCTGGACACCTGCAGTCGTTCTAAGGCCAGCTGAGACGCCGCGCTACGTGGTGGTGAAGACGGAAGAGGGCCAGGAAATTAGACGCACGCGCGAGCATCTGCGAGACGCACCTACATATCTCGAAGAAAGACCTCGTGACGGATCCGAACTACTTGACGACGCCCAGCCCGCTCAAGAGTTGCGGAGAAGCACAAGGCCACGACGGGAGCGCTGCCGCTACCCACAACCAGAAAGACCAGTGTAATTATTTGATTCCCTAAGAAAAGGGAGATGTAGCATGACTGAGTCACTCCGACGTCACCAACCATTTCGTTAAAATCACGTGACCTGTTACGTCACCATTCTTGCCTGTATCTACTTCGTTTCAACGACAATAAACGTTGTTCATCACCCGACTGCAGGCCCGCTTACAATCTTCTCTGGTCGCACGTTTCAAAGTACCTCCAATACGACGCGCATTTGGTAAAGCCATTGATACTGATGCATGATGTTCACGGGGGCACGTTTAAACGTGCGCGTAGTAAACCTCGCGGCATCTCTGTGCTACTAGATGGTTTTCTGCAGCTCGCCAGGCTGGTGGGTTGTTTAAATTTTAGGTGTGCCATCTGGGCAGCACTTCTCACCCAATGCTTCCCCGAGTTGTCGTCATTGGCTTCGTGGAAATGCATTGATAGTTAATAATGCTCTCGAATTAAAATTACCCATGTCTGTTCACACCGTTGCTTGGTTCGAGTAAACTGTCAGTCTCCTCGAGTGTATTGCGCCTAACTACAGTTGATCTTAAACCGATCTTAATCAGCTTTCATGGCTGTGACGGAGAAGTACATATGTAATGTTTGAAAATTTGTATAGCCAGCACCACATCTCCATTGCGCACTTCACGAACATTACGGTTCATTTGAAGTATTTGCGAGACCTGAAGTTGCTCTGTGATATAGTACTTGATTGTCACGCCGAGTGTTGGGTTTCAATTCCTCCTGGGACATTTTTTCTTCTCATTTGTCGGGTTGACGCTGCTGTTGTCAACTCTTTCCAAAGGTCCATTATTTGTACCCATCTCTGTATCCGCCGTTGCTGTGTTGATGTAAACTGTCAATCATCTGTGGCACATAACCACTCTCGCTTATGTGCCACACATTTGGCGAAAAGTATTTGACAACGTATTCATGTCGATCACTGAGTCATATTCTTCACCCTTCTTACTTTGACATGCTAATGTTGATTTGCTGAACGTTAAGGGGGTGCTCACAAAAGCACCCATACGCAGGCGTCTAGATAGATAGATAGATAGATAGATAGATAGATAGATAGATAGATAGATAGATACCAAAAGTGCTTGCAATACGCAAGGAGATGCTTCGCATTAAAAACGCTTGATGTGAAGTGACGAAATGATAGCATGATAACCTTTCATTGGGTAACTGGACAATGGTTTGCCAGCCAACAGGTTAGCTAATGTTGTAGAAAAAAAGTGTTGTAGGTAGCGGTGAAAATCAGTGCTACTCAGTTGTATGGCAACCCCATAAACAGGAAGAAAAATAGAGCACTCATGGTTTGTAAGCAGGAAAGGTTATGGTTAGTGCAGAAAGAAAGCGATTATTACAACGTCTGAAGAGAACCGTTGCTCATTATCAATGTTCATTGGTTGTAAAGCAATTAAACAGGTGGCTAGTGGGACATGAATTTCAGATACGTCTGTAGCAAACTTCATGTGAACTAGCTCTTCTTTGGGCCCACATATTTATTGTATGATAAGGTATGACGAACTGTATTAAGGTCCTGAGAATCAGTCCAGGACTAATGCAGGACACTTCCACATCGATACAGAGACCCCAAGCCCCTCTGCCACCACATGGGCCCTCTGGACAGCCCTGAGTTCGTCCGCGAGTGTGTCACTGTGCAGCATTTGCTGCCACCACTGTTTTCTATGGGAAGTCGCACCGTCCGTTGCCGAGCAGCGCTAAAGCGTGTGTTCAAAATCGAGCAAGCCCCCATACTTACTATATTAGATCGAAACACCGCAGTCCGTAATAATTTTATTCTTGATCATCGGGTTCGGGTACATTCGCGTCTGTAGAATTCTTAATGTAACCTGGCTAGTTAAGTTTGGAATGTCGCAAGGGGAATTCCCTTTGCTCTAAGTAATAATGTTTGGTTATATTGTTGTACGTTAACAGCGCGTCCCGAAACTCTGCAGCGGGAGATTCAGCCGCCTCAGGTATTGCACGGTACACTAATCTTCGTGCCTCGCTGTGCGCCACCGCGGTGAGATTACGTGAGGCTTCCTCCACTAAACCCATGTGCGCCGGAAGCCAAGTAATGGTATGCGGAGTGACGTCCTTACCCTGCAGCAGTCTGTAAGCCGGTTCGCTAATAACTCCCCTCAAGAAGGCTTTATTTCCAGGGCGAGAGTTACTAGAGACTAAAAATCTTTCTGAACCAATCAGTGCTAGGGCAATAGCCACCTGCTCAGTGACCCTCAGATCTTTCGTATAAACGGACGCGGCATATTGAACGCTTCCTTTTCCCTCTACCACTACCACCGAGTGAGCATCTTTCCCGTTAATCCATGCTGCGTCAACAAACGCAGACTCTACCTCCTGATCCATTGCCTCACGCAACAAAGCCCTAGCTCTCGCCATTCGCCTCCCTACAATAGGCACAGGGTGCACATTTCGCGAAATGGACTAACCATGATATTACCCCTTATGTTCACGGTTAAGTCGTATAGGCACGCACCATCACGAGTCACCACCGATTCCCCGATTGGCTGTAAGATATGCCTACTAGCTGGCGTACCCAGCCACCAATATCTCTTTGCGTTACGCTGAGCCTCGGCAATTTCCTCAAGAGTAATATGCAAACTCAGCCACCACGAAACAACATTTGACATTCTCGTGGGAAAACCAAGGGCCCACTTAACGGCTTCATATCCGAGGTTGGGTGTGATTCATTTAGTTGAAGCCTACCATGTGCTAGTAAGAAAACACCGCAGTCGCCTTTGACATTTTCAAGAGTTCCGTGATGTTCGCATCGCTGAAAGCTGTGATGCCCTGATAGAACGTATTTCAAAGTTTTTACGCACATTCTCCTAACGAACACCACTCGTGTCCCTCCGGTATTTTTATCATTCCGATAAGCTCACTCGCACATCTTACATATCCTAATAAATTACCAACTTTTATAATCATAGTAGTAATAGAGTTTTTGAAGTAGTGCGTTTTGCTAGCGTGTTTTATTACGTAGATAAAAATCACTCCCTGTCAATGGCTTGAACGCACAACGTCTTGGTGAAATGCGAACAAAAAGGGGACGCGAAGATGCTGAAGTAGAGTTTAATGAGCAGTTAATTCTCTAGGGCACGTCTGCGGTCAAATGGTTTTAATTAAAAATGAGTCTTTGTGGTGGGCCCCTATCCCAACGTCATAGGCCAACAACGTCAGGAAGGTGTGGTAATTACACATACTTTCGGCCGCAAACAATTTTTCAGTGTCAGAGTACCGACACAAGCCGGACAAACTTTCTACTCCCTACAACACATGGGATTCGTAGTGCTGCGTAGCTGCAGGGAATACGATTGAAGTAACGCATTGTTGACAGGATGCGTGCATTTTGGTATATTTTCTTTTTTTTCATTTTTTCAGTAGATTACTCAACTTAGACATTGAACTTTCGTGACATTTTTGCATTTGTGTGGTAGAGCATAACGACATACTTATAAAGGAAAAGTTATAACTTTAGCAGGATAGAGAATTATCGGCTGCTAATGGACGCCCATGCGAAAATATCCCTCTTTCTCTGTAATGACGAAGCCCTTCGCAATATCAACAGGATGAATTTTTACAGGAAAAAAAGGCAAGCAGCTAGATGTTCTTATATCTAGCATGATGGCAGCAACAAAAAAAGTGCGCCTGCCGGAGGAATGGTGACCGCAACAGCGGGCGAAGTGACTTTCATGCTGCCTGTTAAATTTCTTATGAGCTCTATGCTAGTTGCTTTGTAAATAAGGTTCGTGATACTGAGTCGGTGCACGCAGAGCTCCAGCCGCAGTGAAATGATACAGCGGCTTTACCATGGGATCAAACTTTTTGCGCCCATCGTGTTGACACCATCGACGCTAATGACCAATTTTAGCGTTTGATAAGGCATCTTAGATTTCAACTTTAAAAAAAAAATCACTGAGAGAGCACTATTTAAACCATTACCATGAGCTTTCGATGGCGTACTATCTTCCTACAGGTGGGATTATTTGAATGTAACTTTCGATAGTGATTTAAAGCTCACGTAAATGTCATGCAGGTTTACATATTATTCTACCGGATGTACAACGGTCTTTATGGACCACTTCACTGAATTCATCTTCCGTTTTTAGAGATCTCTGCTGTTTAGCTGAGATCTGCGCAAGTAACAGCTCAAAAATATGACACCAGTGCGAATGGCAGATGAGTTACGTTGAATTTCGTGAGTGGGTTTCTGGCGAAACAATAGACATCAGACGTTGAAGTTAAGAAGAAGCGTAGCGTCACTTTTTGAAGCTAGAAGGAAGGATAGCTAGAGAGGTCTATGTGACCTTGTGATTATACAGAGGTACAGCTTAGCCTAGAAAAACCATGTTGTATCTCTATCTCAACACACCTTAATCACTTCTTATATTTCATTTTTTCTCACTGTCTATTTCTGCGTCTCCTTTCCTCACTTTGTTTATCTGTCCTTTTATCTTCGTATTTCTCGATTAGTGTATGAACGGCCAAGTTGAGCTTTGTTAACGCCGCATAGAGCGAACAGAAAGGTGGAAGCCACATAAGCTTCTCCCTTCCACGAGCCAATGGCTATGAACCGGGCCCATCGTGTCCTAGACCATGGATGCCATTTCTCATGTTCTCTCTTCTTTACATCTTTATCACCCTCTCATCCTTCCCTTGCAGCCACTGAGCATTGCTCCCCACTAGGGCTCGTCAAGTTTTGTCTTTTCATATCCTCAACAATTTTTTCTTTCGCAATGTGGAGCACAAACAGCACGAGCTCTTTGTTCTTGTCCTTGTTCATTTTCTGCTTCGCTCCCAGAACACGTGCACCGGTGTGGCGTGTGATGCGATAAATCTGATGGCCAAGAAAAGGTGTGCAGAGAGATTTGAAAAAAAAACTGATCGGAACAAAGCGAAAGGCAGAAAAAGAGGGTAACAAAAGGAAGAACGTAAGAGAAAAATCAAAAGTGAAAGGGCAATTCCAGAAAGAGATAGAAAGAATCAGAAATAAAGAACTGAAAGCTAAGAAGCAGAAATAGTCAATGTCCAAGCGATGCGTTCTCTCACACCAGAACAAGCGATATTTGTGATATAACATTTTTCTATGGGAATAGCGTAACAGTAGCCACATTTCATAGAACGAAGTTACACTATGCTCCATTTGAAACAGAAGGTGCAACGCTGCGAAAGCTATGTAAGAAGTTTGGTCAGTGGATTGTAAACATTTACGCGTCTCGTGGCCAAGTTTGTAGCTGTAAATACTCATGCGAGCCCCATAGTGACGCGTCCTGACAGGCTGCGAAGGAATAGAAAACAAAAAGACAACATAGAGATGTAGCGTTGCCGGAAGGTAATTAACTCATACATTGAGTGACAGGGAGGCGGATGTCATTCTTCATTTATTCTGCCTGTCTCAACCTGATCTTCCTCTTCATACTCGCTGTGTTCTTGCCCTTTCGATGCTTAATGCATGGAACACTTCCCCCTCCCGGACTCATTATTCACACCTCCTGCTGTAATATTTAGAGATGTTACTGATTGAGGCGCATTCTGCCTGCCTGGAGAGCCCCTGGTACCAGACGTTCCTCAACATGCCATGTCGCGAAGCCGTTCAGCAACTTTAAAGGGTCCGTAAAACCTATCATTGTTTTTCCCTACTTCTTTTCGTACTAGAACGTAGTCGCCTGGTTGTATGTCTGGTCTGTCACTGCTACGTCTGCTGTTGATGTTCTTCTTCATCCGTCTTTTGTAGGTCTGTTGCTGTTTCGCAGTTTTCTTTCTCTCGGAAAGGACCAGGTTCTCAAGAAAGCCAAGCTCACGGTCAGCTGGAAGCACTGGTACAGTCCCTCAAGCTGCAAACAACGGGCTGCATCCGACAACATTTTTGCAGGAACGGTTGTGGTGTCTTACAGCAGCTTCAAGACAGCATTTACAACCACCTCTAAAGTTCGCGTACACATTGATGTAATGCTTCGCGTCTCATATAGCACGCTCAGCGAGGCATGCTCAGCTGGAAGGTAAGGGCAGCAAGACTTGATTTTTATGCCGTGACCCTTCACCCATTCTAAAAAATTTGTGTATTTGAAAGCCGGGCCGTTGTCACACACCAATGTCTTTGCATATCAGAAACGTTCTGACTTCAGTAGACTAATGACGCTGTTGACGTCTTCCTTTCCAGATTTGGCTGTAACTATCCTCGTGCACTGATCGATAGCAAGCACGAACGCTTGCGTATTCCTGGCCCCTTCTCTTTTCTTTTCGAGCTCTCCCAATTCAAAATGTTCAACGTCGAATGAAAGATTAGAGTGCTCTGTTGTTATCCTTATCTCCATGGGCTGCTTGAACTTGACTTTGTTTGACAATCATGACATCTGCGGATGCAGTTTCTCTTGTCTTCTTTTATACCTGGCCACGTAAATTGCTTCAGACGTTTGCCGTACGTGCGCCAAAAACCATCATGTCCACCTGATTCAGGTGTGCCATGGTAAATATGTAGAATCTTAGCGACCATCGTTGATGGGACGTGGTATTTTTATTACTGAGTTTCAGTTCTTCGGTTCCTTTCCAGAGCTATGAGTGATTTATTTGTACAAGGTTGTCAACCGCTGCGGGTGTCAAAAGCCTGGACGGTGCGTCTGCATCAGTCAATAGAGGACCTGGACGATGCGAAACGATGGAATCGAACTGTTGCAGGTAATTTACCAGTCTGCCGATTCGTCCTCTTGGTTCTGACATACCGAAGAGGTGAGGCAGTGCTTGGTGATTCGTAAAAAAAGTAATTTTTTTACCTTCTAGGTACGTCCGAAAGTACTGCACAGCTTTCAGTATGGCCAATGCTTCTTTTTTCTGTTGTTGAGTAATTGAATTAAACCAGCTTCGTTGTATAACTACAAAATCTTGCTACATAATGCTTGCTTTTAATGATTTAGGTCTATTGGCTTCTGGTAAAAGACTGCTCCAGTCGCATAGTGTGACGTATCTGTATTTAACAGAAAGGGTAAGGAGAAGTCTGGGATCCGTAGGATAGGGTCCGACGATATTATTTATACAAGGACAGAGTAAGCCCTTTCATAGGGGCAATCCCACTGAAACGGTGCACCTTTCCGGGTCAAGCGTGTGATACATAACGTTTTAGTTGCATAGTCTTTAATGCGTGACCAAAAGTGTCCAGCCAGTCCCAGGAAAACATGCAATGAATGTATGTCATAGGGCTTTACTAATTTTGAGATTCTCTCCACAGATTCCTGCTTTGTGCTTTTTGTGAAACCGTCAAAGACTCTTCCAAGGAACAGTACCTTTTCTTGAAAGAAAGCACTTTTTCCGAAGTTCCCTCTTAGACTTGAAACACTTGACGCTCTCAACACTAGTGACAGGTGCCTCCCATGTTCTTTTGTTTTTAAGTAAACTATTATATCGTCTATGTAAACGTTGCAGAATGTGCCCAGATACTGCTTCAGGGTTTCATTCATGATGTTTTGATACGAGGCAGGAGAATTCTTCGGCCCGAGTGGTATATAGTGGTTATAATATTATAGGTCAAATGGCGTTATAATTGCAGTGCACTTCTTTGTGTCTTCTCTCAGTGAAATTTGCCAGAAGCCTTTGCAACGGTCCGATCTTGGAAAGCAATGGCAGCCGCCTGTCTCATCAATAATGTCATCAAGTCTTGGAATTAGGCATGGTATCAGGCCAGTTAGATGGTTGAGAAGCCTGTAGCTGGTGCAGAGATAAAAACTGTCATCTTTTTTAGGAGCCACAGCATTTTGTGATGCAAATGGTGACATGGAAGGTCGAATTATGCCAGCATCTAGCTTCGCTTGTAATTCTACTTTTAACCATGCCTTTTTTCTGAACATAATTTATGCAGTTCTTCGAACAACCGTTTTTTTGTGAGATCAACTGAACCTCAAGAGATTTTACTGCTGAAGGGTACTTTCTCATGCACAATAGCTCTAGGTACTTTGTTGGTATATCTTCTCCACAGTAAACTTGTGCGGGCGACTCAATCTTATCTTTTCCTGCTACCTTGCCTTCAATTAGAACTTTGTCGTCCCAGTAAATGTTCATCTTTACCTTCCTCATATCAGGATGGGTTAGCAAAAACTCGTAAGGGACATGTGGTAGCCCCAACACGTCGGTTTTATTTTTATGACCTTGGAATTCGAGAATTACAGCCTCAGATTCATTTTAGACACCGATGCTTTACCATCAATGACGGCTTTCTTCTCCACGTCATTTACTTTTCTCGGAACGTGAAGTAACCAAGTGGATATGACGTACACATCATACACGCCGTAATTTGGATCTTTTTTTTTCGCCCTCATGTTTTTTTGGTGGTAACGTTAGCTTGAGGAACAGACCGTGTGTCATGTTGGCCACTGCTCTTATTACGACTAGAAGATTGATGTGAGTCACACCATTTTATTTGATTGATTGATATGTGGGGTTTAACGTCCCAAAACCACTATATGATTATGAGAGACGCCGTAGTGGAGGGCTCCGGAAGTTTAGACTACCTGGGGTTCTTTAACGTGCACCTAAATTTGAGCACACGGGCCTACAACATTTCCGCCTCCACCGGAAATGCAGCCGCCGCAGCCGGGATTTGATCCCGCGCCCTGCGGGTCAGCAGCCGAGTACCTTAGCCAGTAGACCACCATGGCGGGGCCACCATTTTATTTAGACAGACGGTTGAAAAAGACAACCAACCTTCCTGTTCAATAGCATTCAGTTCATGTGGTCTGGTGAGCTCAGCTGAGTCAGAAACTTGTTCTAGTTTGCAGGGTGGTAGTTGTCGCGGTGACTCCGCTGTTGGCAAGACGAATTCTAGGCATTGCAGAAGATCTTCGAATGTGTTTGTGGCTTATCAGAACTTGATTGATTGATTGATTGATATGTGGGGTTTAACGTCCCAGAACCACTGTATGATTATGAGAGACGCCGTAGTGGAGGGCTCCGGAAATTTAGACCACCTGGGGTTCTTTAACGTGCACCCAAATCTGAGCACACGGGCCTACAACATTTCCTCCTCCATCGGAAATGCAGCCGCCACAGCCGGGATTTAACCCGCGACCTGCGGGTCAGCAGCCGAGTACCTTAGCCCCTAGACCACCGCGGCGGGGCTTATCTGAACTTGGCTGCGTACATCGGCACACAGCCCTTCCGTAATTAAAGCTACAGCTGCTGATGGTGCAAGCATAGGCTCCGCTTCGTACAAAAGGCACCGTTTTTCAAGAAAGTATTCTAGTAATGAGCCACACTAGTAGTTGAAGCGAAGAACTGCATCCCAGTATTCAACCATGTTGTGATTGAAAATTGACAAAAAAACTTTTCCAGTGACGCAAACATGCTGGTGGTTCAAGTCGAAGCTGCATGTCGTACCATTTCCTAGATACACTACCTAGATAGCGGTACATATTCTCAATCTTCTGGTCATTAGAGATCCTACCATTTGTTTCACGTGCACATTCATAAAACGAAAACCAGTAGTTAGGGCTTATGGAGCTTTCCTCGAAAATATCTTGTTCCACTCTTTTACTTTGGTGGTCATGCAGTCTGACTACGTTTGTCAGAAATTCAGTCTGTTGCATAATCTGTCATTGCTGTCGCTCGATGAGATTTATGATAATGCTCACCTCCACCTAAGTTTTCTCTTTAACGGTGCGTCGGCGAAAAGGCTTCAAGACCCAGTTTGCGAGCTCTTCCAACGGCAAATCCTGACTGACGGATTTTGTCTAGAAAAGTTCTGCACGGATGATTGAAGCTCCTTTCAGCACGCAATCGATGAAGTTAGGTGTTGTAACGTCGCGGACAAGGTTCTTCGCTGGCTTACCGGGCACTTGGTAGCTGGTGAAGCTTAGTCCAGTTGACAACGTCCGGTAAACGAAGAATATCACCAGCATGGTCGCTTGACGGCTGCGCCAAATTGTAGCGTTTCCTGGAGGTAATTAACTCATAGATTGAGCGACACTGAGACGGATGTCGTCCACGAATTAATCTCCCTGTCTCAACCTCATCTTCTTCTTCATCTTCACTGTGCTCTTGCCATTTCGATGCTTCATGCACGGCCCACTCAAACAGACACTAAGCGATTCATCCCCGTAGTGGCAGACTCATAAGGTAATTTTGCAGTTGGCAACGACCACGCCGATGAGGCGGCTAGATCTGCACATGACGGTACGCAATACACAGCCATTCTGTTGTCAAAAAACGATGCAGCTACAAGGCGTCGTTCGCTTGCACGTGACCTCACACTGGTACAGTGATACGCGACGGAATTCACAAAGGCTCGCCTAAACAACTTGGATACCGATCTGGTGCTTCTTCTTTCGTCAAAAATATTTCGAGCTGAACAGACTCTTCTGTGCCGCCTGTGACTGGGGGTGGCTTCACAAACGCATACACTTTTCTTCAAAAAATGACCAACACCTCTAGATGCAATTACAGCTGCTACGAAGAAACAATCGCCCATCTTCTGAGTCTGTGTTCCCATTTCAACACACCAAGAAAGGAAGCTACTGCCGCTCTAGATAAGCTAGATGAACGGTCTTTGTCGCAATGAAGAAATATGGATGATTTGCCGAGTCCACCCAATGCCCTGATAGTTTGAATGCTTTATTACGCTTTTTTGCGCACAACTGGCCTTAGTCTTTTGTCCTATCTTTTTCGTTCTTCTCTCTCTTTCTAACATCTCTTTTCTGTCATATTTTATGATCTTTACTCTTTCTTCCAGCACAGAATAGCCAGCCACTCTAAGAGCTGGCTACTCTTTGTCCTTCCACCCATTTCTTTCTCCCGTCTTTTTGGTAACTTGAATGACTATTAGCTGCAAAAACTAAAAAAATTCATTTGTGGTGGGGCAGGAAGGCTAAGTACAATGAAATATTATTTAATCCGAACGCATCTGCGGCAAGAAGCCTCGCTATTTCCTACGGCATTGTCCCTGTTGTGAGAAACGGAGTATAGTCACGTTATAGACTCCCTTCTTATCAATCGTGTAACATTTAATGCGCTGTATTTACTGCACAAAGTCTGCACCAGGCATACCAGGACGTACAATCAAGTACCACTGAGATGTTCTCGCTAAAATTACGTAACGCCAATGAAGTGCAGAAAACTAATACAGTCATGATTTGGCATGTGCCCTCTTCGGCTTGTTTACAGTGAGCTAGATGGGATGTAGTAGGCTCACTGGCGTCCAATCAGTGATGCCACAGATGTTTTCTCGTGAGCAAGCGTTAGGTACATTGATCTTTACAAACACTTTAGGTGCACTAGAATATGGTGACAATGGGTGCGCTGCAATTTCTAGCACCACTTTTTTTATGCACTTTGCGTCTACACTCTAAAACTGCTGAGCACCAGCTGTCGGGACCTTAGAGGTCACTTGAAGCGAGATCAGTGTAGCGTCTGTTGCCGGCGCTTGATAGCGAAAAAGAAAGCGAACATTGCCAACACTCTGAAAAACAGCCATGGCCAGTGCTACTTAGGGACCTATCTGCTTAGTGACAGTCCAGTAAAGCACCTCCAGGGGAGGCTGTGCTAAGTTCTTCTTTCTCTCTCGCTCTTTTTCATTTTTTTTCTCAAGTTTTGCTTTTTACCTACCTGTTTTGATTTCTCATTATTTCTTTCCTTTCACTCTCTCTATTCTTTACTTTGCCCAGAGCAAAAAATTACGCTTTTTATCAACGGTCAATTTGCTAGCGATTCCTGATTTTGCACAGTTCACGATGCTCTCTGTCTGACCGAAGGCATTATTTTGCGAACCTCCTCTCGTAAAGAATATTTATTTTGATTTTTTCATTTCTCCTTCTCCCTGTTTCCACTTGTTATCTTCGCCCATTTTTCTTCTGTCTGCGTGCTCTAACGCTACATATGGCTACGGCTGTGATCGCAAAACAAAGTTTTGCGGTCACAACCACGCAAATCTCAATATTAAATTGTTCGGCTGTTGAAAATATGCCATATTTCAAAGTTTAGACAGCGTGTGTTTCAAATTTTATAAGATTGCTATAGTCATCAAGCATTTTTTTATATCCTGAAACTTTCATTTTGTTAATTTTTCTTTTGTGTTACCGGCTCACGTTTTAGTACGTGTGCCGGTAGTATATTAGCTTGCTCACTGCCACGTAAAAGACAACTTTTTTTACCCAGTGCAATGTGAGACTGGGAACAATGCTCATTTAGTGAAGTGATGTCGGATATTACACCTAATTATTGTATTCTACAGTTATTTTGAAGCTATGAATGAGTCATTGGTGTCTCAGATTCACAAAATTTTAGTGACATGAAATGTTTGTTCAAAACAAAGTATACTTCAGACATTGTCATCGCACGAAACAAAAACTATATCAAACTTACTTAAAAACTTGTTACGCTTTTTAAATCAGCATAAAAGTTTATATAAACAAAAAAATTTTCATCATGCGCAGCTACAGGTTACTTCACAATTTTTTTTTCTTTCAAATTGCATAAACCCTGAAGAGCCTGTGTTTCTTTCACACCGGAGGAATTTGTCCGCAAGGTTGGGGTGTAGTCTGAGGGAAAAGTTGTTGCTGATGGGTTGAAGATTGAACAGTCCTCTACTGAAAACATGAATGGCTTCCATGTAGTCACTTTTGAGGCAGTGAAACTGCGCAAGCATTTTGAAAACTGACTGGGTATCGCTTTTTTAGTATGCAACATACCTTTACACATAATCTTCACTAAGTTCATTGGATGGTAAAATCAAACGACGATTAATCAAACAAATGTTCCAATCATACGAATATGCCTAATTGATTTTTTTCTTCCAAAGAGTCAACATATCTAATAAAATTTTTTGAAAAATCATAACGGCAACCGCCGGCCCTGACCCCAACACCGACCGCCTTTTGGTCGGTGCGCAGGTGCACTCGCCCTGATCTCCGTCGCCTATGGCGTTCACCTGCAAGCCCTACTGGTGATCCAAATGATCGAAATCTAAGAGCGTCCCTTACGACGGTGTGGCAATTTGAGCTAACATAATTGTTCTCGTAAATCCAACAACTAGAATAAATTTTGATGCCGGCAAAGTACCTCACCCCGGGACATTCATAGAGGACATAGCTGAAGCATCAGTCATTTTTTCATAATTTAGGCCCTTTCTACCGGGAACACAAGCTAACTTGACTAAGTTTATGTGCAGTGGAAAGAATAATTTCAAGCATTCCAGACGTGTGATCCTCTTTGGCAGTGAGGGTCGAATATACCGGTAGCAAATACACATAAATTTTTTTCTGAGCCTACTGATGTTGCTATAATTACACAGGGCTATATTATTTGCTAAATATCCTACAATAAAGTTAGCCGCAAACTTTGGAAGGCGAAGACAAGACGACAAGTTTAGAGTAGGACTGAACATTCTAATTCTACATTTTTCTTCGCTTCGTGAAGCATCCGTTGCAATGGCTCTCGTTATTTTTTGTCAATTGTTAATATAGGGTTTAAAAGATGGAGCGACGCTATTTGTGCATTGTTTAAAAATATAACCGAACTCTTTATGATAAAAAATGGCATTTTTTTGTTAAAACTAAAAGTTTGGTCCCTTAGAAGGTTTATAACTAAAATCTCAGGCATATGTAATCCTGGCCAATATTCTCAAAATAAGCAGTCAGGATGGGCATTATAAAGTGTCCGAACGCCTGACGGAAGATTCATGCAGCCACAATAATGACCGCACTGTTAGTAACTTAACCAGTGTAGCAGAGAAATGGAGCCTGGATTCAATGTACAAAACATTGGTTGCCACAAATTGCGGATGACCTAAGCATAATTTAAAAATTTTGTCTATCGAGCATTACGGGAGGATAAGCAGGAGGTCCGTCGTATTAGCTGCACCAGAATTGAATAACTGGGAGAACGTACATGCAGTAGGAGCGTATTATTTGCTTCCTTTTCCTCCTCGTCTCTGCTTCGCCTTTCACGAAACCTATTAACCCTCCATCAGCTGCATGTTTCAGGTGCATCTTATCTCACTCTTTTCTCTGTGTGCATGCAAGAATGTAATAATAATAATAATAATATTAATATATTGATAATAATAATAATATTAATAATAATAATAAATAAAGATTTATTTACCGTGAACTAAAACAACTTGAGGTCCTAGTGAAGGCGCCTGCAAAAATGAAACAATATAAGTAAACAATAAGATATACATAATTATCAAAAAAAAATCTAATAAACAGTAAAATACGCAGGAAAAAGACAATAGTGTAAAACGGGAAGAATAAGAGGACAAGGCGAGAATCATGTAAAACACGTCAAAAGTAAAGAGGATGATACACAACTATGTAGATGCCTTCCTGAAATAAGGAGAAGGGCAGAATCTGTACACTGTAACAATTATTTTACCACAGTGCAGAGCTGAGATAAAAAAAGTACAGGGACTATGAAAAACATCAAGATCATGAAAGTTAGCAATGTAGAGACTTTGTATACTTTGAACAGCAGCGTGTTGAAAGAATTTTGCAGGCACATAAATTGGTCGATTATCTCTGCTTATTTTACGTGGAGTCCAGAAATTTACAAAGGTCAAAAGCAAATAACAGAATATCATATGGGGAAGTAGTTCTCAATATGATATTCTGTGATGACCTGCTACAAAAATATGACCTGCTACAAAAAGCAAAATATAACAGGTCAGTGCGATTTCGTCGGCAGTGAAGTGATGGCAATGATAATAATCCGGCAGTGTTGGAATGACATTCAGAGTAGTATCGAGCGAAAGGATCATTGTAAATGCTTATGAATATCTCCTTGACTCGCTAAATGGCATCAATGCCAGATTCAACAGTACCATTGCAGATCACAGATGCATTTTCAAATTGAGGAAGATATATTTTGGTGTACAGTCCGTGGAAGGCTGTAGAGGAACTTAATTCTCTACAAATATTACAAACACAGCCAAAGAATGAAGGCCATGCATGGCAGCACGCTTAGGTGCAAGCAGAAAAAAAATTAGCATGCTATCAGAAAGAACACCAAGATCACTGAATTCACGAACAATAATGACATGGTATTGACAAAATACGAAAATGAGACGATAAATATTTGATTGATACGGGGTGTTTTACGTCCGAAAACAACCATTTGATTATGAGAAACGCCGTAGTGAAAGGCTTCGGAAGATTTGACCACCTAAGGTTCTTTATTGTGCACCCAAACCTGAGCACACGGGCCTAAGGCATTTCTGCCTCTATCGGAAATGCAGCCGCCGCAGTCGGGATTTGATCCCGCGACCTGGGGTCAGCAGCCGAAGATTTTAGCCACTAAAGAACTGCGGTAGGGCACCATGATTCCTTTGCAAGATATATACTCATGAACATGGTCTTTAAAGCATTCATACAAAAGTAAGTGTTATCTCACCATTCAGAGAAAGAACACAATATTTCTTGCCACAAGCGACATTAATAAACTCAATATGAGTTATAATAACAAAATTATAATATTATGGAATAATAATAATAATAATAATAATAATAATAATAATAATAATAATAATAATAATAATAATAATAATAATAATAATAATAATAATAATAATATAATAACAATAATAACATTTATTAATAATAATAACAATAATAAATTGTACCACTTCATAGGAAATCCAAAGAAACAAGCCTGTCTAAGCCCCAAGGACTAGTGCGCCTAGGCCTGGCAGAGCCGGTTACAGCGATGTGAATACTAGGAAAACAAAAACTATTGTTGCTTCTTTGCCAACGAACAGACTAACGATTGACACATTTGTTTTTGTACAGGCGGTAAAAAAATTAAAAAACAAGAACAAAGGAGGGACCCAGAGCATATCTGACATACAAGTAGACCATGTGACTTTACAGCTCAGCCAGTAATTTCTTTATGTGCTTTTTTGAACTCGCTGAAAAAAATCTTCCGGGAGTGCATTGAAAATTTCTTGAATATATACACTTATAATTTCTTCCCCATATGTGTTATATCATCGGCAAGTCATATCATCGGCAAACAAAACATTGGGATTCTTGCGACGTCATCTACGTAACGCACCTAGAAATGTAAAATTATTAGCTCACAAAAGCCTTGTTAGAACTAAACTTGAATATGCTTCCCCAATCTGGTGCCCGCAACAGGCCTATCTTGAAGACGCCCTTGAGTGTATTCAAAACCGTGCCGCTAGGTTTATCGATAATTCTTACTCCCATGACGTCAGCGTATCTTCACTAAAGGCAGAACTTCAACTGCCCCTCCTTTCCCACCGCCGCCGTATCGCCAGTCTTTCGTTATTTCATAAGTTTTTTCACAGCTCGATGCCCATGCCACCTTATTTTTTTCCCCCAGCGCACATCTCTCAACGAACTAATCATCCTCTTCAAGTCGCACGCCCACGTGCACGCACCGTTACTTTTTCAACATCATTTTTTCCTCGCACAGCAGTTGCCTGGAATGGCCTTTCAGGCGACATTCCTGCCATTACTTGTACTTCTACCTTCACAACCAGTATCACTAATCATCTTTCACTTTTGGACAAACGATTGTTTTCTGCTAAATTTTTATATATCCACCCCTTATGTAATGCCCCGCAAGGGGTCTTTAAGGAAATAAAATGAAATGAAATGAAATGTTAGAAAACCCGAATACAATAAGACACTTTTTTCTCTCAGGAGTCGACGTGCTACACATGGCACTTTAAAACATCCCACCAAATGTATATCAGCACAACTGTTTTAATAAACAAATCCTGGAATACACAAAAGCCTAACCCCCCCCCCCCAAATACTACTACTACTACTACTACTACTACTACTACTACTACTACTACTAATAATAATAATAATAATAATAATAATGTTAAGGCGTTTATTAGCAGGCAACCAGCGATCATACGCTATGGCGACAGTGATGGTCAAACACGAACTCACAGCGCGAGCAGCGTCCTTGTTGGTTAGCCCAACTAGAAGGTAATCAAGAGTTTGACCAATTTCGAAGTTCGGAGGCTTCGCTTCAATAATAATAATAATAATAATAATAATAATAATAATAATAATAATAATAATAATAATAATAATAATAATAATAATAATAATAATAATAATAATAATAATAATAATAATAATAATAATAATAATATAGGATAATATAATATGTGTTTTTCATTTTAATATGTGTGTTTTCTTTTTCACTTATTGTGGGGGGTGGTTTCGATATTGAATAAATCAATTTCGCTTAATTAAATCGATAGGCCCGTTTTATTCATTCACGGGGAAGTCATGGCCAGAGCGACTGATGTTTGCCTGCTCTGAGGGTTTGGCCAAGGATTTAGTAGTTGTGATTGATTTTGTTTATTCTTTTTTTCACAAGCGTTTATATAGTGTCCTAATTGATTAGCGAGTGTGTTTTCTGATAGGAAGACCAGACAGATGCCGTTTTCCACACCTGGACAAGGGACTTTTCTCTGTTCTACTTCTCTTCTATCGCAGGAATTGCCAGTAGACTTGTTTTTACGCAATGGCATCTCATCCGTTTCTGTGGCATAGGTCCCAAGCAACGATGGTATCATACGGATGAAGAATTCAAAAAGTAATCAGACGGAGTTGAGAGCCACGGCAACTCACTACCAAAGCATCACAGAGGTCAGGCAGTTCGGCAAGGGCGGCAGTCTCTGTTTCTCGTCTGACCACCTCTGTGTCCGAGACCTACTAAAAGGCTCGGTATTCGTTACCAACCCGGTGAGCGCATTCATTCCAACTCACTTAGCTTGTGTCAAAGGCCTCGTTCGGGGAGTCGATGTCAATTTGACTCCAACAGAGGTATTAGATATGTTTCAGAAGCAGGTGTGATAGCGATTCATAGACGTAGTCGAGTTGTGGACAAGAACAAGGTCCCAATGGAGTCCGTAATTGCTACATTTGCCGGGTCGAATCTGCCAACCGAAATCAAAGCGTGGCCTTTATTATACATAGTGGAGCCACTATTACCTCGTCCCCTACAGTGTGTTAAGTGCTGGCGTTGTGGGCACACATTTAAAGTATACAGATCAGTACCTAGATGCAGAATTCGTGGTGAGACCCACAACTAAAACGACTGTAAAAGTAATGAAGAAAAGTGCTGTCTTTGCCATGAAGCACACTGTGCCGATAACCCAAAGTGCTCAGCCAAGGCACGTGAAATCCCAATTCTTGAAATTGTATACAGAAAGCGATGCTCACGAAAGATGCCATTGTTGAAATTCAGGCCAGAACTCAAGGGTACGCAGGAGCAGCTGCCCGCCATAACATACCAATAGAAGCATCATTTTCCCTATCAATTGCGGACACGAACAAAAAGGCTGTGAATAAGGCTATGCAACGCCTTGCTACCACCCTGTGTGAGTGGCTGTCGCATATTATAAATAACCAAATCGCACAAGTCTATGCAGCACAGATAGATATAAGTACGGCTGTCAAAAATGCTGAGTCTGCACACACGACAAGTGAGGCAGAATCTGAGATAACTCCACCGGATGCACAGTCTGCACAGCCCTCTGGAGAAGGCGTTCAGGGGCAAAGCGAGGGTGCACAGGAAGCTTCTGAGGACACACAAGATATGGACATGGATCTCAATTGCCTAAAGCGTTCTATGTCCTCTGTATCGAAAAAACTTGGCTTGCCGAACCATGTAAAAAGCAAAAATACCAGAAAGACAACCTTTCACAACCGATTTTCTAAAAGAGAGTATTTTAGATAAGGTAGTTGCCGAAAGCATTCTGACGAGCTCATAGGGTCTCTTAAAATTATACATTGGAATTGCCGATTTCTTCCCTGAGCCATAACAGATCTGTCATACTTGTCTTCCAAATTCGATCCGGCTATTATTGCATTACAAGAAACTTGGCTTTCCACACATCACTTGTTTCACCTACCCAACTTCCAAACCTTTCGTCTAGACTGTCCATCAAAAGGTTGAGGTTTAGCGTTCTTTATAACCAATAAAAAAGTTTCAAAAGTCAAAAACTCCTACAAATGTAGGTCTTCTAAATGCGAAATTTTCGCGTTAGATATTACCTTGCCAGGATACTTGCCTTTCTCGCTAGTAAACTTTCCTGTAGGCGTTCAAGATACGAGATTGCTAGATATGGCTGCTAATTCAGGCTCTAAAGAAAAAATTACGGTTGGTGACTTCAATTCTCACCATAGATGCTGGGGTTTTAGAACAGATCAGTGCGGACAACGGTTGTGGGAATGGTCGGTAGACAACAACTTATTTTGCCTTAACGCTAGAACTCCCACATTTATTCGAGGGCATTCACGCTCAGCCTTAGATTAAAGCTTTGTAAGCTCGGCCATTGCTAGTGCATCGTGGACAGCCCTTGATTGCGCCTCCAACAGTGACCACTGTCTAATAATATTCGAAATCGCTTGCCCCGTCAATCCATCATGCTTCCATGTCCGGACCTAATAAAATTATCCAAAATTTCAACACGACCAAAAAACTGCTTTAGACTCTCTCCCTCAGGATGGAAGTGACACTAAAGCTATGAAATTAAGCACAGTATTTAAAAAGACATACTAAAACGCTGAATTTGCTGTTCAATGGGCGAAGAGAGTACCCTATCGCCCCTGGTAGGATTCCAACTGTTCACGAGATCACAGACGACGACAGGCAGCTTGGAATAACCTAATACATAATCAGTCCCATAAGAACTCGTCAGATTATAAATTTCTCGCCGCTGTATTTGAACACGGTGACTCAAGCTAAAGAAGAATAAGATAAAAGACATTTCGATTTTCTCTCGAAACCTAATTATAAGAAAGCTTTATTTCAATATATATGATCTCGCATAATTATGCCGTCTACAGTAAATAGTTATTATTAAAAACTATCATTGCAAGAAAAAAGAACTCTGGAGTCAATTGGCAGAGGTCTAGAAATTAGACTTTCTTCGACTATGGCTTTCAACTGGCAAAAGTCTAGCATAAGCACGGACTTCAAAAACGTAACGTTGTCTGAAGCATCAAAAGCAATTCGATATCTACCTCGTCAGCTCCTGGTCCAGATGGAATCACAGTTCCTATGATTAAAACTTTATTCAAGCGATCCCCCGGCGACGTCCTCAATCTCATAAACTACTCTTTAAAGGATGTCTGGATACCGTATGACTGGAAAATATATAAGGAAATTCCATTAATAAAAAGCAAGGATTAGGACCGTAGAAAATATCAGACCCTCCTCGCTAACTTCTAACATGGTGAAACTCAAAGAGAGGGTCCTAAATGGCCGAATAAACTCCTGTGTGAGAAATGGGTTCATATTAAAGCCAAACCAAATTGGTTTTCGCAGTAAATGCTCAATTTGGTGCGCCCATGCGGATTTAGACAGTCGAATACAGCTTGCTCGTAAAAGGAAACAGTACGCCGCATTAGTAACCCTCGACATAGCTAAAGCGTATGACAGTGTCGAGCACTCTAAACACTTTGCAGAGCCTGAATTTTTCTCATTATATTACCGAGTGGATAGCAGAATTCTTAAAATCAAGGGAATCATACTGCGTGACGGATGGCTGTTGCTCGCGTAAATTCAAACAGAAACGTGATGCTCCCCAAGGGGCCGTCCTATCTCCAACATTATTCAATAAACTGATGAGCTCGATTCCGACTGTTCAGGATGTCAGTGTCTACATTTATGCAGATGATATCGCGTTCTTCGCTGCAGAGAGCGACATTTACACACTACATCAAAAATTGCAAAGATATATTATTACTCTAGAAATTTGGTTGCAATCCATTTTATTGTCATTGAACATCAGTAAAAGTGCGCTCTTGGCGTTTCCTATAGCAGATACAGTTTCAATTGCTGTATTATATAATCGGGAACCTTTTCCAAAAGTAGATTTAGTCAAGTACTCAGGAATGCTTTATAATAAAAAGCTAAATTGGAGCCTACACATAGAATATATAACAGCAGAGTTACAACGGGCATTAGATTTATTACGCAGGTTAAGCAACAGGAAATACGGGCTGTGCAGAGACACGACGGTAATGATATATAAATTGTATGTGTGACCAATACTGGAATTTTGGTGTGTATTATTCTCGGAAGCCGCTGGTTATAAAAATAAACTGCTAGTATTGTTAGAGCGAGAAGCTGTGTGAATATGTATGGGACTTCCCAGGTTCGTGTCGAATAATGTATTGTACCAAGTAGCGCGATTGCCAACACTCGTCTGTCGATTCCGCATTCTAACGGTTCAAACATTCTTAAAGTTCTACAGTTTATCGGCGCGAAGATGAGAGCACGCAATTATCAGCGACCCTGACTCTTTCTTTCTTGCACATTGGCCTCGATTCATACCCCTCAGATAATTTTTGTTAAAAAGAAACTAGATTGCATAAATGTAGGCACTAGCACGGTAATTGAAAATAATTCCTCCACCCTCAACATTAGAATAGAGTACGATGAAATCTTTCCCCCACAAGCCAAGTTGCAATCTCTTGGAATTTTGACCACTACATTAAAAAATTACTTGGTACATGCAGAAACAAAAAATATAATAGCTACACATGCTTTTTTCAACAATGAAAAGGCAGGCGTAGGAATTGCGTCTGATTTTTTCGGCTGGTCTTTTTGAGTGAGGCTTCCAGATTTCACTCCCATATTTGGAACCGGGCTATTCGCTATTATTGTAGCTGTTCAAAAAATTCCTACGACCGAGACCAGTGCAATCATCCTAACAGACTCAGTTTCGGTGTGTGCAGCTCTGACTATCTCCGAACAATCTCGTGCCCTAGTAAAGTTCCCCACATTAGCACCGCTGCATTTAAAACTCCTGAAATTAGTGTGGGTCCCGTGTCACTGCGGATTACAATTAAATGAATTGACAGATGCTTTGGCACGAGCATCCCTTGATGGACAAGTAATTTTTGTACTTCCCGAGTTAGACTCACTTTCGGTGGTAAGATACAGGCAATTCGCTATTTTTACAGATAGTTTAGAAAATATCACACAATAGACAGAATATCAGCACCTCAAGTTTCCATGGAAAGCCTAGTGTAGTCCGTGAAAATACTTGAAATTATCATCTCCAGATTCCGGTGCCGTGTTCCCCCATTAAATTTTTATTTAGACAGAGCTGTTCTGACACTTTCCCCTCTTTGTCCGTTTTGCGAAGAATCAGAAACTATTGAACATTATTTTGGCTCATGTCGGAACTCTGCAATAATTGGGAAAAAGACTTCTAGATATTCCATTTGCGAAGCTAGGTTTAAATTTAATCACAGAAAATTTTCTAAATTTTGGTGCCTCTGTTTTGGGAAATTGTCACAGAGATGCATTCGATGGGATGTATAATGTTATTCAAGACTAAACGTTTTTCAACATGAAGCCCACGTTAACGGATACTAAAAAATAGTTGGTCGAGAAGTAATTTTCAGATCTGGATAAATCCGTGACATACCAAATTATTCGGGTTTGGCAAAACCAGCTGTTTGGTTGGCTCCCAAAATCAAGGTATACCTATTAGTGTCTACTTTCTAGTAGATTTTTTTCTAACTATCTGAATCTTTAGATTCTTTCTTTTTTTAATATACTGTCTTCATTCTACAACTCCCCCCCCCCTTTTTTTGTTGTAAGCAATGGCGTAGTTATCGTCCATATGAGACTATATGTTCTCCTGGCCAATTCACCACAGTGGGTATGAGCCATGGATTCTAGGCTACAAACAAACAAACAAACCATATGATCGATTCTTGGCCGAACTCCTGAGAGGGTACGAGCCATGGCTGTGGAATCATCATCGTCATCATCATCAACAAGGCAGGCGCTGACAGAGCTTGATAATATGCATTTGTATTTGAATTTTAACAAATGAGCTTTACTGACATACCCTTTAAAAGACCATTATAACATGACGCTCTATCAATGTAGCAGACGTCTGACTCTCCGGCAGCCCGCACGGCCCTTCGCCTTTGTGCTGAGAAAAAGCATCTGACGAGAGTCTTCACTGCGCCTGAACTGCACCTGAACGTGATTAGGAAAATGACCTCAAGGGGGATGCGTATGCCGCGAAGAGAAGTGCACAGCTTGGGCAGTTGATGTACGAAAAGCGAAGATCGCGGCCATATCGGTGTCGTAAGTCTTGCGTAGGGGGCGAATACGGAGTGTCCTTCGCAACGTATTGAGACAACTGCAAAACTGGGCACCTTCTTCTACTAAGCTGGCGAGACCATCAGCGGCACACCCTCGACTCTCTTATGTAAATCACGAGCTGGCCTGGTGAACTTTTATTCTGACTTTTTCTGATCCGTGTTTTTAGCATAGCCATGTTTAGAGAATTGTATTTCTTTGGGCTGCATGGCGCATAGAAATTTAAAAGCGAGAGCACGACGCTTTTGTAGTTTGTTCTGTAAACTTCTTGCGATTCCTTGGTGTTCAGTGATTATAATAACAGTTCTGATTAAGTTTCTTTGTACTTGTTTTAGTGTTTGTTTTGAGCATGGTCTGTTTTCTACCAGCCCTTTATATCACGCGATCAGTCTTGTTTTTCCTCCTGGTTCATTTTTGTTATTTTTCCATTCCCTTTTTTGTAATAAAATGCTTGTTTGATTTTTATGAAATCTTCGTGTCTGCTATATGAGTCGGTCAGTTACACCCGAACATCTCTGCACGTGAAACGCAGCACGGGTCGACCGGCCTGCAAAAATATTTGAAATGTTTCACTTAGAGGCTTTTCAGGCGTCGCAGGCGTGCACGTAAACTGGAAACTTGAGAGTCTGCCGCACGCTGCTACTATAGATGGGTGGGGCCTCACCAAAACTGTGTTGAAATTTTTATCTGAAAAGTATTCCACAAGAGAATAATGTAAAGTGTGTTGGTTTGATACATGACCAATCTATGCCTTGGAAAAATTGCATTCAATATACCGCAGTAACGTATGGTCGTGCGGTTTGATTACTAAAGCAACTGAGTTGTTGTCGGATAGGCATCCACAGAAAAATGTTCCTGTAAATATATTGGACGTCCGTTCACCCGCTATTGGAGTTTGGGTGCATATCATACTCTGGGGTGCCTACTTATACGCTTCATTTTCTCGTAATGATCGAAAAACAAGCATCGATGCAATGTTTCGTTCTTCCTAAATGCATAGAAATCAAGGTTGAATCTCGGGAACTCCCCCCCCCCCCCCCTTGCTGCCCGGAAGAAGTTCTCAGCGGTGCAATCATTTATAAGCCAGCACAATTCCACCGTATGACGTACAGAAACTATTGCCCGTCCGGTTTTAATTTTTCGATCATACTCGCCGATATTTCGTACGCCTGAAATTGTGGACAAACGGGCTCTTCTTGATATAATGTTTCAATTAGTGACTTGACTTCAATAAGTTTTGACAGCAAATATAATAACACAGAACACGACTACATTTTTCCAAGAAATGTTCAACTAATGTCTTAACAATGTTTTAACTACATTTTAAGGTATTACCTGGCACACACGCCAATAAAGAAAGTCATTGCAACGGATGCTTGTCATGGTGTAAAAATGTGCACAATTGGTATTTTCTCGTCTACTCCAGATTGAGATTATTTCTTTCGCCTTACAGATTTGGTGTTCACCTTTGTAGCAGAACTTCAAGTGATCATTCTACCACTCCAACAATTCACAACAAATTCTGCAGTAATTTCCACAGACTCCTTATCGGTGTGTTCTTATCTCTCAGAAAATGGGGACGTGTATGCCGTGAGTGTATTGAAATTTTTTATTTCAATTCAACGCTTGTTGTGAGTGCACTGAAGTTTGAATAAGTTGGTTTGGCTTCAGGGACATAAGGGCCTTCTTCCGAGTGAAAACGGATAATCTAGCAAGGGTACGCTGAATGGCCCGGTTTTCTATCCATTTACAGCATCAAAATTTGTAATAGGCGTCAGAATAAGAACAAAATTGATGTTAAAAAAAGTTCCTGCTCCAATATCAACGACCACAACCAAATTTCAGCCCCTCAGACACTGTTGGAACAGAAAATTAGGTCAAACAAGACAACTTGAAGTTGCAGTCACTACAATACGCTCTCAGTCCACTTATCTAAATTACAATTTATACAGAGCTGGTCTGGCAGTTTCCCTTAAATGTTCTGTTTGCCGAGTACACGCCACCATAGAATACTTTTACTTTTCCTACAACTGCTACTCTATTTCGCGGAAAGATACTTCAGGTGCCATCGCCGACGCCTTAAACTATAAAACTAAATGTCCCAAATATGCTTTCGCTCTGAGCTTTGTCCCTTGGCCCCAGTGACGGGAAAGTGCAACTGCCTTGGAGGAGTTAATCAAAGGTTCAAAGGGATTTAGATTGTAGAGCACACCGATGTTGCTATTTTTTATATAGCGTTTTTTATTTCTTGGTTAATCTTATTCAATTACCCAGCTCACAGTTACTATTTATGTTTTTACTCTTCAATTTCTTTGTATTTGTAATTTCGTTACGTTCGTTATTAGTTTTTTTATTCTTAACGAGATGAAATTCATTTCAATACTTAGGAATTTTTTGGAAAACTATCCGGTTCTTGGCCAATCCCGTAGCGTGTGTGTGTGCCACTGTTCAAGATTCCACTCTGCTCTACTCTACGCTGAAAGGTGCGCTCGTGTAGGCAGCCTTCCAGGCCAGTACTGTTTTGTTTGTTTGTACTTCAAAAACAATGAAACGTACCCACTCTGCGGGACTGGCAGGCAGGCAGGCAAAAAACTTTATTGGAATCCGGAGAGGCATACCAACTTGCTGAACGTTCCATTCTTAGACGAACAATATTTTTCAAGCAATTGGATACCATTTTTAAGGTACTAGTTGAAAATGTCAAGCAGTCGAATATTTGAATAGGTCGCATAAAAAGCGATCATTCGATTAAAAAACTAGATCAGCTGCCAGTTCACAATTATTGCACAAATATTTTAGTCGACAATCCCTACTTGGTAACACTTTCAGTTTAATGTTGTTGCTTCAAATTTATTAGCGAAAATAAATTATTACCTATAGAAAAAAGAAGTCGGCGATAAAATCATCAGCTCCGTAGTATACGACTATCCGAACACGTTGACCTTGTGTGCAGCACTCTTTGCCCTCCTTGTCTATAAGAGAGCCTATGTGTGATCCTCTTGCGAGAAAATACGCATAAAATTTCGAAAAAGTGGTTGCTGCTAGCGACAGTCCACCCATCTGAAGGTCAACAAAGTGTCTTTTTTGTCAGCGCAAACCTCCACTAGTGCGCGTTCCTTCATCAAAACGTTTATTGTCGCCACTTGACAGGATGGCCTTTTAAGCTAAAATGGACGACTAAACACTTGTGCTAAAACATTTTCATAACCGAAACACAGATGGTAAATACATGAGGTTGCTAGCTTATTATAAGGATGCACCTTAACTTTTACTGGCATGGTGCAGCTGCTCCTGAGCGCCTACTGCCACTCAGGGCGTTTGGAAGTGTCTTAAGGCTGTGTTCGAATGAGTCAACTTAACATATTATTGGTAATTTCCTCAAGAAGAAAATACTTTTTATTACTTTTTGCCTGTTCATTGTGCATAAATTGCATTTGTTATTGAACTATATATTTGTTATTCAATAACTCTAATCAAGGTGTGGCTTGGAGAAGGGCATGGCTTTCACAAAACAATAAAAAGAATGTACTGGACTCGGTTGGCACCACTGCATTGCCACGTGTGTAGCCCAATCTGAAGTGCTTTTCATAGTATTTAGAGATTCCGTGCAGTCAATTTCCTGGAAAGTACTCGGACACATAGGTCAAGCGGCATGCAAAGCTTCGGAAGAAATTAGCTAAGAACAATTTGTACCAAGCCTTGTAATTTTCTGTTAGAATATGCCCCGGTGCACAACCCGATTCACGTATAAATATTAACTTCAAACAAGACACTGTCAAGTACTTCCGGCTAATGGGGCGCTCAACAAAGATATAAAGGTGCCATCTGCCCGCCCTATGTAAGCGTTTCATCAATTTGTCTGAATTGTACAAAGTAAAATCTTCAAAGATATCTGTTTAACACTACCCTCTCCCCGCAGTTCAGAAGGAGGTCTGCATTTCACCGTGAACAATGATATAAAAAGGTGTTTTCCAAGGCCTTCAAAAGGTGCCCCCCTTTCTCCGCGAACAGACTTCCTGGCTATGGGTATGCCCAGATGTTTGTTTTCACTTCAAGGCCCTGCTTTCAAGAGCTTGCTTCTACAGTACAAAGAGGAGAATGCTGCAAACATCATGCGGTTTATCTTTCAAGAGGAAGGATCAGTTAGTAGGGAGTGGTAACAATGTCTTACAAAGAAAGGCATGTCCACTGCGCAAAACCAGAAAAAACAAAAACGCCGAAGCGGTAATGGCACAGTGCTTAGTAGTAAAACGTAATTGGCAGAATAACATATATTCGGCGCAAGCACAGCAATACACACACATAAAGATGCATTCACATACCTCGACAGCAAAGTACACAATGAGGAGATGTTCTCCAAGTACACAAAATTTCTATATGAAAGCTGCATATCAGACCCATACCTAAAGCTTCACGTCCACACAGTTATGTGACATCTCAGACTGCAAAAGCTGTCTACAGAGGTTGAGAGAAATGAACGGCTGCGAAAGCTTTTGTGCAGAGCACACTCAGCACCAGCAAAATCCTCTGATTCCATAGTCCCCCATAATCTGCGTAGTTCGGGAAAACTTTTGGACGAAGTTTTGCTCTCCCTTCACAATTCAAATCAAGTTCGTACACATAAGGCAAACTAAGTTTTAAGAGTACAGCTGAATCTGGACATATGGCGTTTCAAACGACCAGCAATCATCCTGCTTTCGAGTGTCGCTGCAAAAGTGCGCGTTAGATAAATGGTGCCGTCAACTCGAAAAACTCCGCACAGGACGTGCACCGAGTGAAAGGATTATAAGCTTGCCTTTCGAAGTAGTAAGTGGACTCGTTTCCGGATATAGGGCCTTATAGAGTGGGGAGCACTCGAGCAAGAGAACACACACGAGAGTCCGCATACGAGGGGCGAGATTATAGGCGCGTGAATCTGAACAATTTGTGAGGCGCGCTGGCTCCTAATTATTTGGGTGTCAGAACGCAATGAGTGGGGCGACCATTGTGGCTCACTAGGATTAAGCGTGAAACTGTCCCATGGGGGCTGAGCTTATTATGTTTTGGCTAACTTTACAAAGCATCGATGTAAAGCCACTACTGTTAGCGAAGGCATAAGTCCAACGCAGTGTAGGCAGCAGCCGTTAAGATCATGGTCTGCCTGACCCAATAAGTTGTCTAGGATATCATTTCGCAGCATTCTTCATTGTCTCTAGTAGCGGCTTCTAGCTGCCTCAAAGACAAATGACTGGAGCAGACACAGGCGATTTTTATCCTGAGAATCACGTACGAAAAACATACATTGCGAGCTAGATGTTACAGATACAAAGCTACTGGAATGCACATGAAATATAACAGTGTTCGCCTTACTTTAGCTTTCAATATGTTATAAAGGACTTGCATACTGTGTGATATTTTAGCCGGAACGACACAGTATTAATGTGAATAAGACATTGCCTTGAGTTCAAAGTTGTATTCACAGAACGTTGCTTCAATAAAGCTGCGAAGTGCGTATATGACGAAAATCGTTATGCAAGCTTGCAATAGATAGATAGATAGATAGATAGATAGATAGATAGATAGATAGATAGATAGATAGATAGATAGATAGATAGATAGATAGATAGATAGATAGATAGATAGATAGATAGATAGATAGATAGATAGATAGATAGATAGATAGATAGATAGATAGATAGATAGATAGATAGATAGATAGATAGATAGATAGATAGATAGATAGATAGATAGATAGATAGATAGATAGATAGATAGATAGCCCGATAGTCTGCCAGACAGACAGACAGACAGTCAGACAAGTTCATCAATCAATAACACCAATAAAGGAGGAGGGGCAAACAGACGATGAAGATCACGCCATCGTACTATCTGGCCTACTGTTTGCACCAGTTTCCTGTTGTAAATAATATATGCGCGTTTTTTTCATCAGTATGTACCCATGCGTTTCGTTCTCATGAGCCTTCTGGACAGATATTTATAATAAATAGGTTTTTGGGTTTTATAGTGCACGAATAAAACACACATATTTTCATTTCAGGGATTGTTTGGTTCGACTATGAGCAACCACGAATAAACCTTTATTGAAGCAACACCAATTTCTCGCTGAAAAAGTAAACTCATGATTGAATCGAAACCTTTTCAACTTCACCAAAACATTATTCGTAAATGGACAAAATTTGCTGCAATACAAGTTTGGAATGGAAGGAACGTATAATCCTTCAAGATATGGATGACACACACAGACAAACGCACATACATGTATAGGTAGAGGAACAGAGCGCCAGCGTGTGCGCATTCTTCGCCATTGTCCGTGTCTGCTTCAAGCTTTTTGACGTGGCTTTATAGTGACAGGGTACTGCAGGCGTGATGACACCACTATTCTAATTACGACGGTCTTTGCATTTTTTGTCTTCTTCTAACGGTCGCAAAATTTCAAAGGTTGTGCCAGGAGGCATTTTACTTTTGGAAAATGCTACGAGTGCGGCGGACGTGTGGTAGAAAAAGAGTTGCCGACGAGACAATAAATGCGCAACTTCAAAGGGGAGCTCCCTGGTCCAGACGTTGAAACACAAACTAAGAGAGCTTTAGGCTTAGTGAGCGGTGGGCGGGGCACGAATTATGCGTCGAGCGTGATAAATTCTTTTTGCAAGTGCGTGTCATCTTCTCCGAGTCAAAAGCAGAGCGGCATCAACAAAGAGGGACAATTTGTCAGTACTTTGCTCTATGCCGTCCCGTTACCCGTTTTATCCTCGTGAACGGAATGTTCTTTTGCAGCCTATTTAGAACACCACAAGGCCTTCGACGCTCGGCAACGGCTCTCATTCTCTGGCGCATATTCTCTCCTGGTGCCTTGCTGTACGCCGCTCAGAAAGCTTAGTGCACGAGCAAAAGCAATTTAACTCTTGCACATACTTTATTCTATGACCTCCGAAATTGCGGGCGCGTGGCGTTGTTCTCTCTGGCCGTCCCAATCGCCGAGCTCCCCAGCAAAACCAGCGAGTCCGCCTCACGCGCCCGGCTACCGCTAGAGGACGCGTTTATGTGGGTTCCTAGAGCGGTGGAAACTACGGCTGAAAGTAAAGCACGCGGGATTACAGCGTGCGTATGTTTTAAATGTGAAGCATTTCTTAGCGAACGTTGGTGACGTGTGGCGTATCTATCTATCTATCTATCTATCTATCTATCTATCTATCTATCTATCTATCTATCTATCTATCTATCTATCTATCTATCTATCTATTTATCTATTTAGCCGCATACAAATTTTCGCTCTCCTGGCCAATTCGGTAATTGTATCGATACCAAACTTGGTATGGCATAACATTAGCGTATGGAGAACATTTTTGACTAGTCATAACGTGAAAACCATGACATGTATATCATGAATGTCATGATTTTCATTTCATGGTCCTACAGCTCTTGCAGTGGTTTCGTTCACATGACATGTTGCAAAACTGGTATGGTACGGAATGATTGCATGGCGAACGCAAGCGACAGATCCTAACAATAATATCATGACATGCGTGCCACGTAACAGCATAACTACATGCCACGCTCATGATGCGCTCGCGGCCGTTTCGCCACAGTCACATATACTAAATTTGGTATTACGGGACGTGAAATAATGACGAAGGTACGATACTGGTGCAAACATGATAAACATAACATGCGTGTCATGTAACAACATGACGACATGATACGCTCATGATGCGTTCGTGGCCGTTTCGTTAGATTCACATGTACCAAGCTTGGTATTATGTTCGACGAAGGTATGTTTGTCGAAGATATGTGACTGCTGCAGACTTGATAATTTTAAGATGCGTATCATGTGAGAACATGACTACATGCCACAGCCAGGACGCCAATACATTTCGATGATGTGGTGCGCATGCTCACCGGCGTTCATCTCATCGGGTCACGCCGGGCCAGGCACCGGTCCTGCAATATACTGTGCGCGCGCCGCGCTTTGTTTCTTTGACGCATGCGCGTTTCAGTGTCGCCCCGCCGTGGTGGTCTACTGGCTAAGGTACTCGGCTGCTGACCCGCCGGTCGCGGGTTCAAATCCCGGCTGCGGCGGCTGCATTTCCGATGGAGGCGGAAATGTTGTAGGCCCGTGTGCTCAGATTTGGGTGCACGTTAAAGAACCCCAGGTGGTCGAAATTTCCGGAGCCCTCCACTACGGCGTCACTCATAATCATATAGTGGTTTTGGGACGTTAAACCCCGCATATCAATCAATCATCGCGTTTCAGTGCGTCCGGCGTCTTTCTGTCACGAAAAGAGGGAAACACAGTGTTTTCTGGTTTGCGCTTCGGCGCCATATGCAGCATGTCACATTTCCTGCCGGTTGCCCTCGGGCCGCGCCGACGGACATTGGTCGCGCCGGTCGCGCCTGGCATCAGGCTATAGAGTGCGCGCGTTATGCTAACGTAGCGTCGCTATGCCCAGCGTGAGCGCGCGTCAACGCTACATTGGAGTATATTGGGCCTTTCATGATGTGCTCGAGGCCGTTTTCGGACTCCTCATATACCAAATTTGGTGTTACGTGGCGTCAATGTATGGCGAAAGTATATGACTGGAGCAAACATGATAATCCTTACACGTGTGTCTTGTAAGAACATGACAACATACCAGGCTTATAGCGCGCACGCGGTTGTTTCGCGCACGCGGTATCACGTGACGTAAATACATGACGAATATAAATGACACATACAAATATGTTATTCGTCACAGGGAAGTCATGTAACACATCATTTACCTCTACCTAGTAACGTTGTGCTGATTTTAAAGTGACATACAAACATTTCTCATTTATGCTTCGCATATCAGCGACTCCCACTGTACGTGTTAGCGGCAATTATTTTTTCTTAAAGCGAAGCATTTCTTAGGGAACTTCAGCGACTTTGCGCATATCTATCTATCTATCTATCTATCTATCTATCTATCTATCTATCTATCTATCTAGCCGCCTACGACTTTAACTGTCCTGGCCGTTTCGATAAGATATCGATACCAAGCTTGGTATAGCATAAAATGACTGTATGAAAAATATATTTGTATAGTATTCACTATAAAATTATGACATAAATGTCATGAATGTCATAACTTACAATTCATGGTTCTGCAGCTGTTGCGGTAGTTTCGTTCAGATGACATGTCGCAAAACTGGTATGTTATGACATGAATGCATGGTGAACACAAGCGACAGACCTTAACATGAAAATCGTGAGAGGCGTCTCATGTAACAACATGACTACACGCCACGCTCATGATGAGCTGGCGCTATTTCGCTAGCTTCACTTATATCAAATACGGTATTACCGGACGTAAATGGATGAAGCAGATATAATACTGGTGCAAACATGATAAACATGAGATGCGTGCCAATGTAGAAACAGGACTACGTGCAACGCTCATGATACGCTCGCGGCCATTTCCATAGCTTCACATGTACAAAACTCAGTATTACGCGACGCGAAGGGTCGACATAGATAAATGACACATACAAACATGATAATCAGGATATGCGTGTCATGTAACATGACTACATGCACTCTAGGAGGCTTTGCTACATGACACACTCACTATGCGCTCGCGGCCAGTCCGCTAGCCTCACATATGCCAAATTTTGTATTGATTGATTGATTTGTGGGGTTTAACGTCCCAAAACCACCATATGATTATGAGAGACGCGGCAAATTTTGTATTGCGTGACGTCAATTGATGACGAAGGTATGAGACTGGTTGAAACATGATAATCATGGGATACGTGTCATGGGAGAACATGACTACATGCCGCAGTCAGACTGCGAATACATTTCGATGTGAGGTGGTGCACGTGCCCACCGGCGTTTATTTCGTTGGGTCATGCTGACGTTGCCACGCCAGGCACTGGTCCTGCTATACTTGCAGACCCGTGCCGCGCTGCGTTGCTCTGACGCTTGCGCGTTTCAGCGCGTTTGGCGTCCCTCTATCACAAAAGAAGAGAGACACGTCTGGGTAACGCATCGGCGCAAAATACAGCATGTCGCAATTTGTGTCGGTTGCCGTCGGGCTGCACCGACGGACGCTGGTCGTGCCAGTCGTGCCTGTCGTCTGACTATAGAGTGCTCACGTTTTGCTAACATAGCTTCGCTTTGCCCAGCGTGTGCGCGCGTCAACGCTACCTTGGAGTATATTAGGCCGTTCATGAGGCGCTCGCGGCCATTTTATGTTTTTGACATATACCTGGTTCGGTGTTACATGACGTCAATGAATGACAAAAGTATATGAGTTGTGCAAACATGAGAATCCTGAAACGCGTGTCATATAAGAACATGATAACATACCATGCTCATAACGTAATCGTGGTCGTTTCGCTAGGTCCACATATGCTAAAATTGGTGTCAAGTGAAATTAATAGATGACGAAGGTAAACGACACACCCAAATATAGAATACATGACACAGAAGTCGTGTACGGTATGACTACCCTCCACCTCGTAACGTTGTGCTGATTTTAAAGTGAGATATCAACCTTTCTCATTCGTGCTTCGCATATCATCGATTCCCACTGTCCGTGGAATCTGCCAATTTTTTTTTCTATTCTCGTGTGAGAGCGAAAATCACCACTGAGGGCAAGTATTTTTTTTGTTAGTAGGTGCACTGAAGTAGGAGCACTTAAGGCAAGTAGTTTTTCTGTTAGTGCTTTTATTTTCACCCAATTGGCGAGTCAAAGCATGGCAGCTGCTGAATTTTTCTTATATGGATCACTGCAAGGAGGTATTATTTTGTCTGTAACAGAAGCATTCTAGCCTTTTCTTTCTAAAAACGCGTATATGGGTGAAGACTTTGCTAACTATCGTCAGTGAATTACATTGCCCTCCTATTTTTAGAGGTCATTTCACTCTTTTGTCGCGTACCGATATTTATTTGTCAACCGAATTCTACTTACGGTCTAGAACTTAGGTGCCGTAATAGTGCCACTTATTGTGATAAGTATTTTTGCCAGAATATTGTGAAAAGCTACAATTATCTGACCTACATTTACTCCCCACGTCCTTCACAATGAAAGCGCTTCTTACCGTCATCTGTAGTTTGAATATGTTGTCGTAGCATAATGGCAATATCAGTATTGTGTTCATTTAGAGTAATCTCGACTGCTTCAAATCAAATGGTCGCACACGCTGCCCAACAGCGTCTTTCAAAAATTGAATTTTCGTCGTGGTAGACTGCTGAGGAATAAAAAGTGTGTGAGTTATTCTAAAACAAAAGAAGAGAAAATTGAGCCCCTTAATTGTCTCACAGTTGGAGGACACCTCAGTAATAGCTTATGAGGGGTGCGTTTAAAGGGGGCATTAAAGGGATAGGATTAAAAGGTGGATAGAGAGGAATGAGAGAGTGAGGCACAGGGAGTGCGAACGACAGAAAACGACGGAAGTAAAAAGTAGAAAAGAAAGATGGACACGGTCGCAGGAGTCCGGGGACAGGTCACCACTCGGCGAGAGCTCTAGTCGGCGTCAGGAGATGGCATAAGGCGAGCCCAAACAGCCAGAGCTGCGCTGTCATCGGATATCGCGCGGGCACAACCGGTTGACATGAAATCCGGAGAAGGAGTCCCCAGAATAAAAAGTGTGAATTGTCACTGTAATGTAACAAGAAGTGTTTTATACCAGATGCACAAAACTCTGAACGCGTGGGGTGTTCTTCAACAAGCAAAACATCTTTATGTTCGTTCTTACATTCCCCATCATATTCACGGAACACCTTAGAACTCACAGTAAGAATTGTCGACCATGCGCGACCAGAGCACACCTGCAACCAGCCCGTGGTCGTGGAATAGCTGGTGACGTTCAGTCTAGATATAGTCCAGACTTCCTCCCTGTCTGCTGTTTTCGGCACACTGGGAGGAAGTTGGAAAGAGAAACTGGAAAATCCCCGTGGGGCCAGCGCAAAGCGTTGTACGCTTCGAGAGCGTGGCTTTCGCTCCAGACTTGACGGCGTCAGTACATTGCGATGAGAAAGCACGACAGTTGCTGATGCTGAGTGCCGAGTTTGGTTGGCTCAGCGACCGCTTTTCTCCAGCGGGTGTTATGTCTTCGTAACCCACTTATGCTGCCGCGTTCGCATGGTTGCCTTGCGTGCATGCTTCGCTAGTATTCTGAATAGAGGACAGAAAATTTTGGAGTAGAAGTCGAAATGAATTTTCGATTTAATAGTAGCGATTTATTATTTAGTTGCCGACTGGTTACGGTTTACACAATAGATGCTATGTCAATGCTGCAGTTATTTCATCTTAGAGAAAGTCAGGTCAGGTCTTGTTTCTTCTATTTATTTCAGGAGTATGTCATACTGCTGCGTGCTGTTCGAAACATTAAATAGGAAAAAAATCGGCATATCCCACGTACCGTGGGAATCGATGGCATGCGAAGCACGAATAAGAAAAGCCTATATGTCACTTTAATATCAGCACAACGTTACCAGGTGGAGATAAATGATGCAGTACAAGACTTCCGTGTCATAGTTATCATGTTTGGATGTGTCGTTAACCTTTGTCATCTATACACGCCACGTGATACTATAATACTAAATTTAGTATATGTGGAGCTAGCGAAACGATGGAGAGCACGCTATAAGCGTGGTATGTTTTCATGTTCTTACAAGATGCACGTGTCAGGATTATCATGTTTTCACCAGTCATATATTTCGTCATTCATTGACGCCACGTAACAGTGACTTTGTATATGTGGAGCTAGCAAAACGCCCGCGAGCTCATCATGAAGGGCCCAATTATATTGTTACACGACATCGGCAACGAGAGAGCATCAGTCAGACGACGAAGACGATGAATGCGATTGCGCTCGTGTTGTTGTTGCCGTTGTACCTCCATCTTGGCCTCAGCTGCTTCCGACTCTCCCTGCATATTTTGTAAATATATTTATTGCAATCATTCTCTCCCCCCCGTGGCATTTAGTGGCGGTGCGGGGTACAACACAATATAGCGGAGCTCCGCAGGGGCCGACGTTTGGATTTTTCTACCATGGCGAACCAGGAACCCACTCTCGCCGAGGCGACAACAACAACAATTGTTGTCCTTCCGCAGCTAAAAGATCCTGGCATGTTCTGTGGCACTGATGATGTCGAAATTGAAGAATGGTTGCCATTGTACGAATGTAAGAATTACCTCTGGGATCAAACTCTTATGTTGGCCAACATCCTGTTCTACTCAAAGGGAACAGAAAAAGTGTGATTCGAGAACCACGAAGATGAAATTGGAAGCTGAGATGCGTGCAAGGAAATGATGCGTGCCCTTTTCGGCAAGTTTGTGGGTAGAAAGGCAGCGGCCAAAAAGAAGTTGGCATCTCGTGCGCAAACGTCAGCAGAGTCATACGTGACTTACTACAGGACGTGCTCGCCTTTTGCCGAAAAGCGGACAATGGCATGAAAGAAACCGAGAAAGTAGCACATTTATTGAAAGGAATTGCAGGTGATGCGTTCAACCTTCTCATATGCAAAGACTGCAACACGGTCGACGTCATCATTAAGGAGTGCCTTCGGTTTGAAGCCACAAAACGTCGACGTATCGCCCATCATTTCACTCGACTACCAAACACAGCAGCAACCTGGTCGTGTGAAGATGGGCCTGCACTAGAGACGCCATTAACTCCAGAGCATGTGACCAAAATCATCATACGTGAACTTGAAGCTCTGTCTCCTGCGTCCACGTGCTCCCATGCCTGTGATTCTAGCCCTCAGATGGTGCCACTGGTACATGCTATTGTGCGACAAGAACTTTCTCATGCTGGACTGGCATCCGAGTGCAATACAGCTCCCTCTCAGCCGATCGACCGTCGACGACCCCCTGTTACGTATGCCTAAAGCCGAAACCTCCCGGTGCGCCCTCGCAATCCAGCCGAGTGGAGGACTGCTGACGATCGTCCGATTTGTTTCAACTGCCGCCGTATCGGATATGTGGCCCGCCATTGTAACACTTGGTGGTATTTGCATCAGGCATCCTATGGGTACACCCATCGCCCACAGAGGGATCATGGACGCTTTCAACCTTACCGGGAATCACCTCAGCCCACCAGTGAAGACGTTCCTTCTATGCCGCCATATCGTCGTCGTTCTTCATTTCCGCATGCTCACCAGTCCCGTGCACCGCTCTCCCGTAGCCCGTCGTCTCGCTCGCCCCAATTTCGCCGACCAACGTCGCCGACTGACTACCTGCCGTGGGAAAACTAGGTAATTCAGCTCCCGGAGGTGATGCTGCATCGAGCACTTACCCGCTAAATCCTCTGACCATGCTGCCGACTCGACGCAACCTTATTGACGTTGAAGTAGATGACATACACGTTGTTGCACTTGTGGACACAGGAGCTTACAAATCAGTGATGAATGCAGAACTTCGTTGCCGCCTTAGAAAAGTTTTAACGCCACCCACAGTACCGCTTATCCAAGTCGCCGACGGTGGCACATTTCCCATGATTTGAATGTGCTCCGCACGTACAAGTGCCACCAATCGCTCCACGACAGTGCTGTTTGCTGTGCTCGAGAAATGTTCCCATCAACTTATCCTCGGCTTGGACTTTTTATCCACCCACTCTGCCCTTATTGATTGTGGAACCGGCATGCTTCAACTTGATTTACCGTGTTACCATGACGACCCAACACCAGCTCAACCACGTCTGTGTTCTGTAAATCGCGTTCGCCTAGCACCTCAAGCCGTTACCTACGTGAGCCTGAGATCTGTACCCCTGTTCCCGACGGGGCCTACATGTTTACACCTATCGCTGACGTTCGGCTGGCCAAAAATGTGGCCGTGCCTTACACACTTTTCACAGTCACGGGAAATACAGCGTCTCTTCCGCTCCTAAACTTCAGCTGGTGCACTCAAGTTATCCCAGATGTTATGACTTTGGCAAAAGCTTCTTCTATAGATGCTGCCATTTCGGCGTTCGTTGCCGAATCTTCTTCGTCATCTGCCGCATTCTCCTCATAGAAGAGCGCAGCGGAAGCCACCAACAACAAGATGATCGCCTCTGACCTTCTTCCAACACAGACAGCTGATATCTCACACCTGCTGAAATCCTACCATGACATCTCTGATTTTGATGACCGCTCTTCTGGTCAGACATCCTTCGTAACTCATAGGAATAACACTAGAGACGCCAGCCCCATCCGACGACGTTCTTATCGCGTGTCTAATGCTGAGCGACAAATTATCCAGCATGAAGTTGAATAAATGCTTACAAAAGACGTCATCGAACCTTCCTGCAGTCCATGGGTATCGCTGGTCGTGCTAGTCAAGAAGAAGGATAGCAACTGGCGCGTCTGCGTAGACTCATCATCATCATCATCATCATCATCATCATCATCATCATCATCATCAGCCGGACTACGTCCACTGCAGGACAAAGGCCTCTGCCATGTTCCGCCAGTTAACCCGCTCCTGTGCTTGCCGCACACTTCTTAATCTCATCTGCCCACCTAACCTTCTGTCTCCCCCTAACCCGCTTCCCTTCTCTGGGAATCCAGTCAGTTACCCTTAATGACCAGCGGTTATACTGTCTACGCGCTACATGCCCTGCCCATGTCCATTTCTTCTTCTTGATTTCAGCTATGTTATCCTTAACCCCCGTTTGTTCCCTAATCCACTCTGCTCTCTTCTTGTCTCTTAAGGTTACACCTACCATTTTTCTTTCCATTGCTCGCTGCGTCATCCTCAATTTAAGCTGAACCCTCTTTGTAAGTCTCCGGGTTTCGGCTCCGTCGCTAAGTACCGGCAAGATACAGCTGTTATTTACCTTTCTCTTGAGGGATAGTGGTAATTTACCTGTCATAATATGAGAGTGCTTGCCAAATGTGCTCCACCCCATTGTTATTCTTCTAGTAACTTCAGTCTCGTGGTTCGGCTCCGCGGTTATTGCTTGTCCTAAGTAGACATAGTCTTTTACAACTTGAAGTGCACTATTACCTATATCGAAGCGCTGCTCTTTTCCGAGGTTGTTGTACACTACTTTCGTTTTCTGCAGATTAATTTAAAACCCACCTTTCTGCTCTCCTTGTCTAACTCCGTAATCATGAGTTGCAATTCGTCCCCTGAGTTACTCAGCAATGCAATGTCATCAGCGAAGCGCAGATTACTAAGATACACTTCATTAACTCTTACCCTAACTGTTCCCATTCTAGACTTCTGAAAACCTCTTGTAAGCACGCGGTAAATAGCATTGGGGAGATTGTGTCTCCCTGCCTTACACCCTTCTTGATTGGTATTCTGTTGCTTTCTTTAAGAAGCACTATGGTAGCAATTGATCCCCTGTAGATTTGTTCCAGGATGTTTATATATATGCTTCATCGACGCCTTGATTCCACAGTGTCTGCATGACGGCTGATATTTCTACTGAATCAAACGCCTTCTCGTAATCTATGAAGGCTATGTATAGTGGTTGGTTATATTCTGAGCATTTCTCTATTACCTGATTGATAGTATGAATGTGGTCAATTGTTGAGTAGCCTGTTCGAAATCCTGCTTGTTGCTTTGGTTGATTGAATTCTAATGTTTTCTTTACTCTGTTAGCAATTACCTTTGTAAATAGCTTGTATACTACAAAGAGCAAGCTAATCGGCCTGTAATTATTCAACTTCTTGTTATCTCCTTTCTTATGTATTAAGGTGATGTTAGCGTTCTTCCAAGACTCTGGTACTCTTCCCGTCAGGAGACACCTCGTAACAGGGTGGTTAGATTTTCTAACACAATTTGTCCTCCATCTTTCAGCAGATCTGATGTTACCTGATCCTCACCAGCAGCTTTGCCTCTCTGCATGCTCTCCAAAGCTTTTCTGACTTCTATCATTACTCGTGGGGTGTCATCTGGGTTACTGGTAGTTCTTAATGTATTAATGTCGTGGTTGTCCCGGCCACTGTACAGATCTCTGTAAAACTCCTCCGCTATTTTAACTATCCTATCCATAGTGGTAGTTATATTGCCTTCTTTGTCCCTTAGTGCATACATCCCATTTTTGCCTATCCCAAGTTTCCTCTTCACTGCTTTGACGATTCCTTCATTTTTCAGAGCGTGTTCAATTCTCTCCATGGTATACCTTCTTACATCGGATACCTTACGCCTATTAATCAACTTCGAAAGCTCTGCCAGTTCTATTTTGTCTGTTGTTCTTGAGAATTTCATGATTTGACGCTTCGTAATGAGATTCTTCGTTTCCTGAGAAAGCTTGTCAGTGTCCTATATAACTACCCTGCCTCCAACTTCCACTGCAAACTCCGTAATGATACTCGTCAGATTATCATAATTGTATCTATGCTAAGGTTGATTTCCTCACTAAGAGCCAAGTACCTGTTCTGAAGCGAGACTCTGAGTTCCTGTGTTTTCCTTCTCAGTGCTAGCTTATTGATTGGCTTCTCTCGTATCAGTTTCTGTCGTTCCTTTTCAATTCTAGGCAAATTCGAGACCGTACCTTTCTATGGTCACTGCACCGTACCTTGCCAACCACTTCCACATCCTGCACAAAGCCTGGGTGTGCACTCATTATTAAGTCCATATCGTTCTTATTTTCGCTATTAGGGCTCCTCCATGTCCACTTGCGGTTACCTCGTTTTCGGTAGAAGGTATTCAAAATCCGTAAATTATTGCGTTCTGCGAATTCTACTAGTAGCTCTCCTCTGGCTTTTCTAGTACCGATGCCATAATCTCCTACTGCCTGGTTTCCAGCCTGCTTCTTCCCTTCATTTGCATTAAAGTCTCCCATCAGTATTGTATACTGTGTTTTTATCTTACTTATTGCCGATTCCACGTCTTCATAGAAGCTTTCAACTGAAGCGTCATCATGGCTGGATGTAGGCGCGTCAGCCTGTACCACCTTCATCTTGTATCTCTTATTGAGTTTAATTACGATACCTGCCACCCTTTCATAATGCTATAGTATCCCTCTATGTTGCGAGCTATGTTTCTGTGAATTAGAAGCCCCACTCCCAGTTCTGTTCTGTCAGCCAAGCCCCGATAGCAAAGGACGTGCCCATTTTGTAGCACCGTATTGGCTTCATCTGTCCCCCTAACCTCACTGAGCCCTATTGTATACCAATTAACACCCTCTTGCTCCTCGAATAGTACAGCTGGACTTTCCTCACTAGATAAGGTTCTAGCGTTAAACGTTGCAAAGTTCAGGTTCCAATGGCGGGCTGTCCGAATCCAGAGATTCTTAGCACCCTCTGCTGCGTTGCAGATCTTACCACCGCCGTGGTCAGTTGCTTCACAGCTGCTGGGGACTGAGGGCCGTGAGTTATTTGACGTATGCATGTGGGAGGTAGTGGTCAGATACTGCACCAGGGTGGCCAATCCTTCTCTGGTGAGGGAGTGCGTTCCTGGCGATTGTTACCGGTGAGGCCGCACCCCAGGCCTCGTAATGTAGTTCCATCACCACGCGGAATTATTTTTATCCGGTTGGGAACTGCGGGGCACCGGCATTTGAATTACGGACCTTTTGCATGCGAGGCGGATGCTCTAACCACTACGTCATCATTCAAATAAAGTAACACGTAAGGACGTGTATTCACTGCCGCGTATTGACGATGCTCTCGAATGCCTACATGGGTCTGCCTACTTTTCATCTATCGACTTACGATCAGGATACTGATAGACTTCTGTCGATCATCGAGACCGTGAGAGAACCGCATTCATTACAACTGATGGACTTTTACAGTTCTAGGTTATGCCAGTCGGATTGCGTAATTCTTCAACTACATTTGAAAGGGTGATGAAGTCTCTCCTGCGTGGATACAAATGGTCCACATGCCTGTGCTACCTTAATGACGTCATCGTATTTTCACCTACATTTGAAACCCACCTTAGCCGCCTATCGGCTGTTGTTGAGGTTTTCCGGTCAGCAGGACTTTTAGCTTAACACTTCCAAATGTCGCTTTGGCCGTCTCGAAATCGTTGTGCTTGGCCATCTTGTCAGCGCTTGAAGCGTGCAACCTGATCATGACAAAATTAGAGTTCTCAAAGATTTTCCCGTACCGGGTCCCTCAAAAGATGTACGTAGTTTTATTGACCTCTGCTCTTATACTTTCGGCGTTTTGTGAAGAATTTGGCTAATATTGCCCGACCGCTTACGGAACTACTGAAGAAGGTCATGCCTTTTTATTGGGGTACTGACCAAGCGACTGCCTTCTGCACCCTTACAACATTACTTACTTCTCCACCCATCTTGGCCCATTTCGACCGGTCAGCCCATACTGAAGTTCGTATCGATGCCAGCGAACATAGAATCGGTGCTGTTCTCGCCCAGCGGCAACCGGGACAGGATCGCGTCATCGCTTATGCCAGTCGCCTCCTTTCCCTTTCCGAGAGCAAGTTTTCCATCACAAAGCGTGAGTGCCTTGCAGTAGTCTGGACAATCGGAAAATTTTGACCATACTTGTTTCGCCGCACTTTTTCGGTAATAACGGATCACCATGCCTTGTGCTGGCTGCAGTCCCTTAAAGATCTAACTGGACGACTTGGCCATTGGGCCTTAAAACTCCAAGATTACAGCTTTGACGTGGCATATACAAATATGGCCTAATGCACAAGGATGCAAACTGTCTATCCCGTAACCCCGTGGACCCACCCGAACTTTCAGCACATTATTCTGACCCGTGTGTCTTCGCCATGTCTGCTTTCACCGACATACGCAAGGAACAGCTCAGTGATGTCTACTTGCGGTCTATCATGCAGAGTTTACGTTTGCCCCACGTAGACCCGTCGCTACACTTGTTCGTTCTAGCGATGGCATTCTTTATCGACGCAACACCAGCGCCGAGGGACCAGAGCTACTACTCGTAGTTCCTGCGACACTCCGTTCTGCTGTTCTTGAACAGCTTCACGACGCTCCAACCGCTGGACATCTCGAGGTCACGCGCACGTATGATCGCGTGCGGCGTAGATTCCTCTGGCCAGGCCTTTACCGTTCTATGCGCCAATACGTTGCTGCTTGTGAGTCCTGCCAGTGCTTCAAACATTCCACCTTGCCACCAGCTGGTCTGCTCCTACCAATAAACATGCCCACCGTACTCTGCATAATACCCACCGCAATACCCACCGTAATACCGTGTCAGTCTCGTTGGACCATTTCCTACTGCTCTCACTGGAAACAAGCAGATAGCCGTGGCCACTGACTACGCCACAAGATACGCTATCACACGAGCCCTACCGACAAGCTGTGCGACTGACGTCGTGGACTTCTTGCTTCATGGCGCAATTCATCACCATGGCGCTCCTCGACAGCTGCTGACCGATCGTAGTCGCTCATTTCTTTCAAAAGTAGTAGATGACATCCTTCGCTCGTGTTCGACGCGTCACAAGCTCACTACGGTCTACCACCCGCAAACAAATGGTCTTACCGAGCGCCTAAGTCGAACCTTGACAACAATGCTCTCCATGTACGCTTCCAAAGATCACCTTGATTGGGATAGTATTTTGCCTTATGTGACATTCACGTCCAGTTCGTCACGCCACGACGCGGCTGGTTTCTCCCCCTTCTATTTATTATTCAACCGCCATGATGCGTTACCCTTTGAGACTCTACTCCCATCGACTACGCAGACGGTTACAGAGTATGCCCGGGATGCCACTGCTCGGACTCAAGTGGCCCGCCAAATCACACGGGAACGTCTTCTTGGCTCGCAGCTTTCTCAAAAGGCCCGCTACGATAGCCGTCACAGAGTAGTTTACTACTCTCCAGGTTCAGTGGTCCTTCTCTAGTTACCATGCCGCCACGTTGGTCTCTCTTCGAAGCTCCTATCTCGCTTCTCAGGGCCTTACCAGTTTTTACGGCAGCTTACCGAGGTCACATATGAGATCGCTCCGTTGGACAATCAGTCATCGTCGTCCGCATCCGCCACTGACGTCGTCCACGCGTCCCGTCTGAAATTATACTTCTCTGCATGATGCTACTATCCTTTAGGCGCCGAGACGGCGCTACCGGCGACGGGGAGTTATAAGTTACACGACATCGGCAAAGAGACAGCACCAGGTAGATGACGAAGACGATGAATGCGATTGCGCTTGTGTTATTGTTGTTGTTGTACCCCCATCTTGAGCCCAGCTGCCTCCAACTCTCCCTGTATAATTTGTAAATATGTTTATTTCAATCATTCTCTCACTCCCATTACAATATACTCCAATGTAGCGTTGACGCGCACGCACGCGGGGCGCAGCGACGCTACGTTAGCGAAACGCGAGCACTATTTAGTCTTACGCCAGGCACAACCAACGCAACCAGCGTCAGTTGGCGTGGCCCGACGGCAACCGGCGCGAAAATCGGGCCAATACGTTACCCCGACAATACTGTGTCTCCCTCTTTTCGAGACGTAAGGACACCGGACGCACTGAAACGCTAATGCGTCAAAGCAACGCAGCGCGGCGCGCACCTGCGGGTATATGGCAGGACCGGTGCTTGGCGTGGCAACGCTGGCTGGACGTGACAAAATGAACGCTGGCGAACACGCGCACCACATGCCGTCGAAATGTGTTGGCACCTTGACTGTGGCATGTATTCAAGTTTTCACATGAAAGGCATCTTATGATTATCATGTTTGAACCAGTCACAAACATTCTTCATCCATTGACTTCACGTATTACCAAATTTGGCATGTTTGAAGCTAGCGAAACAGCCGCGAGCACATCTTGAGGGTGGCATGTAGTCATTTCGTTACATGACACGCATGTCGTTATTATCATGTTTGGATGTGTCACTTAGCTATCTCGTTAGTTCACGTTGCGTATTACCGCGTTTCGCACATGTGAAGCTAGCAAAACAGCCGCCAGCGCTTCATGAGCATTGCATGTAGTCATGTCGCTACATGACACGCATCTAATGATTTTCATGTTTGCACCAGTCATATACCTTTGTCAACCATTCACGTACCGTTATACCAAATTTCGTGTATGTTACGCTAGTGAAATGGCCGCGAGCAGATCATGAGCGTGGCATGCAGTCATGTTGTTACGTGACACGCGTGTCATGGTTTTTAAGTTATGGTCTGTCGCTTGTGTTTGCCATGCAATCACTCCTTACCATGCTAGTCTTGCAACATGCCATGTGCACTAAACCACCGCAAGAGTGGCAGAACAATTCAATGTAAATACTGAAATCCAAAAAACATATAATGATTTTCATGTCATGAGTGGTAAATTATGTTCTTGATACAGTCATGTCAAGCCGTACCAAGTTTGGTATTGATATAATTATCGAAACGGCCAGGAGAGCTAAAAGTCGTAGGTGGCTAAATAGATAGATAGATAGATAGATAGATAGATAGATAGATAGATAGATAGATAGATAGATAGATAGATAGATAGATAGATAGATAGAGAGATAGATAGATATGCTCAATGTCGCTGATGCTCGCTAAGAATTGCTTCGCGCTAAAGAAACGTGGGCACGAGACGCTAGCATGCGCATTGGAGGGGTCAATGGCGCCACCAATGCCGGATTTTTTATTATGTGCGATTACAAAGCGCTCTACAACCATAAAAACACACAGCCCAATCCACAAGCGAAATCAGAATGACGCATTCTGCACTCATGGGTTACATGCAAATATATGAGTCACTTGCTTGTTCCTTTGGTGGAACTACTCGTGATTTAGACCGGACGCTGTATAGAGACCTAGTACGGGCGCGCTAACGTAACCACAGCTGCGACGCGTAGCGCAACGTGGTTTTATTAGGGGCGAAGCTCCTTATAGCGGCACCCGTTCGTTCCTCGTAGCTGTGGTAATGTGTAAAAAGTATTACAATTTGACCTCCAAGGTGGTGACGGTGAGAGATTTCTTCTGTGTGTTGTTGAACAATAACAGATAGTGCTCAAGGTACATGCCTATGACTGCTAAAGAGGAATGAGAGACAGGAGATTTTGGCTTTTATTTAGCGCGTCCGCTGCGAATTTCTTATTGTTCAACAACTCACAGAAGACAAGAAGGAGTTGCTACGTTATACATGCTGGGCGTAACCTCCTAGGATTTAGAAAGGTTTAGGGAGCGTTGGGTCGCAGTGTCATGAATACAGTGAACTAGTATATACCATGAACTCGAGGTAGTTAAAGGTTGGAAGTAGACACGAAGCACAAGCCGCAAGAAAGTGTGCGTGTGCCTCTTCTCGTTCAGTCCTTGGAATGTCCGACGAATGGCGGTGCTTTTATATGAGAAATATATGATGAAAAAATGCGACATGGTGGTAATTGGAGTGTTGAATAGGTGGACGAACGGACACACAGATAGATGCATGGACGGACGCACGGAAAGCTGCATGGACGGATGAACGCATGAACGAACGCAGAAGCGAATGCATGGAAAAAAGCAGGGACGGACGCACAGATGAACGTGTGCGGACGCACGAACAGACGCACGCATGGACAGGCGGATGAATGCACGGGCGGCCACACAGGCGCACGCATGGATGGACGGAAGCAAGAACGAATGGACGAATGGATGCTTCGCCCGCTATCCATCATTCACTCCGTGGATATGCTACCATTTTTGCTTTTAGGGACCAAGCTTTTCATATTTCCCTTAGTCGGTCTTCCTTCTATCCAGCGTAGCTAGCATATCCACGGAGTTAATTATATGATGAGTGCGGCAAGCGTCCGTTCGTCCTATGCTTGCTGTACTGTGGTGGTAGTCGACGGACGCATGGACGAACAAGTGCACAGATGGATAAACGGACGCTTCGCCCCACTAATCATTCAATCCGTGCATATGCTTTGATTTTGTTTATTTATCCCTCACGCGCCAAGAAGCGTTTTGCTTGTCGTTGAGAAGTCCCACTGAACGTGTCTCATGTATAGGGAAGACCTGTTGTGGTGAGCATGGCATGAAAGCCAGCGTTCCAGCCTAAGAAGCAATCAACGCTTCTAAGAAGCAATAAAACCACGTCGCAACGCAGCTGTGAATACATTAGAGCATCTGTAGGAATTCTCGCGACAGCGTCAGAATGAAAATCAGTGCTAGTTCAATGAGAACAAGAAGAATCCATCCAATCGAGTGTAAAAAGTAATCCATGGACGTCGAACGCTGCAGTCTTCTCACATTATTGCGGATTATGCTGCCATTTTTCTTCTTCTTCACCGGTGCCCCGCCCTCCCTTTATATAAAGCCCACGAACTTCGAAGTTTTAGCCACATGTAGATCTGTTGCAGAGACTTCGCAATTTTTACTGCTCTAATATGGGCGGCGCTAATCTACAGCACAATAAAAACGCCATTTGAAAAAGAAACGCTTCAGAAATGACTTTGCCTCTCGCACTCCATGACCCGACATTTGCAAACGAACACAAAATTATATAAAAGCGCTATCCCATTTTTTACCGCCACACAGAAGCTTAGCCACAGCGTGGCAGCCTTTTCGACCGAAAGAAAGAGCGCCGCGGTAAGAGAAAAGAGTGAGCCACGCCCACCTCTGGAAACACGCACTCTCCGTGAGAAACCCGCTGTGCACCCGCAATCTCAGTGACCATGTTTATTCACGTGCAGTTTTCTGTCTCTGCCCACGTGAATGCTACCTGTGGTGCTGCTTTATTCAAACACATCTCTCCAGGGCCCTAGTGAGGTATTTGCCTGCCTTTAATGCGGGAATAAACCAGCCAATGTCTTCTAAATGTTCCATATCCGATAACAGTTTACTCGAAAAATAAATTGTTGAGGCAGTGATTGCATCGCTATATACATAACTGAATCACTATGGTAGCAGTCGATCTCCTGTATATTTCTTTCAAGATGTTTATATGTGCTTCGTCGACGCCCTGATTCTGCAGTGTCTGCATGACTGCTGATATTTCTATTGAATAAAATGCCTTCTCGTAATCCATGAAGGCTATGCATAGTGGTTGGCTGTATTCTGAGCATTTCTCTGTTAGCTGATCGATAGTATAAATGTGGTCGATTGTTGAGAGATTTTTAAGGAGATAGTTCACAAGAAGGGTGTAAAACACGGGGATCCACTATCCCCAGTGCTATTACCGCGTGCTTACAGGTGGTTTTAAGGCCTTGAATGAAACCAGTTAGGGATAAGTGTTAATTGAGAGTATCTTAGTAACATGCGCTTAGTCAATGACATTGCATGGCTGAGTAACTCTGGGGAATAATTGCAACTCATGATTATGGAGTTAGACAAAGAAAGCAGAAAGGTCCGTCTTCAAATATTCTCCATAAAACGAAACTAATGTACGACAACTTCGGAAAGGAGCAGCGCTTCGAAACAGGTAACAGTAAAGTTTAAATTGTAAAAGACTATGTGTGCTTAGGACACGTAATAACCGCGGAGCCGAAGCACGGCATTAATGTAACTAGAAGAATAAGAATGAGGTGGAGCACATTTAGCAAGCACTTTCAAATCATGAGAGGTAGATTGCCACTATCCCTCGAGAAGAAGGTATATAATAGCTGCATCTTGCCGGTACTTAGCTAAAGAGCAGAAACGTGGAGACTTACAAAGAGGGTTCAGCTTAATTCGGGCATGACGCAGCGAGCAATGTAAAGGTAAGTGGTAGGTGTAACCTTAAGATACAAGAAGAGAGCAGAGTGGATCGGGGAACCAAAGGCGGTTAACGAATATCATAGCTGAAATCAAGAAGAAATGAACATGGGCCAGGCATGTAGCGCGTGGACAGGATAAGCGCTGGTCATTAAAGATAACTAACTGGATTCCCAGAGAAGGCCAGTGGGTTGAGGGGAGACAGAAGGTTAGGTGGGCAAATGAGATTAAGAAGTTTGCCGGTATGAATTAGCAGCAGCAAGCACAGGACTGGGTTGACTGGTGGAACTTGGGAGGGGCCTATATCCTGCAGTGGACGTAATAATGCTGATGGTGTTGTTGTATTTGTAATTTTTGCTGTTGATGTTATTGATGATGATGATGATGACAATACATAGCTGAAGTAACTTTATTTGCTTTTTCTTTCCATAAACGAACAGGGTGTGTTAACCTCAAAAGAAGCATTAGATATGCAAGACCGGGTGCAGAATGAAATTTTTGTTATATTCTCCTTTGAGACAGATGGAACTAATTAAATGGTACACAGTCTATTCGCGAATAATTTGAGCCAAAGCTCCAACAGGCAGAGGGACCTAGAAACATAGTATTGAGATGTCTGTAGCAGACGACTTCATTGTTTGAATCTGTGGTAAGTGTTCTTGCACAATATTTCACCGTAAAAAACAATAAAAAGAACTAAAGAAAACGAACACAATCCAACAGAGTTTTTTTTGCCTTTCACGATGTTTGTGACGAGAATAATGCGATTGTATTTCTTCACAAGCTTTTATTTTCTAAGGCAATGGCGAAGACGGTGTAAAGGACCCACATACGAATCAGCGAAGTTATTCCAACGATGATCGTTTATTGGTGTCAGTTATGTCCTACACCACTGTACTAAAAAATTTTTCTACTCTTTGAACAGTATCAACAAATCATAAGGATAACACAGATAATATGAGTCAGAATCTGTGTATGGTAACGTCACGAAGCAAAACAATGTAGGGACACCTTACTGGAGGTCTCTGGATACTAATAACTACCTAATATTCTGAAATTTCACTGTACCTGCGCGTCTAACATTTCATTTCCATCAAAAGCTGGGATCTATCTTGAGGATTTCATTTAAGCACCGTAATTACTCTAGGATAGCCTGGCAACAGTTTTCGCAGAGTTAGTTTCAACGTGCAAGCTGTGTTTCGTCAAGGTACGACGGAGATTTTGCTATATTACGACGTACAGGAATTTTGAACTGTGCTGTTAGATCTTGGGCGCTTGGTATCTTTGTTTTGTGGGAGCGCGTAAGTGATATAGACCAGCCTAATCCAGTAACGTTCGTATTGCCTACATGATGTGTAATCGTAGGGTTCAGGAAGCTAAAAAAGGGTCATTTTACACGCATCTATACATTACTGTAGCAGCAGGTATGAAGAGAATGAGGCAGCAAGTAAGAAGTGTCACAATCATGAAATGATTGAAAAGAAAATTTTCACAGCATCACCGTGACCGTGCATGCCATAGAAACAAATCGGAATGTTCTGAAGAAGAGATATCAGAGGGAATCTCAAATGGTCTGGACGACCATGTGTGTATGCATCGGACGGTGAATGCAAGCCATTAGAATCATAGGCAGACCAATTAAAGCTTTCTGCGTCACTATAGTTTAAGAAATTAAAACAAATTACTACAGAATGCAGATGCTCAGCCAAACCAGTTTTTAACGTGTGGAGCCCCATCTACGTGACACTGTTCTCTTTTACGTAGCACCGGTGAATGATCTGATTGGATGTGTCTACTATACAACACTTACTCTCTGCTGGGCAGTGAGCGTCATCTGCTTGTGTTACAACAAGTAACGTGTTTAAGTTAGAGTAGCCACAGTGTTTATGACGAACTGTGATATCGCCTAATGTTTATAAAACATCGCTTTCACTTATTGCTGTGCACAGCACTTTCTCAACAGGAGAATAGTGGCCTTCAAATTTGGGGACACCACTCCAGCTAATATCCACATGACCAACTGTGGGCTATCTAGCAGGCTCGTAGAATGATGAAAAGACCGGATATAATGTATACACGGGTGGCATGAGCACGAGGCGGCAACATTGGAGGAGCTTTTTGAATAAGGTATTTTTTCTTTTCATTCGTTCGTGCACTCTCAAGCTCATGTATCAAATCAGTGCCGGCATGCGCGAGGAACAATAAGTTTGAGGGCCTTTATTTCCTAGGCCAACGTGAAAGATAGAGTGACATTTAGTAGCAACTTACGTTACGCACTTTGAGGGCACACCACAATTACCAAGTCTTCATGCTAAAAATAACAGGGGTGCCTCCTATCAAAAAAGAGGTGCATAGAGCCAAGGACAATCTAATTCACCTGAAGTGCGCTCACTTTTTCGGGCAAAGCTGCGGTGAGAATTCTACATCCGATTCTGCTGGCGTAGTTACTCGTCGCCACCACCAGTGCCTGTAACTGCACTCGCGCACAATCAGAAAGAAATGCACAAATTGAGCGGTATCCCGACACAGATGCTGTTGTATGGCATCCGAGCATTCTACTGTATAGCCAGGCCGGTTAATCTTTTTCTAATGTGCAAACTTGATACGTTCCCCAATCATGACACATATACCAGGGAGATTTTAAAACATAGTTTCACGAAAACTATTACTAAAATGGTGTCAGGTAGCCGTCTATCTTGCTTTTAAATAGAGAAATCTAGTTTCTCAATGACACTTGCATACGGTAGACCCTTCCCTCCTGTGTATCCCTCTCCATTCATGTTTGTTCAGTACATAATATCTTGTGTGAATAAATTAAAGTTTCAGTTTCGCTTGTTGTGGCCTCTTTCTGTGCCCCGTGAGCTTGGGATGGAAATATTTTACTGTGACTAATTACGCATTAAAGTTTCAATAAAAATACACTGGTTCCACGTATAGTCATCGAATTGTTTCATCAGAACTGCGTCATTCATTAAAAACTCATTGGTGCCCTCTAGCGCAAGAGTTGAGTCATACTTCTAAAATTTCTTCAACTGATGCTATTTTCAGGGTATATTCAGGCGCCGTCTTACAAAAGCTATCGAGGCGCCTATACTAAAGTGCCTCAATTGTTGTTGTCTTTCTCGACATGCATCAACACCTGTTCCCTATGAAAAATGCATGAAAACTCCGATTGGTTGGAAGACCGGATTTCTTGAGACATTATTCCTAAGGAAAAAATAAAAAAGGGGTGGGCGGGCGGAGAGAGACATGCTTAGATATGAAATTTCTTGGAGTATTACAAGTGGGTTCCTATCTGTAATTACTTCGCTTTACATGGTTGTATATTGTGCTACATTCCTAAAACTTCCATGATCACTATCGGTGTACCACGGCTGATGAATTCTAGCTACGTAGCGTATCATCGCTAAAACATTGTTTGTAGAGACCAGACATTTCTTTTGCAAAGTCAGTTACTATTCACGTGCTCATCATATCCGTAAATGTATTTAGCATCCTTTATCGTTATTTTTCCTTGTTTACTTTTCGGTGCCTGATTATACTTTCCCTTGTGCTCGCTAGCTAAATAGTAAGTCGTTCGGGTAATGTCCCCGCCTGTCACGTAACCTTTCTCTTAATTCAACCTTAGCATGTGCACTAAATTCTATGCATATTTCCGCAAGAAGGTAACAGTAGCATGATGCTGTGGTATACCAGTGCTTTCAGAAAACAATATCTCACACAAAATGTACCTTAACTTATCCGTATGCACTATCCCCATATAGGTAGCACTGAAACAACGAAAATAAAAAGAAGATTCTAAAATACGAAAATGCCAGCGAACGTTGAATAACGAAAATGAATAAAAGCTACCATTTAAAACGACCCTCTTAACGTTCCTGTTTCGATCCGGAGATTTTCTGTGTCTCTCTGCGTCGATGTAATGAAGCTTTATAGAAGCACTGCCACACCCTGGAAGCGATCATGGCGGTCGTAAAACAACGACCACAGAAGAATAAGTAAAAAGAAATTAAGCAAACGACACAAAAAATGTAATGTATAATGACAAGCACGGCTGAGAACATGCCGTGCTTATTTTGTATGCTGTTAAAATGTTTATTTTGCGCTGTCTAGCCGGCTACATGACCCAAAAAGATGCGAAAACTCCACTTCCGTTCGATATGTTTCATCTCGCGAGATTCATTCCGCTTCGAAATTTTCTCTAAAATTTTCTTGCAGCTTTTACATTGCCATTTTCTGGGCGGGTACAGATTTCATGTACTTTTTCACAATTTACGGTGTTCCAAACATCACCGATATGTCCTGATTGTAGGCCAGGTTTTCACGTGATAGCTTTAAAGAACTCATGTCACAGAAAACCCGCCGCCGGCGTCGGCTCTGTTGGTTGTGAGCGAAAACTCGTCTGTGCGTCTGTAACTGAAAAATAAAGTTACTGAGGTAGCCGTGGGAGGCCGCTACTTCTTCACATGTGTGCGCGCAATCGCACTGAGAAAGCCGCGCATTCGAAGAAAAAAAAGTGCTCAAGGTCACGAGTCCCGGTAGTTTCTTTACCCTGCCACCTCTCTCTGCTCAGCTTCCAGCGCCTTCGTCAGTACTAGAGATAAGATAATGCAATTGCAGCATGTTAGAAACCTTTGTAACTCCACTAGCACTGGACGGATTCTTAAATATTTTGCAGTGTTGAATTCATGAGGCAATAAGCTCTTCTAGAGAATTCATTACATAATTACCTAAAAAAGTGTTTCAGGGTTTCTTTAACGCATTTTGTTTGACAGGCGTCACACATAAATTGAGCCCCTCCGGCGATAATAGCGCGCTTGTCCACTCTACTGTGTGCGTGTTTGTGTGCATTTGTGTGTATTTAACAAAACATATGAATAAGTATGCACTTAGTGGTTTAAGGGTGCACTAGAGGCCGTATTTTGCTATCGCGTTCAAGCCTTAAAGCCGAAGCTTAGGGGTCCCCCAATTTTTGCATGAGTTTCTAAACATCTGACTGGCAACTTACTTGGGGCACTTCCTATCATGTCTTTCGAGCAATTTATTCCCAGATTTTATAAAACAAGCCATTTGCTAAGCTCTTTTTTTAAAGTCAAGATGTTTTACTCCAAAACAAAGCTGATTCTTCTAGATATCACCCAATAGTTTTACAATATTGTACCTAGTGACTCGTATCCCATCATGTAAACTGACATACCACACGCAAAGGGCGGGTTTGTGTATCAAAAATAAACATCTCTATTAAAAACCAGTTTTACTAAGCAGTCTTTGCGCAATTTGATCGAATACAAACATCTGTAAAGCCGTTTCTTGTGCAGGCATCACGCATGGGTCAAAGCACGTTGTTGTCCTTGAAAAAATTCACAATTTTGATTCCTCAGTAACAGTAATCTGCGTGCCATGAAATTGAACAATGTCTTAAGAAGAGTGTAGTTGGTAATTTATTCTACAATGATATATGAGAGCTTGTGCGATGTTTATTGGTGTTTGGAAGCTATTGCACCGCTTAACGTGTATACACCCAAGTTGACGACGAGTGGAATATATCTACCGCGAAGGCTACGCAATATATTGTTATTTAGCCTTTGATAGCAATAATATTTAAACATTCACCGGGGCACATAAGCTTGTTCCCCAGCATTGCAAAAACTCACAACATATCCATGTCTTGAATGAGGATGAGCGGGCATACCTCCGAAGGGAATCATCAGTAAACCGTGAACTTTCGTGTAAATCGACCGGTTGATCATCATTTGAAGACGTGAGAAACACTGTGCGGCTTGGGCCTCCTTCTCTCATACGACAGCGTTGCGCGCTCGCTACTCTGCAGCCTTGTCCATCCGCCGACTCCAAGCATGCGCCAACAACGAACCAATTTCATTACAACGCTTCCCCTAGCTTGTGTTGCTAAACGATTGCCTTCCATCAATGACACGCTCCATATGTGGCATCATTCTGATTATAACATCTCGCATCTTTTATCATCAACTTCAAGTACGGCCATGGATCAATTTTTAAATTTATCATCTACAAGGATCTTTATCTACAAGTACCGCCACCTTGTTTTACATTTATCAACTACAAGTACCGCAATCTGGTGAACACTGCAAGAACTAAACCAGTGGTGGCTACCTACTACTAGTACTACTACTACTACTGCTGCTACTACTAATACTATTACTACATACATCGGATGACGTGCAGACCCATGCCTTACGGAGCTTCGCCCCTGAAAAAGTGGTGGCGGCGTGTGGCGTTGCAACTATTACTTAGGAGCGCCGTGTGGCCCAGGGTGCGGAGTTGATGGGGTAGCCGAACAGCAGGCTACAGCTGCGTAGCTCATAGCATGGGACTAAGGTTGCATTTGTTGAGGTGTACCTTGAAATTCATGAAGTTCTTGGCGAACAACGCCAGTGATCGGGCCTACTTGTGGCTGCGGTGAGGTAAACAGCTTGCGCAGTTCCTCCCGCACGATTGCTCAGACTGTATCGCACAGGTTGACGGATTCGAGGCCGAGGGCACAAATCACGCTGGTATTTTGACGCAATCAGAAGTGCACTGGCGTGTTCGCATTTCCACCGTTTTATCGATTGTCGTCGCTTCTCAGGTGAATTTCGCATCAGCCCAGTGAAGAGCTCTTGCTTTACTACTGTCACAATGAAACAGACTTTGTTATTCTCAGGAATGGGAGAATTTGCACAGCGGTACAGTCGGGCCATTTACACTGCGGAAATATCAACGCTCTTGTTTGGAAGTTGCGCCTGTTTCTCCGCAACGTAGTGGCCTTTTTCTTTGAGACGACAGTCGTGAACGTTCCCAGCAGGCAAGGTTCAAATATGACTCCCGATTATCGCACTAGCTCCTCTGTGCGTCTACAAACTAAAAGCACACCTGACCCAGGTTGTCGTCTGTATTCTCATTGTTGAATGTTGACACCTTTTCGAGCGTCTCAAGCCAGTTTACGTGGTGTTAACTTTGATATTCATGACACATCCGTGGCTTTCTGATTGGCTGGAGTAGATGCTGAGACGTCCCCTGCTACGCCACCGATTGCCAAAGAGAGGGTAGAACACTCAACCCTTTTTCTATTTGGTTCCCTCTTGGCTACGTGCCTCAATCACTTTCTACATACAGGGATTCGTGCTGGGGCCGGGAAGTAAGAGACGCTACGCCCTGTTCTTGTTCACTGATTCATTTAACTTAATACTAACTGTAAACATCGTATACCCGCATACATCAACCACTACGCAAGATTATAACACATGATGTAAACACTCGCGTCATTCGACACAGGGCAGGCACATAAAGAAAGTAACTGTAACAATACAAGGGTATGCATATAAAAAACACACGATGACACAAATGATTGAGTCATTAATTAATAAAACCGCGCAATGTCTCAATATGCCGCATCCCTTCCCGCAAAGCTCGATTAAGTGAGGGAGGTGAAGTTCATCTCACAGAGTGTCCATGTAGTGGGGGCCTCGGAGTTGGCTGCTCAAATCGGGGCCGAAGGTTGGTTCTTTCCGTCGCGGTCTGATCTGTCTCATTCCGTCGCCGTATTCATACTCTTTGTCATCGTCGCCTACGTCGTTCCTCTTAGTGGTTTCCATCTTAGCTTCTCTACCATCTCGAGCTTTTCGCATCGTCTCTCTGCTCTTTCTTCGCATCTCTGACTCGCTTCGCATCGTATCTCTGACTCTCTTGTATCGTCTCGTAGTCCCTTTTTGTAGGACCCGACTCCGCCCTACCGGGGCATCAAACCAGTCGCCACCATCGACGTGGCATATTTTCTTCTCAGTCGGAGTGTATCGTCTTCGGCGGCCGCCCCCATGGCCTACACCAGTAGAAAGCCCTCTCCCAAACAAAGCCGAGCAAGTAACAATGTACAAACTCAAGCCTCAGGGAGAGTGATGGGCGAGCCGTCCGAAGACACTTTAATTACGGGCGAATAATGGTCTCGATGCTTCCGGTACTTGGTGAGCCGATGTCCAGACCAAGTCTCAACGTTTCCACCCAGCTCGGTGTCTCTCGCAAAATTCTCCTAGCCGCCGCTTCTTTGTCATTCACCGCCGCGGGCGGCCATCAGCGCAGAACGCAGTAATAAGCCATGGAGCCACGGAGGCTGACCGAAAGTCATACTGGACCCGGCACAAGCGCTGCGGCCGCGTCGCATTCCTTGAAGCAACAAAAGGTGCTCTGCTGCTCCCCCATGCCACAAATCTGAAGGGTGCGCGCCGATTATCTCCACCGTACGCTGTCACACGGTCTGTAGACGACAAGGCGCCGCCCGGTCCTCGTGTTTGCGCGGGGAGCCCGTGAGAATAGTAGAAATAATCCTTCTGGTACTTCACTCCGGAATGCCCATTCGTTACACCGAAGGTTTTCTTTTCCTTTTTTTATGCGTGGGTTTGAGAAACGAGCGAAAACGTCTTGAAAGGACCGGGGTTCAGTCCGTGTTTGCGGGGACGTCACAATGCCGCGCATACGACACAAGTGTGGTCATTGGCGACGTGGTCGAGGTCCATGTCTGGGTTAGCCGAGTCTTTTCATTAAAGACCGGTACTCTGGCGCTAGACTTCAGTGCATTCAGCTTGCTCCAATACTCGGGGTTGGCATTGGTCTGTTCTTTCCGTCTTAGGCTGGGTTCACGGCTTAAAGGAGACATGCGGCACATGAAAGATGCAGCATCCCCATGAGATGTCATGTGAACGCGACGGTGACGAAGGACGAGATGGTGTGTCCAAAATGAGACTATTTATTTAGCTGAGCTCGTAGCCAGGAAAATCTTGACTCAAACTACAGCAAGCTATGCACGCTGTACACTAATACCGGAGGTAGAGCGTAAGCCGTTTATGCAACTGACATGAAGTCAAGCAAGTCAGCTTTTATGCATGCATCACCAAAGAACCGTGTGTTTTCCCTAGTGATCACGTAAGTTAGAGAGCTTACTCAAATTTTTGCAAAAAGCAAGTTAACCAAATTAATTAATACTTTCAGTGTGCATGGTCCTAGCCAGAGAAATAAAGGGTAAAAAGAAAGGTTCAGTTCGGATACATAGAAGCGAGGAAAAATGGCTCTCATTTCGTAAGTGCACAAGTTGGCACACAACTTAAAGCACGTTGGAAATAGATACCGTGTATGTGTAAAGTTTTCAGCAAAAACAAAACTGGCAAGCTTGTGTCCACGCGTTTATAGGCCCATAATTTCGAAAGCTTGCTCCATAAACCACAGAAACATGTTCGTAAAGGGCGTAAATGGAGTAGTATATATGACACCTTTCTCTTGTGGAAAAGTCTACATAGGCCAGTAAGGGAGATGCGTGAACGACCGCCTTAGAGAACATCGCGCATCTGTTAAGCCATCAGACAACAGTACTCTTGAATATCACTGTAAAACTGCGGATTATACCTTGTTTGTAAAGAAACAGAAACATTATTTCGACACAAGGATCAGCCAACGCGTAAGATAGTGGAATCTTATCGCATCAGAAAGAGGGCACATGACTGCGTTAGCCAAGCTACATTATGCTGCACGATAAAGAATACGCGTATCTCAGCAGCTAGTTCTCATAAATTATAAGAAATGACACATAATATGGACAATTTTTGTAATCTTTACACGAGTGGTTTCTGTTCTTTTTTCTCCCGATCTGATGCACATGAGCGAAATACCAGCGTTAAATAACACTTTTTCTAATAACCCTTCAGCTGTGAAAGCAAGCGCTGTCCTTGTCAGCCTCTTCTGTCCGTCTATCTTTAGTGCGCTTCAACAAAGTTTTCAGTTAAGAAAAATGACCATTTCAAAGAAGTTACACCCCCCCCCCCCTTCCAGAAGGAAAAAATTGTTTATGGCCCTGGTCCCGTCTTACTGCTGTTCGTTTTCCCTCTGTTCTTTCACGGGCACTTGCCGACACCCATAGGTTAGGTTCGACTTACAGTTCAGCCAAAATTGTCCGAATGCTCCTACGTTGTGCTGATAAAGCTGTTTTTCTCCTAAAGTTTGATTAACTCAGTGGGCGGCATGCGTGGCGAGGCGACATTAACGTGCATAGTAATTAAAACTGCATTGATTTACACAGCAGAAAAATATGAAAGAAGCAAGCAGATTTAACAGCTGGCGCTACCTTTATTGTTGCACGTGGTCCTGGCTTGTTTTGTGTAGTATTCACGAGCCCCCTCCCCCACTTCTTAAGAATGTCGAGCAGGACACAAAGCGAGGTTAACATGTACAAAAGCAAGGTCTAACTTGGCTTCTACATTAACTGTCCAGCCTTGACACTAGTATTTTCAGCGATTGTCATCACATAGTGCATTCACGCATGCATCGCCATATATACACGCGGGTTCGTTAAAAGTGAGCTTCACTTATGACTTATTTATCGATACGAAGTGTTGTGCAGAAAGATGTTAAATATAAAATAGTATTCTGATAAACAGTCATGTGTTTGCGTTCCACGAGTAAAGCAAAAGCACGCAAGCCCCGCCGTGGGGGTCTAGTGGCTGAGGTACTCGGCTGCTGACCCGCAGGTCGCGGGTTCTATTCCCCGCTGCGGCGGCTGCATTTCGGATGGAGGCGAAAATGTTGTAGGCCCGTGTGCTCAGATTTGGGCGCACGTTAAAGACCCCAGGTGGTCGAAATTTCCGGAGCCGTTCACTACGGCGTCTCTCATAATCATATGGTGGTTTTGGGACGTTAAACCCTACAAATCAATCAATCAGCAAAAGCACGCAGACTGAGGCAGGTCGACATTGAATACAAATAATTTCGGGCTCTGTTCACTGAAGGAAAAATAAAGAAAACATAATAATAGAAAAGTGCAATTCTTTCTGCTTCTTGGCATAGCAACCGTCAATCCATGCTATAAAAAGTAGAGAAAACAAAAAATAAAAAAAAACTAGGAAACGCTCGTCCTCGTCAGGTCACCGAATAGTTTGGCATAGAACTTCAGAAAGCAACATATGAAAAATTTCGGTGGGTACGACATCGACCGAAGTATGTCAATGACGTATCTAAAAAAACGTCGCCACGTGGTCAGTGGAAACGATAAGCGGAAATCAATACCATGAATCGATCTTCGCGAATGGCGGTATAGGAAGGGTTTGCTAGATTTAACAAAATTCATGTCTGCACAAATCAACCTTGATAACAAAAAACAAGAGAAAAAGACAGCAATACTAAATCTAGGCGACGAGCTCGGAATACAGGTTAACTTCATGCTCGGAGAGACTTGTTGAAGTTGCCTCAACACAACACCGCTTTCATAGGGACAAATCTGCACATAAACCAAGCGACAGTATCTCTAATTTCAAGTACACTACAACGAGCTATCAGAAGGTGTACGTACGGCCACCTATTTTGACCCAGTTAAAAAAAATGTCTGGTACTTCAAAGAATTGATAGATATTGAAGGTTATTGTCCCGAAACTACCATTTGATTATGAGAGACACCGTAGTGGAGGGCTCCGGAAATTTCAACCACCTGGGACTCTTTGACGAGCGCTCAAATCAGAGCACTTGGACCTACAACATTTTCGCCTCCATAGGAAATGCAGCCGCCGCAGCCGGGATTTGATCCTGTGACCTGCATGGAGGCCAGCAGCCAAGCACCTTAGCCACTAGACTTTAGCAGCAGGGGTACTTCAGAGAAATTTTTACCTTTTGTAATCAGAGAAAAAAAGAAACAGTGAAAGGAAAAAAGATAGTTTCAAAGTTTTTTATCGAGTCATCATACATTGAAAAATGACTGTGCAATCAAAGCCGATACATAATTGATGCATCATGGACAAGTGCGGCCTTCTAGTGTAAAAAGCACAACTGTGATCAGTATAGTTGTTATTGGCTTCATGCGCGACCATTGTTTTCGATAAACAGCACACACATCATTAGTCATTCGTAAAAAAAAAATTTGGCGTTTGTACTGGTCAACGGGAGTGAACGGGTCAATACGAATATGCCACATTTGCACACGCACGCACTCACTCATAAAAGCAAGAGAATGCCTGCGTTCTTTTTCGTTCATTTTGCATTGAATGAAGCAATGGACATGTAAAATGAAAACTTCCACACTAACCAACAGGACCTCGCAATATAGACTCCACCACCCACAGCTGGCAACCTAGAAGGTTTGAATAATAACGACTTTTTTTAAATGTGAAGCATTGCTCAACGAACTTCGGCGACATCAGCCTTATCTATCTATCTATCTATCTATCTATCTATCTATCTATCTATCTATCTATCTATCTTCTATCTATCTATCTATCTATCTATCTATCTATCTATCTATCTATCTGTTCACCTACGACGTTTAACTCTCTTGGCCATTTCGATAATAGCATCTATAAGAAAAATGGTATAAAAAAACATGACTATATGACAAGCATAAGAGACCAGTCATAACATGAAAATTATGACACAAATGTGATGAATGTCATGATTCACATGTCATTGTCTTTCTGCTCTAGTGGTTGTTTCGTTCACATTATATATAACAAAACTGGTGTGGTATGGCACGACTGCATGGCGAACATAAGTGACAGGCCCTACACTAAGCCAAAGAGGTCTTAAAAAGGGTGTGTGGTTCGTCCTTTTGAGGACTAATGGCGCTGCCACAACCATTATTCCCTTTACGGACTAACGGCACCGGGTCTAACAGTTTGTGCCCACAGACGAGCTCAAAAGACTAACACTTAGTCCTCACTTTTACACCTTAGTGAGTAACCGTTAGTTCCACAATTCACCTCAAAGGACTAGCATTTAGTCCTCACATTTGCACCCTATAGGGAAACTGCTAATCCCCACATTTACACCTTACCGGGCAACCGGTAGTCCTCACAGTCGCACCTCATTGGACGAACGGTTGATCCTCTCAAATACTGCAATCTGATGAACTTTTTATCCAAAGTTCAAACATTGATTTTTCTTTAATTTCCGCCAGGCCTAATACTTTTTTCGCCCGTTTTTCTGCGCAGTGAGCAACAAATCTCGCAGAAAAGAACACGCAAAAAAGTTGTTAGCCACCTATGTGTAACTGCTTTCGCAGTCACGGCCACAACGAAAGACAACAGTGAGACATGCCCCGCCACCGTGGTCTAGTGGCTAAGGTACTCGGGTACCAACCCGCAGGTTGCGGGATCAAATCTCGGCTGTGGCGGCTGCATTTCCGATGGAGGCGGAAATGTTGTAGGCCCGTGTACTCAGATATGGGTGCACGTAAAAGACACCCAAGTGGTCGAAATTTCTGGAGCCCTCCACCACGGCGTTTCTCATAATCATATGGGGGTATTGTGACGTTACACCCCCACAAATCAATCATCAAATAAAAAGTGAGAGATTGAAATCTTTTTTTCTACATACATATTAAGACGATCGAGACCAGGGACTGCTTCGAACGAATACGGTTTATTGGAAGAAGTGAAGTAGCGCGCACTCGCTCCAGGCAGCAGTCTTCTTTCTTCTTCTTCCGATGTTTTTTGATGATATTTTACAGGCTCCCGCCCGTCCAAGTTGAAATGTGATAAGCTCTCGCGGGCTTTTGAAACAACCTTCTATTGGGTATATGTGGTTCACCGATCTTCTTAGAAGCTCTTTTTTGCCTGTGCGAAGGAGACAAGCTCTTGTTATTCCGTCTCGCCCAGGGTAGAGCTTTTCAATTCGGCACATTTTCCAAAATGTTCTTGGAGCCTTGTACTCAACCAACACGATGTCACCCTGTGAGAGTGGTTTTGCTTGCCGTGTCTTGGCTTTGACCGTAGCTCCTATTTCCTTCATATATTCTTGATGCCATCTTTTCCATCAAGCGCGCACGAGTTTGCATCTGCGTCGCCATGCGTCTTCAATGTCACCGTTGTACAGTCTTGTTTGTCCGTCTTGAAGCAGTCGCCGTCCACCTATGATGTCTGCCGGCGTTAGTGGCATTGGCTCGTCAGGTTCTCCATATACGTAAGTCATTGGTCGATTGTTGAGTGTTCCTTCAACTTCTGCTACAATAGTGCGTAGCTCCTCTACCGAAGCTGTGCTCTTCAATAATATTTTTCGCATCGACGTCTTCAAGCTTCTTATGAGGCGCTCGTAAAATCCTCCCCACCATGGCGCGCACTCGGCTATTGTTTTCCATTTAATTTGTTGGCCACTGCAGTAATTCTTTAAGACCTCGTTGTTAATTGTTTCGAGTATTCTGTTGATTTCCTTTCCAGCTTTTTTAAATGTTTTGGCGTTGTCCGAGTATATTACGGCTGGTATTCCCCATCGAGCTGTAAATCGTCGGAATGCTTGTAGAAAACTCGACGATGACAAATCGTTGGTAACTTCCAAGTGTACTCCTCTTGTTACCGCGCAGGTGAATATCAGTAGATATTGCTTCACAATCTGGTACTTGTCCTTTGCGTAAAGAGGTCCTGTGAAGTCAACTCCCGTAACTTTGAATGGCTCTGCTTCAGTGACTCTGTCTGCCGGAAGTGGAGGTATGTCTTGAGTCGCCGGTCTGAAGTTATGCCTCTTGCAGACGACACATTTGTTTAGAACTCTTTTCACTGCTTGTCTACCCTGCAATATCCAGAACTTAGTTCGAAGTTGCGCTAGCGTCACTTGAACTCCTCCGTGTGATACCATTTTATGCACGTGACGTATTAGCAGTTTCGTGAAATGCTCATCCTTTGGAATTACTATTACGTGCTTGTTGAATTCTTGGCTGCACTGCAATCGTCCTTTCTGTCTGGTGATTCTATCGTCATCAAGGTAGACTTCGTGTCCATTAATTTCAAATGATTGATCGTTTGAATAGGGTCACCCTTTGTTTGTCTCAGTAATATTTGGGTCCTGCCTCTAGGTTCTCGTTTAGAGACATGCCTTTTCTTGAATGTGATGAGGCGTCAAACACTACTCGAACCTTTGTTGTAGCTCGGTCCTCTCGAATGATCGCATGATGTGGCATGTAGTAGCAAAGTGCATTTGGCTGTTCTGATGTGTCTTGGACCTCCTCTGTGACTCCTGATGCCTTGTACTCTGATACAGCTTTGTCGTAGCGATACAGCATGCCTTCATTTTTTTGCAGCCTTTTAGTCAGTTGCTGTAGTCTTTTTATCGCATTTTCCTTTTTGCTTTCCAAGTTTAGGTCCTGTTTCCACGGCAAGCTGACTTGATAGCGACCGTTTTGTTGTACAATCTTGTGCTCGAATTCTTCGACCACTTCATTTCCGGTGTTATCTAAACTATTTCTTGTGATCCCCATTGACTCCAGGCTCCCGAACTTCTGCAGCTCTTGCTGGAGTTCTCCGCAGCTTCGACCTTCAGAATCATGACTGCTTGATTATGTGCTAGTTTTGTCTTGCTTTGCTCTGACGGCCCTTGCAGTACCCATCCCAGTATAGTTTCTACAGCCATCAGTCTGTTCTCGATTCTTTGAGTTCTACCAGTAAAAAATTCCCAATAATAGTCTGAACCGATCAGTACTTCTACAGAATTTGTTGCAGTCGTCTTGGTCCTATGATCAGCCACTTGCATATTTAGCTGTTTCATTTTCTCGCTGAGTTTCTTAGTTGGAGTGGGTATACAACTGTGCGAGATAACGTCGACTTGTAACGCTTCAATCACTGTTGTCGTGCTTGCTTCTCGTGATCCTACAGTCACTTGCACCACGTTCATTAGTTTGACCTTTTCGTCTCCTCCAAGTGAACCAATCGTCAGCCTTTCCTGTCGCAACACCTTCGCACCTATTTCTTTCGCTAATCCCGCTTCAATAAATGAACGTTGACTTCCGCTGTCTAATAACAAACGGCAATGTCGGCCACATGTTTCTCCTTCTACGCACGCTACAGCCGTCTGCAAAAGCACAAACTTATGCTTGATATTTTCGGTTGCGTGTAGCGTAGACGTCGTCGCTTAGGCTTGCGCTGTTGAGACCAGCTCTGCCCTTGTTTTCTGCATCACCGTTCTACACACTGACGTGGCATGTTGTCCCTTTCATTGCTTGCATTTTACTTGGGCCTCGCAAATGCGTGCAGTGTGGTTTGGTCGTGTGCATCTGAAGCATGTTCTATTTTTGGTAAGCATAGCTTTCTTTTCATTCATTGGAATGCTTCTACGACAGTTTTCGGTTGCGTGGGTTTTCTGCTTGCAGAATAAGCATATTTTGTCCGCTGAGCTATAGAAGCTTGAAGTTGTGCGCATCTGTCCGTGGTTCTCTCTTGGTTTTGCAGTTATCCTCTCTTGTTCACGTTGTGTTTCTTCACGAAAAGCCACTTGCTCTCTCAAGAATAACATAAGCCTGTCCAGCTTTTCCTCGCACGCTTTTCCCGTTGCGTTGTTTTGCTCGCCGTTTTCTGAAGCTGAGCTGTTTCTCATAGCCTCTTTTGACTTGAACTGCACTGATAATTCTGGTGGAGTTGCTCTTTTCAATACCGGTAATAACATCGGCGCATAGCTCTCGGTTTCCACTTTTTGTGACTTGAGTGCCAATATGTTAACTTGCACTCTCTGTACTAGCCTATTTAAGTCATCGGTATATTCAACAGACCTCACTTTCTTCAAACTCAATGGCTCATTCATGTGCATTTCAATGGAATGTTCTCGATTGCCGAGCGTTTTTTGCAGTATTTTGATTGCGTTATCATAATTTTCTTCTGCCGAGTACTGAAGTCCTTCAATAGTAGCCGCAGCTTTTCCGGTTAGTGATGCTAACAAGTAATTGAACTTCTGTCCCTTGCTCATGTTCGGTCTCAGGTGAACTGCCGACTCGTACTGAGACCAAAAGTGGTTCCACTCCAAAGTTTTCCCCCCAAACTTTATCATTTCAAGCTTTGGTAGCTTAACTAGTTCCGTTGCTTTTTGTCCTGTACTTGAGGGCGTCACCTGCCTTGTCCTATTGCTTGAATCCGATTGTTCAGACTGTCGAAGTCTGATTTCTATTGCAGATAAGATCGTCGTTATTTCATGTCGTACTCTATGACGCTTTCGAATTCAGCTTCGGCATTGTCTTCTGTTAGAAACTTTTCCATTTGCTCGTTCGCACTCTTGAGACTGTCGCTTATTGCTTTAATCTGCGCCTGCGTTGTAAGCAGCTGCTCCCGGTTAGTTCCATCATTATTTGCTGCTCGGCTGCGTTAATCAGTCGCGTGATCTGGGAGCGAAGTGCTTTCCTTTTCTTCGTTATCACTTCTTTGCTCATATTGAGGCGGTTAACAATGACTCCTTACTTGTTGATTGATTTGTGGGGTTTAAAGTCCCAAAACCACTATTTGATTATGAGAGACGCCGTAGTGGAGGGCTCCGGAAATTATGACCACCTGGGGTTCTTTAACGTGCACCCAAATCTGAGCACACGGGCCTACAACATTTCCGCCTCCATCGGAAATGCAGCCGCCACAGCCGGGATTTGATCCCGCGACCTGCGGGTCAGCAGCCGAGTACCTTAGCCACTAGACCACCGTGGCGGGGCGACTCCTTACTTGTCAATCGTTCGTTCTGATGCTGGTACTGTCCACCGTGGTCTCGTCGCTTGATCCAGGTCGATCCTCTGCTCCTCCGCCGTTTTCTTTTCTGATGCTCCGTGGCAGGTTGACCTTTCTTGCCGGCGAGGAGGTAGTATCCTGGTTCACGGCACCATTATTAAGACGATCGAGACCAGGGACTGCTTCGAAGGAATACGGTTTATTGGAAGAAGTGAAGTAGCGCACGCTCGCTCCAGGCAGCAGTCTTCTTTTCTTCTTCTTCCGGCGTTTTTTGATGATAATTTATAATACACATGAAGTTTCTTCATTTTTTGTAGTGAATTCATGATGAAGTGTACGAGTCCAGTCTCGTTGTCACATCTTGTTCACTCCTTGTGGAGCTCCTCCAACGGAAGCGATAAATGACAGGCCTTTCAGACGCAATTGCATGCAGCCTCTGCCTGTGTTGTACCCACGGCTGCACGTGCAATAATACAGTGAAAATAGGTACACACGTGACAGAAGATGAAGATGCACGCATATGACAAGTACGTGCACGTTAATATATAAACATGCGTGTAAATTATGACACACAAATAACTTTACCTTCACATCTCACCCAGTTTTTCTGAAGCTGCTGTGATGAAAAAGATTTGATTGATTGATATGTGGGGTTTAACGTCCCAAAACCACTACATGATTATGAGAGACGTCGTAGTGGAGGGCTCCGGAAATTTAGACCACCTGGGGTTCTTTAACGTGCACCCAAATCTGAGCACACGGGCCTACAACATTTCCGCCTCCATCGGAAATGCAGCCGCCGCAGCCGGGATTCGAACCCGCGCCCTGCGGGTCAGCAGCCGAGTACCTTAGCCACTAGACCACCGCGGCGGGGCTGTGACGAAAAAGATGAATGACAGGCATCGCAGGGGCCAGCGAACACAGTCTTCAGCACGGTGTGTGCCCAAGCTGCACAATAAGTTTGCAAAATAGTGAGTCACAGGTGACAGAAGATGAATGCAATTGCATATGAGAAATACGTACAAGGTGAAATGACAACATACGTGAGATATGACATGCTAATAATTTCACCGTGATATCACACATCTTCAAAGACTCATTTCGATCCCCGTAGCAGCTTAGAAACGGCAGCCTCAGCCACAACTACGTGAACCACCGTGCCGCTAACAAGTCGGCGAGTCCTAAGCAAGCGACGTCGTTCAGCTTGAGCAAGCGAACAGAGACCAAACACGGCGCTGCACGCGGAGTGTCTGCCGCCAGCGAACTTCAAACAGGAGAGCGGGCGTACGCTTGGCCGCCACCACGAACAGCGCCGAGCAGGTTTGGAGCTAGCCCGGAAGAAATGGACTGCAATGTGGCGCTTTTCCACAAACTCGAGCGACTGCAGCGCGCAAACACAAGTCCGCCGGCGCGGCCAACGGACGGCGCCGAGCTGCTTGCGACCAACTGACGGGAAAGCCAACTACAATGGCAACCAATATTCAGTGAGGTCCGACGCTAGCGCAAGCCTTGCCAGCCCGTGCTGGCGCACTTACAGCGCGTGGCATATTGCAACCAAGCTCGTTACTAAAACCCGTAACGTGTTTTCGACGACTCAAACACAGCGACGAGGTCTCAGTCCAATATCATCTGCCCGGTGCTCATCATGGCGGCGAAGACAGGCGAGCACTCAATGAGCGAGCGTATGGGAGGCCGACGGCAATGGCGGCCAATATCCAGGCGGTCGAAAAGCGCAGGCAAACTGCAGACGCGAAAGCTGACCTTGGTGAATTTCGTGCGTGTGATATAACACGACCGAGCCCGTTGCCGGCAAGCGCGATCCGTATCGCACACGCGACAAGTAGAGTAGATTAAAGAATGATAACCTACTTGCTTATGAATCCAGCGTTGATTTCTGCCCTGAGTCGGACTGAAGTATATAACCGATAGTCCTGATGTCTTCTCGGCCACCATATTGGCCTTCTCAAATGTTGCTGTCATGTGTTGGTCGTGACCACCTTGAAGCCAGAGATATACAGCATGGCGTGGTGAAGTGTCGAGACTTGCTCCAGAATTCATGGGTGCAGCGAAACATAAAAGCAGCAAACCACGCTCATCTATGCGTACACACAAGCACCACGTCGTAATTCCTAAATCGTCAAATCCAGGCGGCCGTGGTCGAGCACTCCGAGCGCAACACAACGCGAACCGTCACCAGCAAAATACGAGGGAAGACTGAGCCAGCAGAGGAGGAGAAAGACGGCTAGTCACCTTGGCAAAGTTTTTTGCACTGCCTGCGATCCCCGGGCGGTTCATCATTTTGGAGCGTGTTTGGAGACTAAGTGGTTTGCGTGCGGCACGGCTCCCTCTGTGGTTGCTCCTCAACGGTCTATCCGTTCATCGCGCGCGCCTCTTGGACTTCGTTACTCGTTTCTCGGGTAATTTTGCCTTAGAGTGTAATGTGGAAATCATGACATGCACGTGCTTTAATTCATGGCTTCACGCCACTCTCGTGGTGCGCTCAAGATTGTTTCACTAGCTTCACATATAACAAATTTGCTATTAGGAGATATGAGTGGATGACTAAGGTACGTGACTGGTACAAAGAAGATGATTATGACAGACGTGTCATCTGAGAACATGACCATATCCCACGCTCATGCTCCGCTCGCGGTCACTTCGCTCGATTCGCATCTACCGAAATATGATAATATGAGACCTGAATGGACGACAGAAATAAATACACGTCCAGGTATGGTAATTATGGCATGCGTGTCATGTAAAACATGAATAGATGTTACGGTCATAGTTCGCTCGCGGCCGTTTTGCTAGCTTTCAATATATCAATAAGGTATTACTTGACGTCAATAAACGACGAACGCCAACGCCAGGTGCAAACTTCATAATTATGACACGATAGTCATCTGCGGCATAATATATATGCCTACCACTGCTGGTGCTGGTATTGCAGATTTTAGTGGTGCCGTTGTTACGCAACTATAAGCAACGTATATTTGCATCTTATCTAGATACGTTAGGGCGCAAAACATTTATAATCGTATTTGCTGTGTACTGCACCTTCACGCATCGCAACGTTGTACTGATTTTAAAGCGAAATGTGAACCTCTCTCATTCGTACTTCGCATATTATCAATTTCCACTGTATGTGCATTTTGCCAATTGTTTTATTTACGTACCTAATATCACCTGTCACACTCGACCCCTGTGTTTCGCCCCTTTTAAACGTAATTCTTTTGCAAAATGATTGTACATCTTTCTGGCCATTATACTACAGCCCGAAAAAAATCTGCGAGTCAAGCTAACCCCAGCACTACAAACACAAAATGTCAGGACAGAAATCGCCCACTTAACTTCCTCTTATCAGCTATCAGCTGGTAATTTCAATGTGGAGTAAACACTGTACCTGCTTTCATCTGAATTAAACGCTTTTCTCACCAGTCTCCGTTAGAACTTCTTGCCCTATACCTCACGAGTTGATGTGTATAATTGTTATTTTTTTGTTCGCAGAATAGCTTGATGGAATAGCATTTCTAAACAAGTTTTCAGTAGCTTCGATAGCATGGCATATCCCCACAGTACAAATTCATGGTGACCTTTTTCTCTGCCAGCGTAAGTGTGGTACGTGGTGTTTGGGCATCCTTAGTTGACTCATCCCATAATATTTCGCCTCAACCCATGGTAGTTGTGATAATGTATGATGTATGTGGAGGCATATCAATTGTTAATATTGTTAACAGTGCTTTAGTGTCTGCTTACAGAAAGCTTTCACATTGTAGGATGGTCCATAGTATTTAGTCGAGCTTAAGAGCCATGTCTACAAAGGTTTGTGTTAACGGTGGGGACATTTTTCGGATTCCAAGACAACAATTGTCAGCGAAATAAATACCACGTTATCGAATTTATATACAAAATATTCCAAGAAAGTTTATATCAAGGAAGCTTGCTTGAAGCGATACAGCGAGCATATTTCTCAAAGTATTATTTCATACATTCCATGTAAAAGCTCTTTACTTTTGTTTACGCCTTGATTCTTTAATAATCTAATGTTTTCTAACGTTGAAGAAGTTTCATCATAAAAATGAGCACACGTTGATGCAGTGCGAATTCTTTTTATTCAATTTAGGAGAATTATGAGTCGTAATCACTATTAACAATCACAGAGCCCGGCAATGAATGGCACAAACCTGGAATTTCAAGAGTGAAAATCACAAATGCCATAATATTACTTAAAGGGGTCCTGCGACACTTCTGCCAAAGCTTTAGTTAGCACTAGAACGCGTATAGCGATGATATTGAGACGAATGGTACAAAAATATGGAAATCGGTGCGCGGAAAGTGAAAGTATGAGTCCTGAAAGTTCAGAACACGAGCCGACGACGACGAGAAACGTTCTCTTTCGCCTTTCGCTCGCCACCTGACCTCAAAGACCGCTTCTAATCACACCACGCGTTTTATAAAAACATTCCGAATTGTCACCTCATTGTTTCCTGCACATCATACCTCGCTACCTCTCTTTTTGACGGCCTCGTTGGCATTGTTACTACGAACCAGATGCGTCGGGTAGCAGACGCTCCCACAGTCCCACTGTGCGAGATACGCACACACGCTTTGGACGGGGTCACTTCTCGGCTTGCATGCAAAGCGCATTCTACGGCGACGCCGGCTCCCACCGCCTGTCGCATTTTTCGGCTCGCTAAAAACGCCGCATGTGTTTCCACCTACAGTTGCTAGCGTTTCTTAACCTTCATCGCAGGCTATAAGTGTTGTGTTCGTTGTTCTGAAAATGCATAATCTAGAAACAAGAACAATTTCTTTCTGAAGAAGTATAAAAAAGGGTGTTTGCTGTTTTTAGCCTTCACTTGTATGGCCTAGCTACCACAATGCGAATATTGAACGCTACTTATTGCGTCAAGGCAATCAAAAGCAAACTATTTGTCGTCACGTCACCTGACACGACGTCACTTGCCATAACAAAAATAGCCGATGTGTGTCGCCAGAGTCTGAAATCAAGATCGTTTGTAACGTGAAATAAAATTATAAGAGGGTCGATTTCGGCGTTGTCTTTGCAAAACGATATCGTAGCCTTCCACAGCACCAGAATAACCGATGAAAAATACATGCTGAAATAGTGTCGCAGGGCCCCTTCAAGCAATCTGTTTGATTATAGTAGAATTGTTAAGGTGAAGGTTTGTCATAAGTCCTAGACAAGGAATGATCATCATGAAGGACCAGCACATGAAAAGGAGGAGAAAGAGTTGCAGCAGTAGTAGTAGTAACTGTAGATGAAGTAGTAGTTGTAGAATTATTATTATCATTATTGGCAGTAGCTGTATCAGTAGTAGGTGTAGTAGTAGTAGTAGTAGTCGTTGTTGTATTTGGCAGCAATGCCGTTTACGGCTGAAGGAAAGCTTCAGCTACAGTTTTCGGAAGCTTACTTGAAAACAGTTAGGTTATGAAAAATGCAGACGATGAAACACTCAGGGCAATGTTTCAGCACGAAGCAGGAAAAGCGGAGCACCAATTGCGTAAAACAAAAAAAGCGAGGTTGTGTTCGTGCTGCATGACCAGTTTGTCGCATTGTTTCATGAATGCAACATGATATATTGCGTGCGTTTTGGGTCATTAAAAGCCTTCATTAGATGTGCGGAATTTGTCCCTGTTTTTCAACTAGAGGCCTTGTCCGCTTTGAAGTTTGCGTTTTTCCATGACATCCATTAACTATATTCGCTGCAGAACCTGCGTGTTACGTTTCTCTTCTACTGTCACTGTAAACACGCAGTCAATCCTGACTAGTGCATTAACGTTCGAATGAATGGGCACCGTGCAGACTTTCCATTATATTATTTAGATATTTGGAGTTGCTAGGGTAGTGTAGTTATTAGGAGTGAAATTAGATAATTCCAATCCACGCTGTGCGTGGTATTATACGAAGAATCATGCTCAAGGGCCATAGTTGAATTTTTACTCACCATTGACGAGGCTTAACAATGTGCAGTCTGCCAAAACTTGAGGTATTGTGTGCAGAAGCCAATTGTTTTACTGTCAACGGCATATTACGAAACAAAGTTACAAAAAAAGGACTTCGTGGACATGTACCTTGTGGACAATCATTTGTCCTCATCTTTCGTCAATCTTAGTTGAGTATTATGACAAAGATAGAAAAAAATACCTGCTACGAATGCGCCATAGCTAAAATTTGGTCGACTGTATTAGTGGGGCGTCTCTCGTGCTCAACATAAAAAGTTACAAATACTGAAAAAAAGTGCTTTGAGATTAACGCAGTACAGCCGTCAGTTAAAATAAATTACCTATGTATAAATGCCTGCAGGAGTCTTCTTTCTTAGTCCTCACGATTTTGCACACACAATATGCTCTCTAGGAGATGTAGTCTGTTGCACCCGGTTCCTGTGTTGTACCCACACAAGGGAATTAGGGGCGAAGCACCTCTTAGTCTAACCTTGCCACGCATCACATGTAACCGAGAGAAGAGACGAGAAACAAAATAAGGCTGTAGCTAACAAACAGTAATGTAGATGGCGCTGTCTCTTGGAAATAAATACAAACTGCAGTTAAGTGAGGACATTCTAGATAGCGCTGTACCGCTACTCTCCAATCGGCTGTCGCACGGGCTGTGCTCGGATACGTTAGGAACGGGTGCCTCTTTCAGTCTCCTAGATAGTCGATGTACGTGGCGGATCGTTCGTGGGGCATGGAAGAAGCTGAGTGGCGGGAGCATTGAAGATGCTTGGGCTCGGCTTCCTTGGCTCGCGTCTCGTCACTGTTACCCACGTGCCGTCTACATTTGCGAACGTGGTCGGACGCATTAACAAATGCACGGACGGACAGACACACAGACAGATGAATAGACTTGAGCTTCGCCGCACTCATGATAATTCGCTCCTTGAATATGATAGGATTTTTTATCCTTGGCACGTTTGGTAATCGCTCGCGTATATCTGTATTTTTAATGAGTAATTATGGAAAAATTTAGATTCGTGCTGAATCTTCTGTGGTCGTCAGCGTTTCTTGTCGCCTCACCATCTGTCAAGTGTGGCTGCATACATCACTTCATTCAATATTGCAAAGCATACTTCAAAACACTCTAGACAAAGACACGCTATATGTAGCCTAGTCTTCCTGGCAGCAGTGGCCGTTGCATTGAGAGTAGTCAGGTAGATCTTCCATGCAGAGTCACAACGTAGCTTATTTCTTTCGACATTTCAGCCACAGTCTGGCCTTCATCAGGAAAGAGGATACAATTCGTTTGTGTTCAGCTTTATGCAAGCTTACAAAGAGAGAGAGATAGAGAGTGCGTAAAAAAATTTAAAACATGAGGTAGACCCTCCCCCCCTGACCGCCCCCTTCCACTTTTTTATTCTTTTTTCCCCTTTTCCTTTTTTCCTTTTCCTCCTTTTTTTTTTTTGACGATCACCTTTAAAATGCCCGTGGTCTGCTTATCAGTTATTCCACAAACGTATTGTTCCCGGCCAGACGGCACCGCATGAGTGTGGCGGGTCGGGGGTGGAGAAAAAGAGCTTTTTGATGAAGTTTAAGCCTTTAACTACTCACTGCCACGTGAAAATCTAGTCGTTGAAAGAGGGGCGTCATGTATAGCCGCAGAGGCTGGCAAGCGGGTGCAATGTCAATTCTGGCCCGCTCCTGCATTACGCAGTTTATAGGGCCTTCTGATTGCGCGCAGGATTGCTTTTGGACATTTCCTGCTTGGCGCAACTTATTGTTCAGTAACGTAGAAACAGGAAGAGGCCAAAGCTGTACTTAGGAAGAGTAGTTACACTTAGAAGTAGTTACAGTTGTGCAGTTACAATCGCAGCAGCAGTTCCGTGAACTCAATCATTGTTATTATGGCCGTTGTTGTTTTCTAAGGCGTTATTTGCTGCAAGTGTACCCACATTCTCTTTTATTGCTCTCTCAAGGGTGGATGATAAAATCGAGGGTGAAATCGGTGGATGAGGTATGGCTCGCGTTGTTCACGTTCTCGATTTGATTTAAATCCCGTTTGTAAAAGTGTTACTGATAGAATGCCGAATGCATGGCCAAGAGGGTTGAGATGTTTTGATAGAGGTAGATCTAGGGCTGACTTCGCGTGGGCTCTGTGATTATTGAAACGATTCCTAAATGATGTTTCTCTTCGCCCAATGTACTGCGTTCTGCGCATGTTGCATTCGAGTAGGTATACCGCAATAAAGAAATCGCATGTTAGGTTTCTTCGTATGTTAATCGAAAGCTTGGATTGTGTGCTGGTTGCTTTGTCTGTTTCTTGCATCACTCTACATGCAAGACATCATGATTTTCAGCAATGTCAACATGAATTATCAGGGAGTGAAGTATTGATTTGAGAGTGGACGAGTGTGTCTTTATGGTTGTGTGGTCTTCGGTAAACGACACCAGGTGCTGACGGAAATGCGCCTTTCAGACGTTCATTTAGTTCCAGAATGATTTAATGTCATTTAGGGATTGTTTTTACACTGGGGAAGTTCATGCTATAAGGTAAGCAGAGGTTTGTTTGTTGCGGGTCTTCTTGCGGTGGTCACTTGATAAGTAAGTCATCACACCTAAACTTTTTTGCTTTCTGAACGGCGTAATTAATTACATTTGGTGGGTATGTTCGTTTATCCAGCACAAGGTTTAGCCTCTGTGAGCTCGTGCCAAAATTAGGGTCTCCTGAGCAGATTTATTTGAACTGGTGAGCCCGGCTCTATGGAATTCTCTTTTTACAGTGGCACGGGTGGTCGCTTTGGTAATTAAGGTATTGTTGTTGATTCATTGGTTTCCGATATAAAGTTGTAGAAAGCTTGTCTTCTTCTGTCGTTATGGTAACATCAAGAAAGTTTATGGTTGCTTGCGAGTACGTGTGTGTGTGAATTGTATGTTTTGATGTACAGCGTTGTAAGTGTCGATAAAGCTGTGAAGTTCATCCTTCCTGTGGGTCTGAATAAAAAAGATGCCGTCTATGTATCCTATGTATAGGAGTATTTTAGAGGAACTTTAAGTAAAAAATTCGTATTCTAGCGTTCCCATAATTATGTTGGCATACTCTGGTGCCATTTTGATGCCCATAGTGGTCCCGCTCATTTGTTGAAAATACTCTTCGATGAATTCAAATGAAGTTAATTCTAGGACCATCCTCGTTTAAGTTGCGATGGCAGAGGAATCTGGTTTGTCAGGTTGTCTATGGTCTGTTTACATATTTTGTAATGCAACTATGCTGTAATCGTGAGGAATATTTGCATACAACAAGGACATATCGAGAGTAAGCAAAAACGAGTTTTTCGGCACACGAAGACCTGCAATGTGTCGAAAAAAATGTGTGGTGTTTTTCATGTACGACTCGAGGGTGCAAGGAATGTGGCCTATAAGTTTTTTCACGTACCCTCTCATGGGTTCAGTTATTGTACGTATGGCTGATATGATTGGTCAACCTGGGTTTCTGGGTTTATGAATTTTGAAAAGATGTAGAAGCGACTAACCCCCGTATTCACAAACGCTCCTCGAGTAAACCCTTCACTCGAAACGCTCCTTGAGTGGCGTTTTCCCTTTCACAGACAACCCTTCACTTGAAACACTTCCTTCATTTGATAAAATCCCGAGAGTTTTCTCGAGATTGTCAAGGGAGCGATAGAGCTACCTTGAATTGTCCCTCGAGTGCAGCTTTTGCGTCAACATCGTGTCCATGGCGGAGATTATCTCACTTTGACGGCGTTTTTCGATTAATTAGTCTGCTACCTCCACTTTTTTTCGGCAGAGATGGTACGCAATTACTACGGAGCCGTCTTCGATCGGTTCGGCAACTGCCACTGTGGCGCCTGGGCAGGCGGGCGTGCTGTCAAGACGACCGTTCACTAGTGCCGCGATATGTTGTGTTCCGTGCATGAGCCAGTAAATTACCTGCCCTCGGGTGTGCGTATACTCGCCTTGCGAGTGCTCTAGCACTTATAGTGGACGTCAGTGCTTCGAAGTGTTTCGATGAAGGTCGCACACCGCATCAGTTCAAGCGTGGTGCGAAGCTTGGCAAGCAAGTGGAAAGAAAACGTAATAGGAAACTTTCGATGCACTGCATTCACTGTACTTTGTTAGAGTGGCTTCCTCTCCGGTGAATCTTTGCTACCCTAGCCGAAATTTACGGCGAAGCATACCTACGTTAGACGACCGTCTGTATCAACAAAAAGGAGAGTTCTCTTGTGTTTTTTTATTTTTTCCTGCTTCGGTCAGATCACAATTAAAGACTGTTTAGGAAAAGCAAAACACAATAAATTGACCGCAATGAGTGTGCTGCTGTTGCTACTACGCGTGAAACATAGCTTCTATATACAGTTTCTATGCAGCTCACAATAGCAATGAACAACCAAGCCCACCTTTAGGAAATCAAGCCCAGGGTCATGCTATGCGAAACCTGCATGCACGCGAGAATGCGTAGAGTGTCGTATAAAAGCGTAAACATATGAAATAGAAATACAGCAGATAGATACAGAATGATATTACTTTTTTAAAAGACTGAACCCTCCCCCTCCGGAAAAAAATTGCTGGCAATAGCACTACTTCATGCCATTCGATAATGAAATTGAAAAACTATATGCCTGGTCAGCTGCCCAAGTGCCTGAGCCAAACATGTGTCGATATAGTCAAAGCTCAACAATTCAACCATGTCTGTTCTTGAACGCAAGAAATATTTATGAATGTGTGCACCGCTAGATGTAAAGAAAAATACGGCTTTGGTGTTCGAGCTATTACATTTTTCCAATATTATTTCTTGCCTCTTTTGAGCAGGGGACCAGCTGCCGACATAAGTACGCAGAGAAAAAGTCTCCTAAAATGTGTTGCATTAGCAATGCATTGCAGAGTTTTCACGAGTGTGACTCGCTCTCTAGATTTCGTGCTGACCGGTTGTGTCCCCGTGATCTCCGACGACAGTGCAGCTGTGGCTGACTGGCTCGCCCTACGCCATCTCTTGACGCCTAAAAAAGCTCTCGCTGAGTGGTGCCTTATCCTCGGACTCCTGCGACCATGTCCATATTTCCAATCTTCTCTTTACTTCTTGGTGTCACTGTACCTGCGCCACGCTCTCTCCTTCTTCCTCTCTCTATACCTATACCTTTTAATCCTATCCTTTTAATCCCTGCTTACCGCCATCTTTCGTGAGGTACTCTTGAGGTGTCGCTCTATTATGCAGACAGTTGCGGGGCTCACTTTCAGATTTTTTTTCTCTTAAGAACCACATAAATTCACGACTGTATACAAGAGGACAAAACGTGCAGTGAATAGCTGCAGCTGCTCTGCATTAGGTACGCTATGGTGTTTTCTCTCTCAATCCTATTTATGATGCACTCCGAGCTCGTAGTTTATCTTTCCAGTGTGTAGGTTGCATATGTTTGAGTCATAACACTTTGCAGCTGAATTCTTCTGTTTGCCACGTTGCGATTCATCAGCCACGTGTAATAAAGGTTCATTTTCTATTCACAACTTCTGTTTTGTTCATTTGTCAATATGTATTCATTTTCGTGTTTGTCTTTTCATGATGAGGCTGGACTGCAAAAACCACTTTTCCTATTGTACAGGAAGCAGTTCGACAAAAATCAAACTTGTTTTATATAAAGCAGCACCACTTACCTTTCAGGGAACTGAGATGGCGTGGTTCTAACGGGCAGACGTGCTAATGATGCAGCAAAAGCGGATATTTTATTTACAGGGTTCTCACCAGATGTATCCGCGATGAATGCAATAGTCTTGAGCCTTTTTCACCACTTTATTGCACTGGTCTTCAGTAAATCAGCAGAGCAAAATAAGCTGCTTTTCGACGACACTTGCTCCAAGGTTCAGAGAACCCACAGGATGGTTTTCACAACAGAACAGCGCCAAAAGTTAGATGTGGCTTCAATTTTATGATTTCAAAAAGAATAAAATATATCCTATAAATTATGTACTGCTGAGGCTTGAGCATGCAGCAGAGACACCACGATCCTTTTTACCAGGTATTCTCAGCAATCATATTCTGCAAATAAAAGCCAGAACTTACGTGCGAAGGTCATTCCTACACTAATCAATGTGCTTCAGAGCTTGCAGATGAAGAATACGGGAAAAAATTAAGACGTTGCTGCTGTGTGAACTTCAAGACAAAGGCTACACATATTCAAAGGGTAGGTTTAATCAAATCTGTAAAATTAGGCGCATCCACAAATTCAAGGTAAATAGAATAACAACGAAAAAACAATAACTGATCACTCAGACATTTTTGGCAGTTTAAAATGTTAAAATTGACACACACACACGCACACAGACACACACCAGTCCCTGTTAGACGACTCTATAAGCTGCTACTTGTAGAAAACAACAAATCTAAAATGCAGTTTTCTCAAATAGTTAGAGAAAGGCACACAATCGCTTTTCTTAATTTGCGTAACAGTCTAATTCGAACGCTCAGCAACGAGTATAACGTGCCCAGTTTTTAACGCTACCCTGGTAAAACCTTGAATAGCAGTTGTGAGCATTGTCTTCCAAATTTCCTATCATGCGCAGAGGAATAACTACGAAAGCGCCACGTTTATATTCGCAGTAAATGAGAAAAAAAACAGTGAACAGGCTCCTGAAGTTAGGAACTGTGCACGTACTCCCGTAGCAAGAACGAATTTACGTACGAGTAATCATTGTACAAAATGGGGTGGTGAATTCTAAAAGAATGCATATGTAATGTGATGTATATTAAAAATTACTCTCTTCACCACGTTATCATTTCGGTGGCTACATTAGTGATCAGAGGGCTCTTAGCAAAGTGAAAGTAAACAAAGCAACAAACCATCAGTTGTGCTTCCGGTCATCTCTCACGTAGTTCGTTAGTCACCCCGCCGAAAGTAGGGCATCAAATGACACACACGCAGAGAGTGCCGTAAATATAAACTGCAGGTAATAGACACATACGAGACGAAATAAACTAAGCCCGTAGAAACTTTCAGCAGCAGACGAAACGCCATCAGCTGTTCGTTTACCTGCCTGGGTGCGACTGTTGCCAAACTTGAAGCGGGGGCTTCGCGAACTTTACCGACACGAGGCTTAAGAAAACCATGCTACCACTCTAAATGCATGAATTTTGCTGTATTGTCAATTTAAAAAAACAGAATATATAAGAAAATAGTTCTTTTGTTGTACAGAGATAGGATATTCTTAACCATAATCACGAATACTCTCGTTATCAGGCACTTTTTTCAGCGCATGAAGTTCACTCAAGTGAAGGGAGCATTTCCAAGGCCTTCCTTGGCAAAGAAAGTGTGGAGGAGCGTTCTGTACAAGTTGTCGGAGTGATATCTTGAGCTAATAAAAAACACTTTCTATATTATCACGCTCCTGATATACTTCCTTTGCAAAATAAACCACTCCAACACAGTGTGTCAAAGTGCATAGGTAATGGAATCGATGTGCTGATGTTACATCGCGTGTTGTATACACGCCTAAAATGGTGCCATGTATCAGCAATCCGTATACCTTTTTAACACTTTTCTTCTGCTCGTTCTCTGTTTGGACGGGTGCCACTGGCGTAGTTCAATTTAGCGCCATTCCCGTGTTTTAAAGTTTTCAATGAAACAGCGAATGAAAAAGTTTGATAAGACTGGCACTCGGCGTCACGACTTTCGAGCCAGAAATCCTATTACCTTTAGGTCATGTGTAAGGCTCTGTTTGGCCGCGTATACGTATCGCGTTTCCACCACGCGGTACAAAATGAGATCCAGAACGTTCTTCGGTCACGCGGTATATTCGAAGACAAACAAGGAAGGCTTATTGCTGTTTCAAGGAACGCAGGAGAGTGAGCAAACAAGAGGGCTTCTGACGTTTACTTTCGTTGCGGATTACAATGAAATTATTTCCTGAGTAAAGAGTCTGCTCTGCGCTTATCTTCCTGAAGGATTCTATTTTATTGGTGCTGTATATCCCTGAACAAAGTATATGAATAATTCGGTAGCTTGAGTGAGGCCTTTCACTGAGAAGGATATACAACAGCCGTTTGCAGTGTGCAATGCTGTGTGCACTGCAGTGTACTCTGTATATTACGGCAAACTTGGTGTTGCACATTGAGGGATCCACTGGAACTTAGCGTCTTACAGCTCCACTGTAAGAAAGCTCCTAATAAAGAAGTATTGATACGAATTGTAAATATTTTCAGGTTGTTTCTTTAAATAAAAAAATTGGGTTTTCAAGAAGCCTAAAAGGTGACGTGGAGGCTCTTGGAGTCACTGAATGTATCTTTATTACCACTACCATAAAACAAGAATTTTGGTTTCGGTATTGAGAAGGCGGCTTCGTAGTGGTGTGTCAAAACAGGTCTGCGGCAAGAAGACTGTGACTCGCGACATATATGCTAGAAACAGCAGTCAGTTTGTGGCCAGCAGCTTATCGTTCACATAAAAAATTATGAGTGAATCGTAGTCCAGAGAGACTGACAGCGGATTCTTCGATTTAGGCTACAAGCACAACTGAAATTTCTGAAACCCAATGAACTTTGTTGAGTTGTCATAACGTACATTGCGGTGGATGTGGCTTTACATTGCTCACTAACAAACTTTAGAATAAAGATAAAATATTCTCAGCTTGTTGTCATGTTCCGGTGTATAGAAAACGTTGATATTGCGCACTATAGAAACAAAAAATGTCGCTTTTGGGTTGCCTCAAAATTATGTCAATATTCCTTTCATTAGGACACATTTAACAAGCTAAGCAAGGAGTGATCTTGTTTTAGTGTAGCCGCTCTGTCAAGTAATACAGACGATCATAGATATCGGGTAGTTCATCAACCAACCAATCAATCAATCAATCAATTATTCAATCATTTAATTTCCTCTTGATGAGAGCAGTACAGGACTATAAGCTCAAGAACTTGACGTGGTATTGACCACGTTACAAGTCGGCAAAGCAGCATGAATGATACACAATCATGCATAAAGAATACAAAATAAACTTACACGCAAAACATCTCATAAATTACACAAAATTCGAAGACAATAATTCGAAAAAGAAATATGATAGTTGAAATATATAGTCCAAAAGTGCCACGAACAGGAAAAAGCAACTATTGAAGGGAAGACTGGCCAAAAATAAATGAGCTGATTGAAGTGTTTATAGTGGCAGTTTTCTTCAGACGAAGGATCAAAATCTCTGTGGCTAAATAATTCGAGTCAAGAAAGTTGCCCATAGGACAATATTGTTCGTCATAAACGTTTCTTGGGTTAGGTACAGTTCTACCTCAATTGTGCCTGGTGATTTGATCACTTGGATTTAGGTTAAAACTTTAGCAAGTATAGGTGTGATATTGGTGTCATGCTTAGCAAACTGTTTGCGACACAACAACAGCCTGTATTTGTGCGAAGGCTCTTTTTGTAGAAGATGCAACTTGTGCCAAATTGTCACTCCAGTAGTACACGACACTGTACTATTGTACTGTAACAAAGATACAAGAAATAATATTAGAAAGGAAAAAATATGAAGAATAGAACGCAGACGTGCAAGGACACTAATGGCCGATGACACCACAAAGCATAGACTATTAACATGTACAATCCACGTAGGGTGCCGTTGAAATTATACTCCCAGAATTCTAATAAAATCAACCATATCTAATTGCTGAGTGTTCAGAAATAATTTCATCTCATGGGTGATGTTTGTCTCTTTTGGCGTATAAAAAGTAAATGTTGTTTCCTTGAGTACCGAATGATTGCTTACATCTTAACCTTGGCACCACTTACCTTTTTGTGGCCGCCCTACTCGTTAAAAATCTATATTACTATAAGAAAGCTGATTGAAGAAATTCTACGCTGCGTTAAGCATAACTATCTGAGAAGCAGCATAGTTCAAATAATTTCAACAAAACTAAGTTGCATTATTCGTAAACCTGTACAGTCCTTATACAAAAAGCCGGTCATCCCTGGCAAAATGAGGTAGTCAAAAATCTAAATGAAACGATTATTTGTTTATTTGTTTTTAACGTAGCAACTTTAGCGATACAAAATTTTCCGCTTGCTTTGATGTATGGTCGTTCTCTTTGGCAAAGTGCCCCTGGCCTTCACGGCTCGTTGGGCCGATTCTACGGTCGCTAGTTGGTTTACCGGGTCAACCTTGTATTGTCGCGTCTCGCAAAGCGCTAAGAGCTTGAGCACAGTGTTTCGCACTCACTGTTCTGCATTTTTGTGCAAACAATGCTTGGTGCATAGTGTTATGCGTACAGCCTCACAGTCTGTTCCTAATGCGAGTGGAAAATTCTTGTCACACGTTTTTTGATAAATATGGCCTATAAGCGTAATATATTGAAAGCTATTTTTGGCAGGCCCTTTCTGTGAGAACTGTTTAATCAGCATGTTCTAAGTGTCGTCCTCGCCTGTTAATCTCATAATGGTGGCATGCTCACGCGAAGGCTTCTGTAGCACAAAGCTTATGAATCTCTGGGGTTTGTCTGGCCACCTCTTTGTTGCTTTGCGTGTCGGTCTTTGTTTGGCACTATAGCTTCCAGAAGTTCTCGGATTCCGATAGCATTATGAATGTTCTGTTAAGGTAAGTCGATGGGGAACTTGCGTGAGTGTGAAGACGTTTGCGAATCTTTCATAACTTTGTGTGCCCCTGAACAAGAAGGCAATCACAATGCTTTCTGCCATTGCGCTTTTTAGAGTACGGTTCAATGTGTGTGACCACCATTCCTTGAAGAATGACAGCGTGATTTCTGGTCACATCACGACCAGTGGTGCATCTCGGCGTCCATGCAGCAGGTATCGTAGCCGTCAGAGTAGCGATGGTGCCACTTATACCATAAAATGAAAGCGTTGAAGGGTTGACAAAATTGTTTGGCTGGTAACGAAAGAGTAATCAAACAGTGTCCTCCACATTAACGTGGCACCCGTAAAACATGGGCAGCGTTATGTGGGTATGTGCCACAAATAATTGACAGTTCATATCCACCAAGGAACGGCAAAAGCAAGCATTGGTGAGAATGTTAGAGCAATAATAAGGCCGAAATCACCAGGTGCGACTCGAAGAATGCAAATAATTTATGTCAGTGTCGTAAACAGCAAAGGAGCTCAAGCATTCTGCGTGACAATCAAATATTCTGCCAGAAAGCTCCACCTGGCGTTGCAACTGATTTAGTAAAATACTGCATGTAAGAGTAGGGCTGAAGAAGCGTGGTTTATGATTTCAGTGCTGGTGGTATAAATTTATGAACGTCACATACGTGCTTTTATGGTACAGGCGTCCCGTTGGGTTACGCCAGTTGTACTCTTAAGCCCCTTCCACCAAAGTTGGGCATGGAAATTGTAGTGAGGGCTATCATCCTTCGAAGTACTAGTGTTAAAGATCAGTTCACCGCTTTTAGCCATTGTAACATCCGTGTTACTGTTCACATTGTTATGCAGCTTTAAGCATCTCATACAAAATATAAGCGAATGTTTAACATCATTCTGCGCGTACATTTGTACGAATCTTTAGCGTCATTTAACATCGTGTCCCAACGTTTCCCTAGCTAAAAACCAGCGACCTAATTCGGGTATGCCAGGACTAAGTAGCGTGAGCTTTGGACAGACAGACAAACAGCCGAACAATCAGACAGACAGACAGACAGACAGACAGACAGACAGGCAGACAGATGAAAGGACGGATGAATGGACGGACGGACGGACGGATGGACGGACAGACAGACAGACAGACAGGCAGGCAGGCAGACAGACGGACGGACGGACGGATGGACGGACGGGCGGACGGACGGACGGACGGGCGGGCGGGTGGACGAATGGACAGACAGACGGACAGACAGACAGACGGACGGACAGACAGACAGACAGACAGACAGACAGACAGACAGACAGACAGACAGACAGACAGTCAGACAGACAGACGGACAGATGGATGAATGGAGAGACAGACCGACAGACACACAGATGCAGGGATAAAGAGGCTAACAAGTCAGCTCACGCGAGTCAAGCGCCAGCCCACAATAGAGACGTCGCTCCAGGTGCTTGAAGGCTTTCACCGGTGGGCCAGCTGTGCGCTGTGTGACGTCACTGCTCCTTTCGCATGCTTAGCATGGCTCTTGTACGGGCACCGAAACTGCTTTGGCTCGGCCAGTGTAGGTAACCATTAAAACACGTTGCACCACAGTCTTTTTCTCCCTGCATGCTTCGCATATTATCGAGTCCCTCAGAACGCAGTATCAGTTGATTTTTTTGTCAATGGAAATATTGCAGTCACTGTAATATTACCTCTAATATTATTCCAATTTTTTATGCTTCATGGCAGTTTTCAAAGTAAATCGCAAAGCAGCAAAACTTTTTTATTCACTGTGTACTTAGCGTCGAATGTCGTCGAGCATGCGCTGCCGGAATTCTAACGAGTTTTGTCACGGAAACAACTCATCAGGCAGTTTGAATGGCAACACACCACAATTCAGCTCACGTTTCATGTTTGTGATAGCACTCTAGTGCACGCATATGAGGACGCACTAAATCTACAACTAGAAAATTTGTGCCGGTAACTTTCAACAGCCATTTTTCTAACAACGTGGGATGTATTTTCAAAAGAAATATAGTGACGAACAATATTTCTGTGGTAAATAGCACCTAATATACGACTGAAATTAACATTACTAACCTAAAACGTCAGTGGTGCGTTGTAATTTATTTTCTTAGTGTGATATGGGGCCGTTAGGACGAGTCAGTAATTTCAAAAACCCAAGTAAATTCTTTGCAGCATTTATTGACTTATGATATGAGGCACACATTTAAGTTTGTCAAAACTTTGTAAATTTGGGAGTTAGTAGCTCTCCTTGTTAAGATAAAATTTACACGCAACTTGAACAAGACAAGCATAACTGTGAAAAATCATTCAACGTACTTAAAGACGTGTTTTTCGAGTGCTTGTGGCGTGAATGAATTCAGCTCGAATCAACTTGTCTACATTCAGGTTGGGATTATTCACCTATAATGCTCCATATCTGTACATCTTTGTAGGTTTCTGCCAAGGCGTAATCGAAAAAAAAAGCATGCAAGCGATGGACAATGCGAAACGTGAATGAAGCAGAATTGCTTGCCGATCATTATGCTACATTCATTTATTGTTGGGGACATCGATCCTCGGTGGTGCCCTTACGATCATACTAAAAACACAAAACTCTTTTCTTTTTCTGCAGCTAAGGTGTTTCCATGAACAACAGAAACAATATTTATATTATTGCCATAGTTCGGATGGTTTGCGAAATAACATCCGTGTTCACTCACTATAATAAAGGGAATGCGATATGCATGAACTATCTATAGCATATTTCTTTGCTGCACTCCTCAGAATTCTCTTATTTAAACAGGAGTGTCATTCATTTCTTAATTTAATTTTCCTTTACCCTTTTATTGGGTATTGGGCACGAGATCGAGCAGAGTCGCCGCCTCGTGCCTACTGGCCGAATAGGTGAAGCCACACTTCGCCTATTCTCGCTTTGCTTCGTTTATTGCTCCCTGTGTCGTCTGCTAGCCACGTCGCGTTTCTAAGTGCGCGTACGTCATGCACGTTCTCAAAGTGTGGTTTGGCGGTTATGTGAGCGCGAGTGTAACTTTTTCTACGTATGCCTTAAAGGACGTACGAAATCATTTGGTCTTGTTTAGCTACTAATGCATTGTAATAGGAACGACTAGTGCAACTTTTCAGAGTGCTGTTTATTGTCGTCGTACCATTCATTTATCGGAAGAATTTAAGAGTGGATGGCAGTTTCTGTTTCAAACACATCACAAAATGCTTTTAGCAACCTCTCAAACATCGCGACCACTAAATCGTGTGTGGATGCAGCGTTTTATAGCGACTCAATAGTAAAAACACACACACACACACACACACAGTTGTACACGTGCGCGCTGTTTGCGGGTGTACAACTATGGTACTGTAGTTCATCGATCTTGCGAGGAGCCTTAAGCCTAGTTGCGTTTATCTGGCCATGGTACCACTACATAGAAATAATACTATCACAAAAACTGTGACACATCAGCATTTAAACTGTGCTTAAAACATAGTTACCGTGCACAACCGTGTGCCTAATTATAAGAATGCTTTATAGAGCTCAGAAGTTGAAAATAATTCAGACGGCATGCCTTACAATAATGTCGTATACTTTCACTAAACATTTCATCTTTTTGGCGTTCTTTCTAGCGTTTGTGGGGCACTGTTGGTGACCACTGTTTTCAGCGTTTGTTTGGCGCTGTTAGTGACTTACGGAAGGCAGTGGTGATTTTTTGTCTAAAAAAAGACATGCTTGTCCCATTAGCCAGGCCTTTGTTTTAATAACATCATGCACGTTTCCTCTTTAAAAGCTTTCTGCTGAAGTCTTATGCAAGATTTTTAGTGGTGCAACAAAATGTGCATAGACGTGGTACACGTAGTGTAGCGCCACGCGCCTTCAACCACTAAGCTTTCCGAAAACACTTATCGAACTTCCCACATATCATGGGAAACAGAATGAAAGAAAAAAACTCAAATGCGTATAAGTTGCGAACGGTCGTACTGAACTGATCGAACTGATATGCGGCCTTTCTAATTTTTTTTCTGTTTTTCGTAGTATGCAGATAACAAAACTTTTAAAGTCACGCTACAGCAGTGCGCAGCAGGCGGAACACAAGCTAACCACGTTCAAACAACACAGCAAAGGCGTGATTCAGTGTGAAAGCCTGAAGAGAGTTACCCAGGGCGAGCATCCCTATGAAAGGCAGAATGCGCTTTACTCGCGGGTAATGTTAACGTTACATAGGCGTCGTGAAACGTTTCAATAGAGAAGAGCGTAGATATTAACAGTAAACTGTAGTAAACGTATTTTATCTGTCGAAAATCGGCTCAGACCACACGCAACTAAGCGCCGCTGCCTGTGTTTGTATAAGCGTAGTGGCTCCCCTCCTAAATGGCGAGTCATGTGAATGCCACGGCCCCACAAAGGACTTTAACCCCAGTATTCTAAACGCACCTTCACTCAACGCTGTACCTTCACTTGAGAAAGTGGATGGGAGCGCCATTTCTAGACAGTGAAAGTCACTGCATATCAGTGATATTTGGTGCTATTCTTGAGTAGCGCAGCGTCATTTTCAGCCGAGCAGCGGCGCAGTGCGCAACTCTGTCAAGTAAAGGGTGAAAGTCGAGTCGTGGAGCATTTGTGAATACGGGGGTAAGAATTCCAAAAAGTACCAGGTGATACGAATGGGTTCACATCTTTGTTGAAATGCAGTTATCCGCAAAACCTAAGTTTTGTGAGAATTGCCTTAGTTGTTATGGTGTAGCCTTGCGAACATAAACCAGCAGTGGCCGAGTGACTACAACATACATATCATATCGCCGACTCCCCCACTGGAAAGAACAAACAAAAAAGTCACAGCTTTGCCGCAAAGGTGAAGCAACGAACACGATAGCAACAAATTGGAAGGTCACGCGTAGAGTGCACAGCAGATTGAAACGTGCTCCGCGTTTCTCCCGCACAAATGACGCACGAAACCTACTCACAGGTATAGGTGCACGTGAATAAGCGTCTCAGTTGTTACTTCGTTCTGTCTGAAAAGCGTGGCTTTTTCACAAACGAAGGCTGTGCAACGATTGCAGTGACCATTGTGCGCCCCGTAACTACAACAGAATCGTTCCAGCGAAAGCCGAACGCCAACGAATACATATGATACTCCACACCGAAAGATAAGGGCGTGCGAGAGATTGTCCACTCCCCTTCTCTCCACAGGCCGAAATACGACCGAGAAATAAAAGTCGCCGTGAGCTCATTGTGCTATCTTGCTGATGACTGAAAACATGATAGTTCCTCCCTCCCCCCCTAGTCGCCCGCCAACAGCGGTAAGTGGTAAATATAAATAGCTTGCCGTTTGAACGTCAATTGAAGTGCTTCTCTTAATCTCAATGGTAACGCCTCACATTCACGACGCGGAGGTCCCACGTTCAATTGCACGCACTAGAGCCCTTTTCTAGATTTTTTTCAAGTGTTTCTTTATATCTAGATAAGTATACATGTACGGTTAGTGACGCCGACGCCGGTGGCGAAATTCAGCCAGGAGTGTTCGTAAATTTCTATCGCAATAAAAACCGTAGCTAATACTAGTAGCACGAAGCCGAACCCTATAGCAGAGGTAGTGTTAGACATAGTTATTTTATAATGGAAAACTCTTGGCAGAGACGGTGTGTTTGTACTAATAGTACAAAGCATAGCTATTCCTGGCTATACATGTATTGTGATGAGCTGTTAAGCTGTGTAACGTGATTTTAGTGACGTGACTAAATGGAACATGATTTTCTCAAGGAAGTAGATGTTGCGTGATGTCACGTGATTCCTAGCTACGCGAGAGGTTACGTGATCTTACATTGTTCTAGCTGGCTATATGATGTTCCGTAATTTTTGGTCTTGCGAACGTTATATTTTTTTGGTCTCATAACAAACTTGCCGATCCTAGTCTTAATGTCCAGAGTGGAAAAAGGCGCACGTGTTCTGGATGTGAAACAGAGTTCATGAAGACCAAACAAGCACGTACTGGTTTATGTTCATGCTAATAACTGTTCAAAATACCCAACATAATCAAAAGCCTAAATATCTCCGCTCTTAAAAATTGACACTATTCAATGATGCAAGAGAAAAGTTCAGTACATCCTGAACGAAACATTCTTCCATGAACTCCAACTTTCTCTACGACTTCATTGACCCGGACCAATTTTTACGGATGACGTCAAACTAGCACAACAAACAAAAATAGGCACGACTTGGATATTCGCCCCCGCTTTTTCTCGAAAAGAATTCCTCCGAATGACCGGCCACGCATGTTTGAGGAATATTTTACGCGCGGAGAGAGAGAGACAGAGAGAGAAATAACATTTATTGCACCCTTCTAGAATGACGGGGGAGAAGGCTTTGCCATCTGCCCCCAATAACCCCCCAAGCCATCGGCCGGGATTCTTTGGGACTCGGCGGCGGTGAAGGCGAGACCGATGACTTGACGCTGTTTTTCGGCGTCATGACTGTGTAATAAGGCCTCCCAGGATTCTACGTTTCTACTTGGATCATTGTAGGATGGGCAGGTCCATACCTTGTGCACTAAACCCGCAGTGCTGTTGCAGTGCGCACATCTGGAGTTGGACACTTCCGGGTGCCATTTACTGTACAGGTGAGGGTTTGGCAACACCCCGGTTTGCAATTTTCACCACATAATACCCTCCTTTTTGCTCAGCTGTTTAGCTGCCTCTGGATAAACCTTACGGGGGAGTTGATAGTGTGCGGTGATTTTCTGAAACGTTCGTAGTTCATCTCTTGTGGAGAGGGGCTGATCCTGCAAAGGCGGCGGGTCAGCGTCGATCGACCGGAAAGTGAGCCCTCGGGCGATCGCGTGCGCCTTCTCATTCCCCTTAAGACCTTGATGAGCCGGGGACCATACTAGTGAGATTAGCTCTGCGGGTACTGGTCCTTGTCTTAGAATTTTGGCGGCTGTAGCAGAGATCCTGCCCATATCGTTGTTTATAATGGCTGACTTAGAGTCGCTAACAATCACTCATGTGCCTTTTTGAGCTATTGCCAAAGCAATCGCAAGTTCTTCTGCCTTTGTGGTGGTTGTGTTCTTAGAGGTGCAGCACGAGACCAGGTCTCCGTTCTCGCGAACCACTACCGCTGTGTGTGCTCCTTTTCTTTCGTATTCTGCAGCGTCCGTGTAAAGCACGCCAGATCAACCTTCAAGTTTCGCCTGCAGGGCTACAGCTCTAGCTTTGCGTCTGCCTTCATGAAACGCCAGTTGCATGTTTTTCGGCAGCGGTATAATTTTCAGTCTTGCCCTAGTTGATTTAGGTATGCTAGCGGTCTGCCTGGAACACTAAACGAGCTCGAACCCCAAGCACTCCATGATTTTCCTCCCGGTTCTACTTCTCAGAAGTCTTTGGTGCTGTGACATCATGGTGGCTTCTAATAGTTCATCTAAAGGGTTGGAGACACCCAGCCCAAGAAGTTTAACCGTAGAGGTGTTCGGGGGAAGCCCTAGCGCAGTCTTGATGTCTTTCCTTATAATGGTTTCAATTTCATCTTTTTCTCCTCTACCTAATTTAAGATAAGGGGCAACGTATAGTACATGGCATATCTCGAAAGCTTGAAGTAAACTTAAATGATTGGCTTCCTTCATCCCCACAATCTTGTTAGAAATGCGCTTAAGCAGGCGGCACGTCTGGTTCGCACTAGCTTTGAGTCTCCGGATAGTTTCAGTGTTTTTTCCATTTGCTTGTATGCGCATCCCTAGAATTCTAATACTGTCTACGGTTGGAATAGCATTACCATTCACTCGTAAAGCGACGTCACAACGCCTGCCGAGGGGATTGTTTGTTTTCCTTTTTTGCGATGGTAGAAAAAGAGCCTCTGATTTTTCTGCCGAGCATTTTAACCCTAGTGGTTCGGGATAATGTTCGATGGTATCTATAGCCGCCTGAAGTGCGCTTTCAATATGTCCGTCACTACCCCTGTTTATCCACACCGTCACATCGTCTGCGTATATTGTGTGATGCAGATTTTCGACTCCTTTCAACTTCTCAGGAAGTCCAATCATCGCTATATTAAGAAGAGTCGAAGAGAGTACAAACTCTTGTGGCGTCCCTTTATTCCCCAATTTAATGTTTTCGAGCGACTGCCCTCCCATGCTGATAGTGGCTGTACGATTTGAGAGAAAGCCCCTCACGTAGTAGTATGTCTTGGCGCCTACGTTTAGCGCACTAAGGTTCTTAAATACGGCTTCATGTTTGACATTGTCAAATGCCTCGGAGACGTCCAGACCCACAATTACTTTGGTGTCAACAGTATTTTTGTCTATTATCTCCTCCTTCAGCTGTAGCATAATAACACACGTCGATAGGTGGAATCTGAAGTCTATCATAGTATCAGGGTACAGGTTTTCATCTTCCATGAACCTAGTCAGTCTTGTTTGGATGACGTGCTCCATCGATTTTCCTACGCAAGATGTGATGGAAATGGGTCGGAGATGTTCAAGACTGAGCTTTTTTCCTGAATTAGGAATGAAGACTACATTGGCAGTTTTCCAAGCTTGCGGTATTTCTTCCTTGTCCCAGCATTCTTGCATATAAGCTGCAAGTTGACGAATGGAGCCGTCGTCAAGATTCCTGAGCATTCTGTTGTTGATTTGTCCGGACCGGCAGCCGTTTTTGTTTTAAGTCGGTTAATTTCAGCCCTGACTTCTCCAACCATGATGCGACTGTCTAGGTCCGGGTTTTCTGAACCAGCGTAGTCAGGGAGCTTTTGAGATTCTGTGAAGCGGAGGTATCGATCCCTAACCTCCGTTAATAATTCCGTCGTCTTACTTTCATAGTTATACACAAGCTTTTGAAGTTGCTGTCGGGCCTCCGACTTGGTTTTCTCTGGGTCTAATAGATGCCGTAGTAGCTGCCATGTTTTAGCACTGCCAATATCTCTATCCATCTGATCACAGATACTACCCCACTTTTGCTTGGTAAGTTCCAATGCATAATCATCGATCTCTCTATTCAGTGCAGCATCTTCCTTTCGGAGATTCCTGTCTCCTCTTTTCTGACTTATTTTTTGCTCGAGGTATTTTTTTCTTCCTCATGTTTACAAGATGTCTATCAACAACTTCCTCATCGGCAGCGTCAATCTCTTCGGTAGCGTGCTGAACCGACTGGATCACCCCTTAGCTCCAATCGTTAATAATATTTATGGGGTCTTCTTTCGACCGAATATTTATAAAGGTCACCCAATCTGTAGTTTCAACTTTTCTCTTATTGATCACCAGCGGGCCATTGGGAACGATAATCTCTCAAATTCTATTATCACTACCTAGGTCTTCGTCGGTATTGCACCACGTGGCGGCGGTGGCACTTCTGACCAGGGTAAGATCTGGCGTCGTGTCTTGAGATACGCTATTTCCTTTCCTCGTTGGCTGCATTGACGCTGTTATAAGTATGAGCTTATGTTGTTGAATTCCGTTCCACAAATTTCTGCCCTTAACCTGGGTGAATTCATAACCCCATGCCGTATGATGCGCATTAAAGTCGCCCAAAATCAATAGTAGACCGTTTGCTGAAATAACCTTTGTTTTCGTGAAAAGATCACCAAAGTTGATTTTGTGCTGCCTGGGGGAAATATACACATTCAGGATAAAAAGACTATTGTCTTTGCGCTTGCGAGGCACGAGTTCGACTAAAACATGATTGATCTGCGAGTTCTTCGTCTCGTGCTGCAATGTCGTAACGTTTCTCTTTACGAAGGTCGTAACTTGGGTATCATTACCCGACCCGGCAAAAGATTTGTAACCTGCTAATTTTGCATTTTTTCTCACAATCCTGGATCGCAATAACATCCGGTCGATCGGCGTTGGTAAGAAAAGATTGTCAAACTGCACGTTTGTGCGCGAAACTCCTACAGTTCCACTGCCAAATCGTATTACTGTAAGAGTGCAGAGCTCTCATGGTTTACCTTGAGCGCTTGGCATAGCCATTCTGTCTGTCGGTCCCTGCTAGCAAATTCAGCCTTAATTTGGTCAATAGCGTTGCCTACTTGTTTCATCTATTCTAGTACAGCTTGGAGCATACCTTGTAAGACTTTGTTTCCACCTCAAGCGCTTCAATTCTCGCTCCATGATTTTCTTCAATTTCAGTTTCTTTAGCCCTCTTCTTCTTTAAAGGTAGTTGGTTTGCTACCTGGGGTGTTTCAAGCGCCTTCCCTGGTTTACTGGTTAGATGAGCCGTAATCTCATCAAGCTGTTTGCGTAATTCCGCATTTTGCTCCTGTAATATCCTGTTTTGCTCTTTAGGAGCATTATTCATCTCTGTATTAGCATCCTGGGAGACCTTAGTTACCCAACCCACCTGTGGTCCTGTGGATTTTGACTTCTCCTGGGCACAATCACCACCATCATGGGATGCCTTGTGAGAAACTCCCGGCTTCTCCAGTGGTGGCAATCGGGGGAAGGATTCCGAGCGCCCTCTTGATCTACTTCAATGCTTGGATTCGCGCCTCGAACGATCTTGAACCCCGTCTGTCCTGCTGTGTCACTGCGTGCCCTCTTCAGCCTTGCGTCGTTCTCCTTGCTCCCGCGCTTCTTCAAGCTTCATTTCCCACTGTCGCTTTTTCACTATATAAAGTGTCCGAAAAAGTCCTTTGCACCTTTTGTCTCCGGTCACTTGCTCCTTGCCACACAGACGGCACCTCGGCGTACATTCATGGTTCTTGGATGGGGAGGCCACCCCAAAACCTCTGCATTTTTGTGCGGGCTGTCACATACGTCGAATCGATGTCCCAGCTCACCACACTTGTAACACACTTCATATCTCTTCTTGTAGAAAAAACATTTCATCGGCGTCCTAAAGCAAATCATCCATCTCGGCACGTAGTCGTCAACAAAGGTGATGATTACCGAAGTGGAGTTGCCCACCCTTCGCACACCAACAATAGGACGATTCTCTTCGTGTGAGAAAGCCAGTTCCTATTCTCTCTCAGAGAGTCTGATATCAAGTCCACGTACACTCCTTTGCCACAGCTTTCAGGCGCAGCCATGTATGTCTTCACCTCGTACTCCTTGCCGTTGAGCTTTAGGACTTTCAGGTCCAACATTTTCTTGGCATCGTCCTCCCTGGGCGTGCTGTATATCAATGTTCCTTGCTTGTCGTTGACAACGATCCTGTCCTTCTCCCGACCTTTCTGCCATGGATTGCCTGCTGCCATCCTTATTGCCCCACCAAACACAGGTGCCGAGCGCCTGGTGAGCGTCAGTCCTTCTTTGGGCCTGATAATAACCTTGTGATCCGAGTTCGGAAGACGCGGTAGATGCGACGCTACTGACCGCTCCGCAAGCTGTTTTCCCGCCGCTTTATATGAGGGTCTCCCGCTTACACCATGCTTGTCGCCATTGAAGCCAGCCGGCATCGTCCTGCCTTCTTTTCCGCATCCACTGCTGGTAGACGGCGCCCTGGTGGCGCCATTGCGTTCCCGTTGTTGACTCTCCTGGAGCTCCGCAACACGTTTCGACAATTTCGTCACCCAGTCCGAGCTTTCCAATTCTTCTTGATCGGCATCTCTACCATTAACAGTCACTTCCATCGTCATAAGTCCTCCGCAGACGCTCTACGAGCCGACGCCTGGAGCCTCGAACACCGATACGACCACCTCGGCACTAGGCCGAACGGTGGAGTTTGCGAGACGCACAACGTAGCCGAACACCGAAGGCGCAATAAAATCCTTTAAAATCTACTTACAGTTTTCATAATGGTAGCCACAGGATTCTGAGGACGTCCGCAACCACACACAACACTTTATCAGCTGGCTGTTGTCCTTTCCGCGTGAAAAAGTGGTCATTTCACGGAGCCGACGCGGAGCCGTGTCTCACGCAATTGCGAGCCTCGCGCGTTCAATCTGGTACGCGGGAAATATCCGCGCAAAACTCGTTAACTATGGTGGTGTAGTTCACGTCGCTCGCGTTCTCCGCCCTGAAAAGATTCGAAAAATGTGTTTCAAAGACCCTCATTATGTCTTTTGCTCGTGTAGACTGTTCGCCGTTCGGCAACTGAACGAAAGGAACATGCATTTGTTCACCCAAGAAGCCGTTGCGAACACTTCGAAGAACCGCTTGATCTGAAACTGGTCGTCCGTTGATAAAAGACTGCGCAGCCGTGCGAGAACTAAGACGTAGCAAAAGTTCGTACGGCGCCTTTAACTGATCAAGATAGTCGTGCATTGCGAACATCAGCGTCTTGCCTCTGCGTACAATGCGCACTTTTCGTAGCGTGTTGTTTATCTCTGTCGTCAGGCGCGCTTTCCTTTCGCGCCCCGCTTTGATAAGCTCGGCGCGCCAACTGTGTTTCATTGCGTCCCAGCTGCGGGGTTCAGGCGGCCTATCGCACGCTTGCTCTAGTGCATTGCGCAGTAATGCTGCGCTGTCCGGGTCGTGCAGGAGTGTGGTGTCCATATTCCAATGGTTTCTAAAGGTAGTGGACTGTTCAAAGAAAATTTTTACAGACACTGGGAAGTGGTCTGTAATGCATAGAGCGTCTGGTCTTCGCAGCTTCGGACATGTGTGGCTAGCACTTCAGGAAAATAGTAGCGATCTAGCCTGGTCATGTTGGAACCCCGTTGCCATGTTGCAACGAGGTCATTTCCGTGAGTGTCGACCCGCGCATCCCTGAGCTTGAAGTTGCGAATGAGTTGTCGCAATGCACGAACTCCGCTATATTTTCTGCTTTCTCTTCGTCCGCGCGCATCTCTGTCGGTGTCCTGAACACAGTTAAAATCCCCTACTAAGAAAGTGGGGTAGCTGTCAAACATAAATGAGTCGAGTGAATTGAAAAAATCGGCCGTGCCCCCACGTTGAGCTGGGGCATATATTACGAGCGCCCTTACTCGTCTCCTGTGAAAGTCAAAGTCTACTGCTATTGTGCGACCGTCAAAACCATAAACACAGTGTGCTCCTCGACGTAACGCTGGTGTCAAAGAAAAAAACAACTCAAACTCCGCACATGTTTGAATCGGTCAGCGAAAAAAAGGCTTTGACTCCAAAATATGAACAAAAGGATTGCATATCATAAGGGGTTCTAAAGTTACATTCCTGTAAGAAGAGGATATCGACATGACGTGACCTTGCGAAGTGCATGACTTCTCTCTCCTTATTTTGGCGTCTGAAACCCCTGACGTTTAAGAAGAGAAAATGCACCGTAGCCATTTTGAAAAGGGAGTGTGCGCGCAAACTTCAGCAAAGCCCCTTGCAGAGGGTGGGGCGAGCCCTCAACGAGTGAACATGACTAAAGAGAGAAATGGTCTGACGTCGTCAAAGCATTAGCAAGTTTTTGGGGCTTACTACTGTCCTTAGAGCCATCAGAGTCCGTGGTCAGTGGGTGGGCACGTTTCGTGGCTGGACGGTGTTAGGAATTTGCTGTGTCGCGATAGTAGCGGTGGCGAAGAGCGGCGAGCCGTCGAGCGGACTTCGCCGAAGCCTTTGCCCGAAGGCGAAGCAGGGTGGCAATCGTTTTGAAAACAGCAACAAGAAGGAGCTTTTACTGTAGCAGGTTGTCGTTTGTACAGAGCCGGCCAGCACAACGTCGGCTGGGGCACATCCTCCAAACATGGGGCCGGTACGGCCTTAAATAGCGTTTTTTTGGACTCTTCTGGGAGACCAGTTCCCCGGAACGGCACAGTGGCTCGGCTGAGGAGACGCAACCATACCCGGAACTGCAAGGTGGTTCGGCGGAGGAAGCGACGTTATCCCCGGAACTGGACGGTTATCCTGCATGGAAGGCGGCGCTGGGAGGGGGGAGACAGTTCGTCGGAACAGCGCTCGATCTCGTGAGACGTGCTTTCGAACGAGGAAAATGTCTGTGGCATAACAGCACCCCCGCCGCCAGGCAATGCATCCGGAGTTTTGAGCCGTCAGCGCGACTCGGAAGGAGGGATGCTGGTTGACCGTCGGTAGCCGTTCCGCTCTCTCCGCCCGTTGAGACTGTCATAGGCCTGCGGAGGTTCACTTGAACGACGGAGTCGAACACAAAGCCGAACCACTCTGGCCAAAGCAAGCACCCTCCAAATGCTGATCAAATTGCCAGACCAGCAGAAACCAAATCTTTCCCCGAGATTACGCTGAGCTAATAAATAGCATCACGAGTAACGTATCTCACGAGGAATACGCAATGCGGACACACCTTTAGCTAAGTGACAGTGCATGACACCGCTAAACCAAACAGAGTTTTCTTGTTTTCAAGCGATTCTCAATTGTGATTCAGGAAGATTCTGGACGATCGAAGCTTCTGAGGATTGCTGAATTGAGCACCGAAACTACTATTTAGTACGCCAAGCAATCCTGAATCACGCACATTGGCGTCGCCTGCAAGCGTCATATTGTCAACTTAACAAAGTTCGACCTCCTACAAGCTCTCTCTTCAAATTGCAGCCAATTAAGATCAAAACAAGATCAAACGCGCTTGAAAAGTAAGACAATAAGAATGAAAATCATAAAATAAGAATGAAATAAGAATGAAAGAATGAAGCTTGCGTGCGTTATACAAAACGAAGGTAATCTTAATCTACACAGACGTGCGCACTAACACCTAATGCCAAACGCAGATGGTATTTTAAACATGGGCCTTTACGCAACGTTCGCTGTTAAAATAAAACACACAAACTGTTAGGTTTCGAAATATTATAAAAAGAAAATAATCAAACAAACATATCAATGTCAGCTTCTTCGATGAGAAGGAAAGTCAAACTTTCAAAAATTCAGACGCATTCCTTGCTGAACGGCTGACGACAAAACTAGAAAAATAATTCTCAAAGCTAAGCACAAAATACTCTCTTGGTATTGGTAAGGCAGCACTATCTCAGACAAACTCTGAGGAGTCGCGCACTCCACAGCTTTCGAGGGTTGCGGTCTGGACAATGAGACGACGAACCAACTTTTTCGCCGAACTTAGTAGCACCGACTTTTGACGTACACCCACTTAACTCGAACAAAGGGCGATCTGCACTGCGTTGTTTACCCCTCCGATTCGACCAGTGACCCTCTCGCCACGGTGGGGAATGACAGCCTTTATTAGAGCTCAGGCGTACGCGATGCTTCTCCACGTGATTGCCTCTACGCGGCATCGAAAAAAATGGAGACCAGGCGATGATCTCGGTGTCCGAATTCTCCTGAAACTCTGTTTTTCTTGACGCGCTTCCCGCCTAATCTCGATCCTCGTGATGGTCTGAGCTTCAAACATTTCTCAGAGGGAACTGTCGCGATCCTACACCTAGCCGTGAACATGGCGTCTCGACGGATGATGTCATGGCACCTAACAGTAGCTTTAGCACGCTTGGTGCCCGTAGTCTTTACCACGTTACGCTTACGCTAACGCCTCTTTCTGTCGGGACTTCTCGCAATACTTGCAGCCTCGACACACTTACTTCCAAGTGTACTGTCTTTGACAAGTACTCCCGAAACTCCATACTGGTTATCTAGCTTATCCTCGGGCCCGTCGATAGCTGCCTCTGCTTGGGACAGAACGGGAGTCCCGATGCCTTTAAATGCAACTAACGCGCCTAAAGAGCTTTCGATCGGTGGGGGTTTATCGCTGTCGTGGTTAGCCCTTGTTCTCTGCCCTTCGAAGTCAGCCTCAAGCTCTCTTTCAAGAGCTTTATTCTGTAGCGCTTCATCTCGCGCACCCTGCTCAATATTTTGTCGACATGCGTCAACCTCTAGCGCCTTGCGATGCGACTCGTCGTCAAGCTCTTTTTCACGCGATGCATCTTGATCATGTGCGCTGCAAAGCGGCTCCGTCTCTAGCGCTTTACGATGCGCTTCGGCGTCCTTAGCTGTGCGATGGGCCTCGGCCCCTAACTCCTCGCGATGTACCTCAGCGTCTGGCTCTGTCCCACGCACTTCGGCGTCCTGCATTTTGTGACGGGCCTCAACGTAAGATACCTCATGACTTTCCTCAGCGCCCCGCTTTCTCTGACGCCCTTCAGCGGCTTGCGCATAGCAACGAGCCTCGGCGTCTTGCGCTTTGCTTCTGTCCTTATCATCTAACACTTTCCAGTGAGCGACATCATCAAGCGCCAGGTGGTGGGCCTCAGCCTCCCTCGCTTCACGTCGTGCCTCATCCTCACGCTCTTTTCGGCAGGCGTCTACCTTTAGCGCCCTTTGACGCGCTTCAGCACTGTCTCTATCGCTCCGACTTTCCCAGTCAGCAGGACTCGAAAGAAAAAAATATCTTATCAAGGCATATCTAGCATGGCTGAAGTCTGCTGCTTCCTCGAAGGGCAATCAATTCAAAACATGCGCGATCTTGCTCGGCAACAGCGTGGCGAGCTTCTCCACCCAAAGGTCGCGAATAACACCAACATTACAGCAGACAACTTCAAAATCATCAAGATAATGCGCGATGTTCTCGCCTGTCTGAAAGTTGTGCAGCTGGTGTTTCGCTCACTCCCAATTAAGCGCTTGAGTTTTAAGATCAAGCTCTCTCATTTTGAGTGCATGCTCTCTCTCCTTTTGCGACTTTCCTCGGCCTTCCAGTTTTCGTGCTTTTGAGCTTCGAGCTCTCCGCGGCTTTGCTCGGCGTTCTGCTTTTGCTCACAAATGAGCTCCCAAAACTCGTCAGCCTAATCGGCACTCACATTTTCTGCCTGCATCACCCCGAGAATCGCTTCCTTTGTTTTAGCGGACCCCGCGGAAATCCCCCATGGCTCCACAAATTTCAAGGAGGTCCTGCACCAGGTACTGCTCCACCGCGATCTTGTCCCTCGTGATGCTCTACTACTGATATTCACCGTACTCTAAAACTAATCACGTGGTTTAGAGTAGGTAAATATTAAATAATAAACACCAAAACAAAACAAAACAAATCAAAACACTCTCCTAACATCTGCCTGTGCTAGAGAGGTCTGGCGAAATGAACAGTAAACGTTGGGCACTCACCCAAACGAAGTAGCCGACAATTGTCCAACTCGTGGCTGCCGTCGAACACTGTCAGGCCTTCAGGGATCCGGTCAAACTTGCAAATGTTGAGATCCGGGGTCGCTTGTCCCAGCTTGCCGAACAATGAGAACAGGGTAGCGTGTACCAGCGTATCCAAACGCTGATATTAGGTCGGTCGTGCTCGAGCTTTCAGGGGTCTGATCCGGCGTGCCAAACGTAGGATATCGTATGACAGCGTAGCCAAACGCTATCACGGCGGTCGTCCTCGTGCTCAGAAATCTGATCAGACTTGCCAAACGTAGGATATCGTATCCCGTAGCTGCCAACCACTGTTAGGAATTTGCTGCGTCGCGATAGTGGCGGTGGCGAAGAGCGGCGAGCCGCCGAGTGTTCTTCGCCGAAGGCTTTGCCCGAAGGCGAAGCAGGGAGGCAATCGTTTTGAAAACAGCAACAAGAAGGAGCGTTCACTGTAGCAGGTTGTCGTTTGTACAGAGCCGGCCATCACGACAACGTCGGCTGGGGCAAATCCTCCAAACATGGGGCCGGAACGGCCTTAAATAGCGTTTTTGGACTCTTCTGCGAGACCAGTTCCCCGGAACGGCCCAGTGGCTCGGCTGAGGAGACGCAACCATACCCGGAACTCCAAGGTAGTTCGGCGGAGGAAGCGACGTTATCCCCGGAACTGCACGGTTCTCCTGCACGGAAAGCGGCGCTGGGAGGGGGGAGACAGTTCGTCGGAACAGCGCTCGATCTCGTGAGACGTGCTTCCGAACGAGGAAAATGTCTGTCGCATAACAACGTTCAACTTCCATGGCGCTGTCACTGACACTCGCAGCAGCGGCCGCACCTGTAACCTGGTAAATGGGGTTAGACAGGCTTAGTTTACGGGTCTGGGCAGAGGACTTGCCGGCGCGGGCGCTCGGACTTGTCAGTTGTCCGCGTTGTCAGTTATCCTTCGTGGTCTTGACTGGGCCGATGACCGGAGCTTCTGCACGTCCCGTTGTTCGGGTGCGCGTCCTATCGAAGCTCTTGGTGCCTCGGTGCTGCTGGTGGCGCCAACTATGTCGGAACTGTAGCCCTCGTGGTCTCTGCTAAGTACGGGCACACTGGCTGCGACTTTCGATGAGCTGTGGTCTTCATGGGCGTCCGGCGAAATGTCACTGGTCTCGGACAGGTTGTGAGGGGTTGACGAGGCTTTCTCAAACAGGAGAGGCAGGTATCCTGCGTCTTGTGGTTCAGTATGGGCGTCGGTATCGCTTGTGTTGGTGTCGCTCGCAGGCTCGAGCGCCGGATAATCATATTGCAATGCGGGCGTGAGGTCGTACACGCTTGTTCTTCGGTTGCCGCTGCTGCAGCCGCTGCGAAAGACTTTGGACATACGCAGTCGGCTGGTGCATGGCTGCCCGACCACTTGCGGCACGGTTCTGCGCATCCTTCTGTGGCATGTCCAAACACGTTGCAGCGCGCACAGCGGGGCGTGGCACAGTCTTTGGCAATGTGGCCAGCATTTCGGCATTTAGAGCACACTTTCTTAACACCCCGGTAGTCACACATGACATCGTAGCCTTGAACTGTCAGAAAGTTCGGTATTTGGCTTTTCATTTCCACTCGCGCTACACGGACACCTGTGCCTACCCCAGGACGGCCCTTGAACACAGGCTCGTGGATATGTTGCACGTTGCCGTAGGCGGAGAGAGCGGTCGCTAGGGCCACGTCGCCTACCCACAGCGGTACCCGGAAGACTGTGACGTGGACTATTTCAGGACCGACGCTGACTAGTGGAACTGATACGCCGTTCAAGAGAATGGTGCCCCGGCTCTTCAGCTTGCTGGCTGCGTGGACGTTTGCGGCTGCGGCGCCAAACTTTGATCCTCCCATCTGCTGGAGGGATCTGATACCGGCTGGGCTGGTTACGGCTTCGAGGGCATCTATGATGTCGTCGACGGTGCTCACCTCTGGAGCGCTGAAATTAAAGCAATGGGCTTTCAGCGGTGGCACTGCGAAAGCCATCACACTTTTGTCTTGGCCCTGGCTCCCGCGGCTTGCGCTGCGGTACCCGGGCGTTAAGTCAAAATGAAGGCCTTGACAGAGCCGGGGCGATGTCCAGGGGTCCGCGCGATGCTCGATGAGATGGGGTTGACGACTAGCAGCGTGCCTGGTCGCGGGAATCCCGGCACCAGGTAAGCGGCGAACGGAGCGTCGGCCGTCGATCAACTACTGACAAGCAGCGAAGTGCGTCGGCATTTTTACTCTTGCCGTCGAATGTTCTAGCGTTATCGCTGGCGGTGGCGTAGGTTCAAGAATAATCTGTACAGTTTGCAGAGTGGGCGTGATCTTATCGAAATGATCTACTAAAGTCCGGAAGCTTCTCGAAAACTGCACGCGCGTTTTGCGGTGAGAATTGTGTGGTGTGTGTGGGCGATAACAAAACTTGAGAAATAGAACGTGGCAATAGTCTTGCTTCGAAAGAGATTGAAGAAGACGCTTATTTGATGTTTTGCGAGATAAAATGGGTGAAGTTTATCCTGGAAGCGCTGCATTTAGATGCGTGTTGGGGAGGGAACGAGCTCGAGGGACGTCAAGCATGAGCGTTATCTGGCAGTTCTATCCGGAAACGAGGGATGGCGTGCGTGCCTGTCTCGGAGGATATAAGGTGTGAAACACACAGCCGCGGGTATAGTGCCACACCGTGTTAACTTAGCAAAGCTGCAAAAAAACTTGCCTTTTGGCGCATATATAGCTTTGCATTGTCAGCGCAGTGTGATAAACGCTACGTCCTTAATGTACGTCTGTACGCCTTTTCCAGTATAAAAAGACACACGACAAAATATTGACGTGCTGTTGTTGTGCCTCAAATATGTCTAATAATTGCTTTTTATTTGAGACTCGCACAAGTATGAACGCAGAAACATGAGCCATATTGGAGGACGCTGCGAATGGGCTTAAATTTTGGCCATTTCGGGTGTCATTTTGGCACAAAAACAGACGAACAGATCGACAGACAGACGAAAACTTTAGCGCCGAGGTATCCTAAGAATGACTACCGACATTAAAACTCACAGCTTTTCCGCAAAGGCGAAGCAATGAACACGATAGCAAAAATTGGAAGGTCAAGCGGAAAATGTCAAGGAGAGCGAACCATGCCCCGCGTTTTTTCTCGCACAAATGACTCAGGATACATATTTACAAGTACAGGTGAACGCGAATAAGTGTCAGTTGTTAATTCGTTGTGCTTGAAAAGCGTGCCCTTTTTGCAATATATATATATATATATATATATATATATATATATATATATATATTGTCGCGAGAGGAAACGATAGGCAGGAACTCGAAGTGGAGGACTGTTTACTCAGCCAGAGCTGCCATTGACTTCTTCGCTCTCGTCTTCTGCTACCAACACAGCGCGTGGCATTACCCTCTCCCCAATGAAAAAAAAAGAAGAAGCATCGAATGAATGCCATGGCTCCGAAAAACAACAAAAAGTAGTAAGAAATGTCTGTGTCCATTGAAAAGAAAAAGGACGAGATGAAAAATAAAGAGGCAAGAAAGTAATGTGGAGTTGTCTTGAAGGATATTGCCACATCACAAAGTTCTTGTCTTGCAGTCAACGAGAATAGTACGGCTTCATCCTGGAGACGTGAACCACATCCGAGGAGCGGGGTCTGCGAGAACGGTGTGACGTGTCTGCTGGGACAACTTCGTAGTTCACTTCGCCGAGGCGATGAAGAACTCGGTAGGGTCCGAAGTACCGACATAACAATTTTTCTGAGCGTCCACGTTGACGTATAGGAGTCCAAACCCAGACAAGGTCACCGGGTTCGTATATTACTGCTCTGTGGTGGGTGTTGTACCGGCGAGCATCTTGATTTTGCCGCGATAAAATGCGAAAGCGCGCCAGCTGCCGGGCGTCTTCGGCACGCTGAACAAATACATCTGCGTCCGGGGTAATCGTGTCCGGCAGAGTTGGTTGCAGCATGGTGTCAAGCATTGTGGTGACGTCGCGGCCGTAAACCAGACGAAAAGGAGCAAAGCCGGTGGTTTCCTGCAAAGCCGTATTGTAGGCAAATGTTATATACGGGAGGATTTCATCAAAATTCTTCTGATCCTTGGCGACATACATCGAAAGCATCTCTGCAATCGTTTTGTTAAGACGTTCGGTTAACCCGTTAGTCTGTGGGTGGTACGCAGTTGCTGTTCGATGCGTCGTGCCACTCAGCAACAGGATCTGTCGGAGCAACTGTGCCGTAAAAGCAGTACCACGATCTGTGATGACGACAGCGGGAGCACCGTGGCGGAGAACGATGTTCTTGATGAAAAAGTCAGCCACCTCGGAAGCAGTTGCTCGCTGGGCGGCTTGTGTTTCGCAGTATCTGGTCACGTAATCGGTGGCAACCACAATCCAGCGGTTACCAGCCGTAGACTTCGGAAATGGGCCGAGTAAATCCATCCCGACCTTTTCAAAAGGTTCGTGAGGGGGACGCAAAGGCTGAAGCAGACCGGCTGGTTTCGTCGTTGGAGTTTTGCGGCGCTGACAGGCTGTGCATGTCTTGACGTACTGCCGGACGGTTTTCGTAAGTTTCCGCCAGTAGTATTTGTTCTTGATCCGCGCCAGAGTACGCGCGAAGCCAAGATGCCCTGACGATGGCTCGTCCTGACTAGCACGCAAAACATCATCGCGCAGAGCAGCAGGAACGACGAGGAGGTAAACAGTTTTCGTTGAGTGAAAGTTGCGCTTGTAGAGGATGCCTTGGCGTAAACAGAAAGATGACAAATCACGCGCGAACTGATGTGGGGGTTGTGGGTGACGTCCCTCAAGGTATTCGATCAGTGGTTGCGATTCTAAGTCTTCGCGTTGCTGCTCAGCCACGTTTAATGATGCGAGAATAGCAAGGCAGCAGAAGTCTTCATCATTGCCTTCTTCAGCGACCTCGACGGGTGCGCGGGAAAGACAGTCAGCGTCGGTGTGTTTCTGGCCAGACTTGAAAACCATCGTTATATCAAACTCTTGTAACCGAAGGCTCCATCTTGCGAGACAGCCCGCAGGATCTTTCAGATTCGCTAGCCAGCAGAGAGAGTGGTGGTCACTTACGATTCGGAAGGGGCGTCCGTACAAGTAGGGCCTGAATTTCGTTATGGCCCATACAACCGCCAGACATTCTTTTTCAGTCGTCGAGTAGTTCTTCTCCGCAGACGACAACGTGCGGCTAGCGTAGGCAATGACGCGTTCCACGCCATCTTGATATTGCACGAGAATAGCTCCGAGGCCAAGGTTGCTCGCGTCAGTGCGGACTTCTGTGTCTGCTTCGGTGTCGAAGTGACCTAGGATCGGTGGCGTTTGTAGGCGTTGTTGAAGGTCGCGGAAAGCGCTGGATTGTTTGGGACCCCAGACGAAGGCGACGTCATCCTTGACGAGTTGTTGTAGAGGGTCGGCGATTTTCGAAAAGTTTGGCACGAAGCGGCGGTAATAAGCACAAAGTCCCAGAAAGCGGCGTACATCATGCTTTGTTTTTGGTATCGGGAACAAAGCAACTGCCATAGCCTTGTCAGGATCGGGGCGAACACCACTGCTGCTGACAATGTGGCCAAGTAATTTCAGTTCCTCATATCCAAAACAACACTTTTCCGGTTTCAGAGAGAGGCCGGCAGTGCGAATAGCCAGAAGAACCGCCTCAAGCCGCTCAATGTGCTGTTCAAAAGTTGTAGAAAAAACGACTACGTCGTCTAAATACACTAAACAAGAGTACCACTTCAAGCCACATAAAACTGTGTCCATCATTCGTTGGAACGTAGCTGGAGCGGAGCACAGGCCAAAAGGGAGTACTTTAAATTCATAGAGACCGTCCGGTGTAATAAACGCTACTTTTTCTCGGTCCGGTTCATCTACTTCAATCTGCCAATATCCGCTACGGAGATCCATGGAAGAGAAGTAACGGGCGTGTCGCAGGCAATCCAAGGAGTCATCAATACGAGGAAGAGGATATACTTCTTTTTTAGTTATCTTGTTCAGTTTGCGGTAGTCGACGCAGAATCGTAATGAACCATCTTTCTTTTTAACCAGAACAACTGGTGACGCCCAAGGACTAGTCGATGGTTGAATTACGTCGTCGTCGAGCATTTGTTTTACTTGATGACGTATAGCATCTTGCTCCTTCTGCGACACGCGGTAAGCATGTTGGCGCACGGGTTGCACGTTGGGCTCAGTGATAATTCTGTGCTTGATTAAAGGAGTCTGCCGGACTTTCGAAGTAGTGGCAAAACAGTGACTAAAGGATGAGAGGAGACTGAGGAGCCTTGCCCTCTTAGGTTCTTTCAACTGGCGATTGACGTTGAGGCGACTAGTCACGTCAGTATCGCAGCTGTTCTCAGTCGAGATCGTCGTAATCAAAGGGAAGGCGTCCAAATCATCCAATGCCTCCAAGTAAGCTATGGTTGTGCGTTTCGCAAAATGCCTGTGTTCTCCACTGAAGTTCGTAACTAAAACCATAGTCTGGCCATTTCGCAGTTGAATGAGGCTTCGAGCAATTGCCACTTCCCTATCAAGCAATAACGTCAGGTTACTTTCGGCGATGCCCGTAATCGACTGCTCCCGTGGACACTCAACAAGCACGAAGATACTACTGCGAGGTGGCAACGTGACGCAATCATCGACTACGCGTAAGGCCACGCCACGATGTTCGTTCTCGATGTCGGAATCTGGAGAAACACAGTTAACAAAACTGACGAACAAATCACGCAGATTAATTATCGCTCCATAATCCTGCAGAAAATCCATGCCCAAAATGACCGGCCGAAAACAATTGGGCAGTACAAGGAATGATGCTACAAAAGCCGACGCACAAATCTCAAGCCTGGCGGTGCACCTTCCTATTGGGGATACGAGGTGTCCTCCATCGGTGATTAGTTGAGGGCCGTCCCACGTTGTCAGCACCTTGTGTAGACGGGTGGCCAATAAAGCACTCATCACCGAGTAATCAGCTCCCGTGTCGACAAGCGCAGTCACCGGATAACAGTCGACGGAAACAGTAATGGCAGCGGATGTTCTGTTGGCGGTTTCACAAACAGGCTTTAACGGCATGTCGTAAGGCAGCGGCGGAGGGTATTTGTCGGTTCGCGTGACAGCGGCCTCACCTCCGGAGGTCGCCGTTTTCAGTTTCCCCAGCGTGGGCTTGCGCCACTGACACCAGGGGACCCAAAGGCGGGTCGGGCGCGGTGCGTTGATGTGGACGGACGGGGTGATGGTGACCGTGACTGTCGTCACGGCGGGACAGGGGCGTGATGACTACCCTCCAAGTAATCCGCAATTTCCTGTGGGCGCTCACCATAGCGTGGACAACGAGCATCTGGGTGGAATCCGCGTAGGCCTATTCGTCGGTAGTAACAGTCGCGGTACATGTGTCCAACTTCGCCACAATGGTAGCACAAAGGACGATTGTCGGGTGCACACCAGACGGTGGACTTCCGCGGGCCGGGACGAAAATTGGTCTGAGAAGGCAGGCGACGGGCTGGACTTTGAAAGCGTCTGGGGGTCCCGGTAGGTGCATGAACAAAATGTGCCGTCGGTGCCGTAGAGACGCGTAGAGAATCCGCGTAGGAAAGCGTGGGAGGTTCGACTTGCGATGGTGGTGCAGAGTGAACGAACTGCCTGATTTCGTTCCGAACGACGTCCGTAAGAGCAGCGCTACTGGGAGGGGACGCTGCATAAAATTTCCGAAGTTCTTCTCGTACAACTTGCCGTACGAGTACTGTGAGGACCTCCCTGTTATCACCTCCTGGTATAAGCGAGCACGCAGCGGACATGTCCGTCTGACGCTCATACTGCGACACCCGCTGCCGAAGCATGCGCTCCATAATTGTGGCCTCACGTATGAACTCGGACACGGTCGTAGGAGGGTTGCGCACAAGGGCCGCAAAAAGTCGGTCCTTTACGCCTCGCATTAGCAGGCGCACTTTCTTGTCTTCTGGCATGTGGGGGTCAGCCCGTCGAAACAATCGCGACATTTCTTCGGCAAACATGGCGACGCTCTCGTTCGGCATTTGAAATCGCGAAGAGAGTGCCTGCTCCGCTCTCTCTTTCCGTTCGGGGTTAATGAACGCCTCGCGAAGCTGCCGATGGAACTCCTGCCAACTTGTGAATGAGGTTTCGTGGTTCTCATACCACACTCTTGCCGCGTCTAAGAGGGAGATATACACGTTCTTCAACTTACGGCGATTGTCCCAGTCGTTGATAGCAGCGACCTGGTCGAAATGGTCAAGCCAGTCTTCGACATCCTCACCGGCATCCCCGTGGAATGGGTTGGGTGTGCGAGGCGTGTTGATGACACAGGGTACGCTAGCGAGTGGGTCATGCTCGGTTTGGGTTGCGGATGTGGCAAACATTGTCTCACGGAACTTGCCAAGGGGCCGTACTGTGGTGGTAGTCCTTGAAGGCGGCGGCTGCTTCGATAGATATCAGCAGATCCTGGTGCACTGGCGGTGGTTGCTTCTGGTTCAGGACCAGCAGGCATAAGACGTAGCAGTACAGTACCCAGCACCTCCACCAGTCTGTCGCGAGAGGAAACGATAGGCAGGAACTCGAATTGGAGGACTGTTTACTCAGCCAGAGCTGCCATTGACTTCTTCGCTCTCGTCTTCTGCTACCAACACAGCGCGTGGCAATATATATATATATATATATATATATATATATATATATATATATATATATATATATATATATATATATATATATATATATATATATATATATATATATATATATATATATATATATATATATATAGGTGTGTGTGATTTGACGCTTTTTAATGAGATTATTCGTTTCCTGGTAAAGCTTGCCAGTGTCCTGTCTAACTACCCTGCCTCCAACTTTCACTGCACACTCCGTAATGATAGTCGTCAGATTATAATTCATTGTATCTATGCTAAGGTTGGTTTCCTCACTAAGAGCCGAGTACCTGTTCTGAAGAGAGACTCTGAATTCCTGTACTTTCCCTCTCAGTGCTAGCTCAATGATTGGCCTCTTGCGTATCAGTTTCTGACGTTCCTTCCTCAAGTCTAGGCGAATTCGAGACCGTAGCCATCTATGGTCACTGCATCATACCTTGCCAACCACTTCCACATACTGCACGATGCCTGGGTGTGCACTCATTATAAAGTCTATTTCATTCTTATTTTGGTCATTTGGGGCTCCTCCATGTCCACTTGTGGTTTCCTCGTTTTCGGTAGAAGGTATTCAAAATCCGTAAATAATTGCGTTCTGCGAAATATACTAGTAGCTCTCCTCTGGCTTTTCTAGTACCGATGCCCTAATCTCCAACTACCTGGTCTGCAGCCTGCTTATTCCCTACCTTTGCATTAACGTCTCCCACCCGTATTGTATACTGTGTTTTTACCTTGCTCATTGCCGATTCCACGTCTTCATAGAAGCTTTCAACTGAAGCGTTATCATGACTGGATGAAGGCGCGTAAGCCTGTACCACCTTCATCTTGTATCTCTTATTAGGTTTAATTATGATACCTACCACCCTTTCATTATTGCTATAGTATTCCTCTATGTTGCCAGCTATGTTTCTCTGAATTAGGAGCCCCACTCCCAGTTCTCTTCTGTCAGCCAAGCCCGGTAGCAAAGGACCTGCCCATTGTTTAGCACCGTATAGGCCTCATCTGTCCTCTTAACCTCACTGAGCCCTATAATATCTCATTTAACACCCTCTAGCTCTTCAAATAATACAGATAGACTTCCCTCACTAGATAAGGTTTTAGCGTTAAACGTTGCCAAGTTCAGGTTCCAATTGCGGCCTGTCCAGATCTAGAGATTCTTAGCACCGTCTGCTCTGTCAGATATGACCGCCACCGTGGTCACTTGTTTCGCAGCTGCTGGGGACTGAGCGCCGTGAGTTATTTGACATATGCATGTGGGAGGTAGAGGCCAGGTACTGCAACAGGGTGGCTAATCCTTCTCTGGTGAGGGAGTGCGTTCTCGGCGGCGGTTACCGGTGAGGCCGCACCCCAGGTCTCGTAATGCAGTTCCATCACCAGGCGGATTTTTTTATCTGGTTGGGAGCTGCGCGGCACCGGGATTTGAACTACGGACCTTTTGCATGCGAGGCGGATGCTCTAAGGACTACGCCATCGCTGCCCATCAAGAAAGTCTCAAGTACAACAGACAAAATAGAACTGGCAGATCTTTCGAAGTTGATTAATAGGCCTAAGGTGTCCGATTAAAGAAGGTATAACATAGAGAAAATTGAACACTCTCTGAAAAACGGAGGAAGCGTCAAAGAAGAGAAGAGGAAACTCGGCATAGTCAAAGTTAGATGTATGTGCTAAAGGACAAAGAAGGCAAAATAACTACCAATATATAGTTAAAATAGCGGAGGAGATTTACAGAGATCTGTACAGTAGCAAGGACAACCACAACTTCAATACTATAAGAACTAGCAGTAACCCAGATGACACCCCACCAGTAATTATAGAAGAAGTCAGAAAAGCTTTGAAGAGCATGCAAAGAGGCAAAGCTGCTGGTGAGGATCAGGTAACATCAGATCTGCTGAAAGATGAAGGACAGATTGTGTTGGAAAAACTAGCCACCTTGTTTAAGAGTTGTCTCCTGACGGGAAGAGTACCAGAGTCTTGGAAGAGCGCTACTCCACTGCATGCTAAAAAAAGTGACAATCGTTTCTTAGTCGTGCTCCCATGCCCACGAGACCTCTGTATTATCTTGAAAGAATGCTTAGATGTGAGTTTGCTGTTGCTTTGTTCTGGCGACGTAGAAACTAACCCTGGCCCCCCTACTCTTCGCAGTTCCAGCGCAGACATAGGTGAAGAACAAACTCTTGTACATAGTGCCGCCATACTTGAAATACTCAAAGGTATCAACGAACGAACAATTCATCTAACTGAGGGCCAAGCCAATCTAACCACGGATGTTAAAGCAATAAAAGATAACCAGGAGACTATAAAAACTAGTCTCTCAGATATATTCACCCGCCTTGAAACCTTGGAGCATGAATCGAAAACCCTAAATGCACTTCAGGAAGATATCGTGTCAATTAGGAGCTCCACCGCCCATCTGACGTCCCAACGAGAGATGTTACAGACGCGGTTGGATGACTTAGAGGATCGCTCCAGACGAAATAACGTCGTTATTCATGGTATATCAGATTCGAAAGAAACGTGGAACGATACGGAGGAGAAAGCACTTGCCGCGTTACCCTCCGCACTTGGCGTCGAAATACCCCCCTCAGACGTCGAAAGAGCTCACCGTATAGGGACGCTATCTGCATCCAAACCCCGCCCCATTATAATGAAATTTTGTTCCTTTAAAACCCGAGATAAGGTATTATCAGCGCGCGCTAAACTTAAAGAATCCGGTATTTCGGTATCCGAAGACTTTTCGCCTGCGACTCGTGAGGCACGAAAGAAACTGTCTGAATTCGCTAAGGGTCTACCTGGATCCCCGAAATTCAAATTGCGCTACATGAAACTGTATGTCAACCAACAATGCTACGTATATGACTCTTTAACCGATACTGTAACAGAAACGAGTAACTTCCCCCCCCCCTGAAACGTATCAACGCAAAGCATCGCAAAACAACGGCCTAGACGCTACGCAAACCGCAAACCTAGAGACACGATAGGAAAACGCGAGGGGATGTGGGCGATTGCCGCCCCCGTCACGCTTATCTGTACTTCTTGCGAACGTCAGGAGTGTGCTTAATAAACTTGACTCTTTTAACTCTATTGTAGACACGTGCAGACCTAATGTTATCGCGTTAACCGAAAGTTGGCTGAATAATAACATTCGGAACACGGAAATTTTTACGATGCATCCCGCTACACAATTTACCGTTGTGACCGTACCCTTCGCCAAGGCGGTGGCGTTATGCTTGCTGTTTTGAATGCACACGATTCTTACCAGGTTGCTGTTGAAACCGATATTGAAATTATCTTATCGTGTGTTGAGGTGGCACACCAGAAATTCATTTTTGCGGCATGTTATCGCCCCCCTAACGCCCCGCCAACTTTTACTGCCTCCTTACACGATGTTCTTAATACCGTAGTAACTCGCCTGCCAAGCGCCCCGATTTTCTTATTAGGTGACTTTAATTTTCCTCAAATTATGTGGTCCTCCGAATCGCCCATGTTTATTTCAAGTTCCTCACAAGTTAGCGACTTTCTGAACCTTTGCTCAACCTTCACCTTTACCCAACTAGTTACCCAGCCGACGGGAATAACAGACAGCACAGCAACGGTACTAGACCTCGTACTTACCTCACGCCCCGACTCTGTCTCGTGCATGACATATTTACCCGGTTTATCTGATCATTTAATCCTTTCTTTCGACATCTCAGTACCAGCTCTAGAAACACGTAAGACAACTAAGCAAATTCGTGATTATAAGAAAGCAAATTTCGATGCCTTTAACACTGAACTGTCCACTTTTCTTGACATTTTTCTAGACTATTTCGACAATCGTACAGTTGAAGCTAACTGGAACTTATTCCGGCGAAAAGTCGACGAGATAACCAACAAATACATCCCGCTTCGCAAAATCTCTTCGCATGCCAGAGCTCCATGGTATAATGCCTACTTAAAACGTCTATCAAACCGCAAGAAGCGCCTTTACCGTAAAGCGAAACTGCTGCCCACGAACGCTCGGTGGGTTGCATACAAAGTAGCCAACAATTCCTATGTATCCGCTGTCAAAAATGCAAAATCCAACTTTTTCCAGAGTACCTTACCTAGCCTGCTTCTAAACAATCCTCAATGCTTTTGGCGTGTAATTAATCCAAGCACGACTGAGTCAATTAAACTGCTGGACCATAATGACGAATCCATTCCCGACAATGAGTGTCCGGTTGCCCTGAACAGGTTTTTTTGTAGTAATTTTGTGGTTTCTTCCAGTACATCTATTCCTTCCCCAAAGCTGCACGATTATCCACTCATGAATTCAATTATTATTGACACTCTGGGAATTTCTAAAATAATACAGTCACTTAAGCCCTCTTCAAGCCCAGGTGTCGATCTTATAACTTCTAAATTTCTTCAAGGTACGGCCTCGTATTCTTCAATTCTTCTTACCCAACTTTTTCAACAATCCATTGACAGCGGGTCCCTACCCATCCAGTGGAAAATCGGTAAGGTGGTCGCCGTTCACAAATCAGGTAGCAAAGAATCTCCTTTAAATTACCGCCCTATATTCCTTACGAGCATTCCTTGTAAAGTCTTGGAGCATGTCTTGTACACAAGCATCGTAACGTTTCTCGAATCCAATTCATTTTTCACGGATGCACAACATGGTTTTCGAAAGGGATTTTCATGTGAAACCCAATTACTGTCTTTTACACACCAGCTTCACCGCATTCTTGACCGTCGTTCCAAAGCGGACTGTATTTTTTTAGATTTTGCAAAAGCCTTTGAGAAAGTGTCCCATAATCTCCTGCTCCTGAAACTTAGCAAACTTAACCTTGATCGTGATGTGTTCAAATGGCTTGAACACTTTTTGTGTGGCCGTACACAGTTTGTTGCAGCCAACTCATATAATTCCCCAGAATGTTCTGTTAATTCGGGCGTACCCCAAGGCTCAGTCCTGGGCCCCCTCTTATTTTTAATTTACATCAATGACCTCACTGATTGCGTTTCATCAAACATACACCTGTTCGCTGACGATTGTGTGATATTTCGTGAAATTAACGACACAAGCGATGTTAGTATTACACAAAACGACCTTAACGCTATTTCAAACTGGTGCAGTCTTTGGCTGATGAACCTTAATATTAAAAAGTGTAAAGTTTTACACGTATATCGAACTTACACCACTCCCGCCTCGTACCATCCTAATAATGTTCTACTCGATTGTGTTTCATCCTACCGGTACTTATTTTTCATCCTACCGGTACTACCGGTACTACCGGTACATTATTAACAATGCAAACCGCATGTTAAGCTATCTTCGTCGCAATTTTTCTTCTTCACCTGCCTCTCTAAAACTACTGATGTATAAGAACTTGGTTAGAAGTAAATTAGAATATGCTGCTTCAGTTTGGGATCCCAGCATGGTTTATCTGATCAAAGCCCTCGAACTGGTCCAAAATAACTCTGCCCGGTTTATCCTACACGATTACGATCGAACAGCAAGCGTTACAGCTATGAAAAACTCGTTGCAGCTGACTTCCCTTTCTTCTCGTCGTAAGTTTTTTCGCCTGAGCCTTTTTCATAAAATCTTCCATGATAGCCCCCCCCCCTTCGTGCTAATTTTTTTCTTTCACCGTCCTACGTGTCCTCTCGCATCGATCATGCGCAAAAAGTTGGTATACCTATATGCCAAACAATTACGTGTTCAGAATCTTTTGTCCCACGCACCAGCAAAGACTGGAACCAGCTTCCTGGAGCGACTGCTGCGATTACTGATTATCAGCTGTTTCGCGCTGCACTAACAAACATTGTAAACTGAGGTTACTTATTACGTGTGCCTTTTTCGTTTTTTTATGTTCTTGCGTGTTCTGATGTGTTTTGTAGCTAGAATTGTATACTAGGATTATTTAAAATATGTACACCAGATCTCTTTTGTTCTACTTTTGTGTCCTAACTTTGTTATCAGCTAAAATTGATTATTCAATAAACGTTGAATCCTGTACTCCCCTTAACTCACCTTCTGAATCCATTTTTTTGTAAACCCACTCCCCTCTTCAATGCCTCTGGCCCTGAGGGTACTATAAATAAATAAATAAATAAATAAATAAATAAACTTCAACTTAATACATAAGACAGGAGATGAGAAGGACTTGAAGAATTACAGGCCGATCAGCTTGCTCTCTGTAGTATACAAGGTGTTTACAAAGGTAATTGCTAACAGAGTAAAGAAAGCATTAGAGTTCAATCAACCAAAGGAACATTGAGGATTTCAAACAGGCTACTCAACAATTGACCACATTCATACTATCAATCAGGTATTAGAGAAATGCTCAGAGTATATTCAACCACTACACATAGTTTTTATAGATTACGAGAAGGCGTTTGATTCAGTAGAAATATCAGCTGTCATGCAGGCACTGCGGAATCAGGGCGTAGATGAAGTATATATAAACATTCTGGAAGAAATCTACAGGGGATCAACAACTACCATAGTGCTTCATAAAAAAAGCAACAGAATATCAATCAAGAAGGGTGTAAGGCAGGGGGACACAATCTCCGCAATGCTATTTACCACGTGCGTACAGGAGGTTTTCAGAAGCCTAGAATGGGAACAGTTAGGGATACGAGGTAATGGAGAATACCTTAGTAATCTGCGCTTCGCCGAAGACATTGCATTGCTGAGTAACTTAGGGGACGAATTGCAACTCATGATTACGGAGTTAGACAAGGAGAGCAGAAAGGTGGCTCTTGAAATTAATCTGCAGAAAACGAAAGTAATGTACAACAACCTCGGAAAAGAGCAGCGCTTCGAGATAGGTAATAGTGCACTTGAAGTTGTAAAAGACTATGTCTCCTTAGGGCAGGTAATAACCGCAGAGCCGAACCACGAGATTGAAGTAACTAGAAGAATAAGAATGGGGTGGAGCACATTCGGCAAGCACTCTCAAATAATGACAGGTAGATTGCCACTATCCCTCAAGAGGAAGGTATAAACCAGCTTATCTTGCCGGTACTTAGCCACGGAGCAGAAACCTGGAGACTTACAAAGAGAGTTCAGCTTAAATTGAGGACGACGCAGCGAGCAATGGAAAGAAAAATGGTAGGTGTAACCTTAAAAGACAAGAAGAGAGCAGAGTGGATTAGGGGACAAACGGCGGTTAAGGATATCATAGTTGAAATAAAGAAGAGAAAATCGACATGGGGCGGGCATGTAGCGCGTAGACAGGATTACCGCTGGTCATTAAGGGTAACTAACTGGATTCCCAGAGAATGGAAGCGGGTTAGGGGGAGACAGAAGGTTAGGTGGGCAGATGAGATTAAGAAGTTTGCAGGTATAAATTGGCAGCAGCAAGCACAGGATTGGGTTAACTGGCGGAACATAGGAGAGGCCTTTGACCTGCAGTGGACGTAGTCAGGCTGATAATGATGATGATGATGTTGATGATTATGATGATGATGATGATGAAGAAGGCTAGGCTCCTCAGTCTCCTCTTATCCTTTAGTGACTGTTTTGCCACTACTTCGAAAGTCCGGCAGACTCCTCTAATGAAGCACAGAATTATCACTGAGCGCAACGTGCAACCCGTGCGCCAACATGCTTACCACGTGTCGTAGAAGGAGCAAGATGCTATCCGTCATCAAGTGAAACAAATGCTCAACGACGACGTATTCCAACCATCGACCAGTCCTTGGGCGTCACCAGTTGTTCTGGTTAAAAAAGGAAATGGTTCATTACTATTCTACGTCGACTACCACGAACAGAACAAGATAACGAAAAAAGACGTATATCCTCTTCCTCGTATTGATGACTCCTTGAATCGCCTGCGACACGCCCGTTACATCTCTTCCATGGATCTCCGTAGCGGATATTGACAGATTGCAGTAGATGAACGGGACCAAGATAAAACAGCGTTAATTACACCACATGATCTCCATGAATTTAAAGTTCTCCCTTTTGACCTGTGCACCGCTCCAGCCACGTTCCAACGAATGATGGACACAGTTGGCCTGAAGTGGTACTTTTGTTTAGTGTATTAGGACGACGTAGTCGTTTTTTTTTACGAATTTTGAACAGCACATTGAGCGACTTGAGGCGGTTCTTCTGCCTATTCGCACAGCCAGCCTCTCTCTGAAACCGAAAAAGTGTTATTTTGGATAAGAGGAAGTGCAATTTCTTGCCTACATTGTCAACAGCAGTGGTGTTCCCCCGATCCTGACAAGGCTATGGCAGTTGCTTCGTTTCGGATACTGAAAACAAAGCATGTTGTACGCTGCTTTCTGGGACTTTGTGCTTATTACCACCGCTTCGTGCCGAACGTTTCGAAAATGGCCGACCCTCTACAACAACTCGTCAAGGATGACGTCGCCTTCGTCTGGGGCCCCAAACAATCCGGCGCTTTCCGAGACCTTCAACAACGCCTACAAACGCCACCAATCCTTGGACACTTCGACACCGAAGCAGACGCAGAAGTACGCACTGACGCGAGCAACCTTGGCCTCGGAGCTATTCTCGTGCAATATCAAGATGGCGTGGAACGCGTCATCGCCTACGCTAGCCGCACGTTGTCATCTTCGGAGAAGAACTGCTCGACGACTGAAAAAGAATGTCTGGTGGTTGTATGGGTCATAACGAAATTCAGGCCCAACTTGTACGGACACACCTTCCGAATCGTCAGTGATCACCACTCTCTCTGCTGGCTAGCAAATCTGAAAGATCCTTCGGGCCGTCTCGCGAGATGGACCCTTTGATTACAAGAATTCGATATAACGATAGTTTACAAGTCTGGCCAGAAACACACCGACGCTGACTGTCTCTCCCACGCACGTGTCGTGGTCGCTGGAGAAGATAATGATGAAGACTTCAGCTGCCTTGCTATTCTCGCATCATTATACATGACTGAGCAACAACGCGAAGACGTAGAATTAGAACCACTGATAAAATACCTTAAGGGACGTCGCCCACAACTCCCATGTCAGTTCGCGCGTGATTTGTTATCTTTTTGTCTACGACAAGGCATCCTCTACATTAGCAACTTTCATTCAACGAAAACAGTTTACCTTCTCGTCGTTCCTGCTGCTCTCCGCGATGATACTTTGCGTGCTTGTCACGACGAGCCATCGTCGAGCATCTTGGCTTCGCGCGTACTCTGGCGTGGATCAAGAACAAATACTACTGGCGGAAACTTACGAAAACTGGCCGGCAGTATGTCAAGACACGCACAGCCTGTCAGCGCCGCAAAACTCTAACAAGGAAACCAGCTGGTCTGCTTCAGCCTTTGCGACCCCCTCACGCAACTTTTGAAAAGGTCGGGATGAATTTACTCCATCCATTTCTGAAGTCTACGGCTGGTAACCGCCGAATTGTGGTTGCCACTGACTACTTGACCATATACTGCGAAACACAAGCCGCCAGGCGAGCAACTGCTTCCGAGGTGGCTGACTTTTTTATCAAGAACATTGTTCTCCTCCATGGTGCTCCCGCTGTCGTCATCACAGATTGTGGTAGTGCATTTACAGCACAGTTGCTCCAACAGAACCTGTTGTTGAGCGGCACGACGCACCGAACAGCAACTGCGTACCACCCACAGACTGACGGGTTTACCGAACGCCTTAACAAAACGATTGCAGTTACGCTTTCGATGTATGTCACCAAGGATCAGAAGAATTGGGATGAAATCCTCCCGTATATAACATTTGCCTACAATACGGCTTTGCAGGAAACCACCGGCTTTGCTCCTTTTCGTCTGGTTTACGGCCGCGACGTCAACACAATGCTTGACACCATGCTGCAGTTAGCTTTGCCGGACACGATTACCCCGGAAGCAGATGTATTTGTTCAGCGTGCCGAAGACGCCCGGCAGCTGGCGCGCTTTCGCACTTTATCGCGGCAAAATCGAGATGCTCGCTGGTACAACATTCACCACAGAGCAGTAATATACGAACCCGGTGACCTAGTCTGGGTTCGGACTTCTATACGTCAACGTGGACGCTCAGAAAAATTATTGTCAGTACTTCAGACTCTACCGAGGTCTTCATCGCCTCGGCGAAGTGAACTACGAAGTTGTCCCAGCAGACACGTCACACCGTTCTCGCAGACCACGCTCCTCGGGTGTGGTTCACGTCTCCAGGATGAAGCCGTACTAGTCAAGAACTTTGTGATGTGGCAACAGCCTTTAAGACAATTGTACATTACTTTCTTACTTCTTTGTTTTTCATCTTGTTCTTTTTCTTTCCATTGGACACAGACTTTTTTGACTACCTTTTGTTGTTTTTCGGAGCCGTGGCATTCATGCGATGCTTCTTCTTCTTCTTTTTTTTTCTTTGGGGAGAGGGTAATGCCACGCTGTGTTGGTGGCAGAAGACGAGAGCATAGAAGTTAATGGCAGCTGTGGCTGAGTAAAGAGTGCTCCACTTCGAGTTCCTGCCTATCGTTTCCTCTCGCGACATTATGTAGCAAAAGAGAGAATGATGGCACGCAGCCGGCAACCCAGCTTAGGCAGTCGCAGCTGCCACAACCAATAAATAGGAAAAAAAATAACGCCGCGATGACCAGTTTCCCGCGACTTCAGCGAACATCTTCGCTCTCCTCTGGACTCAGTAGATATTATGGGCAGGGCAGACGCCACAGTTTGTTTTCTTTAGTCACGCACTTCTGTTGGTGAAGGTGCTCACGGCGGCGCTAAGCTACACGCACCTGCTAGCGTAATCTGGTAATGCATGAGCCGAAGCACTCAACGTGGACAGGAACGCTGTTACCTCATAACAGAGCAATCTCCTCTTTATTTTCTGGCCTCTTCCTTGCAGACTAGGTAATAAGGCTCAAACATTATTTATTCTGTTGCTTGATAATTAACTGCTCCCTGGGCCTGGAAGGATAGTTTATCATAAAGGCTACGTAGCTACCTCACGCATTCATGCGTGAAGAAGGCTGATGTGTAGGATTTAAAACTCCGTAAAGCTTTAAAGAGGAGATAAACAGCCACTGAGGCCTCGTGAAGAATAAGGTTCTGCGATAACCAGAAAATTTTATGCACAGGTAACTGTGCAGTCATAACTTGTTGTAGTGCACGGCTTGGTTACATTAGATGCGGTGCACGGAGTTGACATTTCATAGAGAGACAGATTTTGACTAATGCTTATTTCCTCAATTAGAATTTATGTGCATGATTTCGCGATATACAGTGGTCTTTACACAATTTCTGTCTTTAACTGATCTTATTTATGGGGAGTGGCTACTTTTACTTTCATTCAGCATCACACCACTGTTCAAGTGAATGCTGAAACGCTCACCAAGCACAAATAAGACGTACATAACTTAGCGGCGGACAGGTAGGTTTCCTTTAAATAAATACTGTTTGTGCACATCTCTATCGGGAACGTTCGCATGCAGATGGGGTCAAGAAATGGCACAGAACGAACCTCAAAATCTTTACTGTTACTACAAGCAGTGGTTCTTTAGAAAATGGGGATTTTTATGGTTAGTACACTATCTCCCCAGCAGTACACTTGTTGTTTTGGTCATGGTTCATGTTACAAATCCATGATGGAATATGAGAACTGTAATTAATATTCAAAAGAGTGAGCAAATGTCGGTGGCATACGCTCTCCTGCTGACTTCAGCACCTGACTTCTGCATTCTTGATGTTCAATTCATCATGAAATTACTCAACCACTTATCAAACATCAACCAGCCAATTTTCACTTTTGATCTTTCTCTGTGTCGCTGGCTTCCGTTTGTTTCTTTTTTGCCATGATTTCATAAAATTATCAGTTCAGTTCATTTTGTAGAACACGAACATCAACATATAGGCCAGTCTTTCAGTACAGTCACGCATGCACTATAGAACGGCCGCACCGCGAACACGAAACTTCTCAGATTCCGCAGTTCTCGCCTGTGTATTTATTTGCTTATTCCCCCTTTTTCAAGCGTGCGCACATGAGAACATAAGCGGGTTCGCGTCTCAGTTTTCCTTATGAAATATATCTTACGAAAGGTTTCGTCTATGGTTTTTTTATAGAAATGAGACAAAAAAACTTTATTGCCAAGTGCTCCACGGAAGTACTATTTACGAAATATTTCGTCCATGTTTTTTTGTAGAAATGAGGTAATGACATTTTTTTTCGCCAAAGTCTCAACAGAACTCTTGTCGACGAAGTATTGAAGCAAGTCAATGAGTATTGAGGAACCATTGATGATCGATGGAGTCAATCATTCGATCACAGTCTAACAATACAAAACCAAAAGTCATTTTTATAAGGTACCCGCAACTGCGCCTATTCCCGTCAGGCCACGTAGTGAATGAACAGCAAGGCACTGTTTCATGCTCTCAGCGTTTGAAGCACGCAATAAAAACTTAATGAACCTATCGTTTCAACTACTGAATGCGAAGCTTTAGTGTCCGCAAACTCTGCGTGTACAAGTCGCGTTTACTGTTGAGTCCTGTATCTAGGTGAAATGTTATTTGAACACGTATTTGTACACTATACACAATCACTATACGTAATAACATATACAAATTACGTGAAGAAAATTTCCATGCTAAGTTGCTTATCGGCGACAGTTTGCTGAGTTACCTATTTAAATTGAAATCCTAACAAATAACTTGATTTATTACGGCTCTGCAAGCAGTTTTTAGTAGCAGGATCTCCATAAATCTATTGCTGAAAAAAATGTAACTGCGCAGGGAAATTTTTCTGACCAAACAGTTTAAATAGGTTTACTAACACGCTGTTACTACCCACGATTATTTTTCTGCACTTCTGATGCAATAGTATGAGGTAGCTTACACTGATAACAAATATACCAATCGCGTTTTTACTACCTTCATTTAGTTACCAAGCAATTCTTTTTGTCAGCAATATTTGCTTCACGTTATGTCAGCAAGCATAGCGAATATTTGCAATTACTCCAAGCTACCACTTTTGCGGCAACATCAGTGTGAGCATATATACCTCTGTGCTACGAGATGCACAAAATATACTTTGTATCGTAATATTCTATACCAGGAGGGCTTTAATTCATATGTTTTTTTTCTTTTGTTTCAGCAGGCGCCGTCGACGGGAGTGGAGTCATGCGAATTCCCCGCAACCCGTTACTTAGCCCTATGTGATGACAACAAGCATCACTGCGCTTTCAAATAACATATCCGATTTTCCACCCAATCTTCCATGGCGATCGAAGTGACTGAGCTCAATATTTATTCGTGAGTTCCTCGGTGTCAGGCCACGCTTGAATAGGCGACTTCTCGGTTTCCCGCAACAACGCGGGCATTCGATCGGAAGCATGAAGCTGTAGGTGCATGGTTCATAGGAATGTCACGGCAGTGAACACTCTCGACGGCTTCTCGCTTTGGTACCTACACCGGCTAAGGTGTGGAGCAGGCGTGTTTTCTCGACAGTTACAGGCTGGTACGCACAAGCTGGCCGCTTATCGCTGGCTTTTTTTTCTATTATCCTCTTTATATTATCGGTACTTTAATTTTGCCCTAAAGTGACCAATTCATGGCACATAAAAATTACAATTACGAAAGATTTTGTGATGTATATAGAATTAATAACGTGGTTGGTGGCTTCCTGTAACTTCGTTGAATTCACTAACGCGTGTTACTGGTAGAATACAGGTGCATAAGACGTTTTTAATGCAGGTAAATATCACTTCAAGCTTTTTAGATCTGTGTGGATCGGTAATGCTTGATTTCAAATTTTGGAGATGTAACATATATATATATATATATATATATATATATATATATATATATATATATATATATATATATATATATATATAATATATATATATATATATATATATATATATATATTGCTACGGTGCGATGGATGCCTTTATTTACAGGAGATGATCAATACGAGAGTCCAGGGATCTGGCGGCCGATCACCGCTCGTGCCAACCTCGTTCTCCTCTTCTTCCACGCGCATCCTCAGTATCGTAGCAATTCCCCCTTTGCAGACGATGCCCACCGGGCGAGTTAGGCTTCGTTGCGATGATGATAGCGTTTTAAACGGGCAACATGAACGATGTTGGTCTTGCTTGAGCGGCGGCCAGTTGACAACAGCTGAGATATCACGTACGTGACATCGCTTAGACGTTCCAAGACAACAAACGGACCGGTGTAGTTGGCCATAAACTTTTGGCAGAGGCCGCGCTTGCGAAGCGGCGTCCAAAGACACACCAAATCTCCTTTCTCAAACCATACGTGCCGGTGACTTCTGTCGTAACGGTTTTTGGAGCGTTTCTGTGAGACGAAAGTTCGAAGTCAGGCGATGCGCCGGGCCTCTTCTGCGCGGCAAATGGTTTCGGCGAGAGTAGGTTGATCAGTCTCGGAAAAAGGAAGAATAGTGTCAAGAGCTGTGCGGGGTTGGCGTGCGTAGAGCAGATAAAATGGACTGTATCTCGTTGTTTCGTGCTGTGCAGTGTTGTAGGCGAAAGTTATAAATGGCAAAATCGCGTCCCATGTTTTGTGTCCAGAATCAACATACATGGAAATCATGTTGACGAGAGTCCTATTTGTTCGTTCCGTCAAACCATTAGCCTGCGGGTGATACGGGGTAGTGTGACGAAAATGGCATGAAGCAAGACGAAGGAGGTCTTCAACTACATCGGCAACAAATTGCCGCCCGCGATCACTGATGATGACACGGGGGGATCCATGGCGTAATATAACGTGTGACAGCATGAACTGTGAAACTTGAGTGGCCGTTGCCGCAGGAATCGCCGCAGTTTCGGCGTAACGTGTGAGGTGGTCAACGCTCACAATAATCCATCGGTTGCCGTTCGTTGTTCGCGGAAAAGGGCCGAGCAGGTCGACACCTACGACGTCAAATGGTGAACTCGGGGGTGCTATGGGATGAAGTAGTCCGGCTGGCGGAGTTGTAGGACGCTTGTGGCGTTGACATTGCTCACAGCTCGCAACGTATGCAGTCACACTTTTACGCATCTTCGGCCAGAAGAAGCGTTCTTGCGTGCGATAAAATGTCCTAGAAAAACCCATATGGCCAGATGTTGGGTCGTCGTGCATTGCTCGAAGTACGTGTTGTCGAAGACTTGTAGGCACAACTAGAAGTAGGCGAGGGCCTACGCCGGAATAATTCTTTTTGTAAAGAACGCCATCCTTTACGACGAAACCACGTTGACCGTTCGTTCCGGAAATAAAGAAAGAAGCGAGACTGTTGTCATTGCGTTGCTCTGCTCGAAAAGTTGTTAGGTCGGGGAACGGAGTATCCACTACAGCCAAATATTCATCAAAGTTGTCAGCGTCACACACGGTTGTCGGAAGGGGAAGTCGTGAAAGGCAATCAGCGTCGGCATGACGACGACCGCTCTTGTAGCAGACTTCAAAGTCGTGTTCTTGCGATCGTAATGCCCAACGAGCAAGACGACCAGATGGGTCCCGTAGTCCAGTGAGCCAACATAAAGAATGGTGGTCCGTGACAATCGAGAATCGGCGTCCATAGATATAAGGGCGAAACTTGTGCACGGCGAATATGACCGCGAGACATTCCTGCTCTGTGACAGTATAGTTTCGCTCCGGCTTACTTAAACAGCGACTGGCATAGGCAACGACGTGTTCAGCAGCTCCATGGCGTTGTACCAAGAGGGCGCCAATACCTACACCACTGGCGTCGGTATGAACTTCTGTGGCAGCAGATGGGTCATAGTGGCGAAGTACGGGCCCTGACGTAAGAGCAAACTTGAGTTGCGAAAAAGACGACTCGCATTCCGCTGACCACCGAAAAGGTGCGTTCTTGTTGAGTAGGGACGTCAAAGGGTAAGCGAGGTCGGCGAACCTGGGCACGAAGCGACGGAAGTACGAGCATAGGCCCGAAAAGCTTCGCAACTCTCGTACCGACTGAGGTTGTTTGAAGTTGCTGACTGCTGCGACTTTCTGGGGGTCGGGTCGAACGCCATGCTTGTCCACCAGGTGACCGAGAACGAGAGTCTCACGGCTACCAAAGTGACACTTTTTAGAGTTCAGGGTGAGCTTAGCTCTCTCAAGGCAGGTGAGAACAATGTCTAGACGATGGTTGTGTTCATCGAATGTACGGCCAAATATTATAATGTCATCCAGGTAGCAAAGGCAAACTTCCCACTTTAGTCCACGTAACACAGAGTCCATGAAGCGCTCAAACGTGGCTGGAGCGTTGCATAGGCCAAACGGCATTACATTGAATTCAAATAGACCATCTGGGGTTATGAAGGCCGTTTTCTCTTTGTCATTCGGGTGCATTGGTATTTGCCAATAACCAGATCTCAAATCCACGGATGAGAAGTACGATGCCGAATGTAAACAATCGATGACATCATCAATCCTGGGAAGCGGGTAGACATCCTTTTTAGTAACAGAGCTGAGCCGTCTGTAATCCACGCAGAATCGCCATGTACCATCCTTCTTTCGGACAAGAATCACAGGGGCAGCCCAAGGACTACACGACTCTTGAATAACCCTTTTCTTTAACATCTCTTCTACCTGTTGAGTAATGACCTTGCGCTCCGCAGATGAGACACGGTATGGTTTCTGCCGGATAGGGTGAGCGGATCCTGTGTCAATCCCATGGCGAGTACGCCACTCGGGTACACTTATTTGCTCTTCTTTCTGCGCAAAGTCAAATATAGCAGCGTGCTTCGCAAGGACTTCGACCAAAGCTTGACGTTTTTCTGATGATAGCGACTTGTTGACCATACTCAGAAAGTTGGCTTCTGTATGGTACGTTGCACAAAGAGGATCTACTCTCTCGTCACTTAAAGATGCAATGAAACTGGTCGCATTTTGTTCGAAGCGGGCGAGTCGCATTCCGCCGGGTAGCATAACAGGTTCACTTGAATAGTTCGACACCCATAAGGCCGATCGCCTATCACTGATCGACAGAACACAATGTGGAATGAGCACATTTTTCTTGGCGCAATTAAGAGGAATGGGCTCCACAAGAACCTCAAACTTTCCGGCGTCCGAGGCAGAGGCGTCAACGCGTACGGTCTTCATCGAGTTGGGCGGCAAGACAACATCCTCAATGACGGTGATAGATCCTTGACAGCACCTAGGATCGTCAGTAAATGCCGATAGCATAATCTCGCCAGCACCGCAATCTACAGTAGCCCCGCACTCGCGTAGAAAATCGATGCCCAAGATGATGTCATGGGTGGAGCTGGTCAGGACCGCGAATTCAGCCTCGAAGACCTTGTCACCCAAAGTGACACTAACAACACACACACCGATTGGGCACAATGTCTCCCCGCTCACTGCACGAAATGATGCACAACTGTCCCAGCGAATCATCACTTTATGTCCTAGCCGCAATTTGAAGTTAAGACTCATCACTGAAGCAGCTGCTCCAGTATCTATCAACGCCATCGTAGGAAGTCCATCAATAAGCACGGGGACCCTATTTTGAGTCATAAAAACGGATGGAGGCATAGGCGGATGTAGTGACAAATGTTCGGCGACCTCACCTCCATTGGCCGCACCACCTAGTTTCCCGGAGGCGGGGAGGTGACGCGTCGACCAGGAGATGGGGAACGGAACCGGCGTGTTGTGGGGGGCGTCAAGCTTCGCACGGAGGAAGGCGAGTCGTTGCGTAAATTCCGATGGAAATTGCGTCCTACATGTGTATCACTGTGGGTCGTTTGCTGGAAGCCGTCCCCAACGTACGCGTCCCGCATTGAACGCATACCACCGCGCCAGCGGTTTTGTCGAGAAGAAGGTGATGGTCCCTCGTAGTAGCGTTGCTGGGGGCGACGCCTTTGACCACAGAATCAAGCCACATGTCCACGGAAACCGCAGTTATAGCACACAGGGGCCTCACGCACGTCGCCAAACCTTCCACGAGGCGCCATGTGCCCATGATCGTCCCACGAAGACACCATTGTAGGCGGTTGGCGGGAGGCGTTCTGAAACCACGGCGATGATGTAAGTTGTCGGTTGGGGGCGCTGGTGCTCTTGATTGGGGCACATCATATAGCGTGGCATCAACGGCAGCACACATTGCGTCGTATGGCGGGGAGGTGTTGATAGCAGGTGCTCTCGGCAGGTTGACAGCATCACGTCGTCCAAGTTCTTCGCGTACGATTTGCCTGATCATTGAGGCAAGATCACAGGGGGATGTTGGAGGGACGTCGACACTTGCAACGGTGGTGACGTTGGCAAGCCTACCAAATTTGGGAGTGATGCGCCTAGCCTTCAGTGTCTCAAACGTGCGGCAGTGTTGTATTACGTCCGCTACAGACGCTAAGGTGTCCTTGCCGATGAGGAAATTGTAGACATCCTCAGCAACCCCTTTAAGAAGATGCCCTACCTTGTCATCTTCTTTCATGCGTGGGTCTACAGACTTGCACAATTTCAGGATCTCTTCAATGTACGTTGTGCATGTTTCACCGGGGACTTGAGCACGCTGCATCAAAGTTTGCTCAGCGCGCTTCTTCTTCATCAATGGGTCCCCGAAGCAGCTCGCTATTTCTTTCTCAAACGCTTCCCAGATCATTATTGTTTCTTCGTGGTTTTCAAACCACACCAACGCCGTCCCTTGAAGAAACAATCCGACGTTGGACAACCGGGAGGCCGCATCCCAACAGTTGTATTTACTCACACGGTTGAAGTGTTTCAGCCATTCGTCGACGTCTTCTCCGACCCTCCCTGAGAAGCTTCGTGGCACCATGTGCCGGGGCCACGCAGCGCCAGACGAAGAGTGCGTGGTGTCGCCGTCAGCAATCGGATCCATAGAGAGCGGTGGTAGACCAGCCAGTCGGCGGCTTCGGCGTAGTTCTTGAGGTAGCGCTTCCGTGATCGTTGGCCTTGGATCGCTCCGCTGTACCCCGCACCTTCCACCAATCTTGTTACGGTGCGATGGATGCCTTTATTTACAGGAGATGATCAATACGAGAGTCCAGGGATCTGGCCGATCACCGCTCGTGCCAACCTCGTTCTCCTCTTCTTCCACGCGCATCCTCAGTATCGTAGCAATATATATATATATATATATATATATATATATATATATATATATAAGTTACATTATCACATTATATATATATTACATCATTACATTACACATTTATATATATAATATAATTCAATTCCAAAATCAACGTGAATGCTTACGTTTTGCCCCTAAAGGCCTCCCCTTTTCCATCCCCTTCTCCCTGTAGCGTTCTGTGCGGCGCGCCCCTGTTTAGACTTCAAGAAACTTGGACCTCCGCACCAAAATATGGTGCCCCTGTTTTAGAGGAACACTAACAAGCAAAACTAATTTTCTCATAATGGCAGACTACACTTTTACCATCCCCCAAAACGCCAAGCTTGCGATGAAGAGACGCCTAATAAACAAGAAAACATGGCAAAAAGTAAATGTCGATGGCGGCGCTGCAGCCTCGAAATTTGAGCATCTTTAATCGTTATGTCACGTATTTTTACGGCAACTACAAAGACCTGGACAGTCATGAATCGGTAAGAATAAGGTAACTGGTCCTCTCACGGGGCCAAAAACTTAAAATACTAAGATGCAGAAAATTTCCCAGTGTGAACGGCACCGAAAGACGATCACTACACTTGGAAATTTGTGACGTGAGGCATGATGATTTTCGTGCGCGATTGAAGAATCAAGCTTCGACCTTGATTTTCTCCGACTTTATTTACCTTATATGATGATGAAACACACAATATTAGAGCGCTCACAGTAGAAGTCATCAATTTAAAGTTACAGATTCTTCCTCTTTTGCGTCCTCTTAAAAAGAACGCTAGCGGGGGCGCTTGCTGTCAAAACATCACCGTGAGAAAAAACGTGCAGACTTTGTATCTACTTATCACAATGTTAATATTTCTTAAAAGGCCTTTTACACGTAGCCTTGATAGCAACAAAAAGACTCAAGAGTAATTGATGGTGTATTCTAGAAAAGTCTGGCGTCTTTTTATTGCTACAAAGGTAAAGACGTAGTAAAAAGACATACGAAGAGCCAAGCACTAGCGCTAAACACTGTCTGCCTTTGTTTCCGTTCCTCTTGTAGATATGTGTAACATTTTTGTGCACATATTCCATATAAAAAAGTAAAACATTAAGTACAACTATATGAATCTGCACGGTTGTGATATTATGAAGTGGCTGCTTTGTTATCGAACAAAAATCAGTTGCCTTCATTAACTGCAAATGTACTATCCATCTCTTTCTATACCTGCTGGTAATCTTCACTTCGCAAGGCTACATGCCCCTTTGGGTATGCAGTGTTAAGTTTATCGTATTTGTTGGCGAGCGCTCTCGTTTATCCCGACGAAGGTACTGAAGATGGAGCGACGGCCCCGAAGAAAGAGCACGGCACTATCTTGAGATAACGCATCGATTACCGCGTCGCCCATGCACACCGATGACAGCTTCCAGTTCAAGCATGTCGAGGCGAACCGTGTTACCAGTTACAGTAACGTTCCTCAAGCACAAAACAAGGAAAAAGATAGCAAAGAAGAATACGTGGAGACAACGTACTGGACAATCTGCACCGTCTCATGAAGTACGGCGTTGTTGTGCAAGCACACAATGCAGCCGGTACTGGGCCTGCTTCCGACGAAGTTATAGCAACCACCCCTTACTCTAAGCCGAAACGGACTAAAGTGGGGTATGCCATTCGTCCTTTAGGAACTAGATGTGCTGCCTCATATTTTGAACCAATTTGAACTAACTGCAGGAGCAAATGGAAGGGTTCAACTGTTATCCCCTACCACTTACTCCGCTTGGTTTAAAAGTAGGTGTTCCTAAAATGCTCCAGTGGGACTAACAGTTCAACCATCTGGACTAATGCAAACAAAAAAACTCGCGACCCAGCACACGTGAAGTACATTTTATGTTTATTACAATTTATTCAGCACTGAAAAACGCAGTTTACTGGTAATCCAACACTCCCACATATATATACATAATATACATACGCACTAGTACTTCAAAGTAAAACATCGCAAACACTGAGCACCCGCGCTTTTTTTAAGGCGATCGCAGCGCAGTTAGCCTCCCCGTTGGTTCCTTCATTGCCGGGCGTTTGAGCACGACACGCACTATCACGCATTTAGTCCCTGTTGTACGAACGATTCATCTGTTGATTTAACAGCTGCAGTTAGCCCAACTTTGCCAATTTTTAGTTTAGAGTGTTGAGTCTGTAGCTATAGTGAGAAGTCACTGCGTGGAGCTTTCGACCCTGCGATTGTAGTAAGCTTGGTTGTAGGGAAGTTGTAACAAGCCTAGCGAAACTAACTCGGGCTTTATGCAAGGTTCAAAACCTACTCGAAATAGGTCATCTGCACTCAAATGAGAATCATGATCAGCGTATTATGATGATAAAATGGCACGACGCAAGGCGCTTTGATTATTATCAGGAAATGGGCAGTTCTGTATAATGAGTAACGTCCTCTTTGCACTATACGGCGGTGTCTGTAGAGGTTGATGAAACAACCGAGGAGTAGTCTTGAATATGCTGGCAATAAATTGTAGTTGTACTTTGTTATTGCATCGTGCATAATTTAACATCAATAGGTTCTTGCCACTGAAAATTAGAAAAGCACCGCAAATTACAATGGAAAACTTCGCCGCTGAACATCTGCGCGAATCGTAGCGTCCCGACCTTGAACTTTTCTTATCTGCATTTCGTATGACCTTCATCGATCGCTTGCGCCTGATTCATGCCCCTGTAGGCTTCGTCACTTGTTCATTCAAGACAAACGCTAGCGGTATTTAGATGTGCGAAAAAAGCTATACTTTATGTTTGCATATGAATTGCGCGCTGCACGCCTGTTCAGCCTATAGACATCAGGGTCAGAATGCGAATATGATATATAAGAAGGTGTAGGGAAGCATACATGGGCTTTTTTATTGCAGGTGCACAGTTAGTGCATAAGTTCTCTTCACATTCACAAGAATAACAGCAAGCTTTACGTGTTTTAAGTTTAGCAAACGCACTTGTATCGTAATGCACTATGCTTAGTCAGTCAGGCCATAAACTACAGGGCGCTCAGTAAAGATTTCCTTAGCACAGATCATTTCAACGGGAAAAGGACGCGGCTAATAATTAGGACATCTATGTTAGGCACACGCCCAGCCAGCCGCATCTCGTTCGTGCTCACGACGACCTTCACTGGGCATACTTCCTACAATCTCACGTTCCAGCAAGCTAGGAAAACAGGGGGAAGCAAGCAACGTGTGATGAAGTGCTTGCCCACGGTATCGAGTTGTTTCCGGACGAGCACGAGTGATTATTATCTTCCCTATCCTGCGTGGCACCACCCTTCTATTTTTAGTCTAGGAATATGCGACAACTCTTCGTATCTCACAAAACACGGTATCGATTGAGCAGAACAGCCCGTTTTCTCATTATTTCAACGCCATTTATTTGTATTCTTTGTTAGTAAGATGTTTCCCCCAACCAGTTCTTTCCATCACGAAAAATATTTGTTCTTGTTTCAGTTCCACTACATGGCCATGGGGAGGATAAACGTGTAATGAGAGCCTCTCACTAATTACAATGTCATGGTTGTCCAGTGGGATGCAGCTGTGGCACCATGGCCTTACAAAAAGAAGATTATGAATTGGTTTTTGTGGTGGGACGAACATCTGGTATATATAAGCAAGGTGTGTGAGCGGGCTAGTTCATATTCCAGGTTTTTGTTTTTACAACAGAAGCTCAAAAACAATTACAGCCGACTAAGGGGAACACGAGGATTAGCGCTTGCTCCTATTGTCCACTTAGTCCGTCGGAATTCTTTTTTTTACTTCAATTGTAAAAAAGCAACGTGATATATGCTAGCCTCACGGTATTAGAGTGACACAGTGAAGCGTTTACGTTCCGATCAAGCTGTTCTATTTGAGTGTTCACCTTTGAATTAAGTGTCACAAAGCCCACGCAACTCGTTTCATTAATCTTCAATTGGGAGAACTGCAGCTTTCGAAGGCCTTTTTCTTGTGATACCATAATTTAACAACGCACGACGCTATTGTATTTTTCTTTTCTGCGTTGATGGTATCAGAGGTCTTCGTTTGGCACACAGTGCAGGAATAGTTTAGCGGAGAAGAAATGAAGTGAGTTGTGGGAACACCCGGACAAAATAATTTGAGAGACCCCTAAGAATGCCAGTGTAGATGAAAATCGGTGTATGCACCTAATATGCAGTAGCATTAACAGGAAATGTACTTGAGCATTGCCTGAGGAGACTGTCACGGGAAGTGTTTCTATGAAGTTCATTTGTATGCAACATAAATATACAGACAAAGGCAAAACCTGATAAACCTCAAGGCACCTGTTTCCCATCACAGCTTAAGAATAAGTGTAATCTTTGCCCACAGCAGTCACCGTCCCATCCAGGATGCTAATAATGATAGATTAAGATAATAATAATAATAGATGCTAATAATGAATTGCAGTCGGATATTTATGTCAAGACAGGCAGATTCAACGTATTTTAGGCACATCACTTGCCCGTAAAGGCTTGTGTTCACTTAGCTGGTTTTCAGTCAAAAAACATTATTGGCAAACATCATAGGAAATTCTGACTTCACTGCTCTGCGAAAAGGAACGTTTTAATAAAGAACGATGAACTTTTAATCATAATTTGCGTAGTATTTGCCGTACTGGTCAAGATGTTCTTATCGTTCGAACGGAAATCGCCAATCGTTGCTCTGTTGCACTGATGAATGACAGACGTGCTTCAGTACTGGTGGCGGAGTGTGTATTCATTATTAGATTGTTAATTTAAGTTAAACTACCTGTAGTGGTGATCCAACCTACTTATGGCCTAGTTCGTATTTGCGATGATACTCACTTTGAGGCATCTTTTCAGGATAAATTATGCATTCATTTCTGTGCCGTGTCACTTGGTAAAAGTACTGCATCTGTGAAGGATTACGTGAAGTGTTCAACGTGTGAAAATACTGAGGTATCCGTCTCTTTTGCCAAATTTGCGAGCAGGAACACAATTGGAAAAGCTGCGTCCTCATGGATGTAAACGTTTAAAAGAGCAACATCTGGTAGCCTGTGGTCTCGCAAGTTACCTTCATTACTCCAGAGGGTTTAGTTGTAATCACTCATCACCGACAACTGATCGTAAACCTGTACTACACACCACTCCCTGCAAGATGGGGAAAATTATACAGTTCTTCCCAAAAGTGGCTGCCTAAACGGCAATTGGGGCCTTTTAATTCTATGTAAATCAAGACAGACTCAATGCCTGTGTACACGCAGAACTGGCACAGTGTACGTTGAAGGATGGGTGTTTAATTACCCAGCTGTAGAATATTTAAGAGCACTTATCGCAAGTACCAAGCATTGAAAGAAGCTGTTTATTGCGCACACAATTGCGGAAAACAGTATGCCTGTCAGACCCTTCATGTAAAATAGAATAACCTAAACGCTCGGGTGATTTTATAACACGCATCGTTAAACACGTAATAAACTCGCTTGTGGATATTAAGTATGGTTGTAATCAAACTATATTTGAATGTATTCTGAAAAATAGCAAAGATTGCTGTATACAAGAGCGTTTCAGAACCTCTGGACGGTGATGTGTTCATTATAAACTAGTGTGTAGTTTCTATTCGTTGTCTTATATCAATCATGATGGCTTGGAGCCTTCTAATTCAACTGACGCATAATACGTTGAATGCGCCAGTATTCAACCTTGTGTGTTTGCTTTTTCATTGGAAACCAAGGCAAAGTAATACATCATTGATTCATTGTTTCATGCTCATCACAGCCTACACCACCCATCATAAAGGCCCAAGCACTCTCGAACTCGTATCTGCTAGGGCAGTGGTATAAGGAGAACAAGCACGGCTGTTCGGGGACGAGTAAGCACTGGCAGTTGCGTAGGAGAGCTATTCTGCAACCAAACCACAAACCAAAATATTAATCAAATTTATGTCTCCACTTTATTGTGGTATTCGAAAGTGGGCTATATAATGAAAGTGATTTTCAACTTTATTTGTACTTTGTCTTAGCTTGCTTTTGTTTTTAGCGGGTATAAGTGTTAAAAACTTTCGGAACTGAACATTCTTTAAAAGCTAAATGCTTTAGGTAATCGTTTGTTAATCACCCCAGAAAAAAAAAACTTTTCGTCCTCATTGGCAAGTATTCGTCAGAGAAATTGGATACATACGATTACTCACCAATGTTTCACTAAAAGAAAGAATGCAATAGCTAGCCGAACAAATGACTGTGAAACGATGGCGACGAGTGCAAGACCCGAGTACGCATAAGAACATAATACTAGACTACGGGAAAGGCAACGGGGCATGCAAAGCTTCCCCGGCACACTGACAGGCCTAACTGAAAAAAAGACATGTTTGTGACTGCGAAGAGTGTTGTGTCTGTGATTGCATTCTGTTTATCTCGGACAACTGTGCACTCAAAATTGAGATACAACCAACCTGCATCACCTTAGATAAGGCCCAGAAACAACTTAAGTACCCATATTACGCTTCACGATTGTCAGTTATGCGGTTTCATGTTTTAAGCGTGTAAGTGTTAACTCCACCAATTCTTTCTTCTATTTTATGAGTAGACGTTTTGTGAAAGTTTTCGCGCAGCCTATATACCATAACTGAGTTCTTTTTGTAATAGTATCGGATACATATATATTTACCTGAAGCTATATGAGCTGATTTCTAGGAAGAGGTAATGAGTGTTGACTTCTTTTAGCATTGAAAACAAATCTAAAATTATAAATTGAAAAAATCATGAAGACATAAGTGGTGAGACGACGTCCTTCTCTGTCTTTTAGTCGCCATCGTTCAAGTCTACTCTGTAAAGCGGTATATTTATGATTGATAAACCAGTCCACTCAATCAACCTTGTAAGTAGATCGCTTTGAGAAAGGAAGAAGGGTGGGCATGTTTGATAGTTCTCCGAACAATCGAAACAAAACCGTAGTAAAAGAATCGGACGCGAGATGAATACAGGAGAAGCGCTGAGCTTCAACTACCGCTTTAGTTCAGTTTAAGATGAATGTTTGTATATTCTCAGGGCTTGCCTTAAAGCACGAGTAGAAAGTTTGCGCTTGTCCTACCTTCTTTTTGCCCATGTTTGTGTTTCTCACGGTGATTAGTACTGTCGTCGATCGCCGCAAAAATAAAACTCCCACTGAGCACACGCTAAGTACCACCAAGAACCAAAAAAAAAGAAATTGGGTCATACTACTATAACTACAGTATGCGATCATCTAACATGTCGCAGTAAACACTACTACAAACAATGGATATGCAAACGAAATAGACGACAACGTCTATACAGTACGGCTTTTTCAGGGCCACTTCATCAATTATGTCCACCGCCCCAGTGATTGTTCATGCTTACGAACGGAATGTGAGTACACACACACACACACACACACACACACACACACACACACACACACACAACTCCTTAGTTCTGATTTGACCTATTAACATGGCATGTTTGCAAGTGGTGCCTGTGCCTAATTTCCACTTACCGTGTTTCGTCAAAAGTTTTCTGCTACAATGTATGTTGGAGCTCGTTTGGTTCCCTCGAAATCACATTGCTGATGCGGCATTTAAAAACACTGAAGTTATTTTTATACGATATCATTCGCAGAAATGAAATAACTCTCATATCGCGGAGTAATATGAATCACTTTTTAATATAAAATGCATGACGCCCTGTTTCAAGATTTCATATATTTATGGTCTATCACTGCATTTTTCTGGCAGAATAATTGCTCCAGTACGGCACCTAACTGGGCGGGTGGAACAAGATATCATGAAGTTCGAGCAAGCAGTCCTTCGTACTGAACAGTCTCAAGTGCGGCACAACGCATCACCTCTACATGGCTCTATCCAACAGCATTAGCACTGGAAAGCCTTGAGCGGAGGTCATGGAACACACCAACGGCGTAGGTTCGTGCGAGTATTGTTCCCAGAAATAAAGAATCATGTTACTTTCATGTCTCAATTGCTCTCCACATTGCACTGGTTTAGCTCCAAATCGATGCTTTTGGCATTGTTTTGTTGTATATACTTTAAAACTGAGCAAACCTCTTTGCATCTTTTTTTAATCATGTACCTCTGCAGGAATGCACGTGCTTCATACTTTACTGTCTCTGCCAATTTTCTGTCCCATTTCCTTACCCTCGTTTTTTGTCGAACATCCGAAGCTGTTTGCTTAATTACAGGTTCTCTTGCCTCTTGCCAACAACTCTCCCTGTTCCATTTTCAGCGCCCTTGTTGCCATGAAATTAAAGAGAAAAAGCTTATAACATGTTAGAAACACTGAAATGTCCTTGTACTGTACTGACTTATTTCACTGCAATAAATTCACGCGGCATATAACTCCTGTAAATAATTCAATCGAATATTACATTGAAGAACATTGCAGAACATTTTATGATCCACAGTGGTGCCTGAATGTAGCTGTCTTTAGGCTATTGTTGCCGCATATTGTTTAGACAGAGTAATTTCAAATAATGACTACGTACTCTGTCATAAATTCGAGTCAATGGCTTCTGCTTAAATTTCTAATTTTTATGTCTTTTCTTACAACACACGTTTTCTGTCCCACCTTCAACATTGCACAAGCCAGTTCAGCATTATTTATTACGACGTCTTTTTCCGCGTGACGCTCCAATATCTCCGGCAAGCCACAAGTTCGTCGTCGTGAATGCCACCAATGCCGCGGTGAAATTGGCCGTTTGAATGACCGCCGGCTGCTCCGTGACCAGTTTTGTCGTTCAGTACCAGCCAAGGTTCCATAATACGTGCAGATTTGCAGCATACGGCATCAGCCATGGCTCGCGTCAATACGTCATTAGAGACCCCTCACATGACCACCAGTACCCGGTCCACATTGTGGCACAAAGCGACGCCAGTGCGACAAAGGCCGACTTTTCTTTCCGCACCATAACGTTGCCGGCTAGTGATAAGTGATCGAAATATTTCATAATACATTGTCTATCCGTGGCAGCAGACAGTATTGCACGCTGCTTTCGTAAGGACGCGTCGTACCTCGAATTTCTTCAATAGTTCAGAATGTACGCACTGTTCATTTATTCTTTGGCTCCCCCGCTTTGGTGGGCTCCCTTATGCCTGTGATATTTTATAGGCTGCAGAATATAGCGTCATTTTCAATTACCCTTGCTTATGCAAGCTTACTTGGCTTATTTAATAATTGCCGCAGTTTTCCCGTTTCGGTGAAGTCGAAATGCTTCATACTCGTTCACTCAGATTTAGGGGCAGGCTAAAGTACTCTGGCGTGGCTTGCGCCAAACATCCATAAAACTTTCAATGGCAAGATAGAAAAAAATAGACGAGTGGTTCCATATGACGCAGCACAGAAAAAAATATCACCCTCGTCAAAGTGAGGCTAAAATACGTATGTATCTATGCCTATTCTCAACTTGCCTGAGTTCTTGCCCTCCCTTTGAGTAAATGTAAATCATCGAACGTATATGTTCTTTTTGTTTGATCGAGTGTAACGTGTACAATCTTAAAAAATGGAGTGACGTTCTCTCCATTTAGCGGAACGGCGATGTCCCCAATGTTCATCTTTAATTAGAGAAACGTTGCTCCCTCATCCACGGAGAAGCGTGTTCCTCGCTATGAAAATCAACATGACTGACCCCAGGTTAGCGAAGTGAGTAGGCTTAGAAAATGCATCAATTCTAAGAAGAACACGGCACTGAAAGTTACAAACAACGGTCCCGCTGAGCTTGATACCAAACGAAATGATTATAAAAACAAGCGGACGAACCTGTAGTGATGAAAACATCGCGAAAGAGAACGACAAAGTAGGTTTCGTTCGGCCAGTAAGGCGACATTCACTCTGAAAGACACGGATACTGCAGAGTCCTCACCCGAAGAGTGCATGCTAGACTTGCTGTATTTATTTATCGCAGATTCACTTATTGCGCCCACGTTTTCCATGCGTTTACGGGGCCGCAGTTCACAAGATGTGCTTTCAAACCGTAGACTCGATCATAGCGAAACCATTCTGACTCAGTAGTGCCAACGCCTGCGGGATTATCGGTGGTCGCTTGGGGAGCGGCGGTCGTCGGAACTACGGGGGTGGCGCCACTCAGGTAGGGGTGCCTTCAATTAGGCTTTTTACGTTTTTGGAGCTTATATGCAACAAAAATAAGTAAAAATTTTAAAAGGCGTAAGCATAATTATAATTAACCCTACGTAAGTGACGCCGTCATTCAACAAGCAAATTTTTTATTACAAGGCATCCTCTGAACTTAGTAGCAAGCGCTAAAATTGCCGATCTCAAAGGCCAAGTACAAAGACCCTTACCCCTACGTACGCGGCGCTGCCATAGATGAACGGCGTTTCGCGCTCATGCGGCAGGTACGGGAAATCTAGGAAGCGTGGGTAAGCAGCTTTGATAGATAGATGTCCCAGATTATATAAGTAGCTGGAGGTGTGAGAGCGTCATAGTCGTGAAGTAGGTGGTAGCTGGTGCCTTATGGAGTGACTGAACGAAATTAAAAAAGGTTGCCGGCGGTGACGTATGTTGCCACACCCACCATCACAGCTCCCGTCCGGATAATTTACGACTCAACCCATTCAGTATTACTCACTGACACCGGACGCCTAATAAATTTTGATGCAATGCATATATCTACACATACACATAAGGACACATAGTACGCATACAGGGTGAACTCTATGAACAAGAGCACAATGAATCATTATCCACAGCGGCGCACACTTGGACGTAGTTACTCGCACCCTACTACGAAAACGCACAAGCCTATATAAAAATGAATTTCAACTGACCTTAGTGGCATAGTTACAAGTAAGTTCTTGCACACTTTTTTTACGCTTTCTAGCAATACAACAACATGCCCACGCGTAAATATGTTGTATTTGATGCTTCGACATATAGAACTTTATGAACGGTTGCACAATAATGAACGGAATAATTACTAGACCTTATCGGGTTTTTAGCACCCTCTGCTGCGTTGCAGATCTGACCGCCGCCATGGTCAGTTGCTTCACAGCTGCTGGGGACTGAGGGACGTGGGTTATTTGACGTATGCATGTGCATTTGACATATGCATGGCGGCCTGTCCAGATCCAGAGATCCGGCCTGTCCGGATCTCTGGATCCGGACAGGCCGCCATTGGAACCCGAACTTGCCAACGTTTAACGCTAGAACCTTATCTAGTGAGGGAAGTCTAGCTGTACTATTCGAGGAGCTAGAGGATGTTAAATTGGATATAATAGGGCTCAGTGAGGTTGGGAGGACAGATGAGGCCTATACGATGCTACAGAATGGGCACGTCCTTTGCTATCGGGGCTTGGCTGAAAGACGAGAACTGGAAGTGGGGTTTCTAATTCACAGAAACATAGCTGGCAACATAGAGGAATACTATAGCAATAATGAAATGGTGGTAGGTATTGTAATTAAACTGAATAAAAGGTACGAGATAAAGGTGGTACAGGCTTACGCGCCTACATCCAGTCTTGATGACGCTTCAGTTGAAAGCTTCTATGAAGACGTGGAATCGGTGATGAGTAAGGTAAAAACACAGTATATTATACTGATGGGAGACTTTAATGCAAAGGTAGGGAAGAAGCAGGGTGGAGACCAGGCAGTAAGAGATTATGGCATCGGTACTAGAAACTCCAGAAGAGAGCTACTAGTAGAATTCGCGGAACGCAATTATTTAGGGATTTTGAATACCTTCTACCGAAATCGAGGAAACCGCAAGTGAACATGGAGGAGCCCTAATGGCGAAAATAAGAACGACATAGACTTTAAAATGAGTGCACACCCAGGAATCATGCAGGATGTGGAAGTGATTGGCAAGGTACGATGCAGTGACCATAGAATGGTACGGTCTCGAATTCGCCTAGACTTGAAGAAGGAACGACAGAAACTGATACGCAAAAAGCCAATCAATCAGCTAGCACTGAGGGGGAAAGTACAGGAATTCAGAGTGTCGCTGCAGAACAGGTACTCGGCTCTTAGTGAGGAAACCAACCTTAGCGTAGATACAATTATAGATAATCTGATGAGTATCATTACGGAGTGTGCAGTGGAAGTAGGAGGCAGGGTAGTTAGACAGGACACTGGCAAGCTTTCCCAGGAAACAAAGAACCTAATTAAGATGCGTCAAATTGTGAAATTGTCAGGTACAACAGACAAAATAGAACTGGCAGAGCTTTCGAAGTTGATTAATAGGCGTAAGGTATCTGATGTAAGAAGGTATAACATGGAGAGAATTGAACACGCTCTGAAAAACGGAGGCAGCTTCAAAGCAGTGAAGAGGAAACTTGGGATAGGCAAAAGTCGGATGTATCCGCTAAGAGACAAAGAAGGCAAAATAACTACCAATATGGTTAGGATAGTTAAAATAGCAGAGGAGTTCTACAGAGATCTGTACAGTAGCCGGGACAACCACGACTTTAATACAATAAGAACTAGCGGTAACCCAGATGACACCCCACCAGTAATGATAGAAGAAGTCAGAAAAGCTTTGGAAAGCATGCAAAGAGGCAAAGCTGCTGGTGAAAATCAGGTAACATCAGATCTGCTAAAAGATGGAAGACAGATTGTGTTAGAAAAACTAGCCACCCTGTTTACGAGGTGTCTCCTGACGGGAAGAGTGCCAGAGTCTTGAAAGAACGATAACATCATCTTAATACATAAGAAAGGTGATGACAAGGGCTTGAAGAATTACAGGCCGATCAGCTTGCTCTCTGTAGTATACAAGCTAATAACAAAGGTAATTGCTAACAGTGTAAAGAAAACTTTAGAATTCAATCAACCAAAGGAACAAGCAGGATTTCGAACAGGCTGCTCAACTATTGACAATATTCATACTATCAATCAGGTAATAGAGAAATGCTCAGAGTATAACCAACCACTATAATCAAACGCCTTCATAGATTACGAGGAGGCGTTTGATTCAGTAGAAATATCAGCCGTCATGCAGACACTGCGGAATAAGGGCGTAGATGAAGTATATAAAAACATTCTGGAAGAAATCTACAGGGGATCAACTGCTACCATAGTGCTTCATAAAAAAGCAACAGAATACCAATCAAGAAGGGTGTAAGGCAGGTGGACACATCTCCCCAATGCTAATTACCGCGTTTTTATAGGAGGTTCTCAGAAGCCTAGAATGGGAACAGTTGGGGATAAGAGTTAATGGAGAGTACCTTAGTAACCTGCGCTTCACCGATGACATTGTATTGCTGAGTAACTCAGGGGACGAATTGCAAGTCATGATTACGGAGTTAGACAAGGAGAGCAGAAAGGTGGGTCTTAAAATTATACTGCAGAAAACGAAAGTAATGTACAAATAGCTCGGAAAAGAGCAGCGCTTCGAGATAGGTAATAGTGCACTTGAAGTTGTAAAAGACTATGTCTACTTAGGGCAGGTAATAACTGCGAAGCCTAACCACGAGACTGAAGTAACTAGAAGAATAATAATTGGGTGGAGAACATTTGGCAAGCACTCTCAAATTATGACAGGTAGATTGCCACTATCCTCAAGAGGACGGTATATAACAGCTGTATCTTGCCGGTACTTAGCTACCGAGCAGAAGCCTGGAGACCTACAAAGAGGGTTCAGCTTAAATTGAGGACAAGGCAGCGAGCAATGGAAAGAAAAATGGTAGGTGGAACCTTAAGAGACAAGAAGAGAGCAGAGTGAATTAGGGAACAATTGGGGGTCAAGGATATCATAGCTGAAACCAAGAAGAAGAAATGGACATGCGCCGGGCGTGTAGCATGTAGACAGGATAACCGCTGGTCAATAAGGGTAACTAACTGGGGGGAGAGACAGAGAGAGAGAGACAAAGATGCAAGGAAAGGCAGGGAGGTTACCCAGACGCACATCCGGTTTGCTACCCTGCACTGGGGAGGGGATAAAGGGAGAAAAGAGGTTGCAGAAAGATGAGAAGGTACACACAATCACGAGCACACTCGGGGAGCACACACAGTTTACAGGCGGTCGCTCAGGTTAAGGTAAAGTAGCAGTGCTTTAGTTGCTTTCTGCGCAACTGAGGCAGATGCCCAAGGTCCTAGTATCTTCTGCACACAAAATGGTCCGGGGTCAAGTCGATTCAAAACCATTCGTAGCTGGCATCGCTGTGTGTCGTAGCAACGATGCCAGGTAACTAACTGGATTCCCAGAGAAGGCAAGCGGGTTAGGGGAAGACAGAAGGTTAGTTTAGCAGATGAGAATACGAAGTTTTTGGGTATAAATTGGCAGCAGCAAGCACAGGACCGGGTTAACTGGCGGAACATGGGAGAGGCCTTTGTCCTGCAGGGGACGTAGTCAGGCTGATGATGACGATGATAATGATGATGATGATGATCTGGTTTTTGCGAAAACGATTACCCCAAGCCATACATGGAATGCCCACGGCATTCTGAATGCTCCGCCGTCTCTCGACCACTGCGACAGTTATTTTTTTCTTGATGCCTCCGCGAATGCAAACGCTTGCCGCGCGCTTGCCATTTCGGAGGTCACGTCTTTTTTTATTCTTTCACTTGTTACTCGGATAGGGCGCAGAATGCAGACCAGACTTAGTCTCCATCGTGGTAGGTATTTTGTGGTCGCGTCGACCTTGTTTGGTTGTTTCGTGCTAACGTTTGCTTACATTCTTTCGACGTGCATACCACAAGTGTGACAGTTAGCCATGGATACAGTACGCCGCTAGCCCTTCAATGACAATGATTTTTGATGCGGTAATGACTGTCCTAGCAGTGTATACGTACGTTACAACGCGGGTCTTGCCAGAGAAATAAGCGGTGACCTCGCATCCGACGGTATTTTTCCTGAGCGATGGCAGTGGCTGTTGGCGTCACGGCAGCTCTATTACTTGAGTGGAGGAACTAGCGCTGCAGTGCGCAAGTTTACTCTAACGTTATAGCATGCTGTGCATAGATACTTTTCTGCTTCAGATACCTCTCGCGGTTTGCCTCATGTGTCAACCCACAGTCATAGTGCGTGCCACAATTTTTGTTGTTAGGGCTGTGGCTGTGGTGGTTACTATTACTCTGGATTTGAAATACTCTTTTCACAAAGATGAGTAAGTGTTAGTACTTACCTGCTATGCACAGCTGTTACTGGAAGTGCATTTTGTGTTGAGTTACTTACGACAAAGGAGAATCATGGACGAAAAAGGCATACTCCACGCATGCATAATTCCGTCTTACCTCTCAGCGCGGGCATGGGCAGTTTAAAACGCACGTGATTAGGAATTTAGTTTAACTGGCAGAATTCATTGGTTTATTTTTCACAAAAGTGTAGTTATGATGATTTTTAAAACGTTTCTAATGGCTATAAACCATTCTGGCGAAGAAACGCTCGGTGAAACTTCGCAGCCTGTTTCCCTTTGTGCTTTCGCCTGTCGTGGTAGCATAGCATTATTGGGTGTCGTGTGACTATGCTGGAAGACGGAGGTTCGACTTCCGGCCACGGCGGCCGTATTCCAATTGCGGTAAAATGCAAAGAACATTCATATGGCAGAAGAGGCACGTATACTCTATCAATTGTATATGATCGTGCTTTCACGCAGGGACTCTACAGTGGTATCGTTTCCTGGAATGTCGCAAAACTAAGTGTGATGATTTTTTATGCGCCTCGTTGAATTCGAGAGTGCTGTTGGAGCCGTGTGAAACTAGAAATGCGTGGGCTTACGAAGTATGTCGACACCGAAAAAATTTCTTATTTGTGTAAAGTCTAAGGTAATCGGTGAAGCAAGACTGCTTGGGAAGCAGAGGCCCTTGTATTCGTAACAAATTGGTAGTATGAAACAACACGAAACACACACGAAAGTGTGCGGAACATCGTGCGAGTGTCTGGCGAAAAAAAAGCGTTTACTCTACACCAACAAAAAAAAACATCATTCCCGCATTGCTTGCATCACTCTTAGGTAAAAGCAATCGCCCGCGACTGGTCGTGGCCGGCTAGGCTCAGCGTGCGCATGCGCGCGCGCAAGACCCCCATGATTGAGGAGAAACTTGAACAATGAAGGAGGAACGTTGCTCGTTTGGTCCTTGCCGCGAGAGGGCGCGACGGGTAAATCGCCCGAGTGGGAGGAAGTCACTGCGCCGAATGAGCAACGGAGCCCGTTTCTCAGTGCTGGCATGGGCAGTTCAAAACGCATGTGATTGAGATTGAGAATTAGCGCTCGTGTCCTTCGTGTCCTTCTTGTCTCTGTGTCATCGTTTTGTTTTCGCACTATAACTATCGTCATGCCATACCAACTAGCCCAAGCTACCACACTTCTAAGCTGCCACACTCCCGTTTCGCGATTCTCGCTTCTTTTTTTTTAGAGGGATAGTGATTTAGATAAAGAGAGAATGCCGGTACGCTGTGCCGCTTGTTCGTTATCTGCCTTCCTTCTCTTCTTCCTCCATTTAACTGCCCACGTGTCCGAGCCCAAGCGTCTTTTTTGATCGCGACACTCGGCCATAACTGCGAAGCGTGCGGATAAGCCGTTGATGCTTTTGGTGGCCGTCACTGGCTGAATCGCGGTGGTCGGTCACGGCCACGTTGCGCCTCCGTGCCACAATCTTACTTAATATTTTCCGGGGTCGTAATTTTCTCTGTCAGGTTCGTCTGTCTTTTCCCCAGTGTGACGTCTTCTGAAAACTTGCCAACAGTGCTCTGGCCGGGGTACCTGACAGTTTCCAGATCACCGCAGTTACAGTTGACGTCGGTTCTGTGGTAGTTGTACAAGCAGAGCAAGCCACTGCGCATTCTGTACTTTTGAATGTCACAACGGTTTGAGTTTGCCGCACTGTTCGTGAAGGGTCAAGCTGCGGCTGTAGGATCTTGTGCACTCATTAATGGAGAAGTACGACGAGCGTCTGTGCTGACCATCGTTGCACCCTATGCCCTTGCGATGCTCTCATGTGCTCCCTGAAATGCTTTTGGTGGTGGTCCTCGACGAAGTTCTGCGCACATTAGAGCAGTTGCAATCAGAAATCACATCTCCACCAGGCGACTGAGGTTCCACCATGAAGTTCTCGTTGACACTGGCCACAGCAGTCACAAGCATGTCGGCATCATCCATGGAGGTAGTAACACTTAAAACGCTTTGCGCATGACAAACGTACACGTGAACGTCTTCCAATAATTGCCGCGGCAGCCAGGCACATGGGTCCACCTAGTCAAGGCCCGTATTGTCAAGACCTCCAGATACAGCAGGAACGTGTAGTGGCAGAGCACTCATCGTATTCATTGCATAAGGCCTTCAGTGCGATGAGTACCAGCGACACTAAGTTTCCAAGCGATGACGAGCATGGGGGAAGCTTTCCCGATGTATGTGGCTGGAAACCAACTTCAGCCACTGGCAGGAATGTTTTGGCGTCCGTTGCCGAGGCAAAGTTGGAGCACAACTTCAGGTTTGTACTAGGTTCGGCTGCGCAGGTATCTGCCGGTGAGCTGCAGTTCCAACCTAGAGCAGATGGCCCTATCGAGCTTCGACCTCAGTAAGAGACGTGTTAGGTTCAACCTCGAGTAGATGGCTTTCTCGAGCTTCAGCTTCTGTAAAAGACGTGGCAGGTGCATTAGTGGCGTCATAGCCAATAAAACCGAAAGCATTTATTAGAGCTGCACAACACTCCGCCCATGACTGCTGTTTCAAGCCTTCATACCGTTGCCACGCCGCAGCACCTTTCCAAAGGTGGTCCACAGCCACGGACCATTTCTGAGGCTTCGTCCAGGCCTCGTGCTGCTAAAGTGTTGACGGTCGCCAACTAGCTGTTCACGTCATTCTGGAACCCGTAAAATTTTGGTAGTTCCCAGAGTGCAGGCGATAGCTGGACGGCAGGTGAAAATCCAGAGTGTGCCGACGCCAAACTGCTAAGTTGCTGTGAGGCGTGCGAGCACACGCCTGACCTTTCTGCGGTTCTCAGCTGAACTGGATTCAATGTCTAGCGAGGGGGCCGCCGCCAGCAGAGTATTCATTGCACAGAATGTTGGTACAGCAGCAGGGCATATCGTGCAACTCTGCGCTATCCAGGCGTTAAGCTCAAAGCTATGACATGATTTTAACAGGAGAAGTGAGTTCTGCAAAACTCGATAGTATGGGTTTGATTGTACACAACATCAGGTGTATTTCAATGGCTGCGACACACAAGAAAACCTATACAGATGGGTCTCTCATCACGTCGAAAAACCGGAGGTCGTTAATCTTTGATCTTCCATTATTTGACATGCATCATTATCCGGTCATGTGTTGAGTACCTCAGAACCAATATTTCCACTTCAATAAGACTCCAAGCGCTGATTCCAGGTTTGTTGTCGTCCTTTCCTTCCCGCAACAAGGCAGATATCCTGCGCCGAGTTTTGGTGTGGTGATATTTCCATGGCAAACGAGCAGTAGTTCAGCCTCTTGACGTGGCAGAAATGGTAGAAATAAAAACGACACCAGACTGTCTTTCCTGTGGCGATTTGGAAAGGTAATGGCAAGTAGCGAGGCCACGAGAGAAAACCCAGCAACGTCGGTTTTTTTCGCATACTGTGAACGCTACGATCCGCTTCCGTATGCTTGTACAAATGGATTCTCTCGGCTGTCAACGTGCCTTAAATAGACGCGTCTAAACGCACACATGCGTTAAGAATGCAGACGTGAGGAACCGAGCCCATCAAATATTTATCTTAAATTATCTAGAAAGGAGAAGCGAATAGCACCGTGCCTGTCAGCCAGCTCCAGAAAAAAATGCACGTGAAAAGGTTTGGAAACTATGTTGCTAAAACTTCAGCTTAATGTGGGGTACTCATCCATTTCAAACATACTTCAAAGTTTGCATCAGTAAATATTGAAACAGGCCACTCGTCATGAAGAAACTTTGCAGATGCACGTTGTTCGCTTCAATGTCACTTTTCAAATATTGTAAAAAAAATTCGACAGATCCCACGTACCTGGGAATCTACGTTATGCGAAGCTTGCGGAGGAAAGGTGACCATGTTGCAATTTTTTTATTGAGCGAAACGCCATGAAATGACGCAAAATATATGTACATATGCTTCACGCACAAACATAAGTTGAAGAGTTGCAGATGTTTATATAACCAGTTGCTTGCCCTTGCACAACGATGTCAACTAGAACATGCGCATTAGCAACACCAGAGGCTGATATGAAGCGCTGATGCTTGCGAAGATGCTGGCCTCGGACACTGCTACATAAATCAACTTCACCGCGTAACAACTAACCACTTCTGACTTTAACCCGACGTAATGGCTGTATAAAAATAGTACTTATGTAATGTTTTTTTTAAATTGGGTAGGCAGCACTGCAACCACCATTATGGTTTCACGAAGATAAACGTCTATTTGAAAATTTGTTTCGAGACCATGCGTATCGTTGCGGTAAAATGCTTTATTGGCACTCAGAATGCTTCGGTTCAATTCCAAGCGGGACTCGTTGGGTCGTCGCTATACCGACGTCCGGTATTTATTAACACTCGCGCGTTAAAATTGACCAAGTGTGTTCTCGTCGTTCCTGGGTAGATACCAATTGTTAATCACCTGTGGCACATACCCACCCGTGGGTATGTGCCACTGTCTGGCGAGAAATGCTTGATGACGTACGCGACGACATTGTGACAAGATTCATGTGTTGACAAGCGCATCGTATTCGTCAAACCATCTTATCCTCTCATGCTAATTTTGGTTCACGCGAAGTAAGTGGGGTGACCATGAGAGCACCTAAACGTAAGCGAGATAGATAGATAGATAGATAGATAGATAGATAGATAGATAGATAGATAGATAGATAGATAGATAGATAGATAGATAGATAGATAGATAGATACGCTATAAGTCACCGAAGTTCGCTAAGAAATGCTTCGCAATTAAAATGCCTTACATGTCTGAGTACACGCAAGTATACTTTGCTGCGCGCGATTCTTCTTTAAATTTTGCTGCGTTTGGTTTGCACCCACAAACACAGTAAGAAGCACGTCCGAGAAAGAGAAGAGGCTTGACATGCACACGCTCCGCTCTTTTTCAGCAAAAAGACAGCTATTCTCTCTTCCGGCTCTCTAAATATATTTCGGGGTTGCTTTCGAACACCTTGGGATTCCGTTGGAAACGGGCTCGAGGCTCTTTCATTGACCATTTGGCCGCAATTAACAGTCGTATTTTTGGCCGCCGGCTGCTGGTTTCAACATGGCTGGCTCATACCCACTCGGGTATGTCTGAGCCACAGGCCGTTTTTGCACAGCCTCCGATGGCAGGCGGTCATCTTGATACGGGGGGTTCGCCTCGATTGGATAATTTGGCGTTTCCGCCGGATGGCGACAGGGCGCTGCTATATGTAGATTTGCAGAATGTGCCAGTTACTCCTGTTCTGACAATCCCTAACATTCCTGGCATTCACTTGCCTTCTGCTGCGGGAATGGCGCAAAATACATGGCTGGCTGCCGTAAAGGATGAAATGGCGCAAGCATCTTTCCACCGCGTGGTCGCACATCAGAAACAGGATCGTACATGAGTGTGCTGATACTCAAGCACTTGCAGAAAACAAAGGCGACCGAATGGATGAACTTCCTCATCAGTTGGCCCTGTCAAGACATTCCGCCTCTCTCGGTGTGGCACTCTGGGCTCCTCAGACTGCCCAAACGGCCGCGACTTATGCGGCGGCAGCCGCGTGGAGCACGGCGCGTCCTACTGCAATCCCTCCCGTTTAACCGAAGACTCGTTATGGCCCTGTACTGCCATCGCACTGGTTGGATATCGCTGACCAACCAACAACGCACACCAACAGGCGGGAGCATGAGCCTATTATGTTTCTAACTCAAACTCATTTCGTCGACCATTGATTGATTGATTGATTGATATGTGGGGTTTAACGTCCCAAAACCACTATATAATTATGAGAGACGCCGTAGTGGAGGGCTCCGGAAATTTCGACCACCTGGGGTTCTTTAACGTGCACCCAAATCTGAGCACACGGGCCTACAACATTTCCGCCTCCATCGGAAATGCAGCCGCCGAAGCCGGGATTTGAACCCGCGACCAGCGGGTCAGCAGCCGAGTGCCTTAGCCACTAGACCACCGCGGCGGGGCACATTCATTTCGTCGACCAATCCTGCCAGTGAGCTCACGAAGGTTATTAGGTCAAACAATGACCCCATAAAGTAAAACATTGGGGAACTGACTATCAGAAAGACAAGTAACGGATTAACAATATTAACAAACAACCATAACTTTATTACTAGGTTAAAGAATGCACTTGAAAAACGCAATCACAAGCATGACATTACCAGTCCGCTTGCCCCAAGAGGTTTTGAAAACCTCGCGTCAAACTCACCGATGTAGACTCCGATAATTTAGCCGCCAACATCATCTATCAACTAAACATGGGCAACCCGAACCTTCATTTTGACCCGACCACAATCCGAGTGGCGGTATCGTACAAGGAGCGATCGGGATACTTCACACATATGCTCGAAGTGGATGATTCCACCTGTCACTCACTGCTTGCTCAGGGACGAGTTCTTCTCGGTTGGAACTGCATGAAGCGTGAGTGTGGACTTTCATGTGCCATTGTGCACATACTGTGTGACATACAGTCATACAAGAAAGGCTTGTCCTGTCGCCAACGACCCTAAGAAAATGGTGTATACGAAGTGCACGGGGACACATCTTGGCGAAGCGTGCACTCTTAGAATGAACGACCCAGGAATTGTTTGAAGCGAATGACAAAAGATCGCAAGATTTAGTTCCCGTACAACTGTACTCGAAATGTGTCCTATATTACGACAATTTGTCGCCCGCATGAGGGCCAGAACGGACTACGGATAGTCTAAGAGGCGTGTACATCAAAGAGGGATGCAGCGGCCTTTATAACGTGCAGTGTTATTCATGGTTTCTTACATTAGTTTACGCGTTTTTTTCGACTCATTTCTATAAACCACATGGAGGTCGCTGCTTTCGCTATTTTTGTAATCATGTAATACATTGTTACGTGATTTCGTCTGACTGAAAGAGGACATAGTGGGGCATACCCATGTAAGGTACCTCAGACTGAGAGTAAAGAAGTGGACGTTGTCAGTGAGCTGCGTTGTGGCTGCGGACTGACAACTGTTATTTTCCACGTAACATTTTGGTGGAGGTGCTGGGTGCTCTTCTGACAACGGAGCTACGCAGTGGACGCCTCCTTAAGTCTGCTACCATGGCTCCGGGTGAAGATACGGCTTCGCCACCTACCTCAGCAACGACAGCAACCCGGTACGTCGCCCTAACGCAACCCCGTGATCCCGGTACCTTTACTGGAGAGGACAATGTGAATGTGGACAAGTGGCTTAGCATGTACTAGCGCATCAGCAAGCAATATGGCTGGGACCCAACCGTTATGCTTGCGAATGTCATTTTCTCTCTTGACAAGACCCCTCGCACCTGGTTTGAGACCCACGAGCACGAAATCACAAGCTGGGAAATGTTTAAACAACAGCTACGCGACCTTTTTGGCAACCCGTTTGGTCAACAACTTGATGCCCGAAAGCAATTGGCTGTCCGTACACAGACGTCCACTGAGCCCTACTTGACTTATATTCAAGACGTCTTAGCGTTGTGTCAAAGGGCGATCCCAACATGACTGAGGCCGACAAGATTTCGCACGTGTTAAAAGGAATCGCCGACGATGCGTTCAGCCTGCTTGTATTCACCAACGTAACGACCATGGACGCCGTGATCCAAGAGTGCCGCCGTCTCGAGCAGGCGAGGAGTCGACGCATTTTGCAGCAGTTTCAGCGCCTACCCAACACCGCGGCAACGTCGTCTTGCGAAGCCACTCCTTGTCATCCGTCTACAACCGAAGACGTGACGCGCATCGTCCGACGTGAACTCGAGGCCGCTTACCCGGCTGCCAACAAACTACCGACGTTGCCCGACGCCTCAACACCAGCTGTCGCCTTGATCCAGGCTGTTGTCCGCCAGGAATTCGCTAACCTTGGTATCCTGTCCACTGCATCCACACTGGATAATACTGGTCCCTCGATAGCTTCTGTGGACATGAGACGTCGCCGTCCGTACTCTATTCGAACCAGGAACCCGTCTGAATGGCGAACAGCTGATGATAAGCCAATCTGCTTCCGCTGTGGTCGCGCAGGACACATCGCTCTTTACTGCCGCAGTCAATGGCCATCTATGTCTTCTGGCTCGTACCCCGCTCACAGTAACTCATTCCGTCCACCAAACCACCGTTATCCGACCCGCATTCAGTCTACAGCATTTACTGCCCCTGAGGACTACGGCCACCCTGCCCCGTCATCGCCACCGCCTCAAAGCCGCTCTTCTCGTTCAAACACGCGTCGCCGCTCTCCCTCGCCATCGTTCAACCGCCGCGCGTCCCCGGAAAACTAGGCTGCGCAGCTTCTGGAGGTGAAGCTGCCCTGTCGACCTTACCCAAAAATCCTCTGTTGCCCTTACGTTTGAACCGGAACACCCTAGAAGTATATGTTGATGGTACACCTGTTGAAGCTTTGATAGATACGGGCGCTCACGTCTGTATTATGAGTTCACGTTTTCGTAGTCGCATCAAGAAGGTCCTCACGCCCCCCTTGACCAGTGTCGTCCAAGTTGCAGATGGTGCAAAAGTCCCTGTCGTCGGTATGTGCACAGCTCAACTTACCGTAGCCGGTCATCAAGTGGTCGTCCTTTTTACCATGCTTGAAACATGCCCCCACGACCTCATACTAGGCCTCGATTTTCTTGCCGCCAATTCTGCTCTGATTGATTGCTCCGCTGGTGTGCTCCGCCTTGAACTGCCACAAATCAGTGCCGCCCCGTACCAACCTACATGCCGATTACAATGCAGCGATTTTGTTCGCCTGCCCCCGAAAACTGTGACGTACGTCGATTTACTGTGCTCACCAGCTGTGCCCGACCGTGACTATTACGCTACGCCTCTCACCGACGTACTCCTTGCGCACAACGTTGCAGTGCCCTATACGGTGCTCAGCATCACAAATAACAAAACTTGTCTACCTCTTGTCAATTTCGGCTACATGAATCATGTGCTTCCACAAGGCATTTCTGTGGCCCACCTGTGTCCGTTGCTCGATTCACAAATTGAAGTGCTTGCCTTAGACACACTTGCTTCACCGCAGCGCACATCACTCGCAACACATTCGGGCAGCCGTCAAATTGTAGACATGATCGCCACTGATCTTCCGCCTCCGCAAGTTGAAGCCCTACAACATCTTCTCGAAGCCTACCAAGATATTTTCGATTTTGGTGACCGACCTCTTGGGCAGGCGTCATTTGTCCAGCATCGCATACACACAGGTGATGCCAACCCTGTTCACCGCCGTCCCTACAGAGTGTCTGCTTTTGAGCGGAGCATAATTCAGAAGGAGGTGAACAAGATGCTAGCGAAGGACATTATTGAACCATCCTCCAGTCCCTGGGCATCCCCGGTGGTATTAGTTAAAAAGAAGGACGCATCGTGGCGATTTTGTGTGGACTATCGCCATCTTAACAACATCACCAAGAAAGACGCATACCCTCTGCCCCGCATTGATGACGCCCTTGATTGCCTCCATGGTGCCGCTTACTTTTCTTCCATCGATCTTCGTTCTGGTTATTGGCAGATTGCCGTGGACCCCATGGACCGAGAGAAGACGGCTTTTGTAACACCCGATGGCCTCTACCAATTCAGAGTCATGCCTTTCGGCTTATGTAATGCCCCCGGCACCTTTGAACGAATGATGGACTCCCTGCTCCATGGATTCAAGTGGTCTACGTGTCTTTGTTATCTGGATGACGTGATTGTGTTTGCTCCCACTGTTGAAGCGCACCTTGAGAGACTGTCAAAATTCTTGATGTATTCCGTCTCGCCGGCCTTCAGCTGAATTCATCTAAGTGCCGGTTTGGTCGCCGTCGCATTACAATACTTGGACATATTGTTGACGCTTACGGTGTACAGCCTGACCAAGAAAAAGTTCGAGCTGTGAAGGACTTTCCTGTGCCGAAAACCGCCAAAGATGTCCGCAGCTTTGTGGGGCTCTGCTCCTATTTTCGGCGGTTCATCAAGAACTTCGCGGAAATCACTCGGCCCCTAACAGATTTACTCAAACCGGATGAGACGTTTACCTGGGGTCCCTCGCAAGCAGCAGCATTTTCTGACCTGACCACTTGGCTCACTTCTTCTCCTGTGCTGGCTCACTTCGACCCTACGGCACCGCCAGAAGTGCGCACCAATGCCAGCGGTTACGGAATAGGCGCTGTGTTGGCTCAGCGACAACGTGGGCAGCATCGCGTGATAGCTTATGCCAGCAGGCTGCTGTCCACCTCGGAGCGTAATTATTCCATCACAGAGCGCGAATGCCTAGCGCTGGTGAGGGCAGTCGCGAAATTTTGCCCTTACTTATAAGGCCGACCATTTATAATTCTTACCGACCACCACGCTCTCTGCTGGCTCGCCTCCCTCAAAAATCCCACAGGTCGTCTCGCCCGCTGGGCACTCCGCCTCCAGGAGTATTCTTACACCGTAGTGTACAAATCAGGAAAACTGCACAAAGATGTGGATTGTCTGTCACGCTACCCTGTGGACGACTGCGATCCTACGAGCACTGATTCTGTGGGCTGCGTCCTTTCAATCTCCCAGCTGCTTCATCTCGGGGACGAGCAGCGTCGCGATCCGGATATCAGCCGCCTAATACAACAGCTCGAATCTTCACCGCAAGACGCTTCCGTTCGCATGTTTAGCTTAAAGGAGCACACCTTATATCGGCGTAATTTATCGCCCCATGGTCACGACCTACTTCTGGTCATACCAAAGCACCTGCGTTCTACAGTCCTACGCGAGCTCCATGACGCGCCAACTGCGGGTCACCTTGGTGTCTCTCGCACATATGACCGTGTGTGCCGCCGCTTCTACTGGCCTGGTCTTTCACGTTCTGTACGACGCTATGTCAACGCTTCTGAAATTTGCCAGCGTCGCAAAAAGCCGTCGGGACTACCTTCCGGATATCTTCAGCCCATCGACTTTGTGACTTTCTTCAGCCTTGTGACTTTCTTACTAAGAAGTATTTATATGTTGATGTTTTCAAAACAGCGTTTCAAAAACACCACCTAGCAACTTTTGTTCCTGCTCTAGTAGTAGTAGTAGTAGTAGTACAAAACTTTATTATATACATAATCCAGACAGGCTTGAACTCCAGTGCCCCGAAGAATATACGGGGGGGGGGGGGAGAGCGAAGTCTGTCCGGCAGGGTGGTGCCCCTATTCCAGGGCCCCACTGGCGCGAGCCATCCGTTCAGCTCTTTGGATCAGTCTTAGCTGATCCACTAGGGCTGGGCTAGATAGCAGCGCCTCCCATTCCTCCCACGTGCCAGTGGTGTCGTGCTCTTCGTCGTGCTCTGCACACTCCCACGCGATGTGAAAAAGTGTTGGGGTGGCTCCACACCACGGGCACATATCTCTGTACGCCGTGAGTAGATCAGGTGAAGAGTGTGCAGATTTATGTAAGTGTTAGTCTGAATTTTTCTTAGCGCTGTTGCCTCCGCAGCGCTGAGCTTGCTGTGAGGACGTGGATACAGCTGCCTATTTTCTCTGTAGTACTTTAAAATTGTTGCGAAACAAGGGTCCAGGGGTGTAGGGTCATCACTTGCATTGGCTTGAGTGGCTCCGTGATTTGTGAAGCCTCGAGCCGCCTCATCCGCGCGCAGGTTCCCTGTCACACTCTCGTGCCCCGGTGCCCAAGTCACAGCCTGTACGTATTTCACTGTGGGGTCCCATCCTGTCCCAACCAATATATGGAACGCTTGTGCTCCAATTTTGCCCTTTAGATAGTTTCTGCAAGCTTTTTGCGAATCTGCAATGATTGTTAATGGAGCGTTTCGCGTCCATCCCTCTTTTATTGTGAGTGCTATGGCAACTTCTTCTGCGTGTGTTGTCGACGCCTGATCTATTGAAGCGCAGGCTGTAATGTTCCCTCTATGGTCGGTGGGTACACACGCATATCTCTTTGCATTGGTCTGATAAGGCGCGGCGTCAGTGAATCTGGCCGTGTTCAAAAATCTTGTCTTTTTGTCTATGTAGTCAGCCCTTGCCTTTCTTCTTCCAGCATGCAGAGTAGGATCCATGTTGCTTGGCATTGGCAATACGGTGTACCATTTTCTGAATTCGCTTGGTACTTCTTTAGTTTCTTGGTGTGTTTGTAATAAAGTGTCGCGCCCTAGTTTTGTTAGGACTGCTCTGCCCGTTGGTGTCTGGAGAAGGCGATTTTCTTGCGCTAGTAACTGGGCGTCGGATAATTCTTCAATTGTGTTATGAAGACCAAGCGCCAGCAGCTTGTCGTTTGAAGTATTCCGCGGTAATCTCAGGGCTGTCTTGTAGGTCAGTCTGATTATTTGGTTTGCTTTTTCCTTCTCTTTCCTGTTCATAATTTGATATGGAAGCGAGTATGTAATGCGACTGATGACGAGGCTTTTGACCAACTTTAGGGTATCTTGTTCTCTCATGCCTTTATGGTTGTTTGTTATTCGCGAGATCATGCGTGAGATCAGCTGTACTGATGTTTTGAGTTGATTTGGTGTGTGCAGACATCTCTGATTAGCTTGAAGCCACATTTATAGTATGCGTACGGTACATTCCTGCTCTAGATTTACCTAACGGCACTCGGACTTCTGTAAGGAAGCCCCCCGGCTCCTACACAATACATTGGTAGCAGTGGACAGCTGTTCCGAAGACAACATGCACCACACTATCATGCGTGACATTGGAGCTAGTTCTTACCCGTGGCACACTTCTGACCCTCCCTTTACAATATCTGAGATAGAGTGTGCGAACAAACATGGCGATTCCCGCTCTGCTCCCGGACAAGACGAATTAACCTAACCGTTCATTAAAGGATTATAAAATACCATCCCCAATTTATCTATTTTATATTCAATACAGCCTTAACAATTGGGCACTTCCCGCAGGCTTCGAGAAGAGGAAAAGTAATATTCATACTGAAGCCAGGTTGTCTGCTCGATTCGCCTAAGGCATATAAACCAACAGTAATGAACTCTGTATTCAGTAAAGTATTAGAAAAACTCCTAAATGCTCGTCTGAATTATTTCCTGCAATATATACATCTTCTTCACAACAATCAATACAGTTCTACGCATAATAAAAGTGCTACTATAGCACTGTACACCCTCCGAAGCAAATTAGCTGCGTATAAGGCATCCAAACTTTATACCATACTCATATCTCTTGATTTTGTAGGAGCAATCGATAGCGTTTGGAATCCTGCGGTCTTAAACTTTTTACGCAAGCACAGGTGTCCACAGAACTTGTACTGCCTACTCATATCCTTTTTATCGAACCACACTGTAACTTTTTCAACCAACGTCGCATAAGAGACAGTTCGTACAACCACTGGCAGCCCGCAAGGATCCTCTATCAGTACGCTACTGTGGAACAAGGTAATACACATCTTACTCAATCTTCCCGTGCCACCCGGCGTACACATACAGACGTACGCGGTCGATACCATCATTGTCATCACAGATACATCAAGACTCTGGTTACAAGCAAAGGCTGAGCATATCCTGGCTTTATTATCCGGGTGGGCACGAGAACAAACAGTTACGGTAAGCGCCGAGAAGTCCTTCTTCGTGTTCTTTACGAACGAAAACATGGGTACATCAAAACTCCGCCCATCTAACCTTATGGATGGCGTTTTTGTGAAACACAACAAAGAAAGTAAGATTCTAGGCGTAATATTTGACCCCTCTTTAAATTTTCATGCCCACATTGATTACAATGAAGGAAAAGCTGAAGTGTCCACGTCTCACTTCCTCGCGTTTGTTAAGTCGCACCATTCACTAAACAGTAAACTAATTAGACGACTCTACCATCAAGTGATACTGCCCTCTCTCACATATGCATCTCCACTATGGTGGCCAATGTTTCCATCAAAATTCCTTAAGGCGCGAGTTTTATTGGTTCAGCAAACTGTCTAAATTTCTTTAACATTGGTGCATTTCACACCACATGTACGTCATCTCTACAGATTCTCGCTAACTCACCTCCGTTATCACTAGGTTGGACAGACCGTCTGGAGAACTTTTCCGTATTTATACTTCGGAACGTAAGTTACTATGGTGTGAAAACAATCATACCGGCTGACCTACATTCATGGAGTCCGAGGGAACAACACCCCAGTAAAAAATATAAATTTACTTTCACTAAACTCTCACCATCACAAGAAGCGGCCATTTTTCAAAGCAAAAGCCATTCACGTAGTATACACCAACAGCTCACACACGTCATACGGGGCGGGAGCGGCATACATTGCTTTGACAGAAGATGAAAAAATCATAATTGTCAAGAATTTTGAGATGCGCAAGGCTTCAAGCGCATATGACATGGAAATAATTGTATTCCAACAAGCACTCAATTTAGTTTTCACAAGTAGTTTAAAACGCTAGTTCACAATTACACAAACTGTCTATCAGTGTTAACGACGAAAGAATTTAGAACATCAAGCTGCTTCTTAGGCATGTAACCACGTCAGGCAAAACCATAAAACTGTATCATGTACCTGGCCATAAGGGAATTCTGAAAAGTAAACTAGCTGACGCAGCAGATGCATCAAGAGGGAGGTCAGGTTTCGTGCATTACACCAAAATATCAATTTGGTCATTACGGACTCAGTTTAAGGTAACGTTGAATTCGTATTGGCACAGCTATTGGCAGACTGAGAACCAGAGACAATGCTATTTTATTGGATCACAAGTCCGTACGAAATTTCTCAGTAGTTACCTGTTCAGGAATTTTGTATGGACTTGTTCAACACACTAAAATTTAGTATTATCTTCATCAAATAATTATAACTGCATCGGTGTGTCTGTGGTGCACCTTGCTTGTCTGTGGTGCACCTTACGAACAGCACTACTTTAATGAGGGCCCAAACACGCAGCACATTCTGACCCATTTCCGTCTGCACAACAGTGGTGCAACACTACCCGTGCATTATTATAGGCTATTGACCAATAAAAATCTCGTGCGTATCTACTTCAGTTTGTGACTGTCATGCGCAACTCTGTTTCGATGACATCCACATGACATGCATTAGCTATACCGATACCTTATCTTATACTTTGTCTTATACTTTATCCAGTACTTTATCTTCTAGACGTTGCTTTAAACTCCGAATCACCTCCCTTACTGTCGTTGACCATCATATCTTTTGCGTGAATGCCCTCGAATGTAGTCGCAGTTATGCCAACAAAGGTGGCGGAAAACCTTTGCAACTGATAACGATAGCATCACTGCTCTATTTTCACTAAGTACATGAACAGTAACATCCGCAACGCTTGTGCGACTACCTATGACTGGTTTTCTTTTCTAAAGCATGTCACTATTTCAAACAGGCTGCTCAGGGTTTCCTGTTGCATCGCTGGTTGGAACGACAGCCCGACGTGCCTGGCTACACTGCCCCTGGTGAAGAAATGGGCTTCGACATCAGAGAGGGTACTGCTACCATCCTCGTCAACGTTTAGCCCGTCCTCAATACCACTGGCTCGCATGCCACTTCGTGATTTTGTTTGGTCTTTCCCGCATTCAACGGCTCCGCATTTTAAACACACACACACTCACGCACGCACGCACACACACTCACACACACGCGCGCACAAACACACACGCACGCGCACACACACACACGCACGCGCGCACACACATACACGCACGCGCACACACACACACGCACGCGCGCACACATACACACAAACACGCACACACACACACACACACTCACGCACGCACGCACGCACGCACTCACAAACACACGCGCACAAACACACACGCACGCGCACACACACTTACGCACGCGCGCACACACAGACTCACACACGCACACACACACACACACACGCACGCACGCACACTCACACACGCACGCGCACACACACACGCACGCGCGCACACATACACACACACACGCGCGCGCGCGCTCACGCACGTCAATCTTTAACACTGAGCTTAGAGAAATACACTGCTGCTGCATGTCGACCTGCTCATTCCTGAAAAGCTAATAGGTTTGTTTATGGCACTTTAATGCCACACTCATTAGCTTTTACCTTTGTCATTGTTTTTGAACTATTTCGCTTTTTAAAAAATGAACTTGGAAAACTTCCCTGTTAATTTTTGTTAGTTTGGCTTGTGCCCAGTACAGCTCCTCATTGTATAAGGACTACCGCCCTTATTTTTTTGTTATTTTCATATATAGGGGGCAAAAAAAGCACGCGCAGGCACACCAATTTATTTTTAAATGAGGTGTTTTAGAGCCCCACTCTTTTATATAACAGAAGAGTGGTCACAATACCCTCTGCCTTTCTGAGTAGCACTCGTCTTCTTCACTTCATTTTATATATATAATATTTAAATATTTATTTATTTATCAATTTATACAGGCTGTTTAAGAACATGCTCACTATTATTGAAACGTTAGGGTAAAGACGTGTCTACGTGTAACTTGCGGTGTACCCTTTGCTGCGGCAGAAGGCATCCACAGATTCGTAAAAGCATTAATTAGGCAGCGTACAATCAACTTTTGTTCATGGTTAATAAGCGGGCGAGTCAAATGCATGAATTTAAGTCATTGCTGTTTATAGTCTCTAGCCCAAACCGAAGCCAACGCACCAGACAGTGCATCTTCTATCGACTTATTAAAGGTATTGCCCCCCCCCCCCCCACTACCACCACCCATCGTGTGCACGGCTCTATCCTGGTTGAAGTCTCTCGCTCTGTTTCATCCTCGTTCGCTCTGCTGGTCATTCCGAAACTGGTGACAACACTCAACACTGGAGTGCGAGCCTAACAGTTGTGCTCCAAGAACATGATTTCTGTAGAATTTCCCGCACTAGCAAAGGATGCGGTGTCTGTGTGAAGCGGTGCCCTTGCGAAGATTCGCTTAAGCTCTGAGATACAGCTTGTCAAGTCGCAATTTCACCGGAAACCAAAAGAGACAGCACTCTTCAATCACCATTAACTTAACGTCATAAAACTATAGACTATGAGGAGTTTTAAGTGATCGGAAATTCCTTAGAGCATCCTAATATTTTTATATGCTTACTATAATAAAACTGATAACAAAAAATTATTTTTAAGTTCCCTCGCATGCACCTTATTTTTTCGCTTACATTCACCACCAGCTTCCTGGCCAAGTTCTCGTAGTGTGAAAGAGACAGAATGAGGCTATGAAATTTAGAAACGTGCGAACATACTTGTTCAGTGCTGACGTGTAACGAATAGTGATTTTTTTATTTTTCTTCTTTTTGAGTGCGTTATTCTTCACCTGTATTTTGTAATATCCGGGATTTCACGTGTTTTATAGAAAATCCTAATTATTTTACTTGCTTTCCTATGCTTTTGCTTAAGCGTTCTTTTCTTCCTATGTATGGTCCTTTTTATGTGTTACCGCAGCAAGGGCTTTTAAGTGTTATTAAGTTATGGTTAGGGTACTGGACAGAGGGACAAGCAAGCGATCAAGGAAGCTTTTTCAACGACATTCTCCCTTGCTTGAGTGTTTTTATAAATGACATTAAAACAACATTCTTTCGTATAGTGCCATTAAACCTATCGAAAGAGATCAGACCGTAGACAGCTCCCAAAGTAACGCAACCAATCAGGATCTTGCATTTCCCATCACTGCCATTCCGGTGGAACAGTCACGGCAAGATATTTGGCACTAAATATACGACATGAAAGTTTATGGGTGATGGTGATCTGTCTTGAATACGACATGCCATTATAGTGACCAAAGAAAATATACAAAGCAAACGTCCAAAACAAACATTCAAAGAACTTAGCGAAGTACAGGACGATGTGAGTAGCTGCTTCGTATTCAAAAAACGCACAAACGATGGGACTCAAAAGGCGTGGTTTATCAGTGAGAACATGGCAGAACTCTACATATGATCATTAACGTTAGTGGCGTAATTGTGAGCTCGAAGTGGCTCTGTTGAGGTATCATCAAGTACTACGCTTGCTTTGTCATTCAAATTGCAGAGCACATCAAAGTTACGCCCATTCCTCGTAACGAGAAATGAAGCGGCTGTCTTCGCGCTGAAGTCTCAATCTTTGTCAGTCGCTGTTCTCATTGCGCGAGTTTTTTTCGAATTCTCAACTATTTCATTTTTGTGTTTCAGTCAAACAGCATCGCTTTGTTTTTATCAGAACAGACTTCAAGGCAGTTTGCGGACACAGGAAGTATACAGATCTCTCAATCCTCGCGTCATCGTCCCCGAACTCACTCAACCATTCTACGATCGTGTGTATTTCTGATGATAATGACAGCCCACATTCTTCAAACAAATATTGCCTGCTGAACCAGCTAACATGAAAAATTTCATTTTGAGATCAAGATGACAAACGATGCCGCCAACTTCTCAGATAAAGGTAAACTGGTCTGCACAAATAAGGACAAGGGCAAAGCAAATATTGGACAGGGACAAGATCTAACACCGGTTTCGAATTTGTTTGAGTGAAATTGAGCGCCATTTGTAGTTCAAGAATGGAGTTTTTGCTGAACACTGATGGCTTTCATTTTTGATGAGATTACGTTACCTCGGAAAAATGAATTTTTCTCACACCTATGTTGCCAGAATCTTTTGACGAGAGGCAGTAATATTGTCAAAATCATTCGCCGGTATCACAACAGAAGAGAACGAAGCGAGCATCACGAGACGTAGCTTCTGGCATTCCCAGGAAGACGACGTTGGGCGTCTGTTATTGTGTTGTGTTCGCGTTTGCGAATATGTTCTTGTTATTCTCGTCGAAACGAAGTCGTGTGTCCTGTTCTTTTCGTGGGGCGACACTGGTGGATGTGCTGGGTGGGTGATCGATCGACTATACGGCTGATACTCGGGACACCTCCGCGGACTTACACTTCAAGTTAGACACCGCAACTCATTCCAGCAGTGGATACCCCTGTCCACCACTACAGTTGCCGACAGCGAAGCCTTAGTCCTGATGTGATTCTCTCGGGACTTCTCCAGCAATGCGCTCAACCCGAAGAAGTGGCAATTACAGGTGCTTCACAGCTGACGTTTGAGCAGCTTCAAATCCCCGAGACCTCCTATGGTGAGGTTTATGAAGACGTTGAGGACTCCTTAGCGTAGTACGAGCGACTCGCAAAGGCAAACTGCGGAAGCATCGAACAAAAGCTTTCAGGGCCTGTATACTTTTATTAGGCGAACAACGCTCGTACGTGGCATGAGAACTAAGGCTACGCTGTGTTCATGCAAAGAATTTCGGCAGCAGCTTCTTAGCACCATCTGAAACAGTGACTGCCATGATACCGCCTAGCGACTCACCAAGTCACGCTCCTAGAAACCAAATTAGTGTGTCGTTATGTTTGTGGAGGACTTGACCCGCCTATTTTGACTGGCTGACCAAGAGATGCCTGAGCAAAGAAACTAAGCCACTTGACGCGAGGCGTCAAGAACAGCGCTTTACTGGTCTTCTTTGTAAAGCACTGACGACTGTTGTGAAATTCATCAATGAGGCTGCAGATATCGAGTGAGCACTGCAGCAACGGTGTCGCTAATACGAACGACGAAAGGGCGCCTCATTCATCGTTTCTGCTCTAATGGCCGGCAGTGACGGTTCTCTACGTGAGCTCATTTGAGAGGTTGTTCGCGAAGAGATTCGCAGCTTTTTTGTGACTTCACGAAAACCTGCGACGGCATTAGTTGCAGAAGATGGGCGGCATAAAATAAAGTGATTACTTTCGCTCCCCAAATATCTACCAGGCCAGCGACTTATCAACTATGCGTCGGCCGTCCGTCGTCGGTCACCATTGACGCACAACTAGTCTCCACTGGCTCATTCTTACAACGCGCCGGTAGTGTCAGTCTACAATTCACCACCGTTGCCTGCGCCACCGACGACGACTCCCCAATATAAGGCACATGCGGAAGCATTTCTGGTCTACCCTCCACCAACCCCTAGAACCTTCTCGCCGAAGATGGCCACAAGTCGACCATTCGATCACCTGATGAATCTGCGGCGCAGAATCGACCACCGTTCACTCTGTTTCCATTTCGGCGAAACTGGACATGTTTACCGCATCAGCGCTTGTCAGGAACAAATTTGCCCGACTTTTGCACAGACCACATCACAAGCAATTCCAAGCGACAGCGCGCACCCGCAAGCACAGCCATCCGCTCTGTAACGTCCAGTCCGCTCTTGGTCACTTCCGATGAGCTCTTCATAGCACCGTCACAGTTGCGCCGACGCTGTCCGGGGCAGGTCCCCAAGACCTCATCAGGGTAACTGAAAGCTGTGACTTTTGGGGCGAAGGTTGCTGCTCGTCGAGTTGCTGCCATACTTCTAGTATCAGTAGAATACGTCGAACCGTGTGACGCCACTCACCCCAAACAAAATCATAAGCGCCGACATAGATGCTAACATTTACGGACGTCCTGTCACAGCACTAGTAGAAACTAGAGTAAATTTTTCTATTAAGAGCCAAAAGCTTTCCGATTGGCTTAAAAAGTAGGAACTTCATGAAGAGGGCCTAACCTAGAAATCGTGGGCGGCGAACTGATGACGCCGCCTGACAAGTGTAATGCCAGAGTTAATAACAGTGATTCGGCTTTCGCGCGACGTTTGCTAACGAATTTCAGTGCTGAGCGATGACATCTTGCGAGAGGTATGGCAGTTGCGTACGAGGAGAAGCTCGCTGATGTTGCAGGCTCCTTGACTATGTAGAAAGCCAATGCTACCAGGGCAGCCACTCTATTCGTCGATGTTTGACTGAGTTTGCTTTCCACGCAGAAGCAAAGCCTTCTGGAGCTGTATATTGAGTTTCAGATCAGTTTTCCTTCGACGTCCAGAGTTTGCCAAATGCCGTTGGCGAAACATCATATCATTGCGGATGAAATGGCCATACCCACACGACAGAACACATAACGAGTAGCTCCACGGAAACGTGCGGCCATAAGAAGTCAGGTGCACAAGACACTCCAGAATGATGTTATTCAGCCGTCGAAGAGTCTCTGGGTCGTAGGTAGCATTTATAAAGAAAAAGCAGGCCCCTTACATTTCTGCGTCCATTACCGTAGCTCAATGAGGTTACAAAAAATAAAGTTTACCCGCTACATCGTACGGACGATTCTCTCGATCTTCTGCTACATGCACGTTATTTTTCGTCGATAGATTTACGGCGTGGATTTCGGCGAATAGCAGTTCATGAAAGAGATAAAAAAACAGCATTTGTGACACATGATTGTCTTTATGAGTTTAAAGCACTCCCTTTCGGCGTGTACTCCGCATCGGGAACGTTTCAGCCGCTTGATGAACACAGTTCTATCAAGCCTAAAGTGGCAAACATGCCTGGTATATTTGGAAGATGTCATTGTATTTTCATCGGCAGTTGACGAGCTCATAAAGCGACTTAAAAACCATACGATCGGCTGAGCAAACGCTTAAGCCAGAAAAATGTCAATTTGACTTCGAAGAGCTTTATTTTTGGAGCACCTCGTCAGCAGTGAAGTTGCATGGCCTGATGAAGACAAATAGACGTTGTAGACAATTTTCCCATGCCTTCGGAAAAGAAGGCAGTGAGACAATGTTTAGGTCTTTGCCTATTACCGATGCTTCACTGTGAAGTTTTCATGGATTGTCCCAACTTTGACACATCTCACCTAAGAAGGCGTTACTTTCGTGTCGCGTGAATAGCAGCAGGCAGTGCTCAACGAGATGGGACAACGTCTTCAAAGGCCGCCAGTTCTCGGACATATAGACGATGACGCTCCGACAGCGGTTCACAGTGACGCCAGCAATGTCGGCTTAGGAGCTGTAATCGTGCAGTGTCAAGATGGCGCTTATCGGGTAAGTGCTTACGCAAGTAGAACTCTCTTCCGTACAGTGGAGAATTACTCCACCACTGAAAAAAAAAGTGTATTGTGGGGTGCGGGTGGTTTTAAAGTATCACCCATATTTGTATGGCACCTGTTTAATGTTCTCAGCGACCACAACGCTCCTTGTCGGTTCACGAACTTAAAGGACCCGCCGGGATGATTGGCGCCCTGCAGCCTTAAGCCTCAAGACTTGGATATTGCAATAGTTTTTAAATCGAGGAAGTGACGTACGGACGCCATTTGCATTTGTAGTGCTCCATTTGTAGACGTAAACGAGGAAGAAGATGATCACGACGAGCCGTTTGTCGGAGTCTTCAACACGTGTACAGTCGCACAGCAGCAACGCGACAATTACGAGTTGCAACCCATCATTTTTGCTTTTTTTAGGGACGCACATATGCTATGCGTAAGCTCTCTACTAGAAGGCTATCATCTTTTTGCTTGCGCGATGAGGCCCTATAAAAGAGGAAGTTTTCTCCGAGCAGAAACACCTATTTAATTGTTGGTCCAACATCGCTAAGGAGAGAATTACTACATGGGTGCCATCACGAGGCTACATCCGATTATTTAGGTTACACATGAACGCTATGCCGAGTGAGACAGAAGCGTTACTGGCCAGGGCTGAAGCCAACCATTCTACCGCATGTTCGGACTAATCTTGAGTGCAACGTAGAAAGGTTCCAGCTGGGAAACCAGCAGAGCTCCTTCATCCAATTGATATACCAGACACTTCATTCATTCAAGTTGGAAGGGATCTCCCAGGGCCATTCATCACTTCAGCTGCTGGTCGTAGATGCATATTTGTAGCTACAAACTACTTCACTCGCTGCGCCAAAACCTAGGCTCTGGAGCGGGGTGCAGCTAGTGAAGCAGCCTGGCGTTTTATTGAAAATGTAGTCCTGAGGCATGGCGGTTCATCATTGTAGTATTATTCGACAGGAAAACAGCATCAGCAGCCGAGCAATTACACAGCTTTATACCTAAGGGGAACACAGCTTACACATTTTATACCTAAGGGGAACATCTCAGTGGCGTACATTGGCATACCACCCCACAAACAAATGGTCCGACGGAACAGCAGAAGAAAAGACTCATTTGATTGATTAATTGATTGATTGATATGTTCGCGTTTAAAGTCAGAAAAACAGAATGAGTATGAAAGACGCCGTAGTGGAGGGTTCCAAAAATTCTGATGGCCTGGGGTTCTTTAACGTGCACTCAAGTTAGCACAAGGGCCTTCAGATCTCGCCTCCATCGAAAATGCAGCCGCCACAGCCGGGATTTGACCCCGCGTCCTGCTGGTCAGCAGCCATGTACCTCAGCCCTTACACCACCATAGCAGGATCTGAATAAAACGCTTTCGCAAATGCTTTGCATATACGTCTATGTGGAAGAACTAACTGGCATGAGATAGTGCCTTATGTCACGCGTAGAATACGGCAAAGCATTAGACAACACGCATGACACCGTTTCATCGCCTCCATGGACATAAAGCCACAACCATGCTCGACGCTTGTTGCTGCATGTAAGCGATGGCGTTGAAACTAGTGCTGACTGCAACACTCAGCTTGCTGTAGAAGCTCGACCTTTTACCTGCATATGTATTCGTCGCCAACGAAACTATGATACTAAGCGCTATAATCTTTGTCACCGACCAGTCTCCTATGAACCGGAGGAGTAGGTTTGGTTCTTGACCCCAGTTTGCCGTCGTCGCCTCTCAAAGAAGCCTTTAAGGCAGTATTTCGGGCCGTATGAAGTTCTCAGACGTTTCAGTGATAATAACTATGAGAATATTCCCGACAGTCCACATTGTTCAAGGCCCCCGAGAAATGCCCCAACTACAAGTTGTGCACGTGGTTCGGATGAAGCCCTTTTTGTCAGTGTGAGCCCATGGGCTGCCAATGACTACAAACTCTACTGTTATGACAATTAGGCAGTGGAATGATGTTTTTTTAATGCGAAACATTTCTTAGCGAACTTCAGTGACTTTGAGCGTATCTATCTATCTATCTATCTATCTATCTATCTATCTATCTATCTATCTATCTATCTATCTATCTATCTATCTATCCATCTATCTATCTGTTTATCTATCTATCTATCTATCTATCTATCTATCTATCTATCTATCTATCTATCTATCTATCCATCTATCTGTCTATCTATCTATCTAGTTATCTGTCTATCTATCTATCTATCTATCTTTCTATCTATCTATCTATCTATCTATCTATCTATCTATCTATCTATCTATCTATCTAGCCAGCTAGCTGTGTAGCCGCCTTCGATTTTAGCTATCCTGGCCGTTTAGATAATGGTATCAATACCAAACTTCGTATGATGCTGCTGCTGCCACTGCCGCTGCCGCTGCCGCTCTGCCGCTGCTGCTGCCGCTTCTTCTTCTTCTTCTTCTTCTTCTTCTTCTTCTTCTTCTTCTTCTTCTTCTTCTTCTTCTTCTTCTTCTTCTTCTTCTTGCCAATTGCCTTTGGAGCTGAAGTGGTCTTGGGAGTCGGATCTGGACCTTGATCTCGAGCGGGAACTGCATCGAGATCTGGGGCGTGATTTCCGCCAAGAAATTTCCGCCAAGTGATTTCACCTTCAGTTTTTTTCATTACCATACCTGTTCATTCATTTAGGAACGAGGCTACCGCTTTGCATTTCTACGCACCAAATGGAAAAAATTGTGAGCCTTTGCTTTTTCGCCAAAACAACACCGGACAAATAAAAACAATTATAAAAGAAATTTATAGGCTCAACCAAATTGGAATGCGTGCCACCTTTTACAAAATGTTGAGCTATGGTCTAACGTAAGCTCATCAACGCACCTGCTCGTCAACATGGATCTCCAAAGACCACACGAAAACTGGTTATGAGAACAAGGAACTGAAGAAGTATTTTCGGAAGAACTCGCGTGTTGGCAAGAAAAAAAATACCACATATCTACGGACTTTTTGATGATTAGTGGACCAAAGCGTCCATCCGTCCGTTCTTGCATTCATCCACCCGTCCAAACACGGGTCGTTGTGTCCGTCCGCGCACCTCTCCTTCTGTCTGTCTGTACGTCTGTCCATCTAGTGATCACTCCAAGTACCACCATCTCAGATATTTTCATCATGACATGATTATCTACAAATATCGCTGTCTAGTGGACACTGCAAGAACCTAATGAGAGGTGGCTATCTAATACACGCATCAAGGACTCACGACCCACGACACGAGGAGTTTTCGCCTACCGGCGGTTACAAATGGGTATGTGCCACCGGTGGCTTTAAACATTAATGGGACGAACGGGTGACGCCATAAGGAGCGGTGCCCCTAAAAAAAGTTCACGACTTGTTCTGAGTGTACTGTAGTAACCAATACTACAATTCTTCATTATTGACGTTTATTTAATTAGTCAAAATTGAGTTTCTGGCTCTACAAGTATATACCAAAGCTCTAAAAGTTGAGGATTCCGTAAGCTTCACCTTTATGAGTTGAACGCAACCGCGATATGCTGCCCCTAGTGCGCATTTCAAATATATAGTGCATGAAATCTTTTTGATTTGGCTATGCCCCCTCTAGATAGCCTTGGAAACAGGCGCAGCAAGTGTGTGCCTTTTGTAGGGGGTGACCGGCTTTAAATCATGAAGCCACTAGGCTAATGACATGTTTTGACACCTAGGGGTATTGCGTGCTTGTACTCCGCATTACTAGTTCAATAATACAATTCGTTTTGTGAAGAGTGTATACAGGACAGAAGTGTTTCTGGGGTACGAGTTACTTTGCCGCATGTTTCAAGCAGAGGAAATTATTTTCACTGTATTTACCTGCAGACGCCTGGCTTTGTGGGAGAACAGCCTTTTGCCACACAATCAACCATATTCAATTCCCACTCGGAGCCAGAATTTCTTATAATATACTTTATCTTCCTCTCTTTCGCTTCTTTGGTGAACACAAAATGAACCTTCGGTCGCAACCAACGACGAGGACGCCGCAATTTTTGCGAAACTAGTTCTAACTCTCACACAATAAAATATGAATAGTTCATATGTACGCACGTTGACTGATGGCAAACTGCGCTACTTCCGGGAAGTTACTAAATACACGGTCATTTTTTCCGGCACTATAAAAAAAGCAAGTGAAACTTCAAAAACATGAAGTGACGCTCACCTGCCACCCCCGCCTCTCACCCGTAAACGTTGCAACCTAGTTGTGACTTGCAACCTCAGAGTCATCCTCGTTGAGGACGGTACTTTCTGAGTGACGCTGCAACCATTTACGTTTTCTTTATCATGTTCAGTATACTTATGCGTCTTCCTTCGAAAACGTAATTTTATATTCTTGAGCATACTTCACTGCAGCAAACCAAAATATTATTTAGCAGGAGAAATCGCCCAAGGCTGCAGAATTTCACATATAGCGAAGTGCACAAAGCTACGGCCTAAATCAAGTGTGAAGCAGGCTCTTCAACCTTAGGCAGTTGGCTTCCTTTTATGTCGCAGCAGTTAGTTCAATGCGGAGCTGCAAGGCGCGTCCCCTCTGAGTCATATAAGGGTCACCGTCGTTTCTGGAGTGGCCCACAGCTCCACGCGACATTTCCTGAACGGCGGCGCGAGCACTAATAGGTGTTATCTGCGATAGCAGCCTGTGGGGCGGATTCATTTGCTATTAACGCATACGCCTACTGGAAAGGACTGCTGTGATCAGGGAGTATTTGGCCCGAGGACCATGCCGGAGAGATGAGACCTGACACTTATGCTCCGTTAACGACGTCGCCTATCTCACACCCTGCGTCCTGTTCCCAATTACCACCTGCTCCCTCGTTCCTCAGCTTCTTGGCGCTTCTGGTTCTGAAAATAAAACCGAAGGCTCTGCAGCAACAATGCCTTTCTCCATCCAACACAGTTTGCACGGTAATATAAAATATTTTCTTTTGTAACGCGGAGAAATAAGACAAAGAGACAACGCCTTTGCTGCAGGCCGGCTGTTCTTTATCTGCTTCCTCCTCGTCGTCTTCCGTCTCTCCCAGGTATGCGCCGAGCACGATCGCCGCTTTGTCATCATTACACTCGGCCACGCTGCAGCTGGTCTACTCCTGTAAGAAAAACACAAACCAATGTCACGTTTGCCGCCGTATGCAGTTCTTCATCCGCGACACATGCACCGCAAAGTTATTCCGTTTTCTCTTGTCTCTGCGCGTATCAGAAGCTGTGGATCGTACTCGCCAAGTGTTATCTCCCAAGCGCTCAGAAATAATGTAAGGGCCGTCGTACTTTGGGTGCAGTTTGTTTGAAGACGATGGCGCACCTCGCTGTAGCCACACCTCATCGCCTACACTGTATTTCGGCGCGGGACGGTGGCGTCGGTCGTAGTATCGCTTTTGTGCCTGTTGAGCATGCACAATCCTCCTACGCGCCTCCACACGGATATCGCGACAAAGTCTCTGGCGTGCAGCGGAACGCCCTACTTTAACGGGAGTGTCCAAACCGAACGTAGCATTCAGTTGCGGGAGCTGACCATAGACAATCTCGTAGGGGCAAATTCCTGTGGAGCTGTGTGCCGCCGTGTTCACTGCGTACGCAGCTGCTTGGAGATGATCATCCCAGTCGGCCTCACCTCGTTTGTGATTCTTACAGTACGGTGCGAGTCTAGCCTGGATAGTCTGGTTCGACCTTTCGGTCAGTCCGTTCGCCTGCGGATGGTATGCCGACGCGAAGTGATGGTCCACTCCAGCTTGTTGTAGGTAAGTGCGGAGCTCGCGACTGCGAAAGGTGGTCGACCGGTCGGAGATCAACTTGTTAGGAAGACCGTGTCGCCATTCGAAGCGATCTTTCAGGAATCGGATGACATGGCTAGCAGCAAGCGAAGGCACGGCCGCGACCTCTACGAACTTGGACAAGTAGTCCACAGCGAGTATAATGTAACGATTGCCCGCTGTCGTCATTGGAAGAGGCCCGATGTGATCTATGCCCAACGTGTGGAAAATTGTCTCTGGAGGCTTGATCGGCGTAAGAAGTCCATGTCGAGCTCCAGGACGTCGTTTGTGTTGCTGACAAATCTCGCAACTGGCAACGTATGAACGCACGCTTTTATCCATTTTCGGCCACCAAAAACGTTCTTGTGCCTTGCGTAAGGTGGCTCTGTAGCCAACATGGCCTCCCTCGGGAGTGTCATGGATGGCGCGTAGTACGCTCGATCTTAAGGTGTCAGGAATGACCAGGAGATGACACTCGGTGCTTTTATCGGCCCAGTGACGCCGATACAGCGTTCCATTACGTAAGACAAACTTGGCATTGCGTCCCGCATCGCCAATGGAGTCTATAACGGATGCGAGTCTTCCATCGGCTTGCTGAGCCTTGGTCACGTCCTGTTGAGAAAACAGGATCCAGGTTTCTCGATTTCGTGTGGAGAACTCCTCGATCGGATTTCGCGATAAAGCGTCCGCAAGCTGATTTTGTGCTCCAGCACGGTGACGGATGTCGTACGTATAGTCTTGGAGCCGAACAATCCATCGGGCAAACTTGTGCTTGAGGTGCTGCTTCTGGAACATCCACGCAATCGCGGAGTTGTCTGTTACTACCGTGAAGTGTCGGCCAAACAAGTAGTGGCGGAACTTTTCATCCACACTCCATACTACAGCCAAACACTCCAGTTCATTCGAATGATAATGCCGTTCTGCGTCCGATAGTTTACGACTGGCGTAGCAGATGACGTGCCCACGCCCACTCGAGTCACGTTGAAGTAAAACCGCCCCCAGGCCAATCTGACTCGCATCAGTATGGACTTCTGTCATCCAATCTTCATTAAAGTGGCAGAGCACCGGGCTATGTGTAAGCTGGTGTTTGAGGGTTTGGAAGGCGTTATCCTGCAAAGGACCCCACTGAAATTGGGCGTTTTTCTTCAGTAAGTCCGTGAGTGGAGCAGCAGTTGACGCAAAGCTCGGTACAAACTTGCGCAAGTATGACGCCATTCCTAGGAATACCTGGAGCTGTTTTATAGATGTTGGTGCAGGGTATTTGGCAACGGCGTCTATGCGTTCAGGCAAGGGTCGTACGCCATTATGAGATATCTGATAACCAAGATAAGATATTGTCGTCAACCCAAACTGGCACTTCTCGCGGTTAAGTCGAAAGCCGGTGTTGTATAGCCTCTGCAGAACCGTGTCGAGATTTTGTAGATGTTGTTTTTCTGTTTCCCCGATGACTAGAACGTCATCGAGGTACACGACGCAGGCACGGTCTATCAGTGTGCCTAACACTGTGTTCATGGCACGCTGAAAGGTGCTTGGAGCAGTTCGCAGACCGAACGGCATCCGATTAAACTCGTACAAGCCAGATGGTGTTCGGAAGGCCGTCTTAAACTTATCTTCTTCAGCCACGTTGATCTGCCAATACCCTGCTTTTAAATCTAGCGACGAAAAGAACCTCGCTTTTCGTACGGCGTCAATAGCGTCGTCAATGCGTGGCAGCGGGTACGAGTCTGGTATGGTGTGCTTGTTCAGCTCTCGGTAGTCAACACAGAATCGGAGATTGCCGTCCTTTTTACGGACTAGGACAACAGGTGCTGCCCACGGGCTAGAAGATGGCCTGATTATGCTTGCGGCAAGCATTTCTTGCACCTGCTGGTCAATTAATATCCGCTCTCGTTCGGCATATCTACGTAACGGTATGGACACCGGCGGATGATTGTCGGTAGTAATATGGTGCACTAGCACGCTAGTTCCGGGAAGCTGAGTAGTAGTATCAGCGAAGAGCGATGCGTGCCTCTCGAGTATTGCGGGAAGTGTAAGTGGCGTCGTCAGCTCACCTTGGGATTGCGCCGGAGGCACACTTGGAGCCACAGGATGGAGGTTGACGGTACTTCCTTCCACCGTGAGGCGCACTTCCCCGGAGAGCAGGTAGTCGGCCCCTAAAACCATGTCTGTGGGCAGGTCGTCGAAGACGGGCACCGAGGACAAAAACTTGCTGCCGGCCTCGGTGTTGAGTTGCAGGTTTAGGGCACCGACCGGTAGTACGTCGCCCCCGAGACCCCGCAGTGGTGGCTCCGTCCAAGGCTGGAGAGGTTCGGAGGCGTGGCGGCGAAGCAACGCCGTACGTTGAGCTCCGGTATCAACGAGAGCTGTCAGTTCTCCGATGCCGTCGACGCGGACCTTGAGGGTTGGAAGTGGGCGTGATTGATATTGCATCGCTTGAGGTTGGCTTTGTGGGCAGCTTTTATACCCATGCCCGATGCGGCCACACGTATAGCATCCGCGTCTCGGTGAAGCTGGCTCCTTTGGGCCAACCGCAGCCGCCCGGCGATGAGACGTGTCCTGCAACTCCATTGCCTGGCGTACGAAAGTGGAGATGTGGACTGGGTGGTTGTAGGCGGACAAGACGGCTGCGTGCGTCGAGTCATGGATCCCGTCGATGATGTACTGCCTGGCTGCGGAGGAGGTCCACTGTATATCGCAAGCTTGTAAAAGGTCCAGCTTGTCGTAGATGTAAGTCGCGACGTCCTCGGTTGCACCTTGCCGGCGTGACCGCATGGTCATGAAACGGTCGTCGTAAGCGCTCGGAAGCGGCGCAAACGCGGACATCAGGGCCGCGCTCCATGTTTGCCATGTAGCGTATGTACTGCCTTGGAAACGATGCCACGCTTGGGCAGATCCTCGCAAACGTCCTTCAGCGACCGACTTCTTAATCGTGTCGCTCCACGAGTATTTAAGGGCAACCGAGTTTATCACGCTTACCCAGTTGGTAGGGTCATCCTTGAATCCATGAAAATATGGAATTTCGTTCTCGTTGAACGATCCAAAAGAGGCGCAGCCAAACCCGGATGTCTTGAGCTCTTGGGCGAACAGAGAGAAGCCTCGAGAAATGGCCTCGCTGCAGTCATGATGCGGTGCCGCCGTGGAGGCTTGGACGCCGTCCGTGATCGGTGGGGAGTTCGAGAGCACTCGTCCACTTCGAAGTGTAGTGGACGCAGGGATATCGGGGTCAGTAGTTCGCGACTGCGCCATTGTAACGCGGAGAAATAAGACAAAGAGACAACGCCTTTGCTGCAGGCCGGCTGTTCTTTATCTGCTTCCTCCTCGTCGTCTTCCGTCTCTCCCAGGTATGCGCCGAGCACGATCGCCGCTTTGTCATCATTACACTTTATTTTCAGCATGTCAGGTGCAAAACAAATTTTATGTATTCTTACAATTACACCGCCAAACTTCGTAGATTAGTATTATGCACTGTAGAAAGTATACTACTTAAAACGTCGTTTGCAGGTTGCTGGCTCACGCAGCAAATGAAGCAGCGAGAGCACGATAAATGCTTTTTTTTCACACTCTACAATTTTGTTTATGCACCGACTGCGTAAAAAACAAGTTAGGACATAAATAGCCTAGTGAAAAGCGCCATGTCTTACGTTCCGTTGAACATTTTACGTTTCATAGGATAACTCGTTCAGTTAAGAATTTTTCCTAGCTTGTCTACGCGATTGAACATTTTTACCTTACTGTTCCAGTATACTTTTAGGAAATAAATGCAGACTACATTGGCGGTGAACCTATAACAGATAAAATTACATCAACGCAAGAAAAAACGCCACGTAGGTGATTGAGGTATATAGACAATGCTGTCTTGTTTAGCAGTTGGCGAGATTGTGCAAATGGTTGGAGGTATGAACGTCAAAATTGTAAATGTATGTGAGGCAAATTGCAGGCACAAAAGTGCAGCAAAGTTATTACAGCACCCTTTGTCTGAACAAATGCATCATAGAGAACATAGCACAGCCGAGACAAGGAAAAAAACAGGGAATCAAAATAAAGCTTTATGGTTTGCATGAATTTTAGTGTTGGCAATGCACGTGACGACCACCTTCACTAAGATGGTATGCATAACTGTAGTTGAATAGGTTCCCCAAATAAATAGCGTAATTACTGCTTGCAGACGCCCCAGCTCCTTCGCTCTTTTTTATGCGTCTCGTGCCAGCGTTTTGCCGTGCTACGAAAGAAGATTATGTTCGCCAACATCGGCGTCGGGTCCCGATGATTGCTGCTGCTGATGCGCTCATACAGAACCAGCCAGTCGTAGACCTCTATGCCACTTGTGTCGTTCAATAGGCCTGGGTCACGACGTTGCACCACAACGAACGGCTGCGGGGCTGACGAATTTTGTCGACATTCAATAGCTTGGTCAGTCATCGTGGTAGCTGCAACGCGCCGTCCGCTGCAAAGATCCAGCTCCTGAAACTGTATAGCGAGTCGATACCTCGCACCTTTCACCAAAGATGTTATGGGGAAGGAAGCATAAAGTGTACGCGAAAATATAATTGGAAGAAAATACTTACCGTGCTGCTGCTGTCCGCGTTCGTGCCGCTCCGCACTTTGTCATGGTCATTCTCAATAATGCACTCATGCAGTGACAATATGTATGTATATATATATATATATATATATATATATATATATATATGCAGACAGAGAGAGAGAGAGCTCTACCAATCATGTGGCGTCGCGTGCACCATTACGTGAACTCCAAGGCAGACCGACAGCTCCCGTTAAAGAGCGCGTGTTTGCACAGCCATTGAATGAAATAAAAGTGGCGTAGCCTAAGCGCTCGCCGTGCTGGGAGCAGACACCTATATGTGTACCATTCATCGGAGCTTCAGTAACCTGTGTGATACAAAGATCTGGTCACTATCAACTGCGAGTGTTTTCTTTTAGGCGTAAAATCTTGCGCCTTCTGCTGTTTAGTCTCTGCTTCATATATTGCATATCAACTGTAGTCCTCAATGTTTTACAGTCGAAAACCATGACGGAAAACACCCGGTAATGCGCAAACGCGGAATAAAGTAGTTGAGAGGATAAGAGGACAACGAGAAAAGAAATATGCCACTTGGATGCGCACAGGCCAAGCAATATATAGCGTTTAGAACAACAACAATAACAACAACACAACGACAACAACAACAGCACAGGGGAGTAGAGGGCACCACTGGATCACAAATGAAGGTGTACTTTCAGACGTTGTGGTTTATTGGGCTACGTTGATGAAATACGGTGTTGTGCCTGCCCATGATATTGAGAGTTCCTGAAAGAACTGAAGTCCTTCATTAGTGAAGCTAAGATGGGCGTTCGTCCTGTCAACTTCTACGAAAACAAAAAGAGATCGAAACACAAAACAATGACATATAGGGACCAAGCTCTGACTTCTCCGCTTGGCTACAGCTGCCTGTGTGATACCAATGACAGGGTCCACCAGTCTCGCCTTCCCTTCCGGGCTTGTTCCACGGCAGCTGGATTGTCTAGCCTTCGCTTGGTAACCGACTACCTTTCTGTTGCAACACCCCAGCAGTCCGTCAAGATAAACTCTTGTCATCTATTTACCCCATCCGGACTTATTCTCTTTTTGCTTCTGTAAACATTACTTCCTACTTCGCCATCTTTAAAGGTACTGAGACATAAACCTCTTCCTGTGCCGCAACGAAAGGCAGAAAAGAAAGTAATATGATATTATTCTTCTTACTTGAATCACTCCCTCTCTCTGTATTTGTATATGCTGGTGTACATACAAACATGGATCATGGAAGGGCTTAGAAGAGAGGAAAACATCAACAAGGTATTTTTTACCACTTGGACATAATCATATTAAAAATACAAAAGCTGTCACCTACGTTTGCTCTTCAATAAATTGTGTTCTATGTGGCGACCACCCTGCCACGGTGGTGTAGTGGCTGAGATACTCAGCTGCTGACCCGCAGGTCGTGGTATCGAACCCCAGCTGCGGCGGCTGCATTTTCGATGGAGGCGAGAATGCTGTAGGCCCGTGGGCACGCGCAGATTTGGGGCACGTTAAAGAATCCCTGGCGCTCCGAATTTCCATAGGCCTCCACTACGGCATCTCTCATAATCGTACTGCCGTTGTGGTACGCTATACTTCACATATCAATTAGTAAATTAATCTATCAATTTGTGGCAATTATTTACGTACCGGCCAGTTTGACAGATGTAGCACCTATCACAAGAGAAAGATTTTGAAAACCACGTTATTGCAACATTAAAGAACTTTTTCGCATGTTTTCTATCATACACGCGAGGCTGTCTGTCTTCTTTTTTCTCCTGCGTGTGCCAGATAAGTTATTATTGCTGAAAAGACAACACCGATGCCTCCTTCTTGTGCAACTTTTTATAGAATATCACACCCGCATGCGAAAGCGCAAGTCTCGATGTTCTTGAAGATGAACTCTTTTGTTGATGCCTATACATTTTTTTAGGGCGACTGAAATCAGCTAAAAGATCTCCTGCTATAGGAGCCTGCATCTTGTCGCGGTATTCTGTCCTACGCAATCCGTCAAAGATGTGTTACAACGCGGGTGTCAAATGATCGCGACAACGCCACCGTTAGAGCAGATTTAGCTATTATTCACCCAACAACTTCAAATTGCGCAGAACTGTAAAGTAAGAAGGTCTTCTTGGAGCAGCCATATAGTGCCCTGTCACAGGATCCTATAAAAACAATTCAAGATGAATAAATAATTGTGTCAAACTAGGGAATGCAGTTGTAGGTTTTTCGGGCAAAACGTACCGAGAATATCCGAACACTATGAATGTTGTGAACATTATTCATCTCAAACAGTTCCGTAATTTCATAGCTGACATACTCCGGCTTTTTCTACACTCACTTGTTTGTTTCATATACGTTTGGTTTTACTTTTGTGGTTTATTATATTTTTACATCGAAAGCTGTTACGAGATCAAAACTCGGGTCACGTGCGGTGCCGTAGTTCTTCACCACCACCACCGTTGGTGGTGTCCGTAGCCACTATGGTGAAACAAAAAACGAACGTTGTACCCAGGACAAAGCGGGGCTTAAACCCGAGTCCACTGCGTGCCAGCGCAGTATTCATCCACGTAGCCACGCCGGTGCTTGGGACTTGTTAGCAAACTTGCTTTAGGCAGGCTTAATGTGGGGAAAGGAATCGCGTTAAAGTGAGTAATAAAGCGTTTTAGAACAGCAAAAGAACAGCGAGACGTCACACAATGTGAATAGAGTAATGAGTGGGTCGTGCAATGCACCAACCCCTTAAAAATCTTGCTTTTGTTCAGATACTAACTCTGGCACATACCCAATAATGGCATGTACCCTCATCGTCGTCAGCCACTGCATCAACAATTGGCCTCAAATTTATCGCAATAGTTTACCATATACCACGCTTCTCAGAAGAGTGACGAAAAATAGCATACCAAATGCCAGCCTACTACGATAAAAAGTTTTTAATGCCGTAGTGGGCATCAAGCAAGTGTGCTTGCCGCAGTTACACAATGAATGTTTAGAAAAGGCTGCGAAAAGCCACTCTTCTAGCCTTTGCGGTGACTGTGCTGCACCTTCCGCGTAGGCCTGCCGTTTTCTCGTTCCTTTCTTTCTTCTCCTGATTTGTTTGTGTCAAAGTGTTGTTACCACTTCCCCTCTGCAATACTCTCTCCCTGAGGTGTATTATAAAATGAAATAAATGAAAGGAATTCAGAATTTGATAAGCATGGGGCTCAATAATGTAGGGGTAGACCTGCGAATCATCAAAACATTGTCCACGAATACAAACACCTTGACAGCGCTCGTCTGTTGCACGCATTCCATTACAGATCTGTCATACGTTGCTATAATGATATCGCTGAATACTGTGGTAAGACACAAATTTATGCAGACACCTTCGCTCTGCATAAAAAATTATGAACCATCTCCCCAAAGGGGAACATAACGGGATGCGAAGCGGCAGCGTTGCGCACGCCATTGACCTGTCTGAAACGGGTGGCGCTACGTGTGTGCTGGAGAAACGTTGTGAAGCGAAACTCGATGAAAACTTTATTCGTGCTAACGTTTCTTCGAAACAGAAAGACACGGGAGGCGGGTCGGATTTCGTGCAAGTTTCATCACATATAATCGAGGTGCAAGAGTGTTGCCACTCGACATGCGGTCGAGCTTTGCGGGCGGTGGAGGGGATGAAGAGAGATTGAAGTGTGTTGCGAGAGGGGCAGAGGAGCAACGCTACCTAGTTCTGTTGGGAGAAACCGGCAGCTGCTGCGCGTGAGGCAGAGAGCGACGTCAACGTGGAGCTTCGTTTTGACGTAATTGCCATTCTTCCAACAAATGCGGTGGGGGAACTCGGTACGGGGCGTTGGCACAGTCACACGGACGGACAGCGTTACACAAGCTACTCAAAGAACTGCTTCGCATCTAAAACCTTTACCATCAAGCAAAAGAAAGGCTGCAAGCAAGTAAAAGCTGTGTGTCATTAAAACGTTCTTGATACTGATTCCACGTGAGTCTTAAAACCTGAAGCTCCCGCTGCACTGGATGCATTCGCTCGCCTCTCCACAGACATGTTACGACAGGAAGTACTATTGTAAGGCTGTGACATCGTTGAAAACAAGCTCTCTTTTGACCGACATCCTTGTGGGAAAAAAGTGGGACACCTCTTAATGCTTTATGATGAGGCAAGGATACTCCCAATTAAAGAAAAATAGCGAATTCTACAGGAACCTTCCAACCAGGCACTGCCTTCGTTCTAAAACGTGACGGGAGAGAGGACCTCCAGTGTATGCGTTTTCGCCGAGAACAGTGAAATTTCCATGCCCTTCGTCAACCGCAGTGATGACGGTAGCTTCTCAAATTCAGGCTCTTCAAAAATTTTGGCAGAAGGTGCATTGCCCTTAGAAGGTTTGCATTCCTGACTTCGAAATTTGCTTCTATAGCAGCAGAACCCGCCTTCTCTTTGCAGACAGCCATCGGAGTAAACAGGAATCCGCCTTCCTTGTCTGCTTTAAGTAGCTTAAGATCTGCGACTCGTGACGTATGCGTTACGGAATGGTTCAGGGAACATCGCAGTATAATGAAGGGTTCTGTCGATGGCCATCAAGCTGTGAACAACTCCGCATGACTTGTAAGGGTTTGCTTGATCAGTGCGCAATACTAAAATACCATGTGGAACAAGCATCACGTGAAATATACGACGTCAACTATATTGAAAAAAAGGGTATGACATGTGTGTGAGTGTCGTCGACAGCGCAAGAAGCTTACGTGTCTCACATAGGTGATGGCTTTTAAGGGCGAGCTCCTTAAGGCCTAGGCTTGTCCACCGCTGTTTTTAGTAGTCGTCGCTATGGCGATGGCCAAGGAGTACTCGTTCAGCTATTACTCAGTTTTTAAAGACGAGTAGTTTTGAAGTACTTCGGCGCAAACATTTTGGTCTGTCTGTCTGACTGTCTGCATGTTCTTCAGTACATTTGTCTGTTTGTCCGCCAAAACAGTGCCCCAAACGGCCAAAATCCAACCCCATCCGCAGCGCCCACCAACATTCCTGAAGTTCTAGCATTCATACCAGTGCTATTGTCAAATAAAGGCAATTACTGTGACTGTCTGAGGCACAATAACAACACGTCAATATTCTATGTGTTCCTTTATACTACAAAAGCCATAAATGAATAATTTTAAGGACCGTAGCGTTTATCACGCTGTGCTGACAATGTAACGCTATGCAGAAAAAGGCAAGTGTCTCCAACGATTTTGCTGAGACGACACGGTGGTGGCACCTGCCTATTGATTTGCGTTCTACACCTATTTGCCTTCGAGACAGGCGCGCACACCTTCCTTCGTTTTCGAACATAGATGCCAGACAACGCTCGTGTCCCGCGTGCTTTGATGCGCTCGTTCGCCTTCGCTGCACAGATCGGGACACTCTAGCGCAGCGCCTTCGGAATACAATTCACTGATTTACTAGGGCAGAACATCAACGTTTTGTTCATTCTCTCCAGACGCAAGACTATCGTCTTTCGACGACATTTGCAGCAAAACATACAGATACGGAGCCTTATTTTTTCCTAGAAGAGGTGGCGATGGCGCTTGCGCTGTTGCGCTCGCACAAATAGCACTAATCTTGCTCACTAGATGGTGCGGTGGCACTCGCTACACTTCGATGCCTGCTCTAGTTTTATAGGAGACCGATAGAGCTGCAGCAAGAAAATACCTTCGCTCTTGGCACGCATCCTATTTCGGTGGCAGTCTGTGCGCTTAGAGTAGGGGCGACGAAGATTGAGCTACGTCAGCGACCCTGACTCTTTATTTCTTGCACATCGGCCTCCATTTCATGCGCTTCAGAAAATTTTTTGTAAAAAGAAACTGGATTGCATAAAAGTAGACCTTAGCACAGTAATTGAAACTAATTCCTCAACCCTCAATATTGGAATATAGTACAATGAAATCTTTCGCCCGCAGGCCAAGTTGCAATCTGTTATTTTTTTAACCACTACCATGAATTATTACTTGGTACATGCTGAAACAAAGAATGTAATAGCTACAGATGCTTATGTCAGCAATGAAAAGCCAGGCGTAGGAATTGCGTCTGATTTTCTCGGAGGGTCTTCTTCAGTGAAACTTTCAGATTTCACTTCTATATTTGAAGCCGAGCTAGTAGCTATTATTTTAGCTCTTCGAAAAAATCCTACGACCAAGACCAGCGCAATCATCCACTTTCGGTTTGTGCAGCTCTGACAACCTCAGAACAATCTCGTGCCCTAGCAGCGTTCTACACATTAGCATCGCTGCATTAAGAGCTCCTGAAATTAGTGTGGGTCCCAGGTCAATGCGGATTGCAAATGAATGAATTTGCAGATGCTTTCGCACGAGTATCACTTGATGGATCAGTAATTTCAGTACTTCCCGAGTTGGAATACTTACCAGGAGTTAGATATAGGAAATACGCTATTTTCACGGATAGTTTAGAAAATATCACACAATGCACACCATATGAACACCTTAAATTTCCTTGGAAAGTCCAGTGAAGTCCGTCAAAAAACCTGAACTTATCATTTCCAGATTCCGGTGCCATGTCCCCCCATTAAATCTTTATTTACACAGAGCTGGTCTGACACTTTCCCCCTGTGTCTGTTTTGCGAAAAATCAGAAACTATTGAACACTATTTTGGCTCGTGTAGGATCTATCCAGTAATTAGGAAAAGACTTCTAGATATTCCGTTTGCGAAGCGAGGTTTATATTTAACCACAGAAAATGTTCTAAATTTTGGTGCTTCTGTTTTGGGAAATTGCCACAGAGATGCATTCGATGCGGTGTGTAATTTTATTCAAGACTCTAAATGTTTTTCAACATGAAGCCCACGTTAACAGATACACCAAAATATAGCGGGTCGAGAAGTATTTTCAAATCTGGATAAATCCATGACATACCAAATTAATCGGTTTTGGCAAAAGCATCTGTCTGGTCGGCTCCCAAAATCAAGGTATTAGCGTCTAGTTTCTTGATTTTTTTCTCACTATCTGAATGTTTGCTTTCTTTTTTAACATACTGTCTTAATTCTACAACTTTTTTCCCTTTTTTGTTTTAATCAATCGTTAAGTTATCTTCCATATGAGACTATATGTTCTCTTGGCCAATTCTCCAGAGTGGGTATGAGCCATGAATTGTACGCTACAAACAAACAAACAAACAAACAAACAAACAGGGCTCGAAAAGCGGCTGTAGAACACGCTGCAGTGAGAGGCCATGAAGACCATGCAGCTCAGTAGCACCGACAAGGCGATCTTGAGTTAAGCGCCGATGGAGCGGTGATAAACTCGCAGAGTGTGTTTGTCACGCCTTCACATGATGATATACTGGACAAGGTTTACGGAGGTTTCGCGGCATACCATTGCATATGCTGAGCTTCGGCCACTCATCATCATGAACTCCACGGATATGTTGTGTTTTCTATTTATTTTTCAAGTGAATCTGCCGAATTCTTACAAAATACCGGGTCATTGTTCTCTTCATTTCATGCTTTAACGATACCTGTGCGTATAAATGCTCCATTGTATGGAATAAAGCACTGGCTGTAAGGCAGCGCTTGGTTGTCAGCATCTGATTGTCCTGTTTCACGTTGTTTTCTGTTTGCTTGAATATCTACTTATTCGCTCAAAGAAGCTGCATAGTACAATGTGCTTCTGCTGTTGTGTCTCCTTTTAGGCGCTGTTCGAGTTTCCTTTATATTTTTAACTATTTATTTAGGAATACTGTAAAGGTCGTTAAGGACTCTTCCAGGAGTGAATTTACGAAGAATACCGATACTGTAGTATTGCTCAATGCATTTTTAAATACGTCTTAATAGTTTACAAGCATCAATATAAGGCTTTACAGTCGTTACCGACCTTAAAATTAACAATGCAGAAAGGTAGCGCAAATACGCTGTCTCCGTTACATAAAAAGCTCAGCAATAGAACATAACACAAAGAGCAAGGCAAACACAAAATATAAAGCTGACTGTACTAAGTTACATTATAAACAACAAGCATACAGACAAAAAGACAATAATAAATGAAATAGTTACAGCGTCGCTATCCTGCTGGTGATAGCACAGCTTGGGCAGCAAATTTTGCAAGGTTTTCAATAGTGGGCTGTGGAAGCACCTTTTCCAATAAGGTGTTCTATTCTTGAGCAGCTTGCGGGCAGATTTAGAAAATTTATGCATTGTTGCTGCAAAAGTGTTCTTGAAGTGTGAGGTGTCGCTAAGGACGGGCTTTTCTGGAAGTATTGTAGGAATAAATGGAGGCGTTTGAATTTTTCAAAGTTTCATTATGCAGGATGAGTTACAAAAACTTGAGTCAGAACAGCATTGCTCGACTAGCGTCTCTACCTGTTACAATAGAAAGGTGGAGCTCTCCGTTTCAGAGCCTCAATAGTGGCTATTTAAAATTGGGTAGTTGAGAACCACAACACACTCACATATTCTAAGATAGGAAGCCACCAAGCGTACAAGAGAATACAACAGCTTGGCTCTTTTGGTAGAGTAATGCAAGGCCCTCTTCAGAACATTAGCTGTTGCATTGCTTTGCTTGTGACTTGTACTAAATGTGCTTACCAGCCGAAATCTCACAATATTACTACACCAAAGTACATATGGTGAGTGGCTGTGCTGACGCTAATATTTTATAACAGCAATACGAAAAAAAACGTTGGGACTTCTTTTCAGGTAATGCCATCACAACTGTTTTATCAGAATTGATGGATGCAAGCTCTTACATCATTGTGTTAACAAAGTAAAATCCTTGTTAAGACCAATTTGATCTTGCCGGCTTTGTATTTCACTATAAATCTGCAAATATGTTGACCTTCGATTGGAACTTACAAGAAATGTCATTTATGAAGAGAAGGAATGGTATAAAGGCCAAAATGAAACCCTGAAGTACTTCAGAAAGAGCGGAATAAACTCAGAAGTGCTGGGCCCTAGCTGTACGTACTGGCGGCGGTCTCCAAATAGCACCTGATAGCTCAGTAAATAGCCCAGTCAGACTAAATCATGAAATATATTTTGCACTTTGGACTCACTCAGACTCAGACTCATCAAAATCTCTTCAACGAGACCCACTCAGATTCAGTCTAAAAAAACATTACTCACCCGTACTCACTCGGACTCAGGGCTCGATCTGAGTTTGAGTTAGTTCGGATGAGTCAAGCTCATGAGTGAGATTACCGACCTATGCTTTCTTGGTCTTCGCTGATATTCTAGTGGTGACGACGCCAAAGAAGTAGCAAGAAAAGGCAGCATAGTCGGCAGTGACATCTCTGCTCTTAATTTTTTTGTTACCTTGTTACCAACGTGCGCGCAGTGAAGTTATGTATACAATTTTAGAAATTGTTGCTCTATTTGTTTCGTGTGTTATTTTTGTGCTAAACTTCTTCTTTAATACAAAATGGTGCTTGTTAGCTCATATATAAGGCGCGTTTCCGAAAACCCAGTAAATGTCAATTTAGCCTCCCCAGTATTCCTTGCGCGACGATGACTTGGTATTTCCACACCTAACATCATCAGACGTATGCGTGGTTCGTAATTTTTTTTTTGTTTCAGCGCTCAAAGCCAACGTTTTCGACAAGCCGTCCATGCCGCGGCGAATTTCGTAGGTTTTTCGGTGAGCACCTAAAGCATATTCGGGAACAAGTGCTGATTAATTGCATTGGCAACATTGAAATGCCAAAATACTACGGGGGGGAAATTGTGAAAGTCTCCTAAGCTTTGCAGAATATCCTCTCAGGTATAGTTTTTATACTTTTTGTTCTGAGAACTTGTATTTTTGGGGAGGGCTAATGTGAAATTTAGATTGTATCTTTAGCAAAAACGTTTGTTCCAGGTATTGGAAGCTTTAATGTGCTACAGCGAGTTTTCTTCCTGATAAAGCTCCACTAATTTCTAAAGATTGTGCTCTGCTCACAGTTCTGCTCCTGTATTCTTGTGCCATGTGTGAACATCTCCGTAATGAATACTAACTCCACAAAAAACATAAAGCTCGTTTAAAATATTCGTCGGCTGCCAAGTATTGTTATCCTTACGAGCGAATATTCCACGGTCGATGAAAACGCTGTCGTTGCATTATTTCTCGCCAAAAAAATCAACGCGATAACTTCATAAAAAAGTTGAACTATTAATTCAGCATTACACCGTTTTTATTGGATTTTCTTAAGTTTTAGACAAGAAATTATTTCTCAAGGTTGTTTTATTCACGTCTTTTTCTCCCTTTTTTCGTACAGATCGCTCTCTATTACAGTTCTGCGTAATTGTGAGTGTGGATGTTTAGCAGAAATGTTTGACAGAATTGTGGCCTTTTACGCACATAACTGCTCCAGATGTAGGAATAAATCAGTTGCGTCAAAGCTAGCGCATAGGCAACTCATTGTTACGAAATAAACGCTAAACCAAGTTTGTTACCTTGATAAACGTTTTCTCTTTCGAGGGTGATGTTTCCAAGTACTCATTAAGTGTTACATTGTGCCTATTTGCAAGGGGCTGTGACCCCGCTGTCATTGGAATCTCTGTAATAGATCGGATAGGCGCTATATGTCCCTATTATGAGCGAAATACAAGTTATCAAACACACTGAGCGCCCCTCTCGCATAAGCAGAAGCTATCTCAGTTATTGCCACTTGCCTCGACGGCGGGTCACATCAATGACGTCTACAGCAGATCGAGCGTATAAGTCTCAAAACATCTGCTTCGGCCGATCCGCAAAAGGGGATTACGATGGCGGCGCATCTGTACTGTGTCTTCGTGGATGGGCACCCCTCCTCTCCGGCACTCCCCTTTTCCGTCCTTCTCTTCTCAAGCGAGAGAGAGAGATGAAATATTCAGAGAAAGACCATGAGAGATCCCCATGCCAGCATAGCTGCTTCGCAAGTACGAAAAAAAATCGATGACGCGCCCTTCACAAGCGGGATTGCCTCATGCGGGTGTCGGAATCAGCCGCTGTCGCCTGGAACATTCATGAACTTTTGCTCTCAATGACGGTCGGCGTGTTGGTGTAGTGGTAATGGCCATGTTCACTGAAAAACCACCGCAGTGCATTCGGAGAGTGTGATGTTGTACCTTCCCTATTGCAAAAAACGGCATCGCCGGCTTGATGCCAGTACGGTTTTGGCACTGGTACACGCTGGAGACACTGGTAGACGCCGGTATTTAGTGGTACTTTGCTGGGCGCCCTGGGAAATAACTGTGTCGCACTGGCAGGGGTGCTGGCTTAACTACTGTCTTCTACTACATTTCTCATAACTAATGTTGGTAAGAGCTTTTCTCAAGAGAGAGCTGCACAGAGAACCTGATAAGAGACTTCAGTAAACATATTCTTCACCTGAGCCGAGAGGATCACTCTTCAGTAAAGCTGTCACCTATTGCACAAAGGTGCCATTGGCAAAGTCGTCTCCTGTGGTGGGAGAAACAAGTACCACAAAAGAGCGTCTAGTGTTTGTAAATAAAATAGGACACCTGGCTGACAAACTTTTAGCCGTTCAGTAGGCCCGTGAAGTGACCGACACGCTTGGCCTAACGGTTCCGACGTGGATGTCGGCCGCTGCGCACTAACGCACATCTTGAAGGGCCACAATTTTCACAACCAGCCACCATGAGTCGATGGAGAGATTGCTGAAAGTGTGACAAAAAGCCATCATCTATTGCCCCTCCCCCCTTCCCTGCAACGGCAACTGCTTTTGGAATCGCTACCAATTTGAAAACAGAACGCGCACGAGTCCATTCAAAGCCTCTGTTTCAAGGCGAAATGCGCTCGGAGGGCCTCTGAGCCATGACTTGCTATTAGAAAAATTTAGTTGTGATATACGGGCCTTCGAAGACAGCGGGGTTCATTGGGAGAGGCCGCCAACCCTATAGCTTGACGATTGTGCCATCGAAGGCATCGGTGCGCTTTAGGATAAATCATCAATGCTTTTCATATGTCACCTACTGGCTGCGCGCCTTTTCTAGTCATGGCACAAAAAGATGGGTCAAAGGACTTTGTTTCCCATCGCTTCTCGAGCCACCTAAACTCATTTTGTAGGAAAAAAAATTACGACACACCCGTGTCTAGCATAGTAATGCGATAGGATTGACACACCGTAAAAGTGTTTGTCTACTGAGAGACTAATATAGTTCGCAATCGTATCTCTATACAGCTATAAAAATACTTAAAAGTATCTTTGAAGAACTGTCGCGCTAAACTTATATTGCGATACTGTCTATCTCTGTGATGGGGGCATTGTCTTTTTTGAAAAGGAAGTACATACATTAATGTGGAATGCACAGAAAAAGTGTCTGTAAATCTTTCTGCGCCTCAAGTTCACAGGGACAATTTATTTGTTGTAATACACTTCGCGCCACGTACGCACTACTCGGCGGTACTTACTTGTTATGAGGCTCTCAGCTTCTCGTCCCAGTGGACATGAAACGAGGGCCTGAAACGACCGTCGCTGCGGGAACACAATGGCCTCACGAAATAGTGGCTCTGAGTGTGTGAGTGAGTGAGAATTTATTAGAAGGCAGAGAGGTCGGCCTGAGCTAGTTCGCTCTAGCCTGCTACAGCATTTTATGGTCTATAGACTCCGCGGGAAGATTTTGCAGCAGCCCATATATTACTGTGATGCCTCGCCAAGAAGGGAAAAACGTTTCATGATCTTCAATCGCACTTTCTTAGTCTTGGAATAAAAAAAAATCTAGTCTCTCCTTCATAGGAATCGGTATAATGCAAAGTTCAACATGTCCTTAGAGAACCAGTTCCATGTTTGCTGTGCATTGATATAATGAGCTTGTACAATGGCTATCAGTGTTTACATGTACGGTACACCGTTTAGCGATGATGCATCCACGATTAAACTTAGTGATATACTCCATCCCGATGACTAACCTCCTTGAATTCTGGTGAAACACACCTTTGTGGATATAGACAGTGGTAGCTGTCACAGTTCACGATGAGAGTGGTATCAGAGTCTCTGGTGTGGCATCCACAAGAGAGCGACTGTTTGAACGTCAAACTTGGACTAAGGTCGCCTTCTCGCGGCACGCTACAAATATATTGAACACAACTGCACGACTAGACACGCAAAGCATGTAGTGTCTTTCCGTTGGCCCGTCGCATGTCTCCGCGGAGTAAGCGTAAGTGGAGAACGCTGAGTTGCAGCCTGGCAATAGCTAGGTGAAGCACGCCAGCATCGCCGTGCTCTTTCATGGTAGGTATTGAAGCTAGAAGCGACGCCGATGATTCACGACACTCTGGTAAGGCGGTGGGTGCAAGCGTGTACAAACGTGCACTTCTATTGAAAAGACGCTGACTGTGACATACGTGTAGAAACACCGTGTGGAAGAAAGTAATTGTGGTTGCCATGGCTATGATGCATTACGTCACTTTGCCAAGGGTACTGGCAAAGTACAGTGTTAGATATAAAACACGTATAAATGCCGTGGCGCCGTTGGTAGCATGCTCGGCATTTGTTAACATCGGTAGATAAGTCGTGAGTTAGACACCCGTTGCCGGAATATTCTTTCTTTTGCTTCTCACATGGCGTATTATTTCGACATCATTTCTGTGACGAAAATATGAGACTGAAGTCTTGGTGTGTCCTGCGTAAAACACCTTCATGTTAAAAAAAATCTACGCAACTACACAAAGACCGCCAGGATGAACGGCTGAAGCAAGATCATAAGGTCTATAATTTCTACGTTGAAGTCACCTGCTAGTATGCAGGATTTATGTGTTTGTACGTGTAGGTGCTTCATATACTTATGTCAAAATAAAGATCGACAATAGTGTATTATTAGGCTTTTTTAATCACACATCCATGCACCTTCTTCTGACAGGCAACGCACGGACAAACCCTTCTTCTAAGGTGCTTCGCACCGAAAAAAAAGGGTAACATTTCTTACAAAATTGTGGTCAAGCTGTGGAGTTCTTCGGGGAGCTAGAATGTGTATGGGTCACTGAATATTATATGTAATAAATGAGAAGCATTTCTAAGCGAACTTTGTCGACTTTGAACGAATCTATCTATCTATCTATCTATCTATCTATCGTTCTATCTATCTATCTATCTATCTATCTATCTATCTATCTATCTATCTGTCTATCTATCCGCTTACGTTTGGGTGCTCCCGTGGTGACCCCCTTAACACTGCGTGAACCTAAATTTTCATGTAAGGGTAAGATGGTTTGATGAATATGACACCCTGGTCAAGACATGATATTGCCACAATCCCGTCGCATGCGTCGTCCAACACTTCCCGCCAGACAGTGGCACATACCCATAGGAGGGTATGTGCGGCTGGTATGCGGGTATGTGCCGCAGCTGATTAACACTCAATATCTACCTATGAACGACGAAAACACACATGGGTAATTGTAACGCGCGAGCGGTAAGAAATACTCGACATTGGTAGCGTCGGCCCAACAAATGCAAAGAATAAATGTCAGGGTCTCAGCTTTAATCGAATCCAAGCATTCTGCGTGACAATGAAGCATTTAACCACACAGCTACACCAGGTCTTAAAAATACTTTTCAAATAGACGTTAATCTTTGTGAAACGTCAATAGTGGTTCCAGTGCTGCCAAACCAATTTTATAAACATTACATATGTACTTATTTAATGCAGCCGTCACGTCGGGTTAACGCAAATTGGCGTTCTTTACCATGTGCGGAAGTTGATGTATGTAGCAGTGTCCAGGGCAAGCGTCATCGCGGGCATCAGCGCTTCATATCAGCTTCTGGTGTTCCTAATACGCATGTTCGAGTTGGCATTGTTGCCCAAGTGCAAACAACTAGTTATATAAACATCTACAACTTTCCAACATATATCTGTGCGTGCAAATTTTGTACATATATTTAGCGTCATTTGATGACGTTTCGCTCAACAAAAAAATTGTAACATAGTCCCTTCCCTTCACATGCTTCGCATAACGTCGTCTTCAAAGTACGTGGGACCTGCCGATATTTTTTATATCTATCACACCAGTCCTTCATTCTATTTTACGACTACTCAGTACAAGTACTATTGCGATGTGTTATGATCTATGTGTACGCAATAAATACATGAAAATAAAAATACTTTATTATATACAAGGTATGTATTGTTGCATGCTGCGTCCTTATTTGCGTGTTTACCGAAGTCACTGATATCATTCGTTACCGGTGCAGACAAGAAGGCGCGACACACACATAATAAATATTGATACTGGAAAGCTTGTAGGTTGAAAGGCCGTGTTAGTCCAAGCACTGTAGTGCATATACAACTAATGGTAGGGAACACAGCGTGCAGGTGTATTTAGTGTGGTACCTGACTTCCTTCTTAACTGAATGTTAAGGTATACGCAAAGTATCACGTCTGATGTTCACGTTCAGAACGCATAGGGTAAAAAGCTAGCACTTTGTCTGAAATAACGGCAAAGCACATGTCAATTTCTATGAATGCACTCACTATGGCCCACCATAAAAAAATCGCCACGATATCAACAAACTGAATGGTGGTACAGGGGATCACTCGCAGATAATCTGATAACCAAAGACTGCTCCTACTGCCACCGCCACTTCTACCACAAGAGCTTCAACGACCACAAATCCATGCTCGGCGAGTTTCGATGTCTCGAGCAGCACAGGTTCACCACGCTAACACAACAGTACTTTGATGTCCTCCGAAAACACGCAAGAAATATAATGAACTTGTCAGAACGAGTCGTCACGAAGTACATCGAGAAAGCAATGCATCGATAGAGGACTGAGTACAAATACGGTAATTTCGTACTCATCGGAGATGGCGGCACGCCATCTAGTGATCATTCTTCAAATCATCGAATAGCCTACACCTTCAGTGGCGCGTCATCTTGTTGAGTCACTCGGAAAAGACGCTTAGTAGGAGGGCTCGTTGCGCGCGCCACCGCTCAGGGTGCTGCCACCTTTTGTACTGCTCCCTCTGCAAGTGTAGTGCCTGCAGCGTCTTCGCAAGCTATAGAGCTAACATGCCGGCTTTCTTCAGCAAGTTATGCCTGGATGTTGACTTCTTCAGAGCTACAACCATTCGCGTTAAGCCAATGGATCGCTACGTGCCAGAGCGACACCGGTGTGCAGTGAGAGTGACAATGGCGGGCGCCGCAGATGTCTTCACTCTAAGCGGAGGAGCGGACATTGAGGTACTCTAACGATGGATGTATGAATAGATTGATATGGCTGTACCCTTTATATTAGGCGGTGGCTAACGCCACCAAGCCGTAATACTTAGTGAACCGAAAACTACATTTCTTTTTTTCCTTTCAATAGTGAGGTTGAGAACTCGTACTTTGCAGTTTAGGGTTTAATTTTCACTCGTGCCTCGACTTTAGCCACCAATCAGATAACCTCCTTCTGGTTAATTCTACCCGCTTAATATCTATTTTGTCCTCACTGTCCCTAAACCCCAGTGCTTTGAAAAACTCTGCGCCATCATCCTGAACTATAGGGTGAAGCCCTTTACCGAACATTATCGAATGTTCCGCAGTTTCTTATTCCTCTCCACACGCACTGCATACCGTGTCTACCCCATCGTAATTGTCCCGATATGTCTTGGTTCGCAATACTCCCGTCCTGGCTTCAAACAGTAGAAAAATACCGCGAATATTATCATAGATCTTTTCCTTGGCAATTTCCTGCTTAAAAGTTTGATAGATCTCCAGTGCACACTTCTTAATCATGCCAGTTCTATACAAATCGGTCTCAGCTTCCTTCACTTTCTTCTTAACCAATAATTCTTTTTGGTGTGGCCCCCTGCTGTTTCCAAGAATTTACCAGTTGATTTGCTGGTTCGATTCCTCAATTTTGTATCAAAATTCTTCATGTACAAGTAGCTAAATGCCTTCCTAGGCCAACGCTCCTTCTCCATTTCTCTCAATCGCTTCTCAAATTTTATCTTGCTGCTAGCTTCCTTGCCCTCAAATGATGGCCATCCCATATCACCTTGTACTCCCTGATTTGGTGTATTTCCGTGAGCTCCTAAGGCAAGCCTACCTATTCCACGTTGCTTAATTCCTAATCTCCCTTGAACTCCTGATCTCATGCACAAGACCGCGTTCCCGAACGTCAGACCAGGAACCATGACCCCTTTCAATATTCCTCTCACAACTTCATACCTATTGTAATTACACAGTGCCCTGTTTCTCATCAGCGCTACATTTCTGTTACTTTTTTCGTCTTCACGTATATTTCATGTTTCCTTAGGTACTCGGCCCCATTGTTTATCCACATGCCCAGATATTTGTATTTGTATGTTATCTCTTGCGTGACCTCCTGTTTTCTAAGCTCACTACCTTCATTATCTATAAAAATCATGACTGCTGATTTTCCTTACTGAATCTGAAATCTAACCTCTCTCCCTCATTACCGAAGGTGTCCATCAATCTCTGCAAATCGTTCTTGTTGTCGTCCATTAGCACTATATCATATGCGTTCATCAATGCTGGTAGTGCCTGTTCAATAAGTTTTCCTTGCTTGACGAAAGAGAGGTTCAAGCCCAGTCCACTTCCCTCTAATTTGGCCTCTAATGCATGTAGGTACATCATGAATATTAGGAGTGACAGGGAACACCCCTGCCTAAGCTCCCGTTTTACTTCTGCAGGCTTGGATACCTGTTTTTCCCGCTTTAAAACTACCTTGTTACCTTCATAGATATTCTTGAAAAGATTAGTGACTACATCTTCCACATCTAGTGTGTCCAGTATTCCCCACAATTCCTCTTGAACCATGCTATCGTACGCTCCCTTGATATCCAAAAATGCTAGCCACAGGGGCCTGTGTTACTTTTCTGCTGTTTCGATGCACTGTGTCAGTGAGAACAGATTGTCTTCCAACCTCCTGTGTTTCCGAAAACCATTCTGCAGTTCACCCAGCACCCCCTCATCCTCTATCCATGCCTGCAGTCTTTCCTTTATAATCTGCATCGCCAGCCTGTAGACCACCGATGTCACTGTTATAGGACGGTAATTGTTTATGTCAGCTTTGTCTCCCTTTCCTTTATAGATCATGCTCATCCTGCTAAGTTTCCATCCATCGGGAACTTCACCATCGATTAATATTTTGCTCACTGCTTCTCTCAAAGCTTGCTTAAACTTCGGACATAATGTTTTTATCAGCATATTTGGAATGCCATCTGGTCGTGTTGATGTACTACTAGGAAACCTCTTCTCAGCCTTTTCCCACTCTCGTTGTGAAAATGGAGCCATTGCGCCACTTGATTCATCCTTGTCTATCGCGGTGCACAAAGCACTTTGTTGAAAATTTTCTGGCACCCATGTTATTATATATTCAATAGCTTCGTCTCCTTCTAGCCTAGCACCTTGCGCTGTAGTCATAAACCTCTGCTCTAGGCTCGTCTCATTTCTTAGGAAGTTTAGAAGGCTCCAAAATTTCGCAGCTGAATTTCTATCTTTTTTATGAACATCTGCCAGCCACTTAGCTACCTTTCTTCTAATATTTCTATTGATCAGAAGAGATGCATTCCTTCTACAGCTTAAAAAGATTTCCCATTTTTTTAAACAACATCTGTCGGTTCACCCCGCTGCTTAGCCTGTCTGTGTTCTCTAGACGTTTCCTGACGTTTTGTTATGGCTCTCTCAGCTTCACCATCCCACCAACCCTTGAGTTTGTGTCTTCTTTACCGGGGTGACTTGTCACGTACCTTAGCAAGCTCTAGCTCAAACAGTCTAATTAGATTCGTGTATGTGCACACTGTTTTATTATCATCAGTGATTACTTTCTCAATTTGTTTAGTAGCTATTTCTATTTGCCTTTCTGAATAAAAATTTTTCAGTAGTTTTTCATCTTGTCTTCTTCCCTATTTCACTGCTCTTCCAAAAGTTAGCTTGATACGTTGGTGATCACTGCCCAGACTTCTGGAGCCACCTTCATCTATGTGCATTTCCCTGATCTTATCATACATCCTATCTGACATCAGTGCGTAATCTATCGTCGACTGCAGCCTTTCTACCTCCCATGTCATTTGCCCTTCACGCTTCTCGGTACTGTTGCAAATAATCAAATCATGTCTTTCACACATATCCATGATCATTTTGCCTGTTGGGTCAGTATACCCATCTATATCTTCTATGTGCGCATTCATATCTCCTAGTATATATATCTCGCACTCTCTTCCTAATTCCTCAAAGTCCTTTGATTTACACTCTACCATTGCACGGTTTTTCTCTCTGGCCTTTGCTCCCGTACACAAGTACCCCAAACCAAGGAGTGTCATTCGCCCTGCCACTTTCCCTTTTAGCGATACATGTTCTTTGCACTCCTGCTTGACCTTTTGCCAGTCTGTACTTTTATGAATGAATGCCCCAATGCCAGCCCCTTTCTGCTGCCTTCTGTTCTATTACAATATTTCCACGAGTAGTCTGGATTGTTCGGAGGTTGTTCTATGTTCCTAAGATGTGTTTCTACAAAACCGTATACCATCGGCCTCTCCACTCTTAGCTGTTCTTCTATCTCTTCCCACTTCAGCCTGTTCCTGCCACTCTGCATGTTAATATACCCTTTGTCTGAATTTGCTCGGCACTCGTGGCTACGTCTATTCCTGCCCCGGACTCTACCTATCTTAGATACTTGTGCCACTTTGGAATCGTATCTGTCCATACCATCTGTCAAAGAGTCTCCCTGGTTGTTTTCCTCGTTACTAGCTATCCTGCACTCCGAAAGGCCCGCGCGCCCCCCAAAAAAGCAACTGCGCGTCCTGCAAGTCGCCAACCCACCTCATGACCTAGCCGCTCATCGAAGTGAATTCTGTCTCGTTGAAAACCACCCCACCTATGTACCTCTCTGTTTATTTCCACCACCTCTAAGCCTTTATCTAGACTCATCCGCCATATCTTTCGGTTTGCGTTGACAACCAATCTTTGTAGGTTGCCGTCATGCACCAGTACCTCCGGTATTGTGCATATCACTCACTACCTGTACCTGAGGAGAAGTGGATCGCATGCCATCGACCGCTTTCGCCAATGTGGTCGCTAGTACTGTCATATCTTCATTCAAGACATCGTTTTAACCGCCTGAAATTATCACGAGGTTGTGTCTAGCAGCTGTAGTTTTGAGTTTTGCGCTCGCTTGCCTCATGACTGCTTTCAGCTTGCGTCCTGGGAACGTCCCTACTGCAACCCTCCTGTCACCTCTTACCCTCTCTTTGATATCTTCTGCATATTGATTTATATTCGAGTCCCGAGCGATTATCACATGCTCTGACTTTTCGGCTGGAACATCCTGTACCTGGAGGTTACTTGCAGTTGTGACGCCGGCTGCATTGTCCCCTCCCAGTCCCACCACTACTTCGCTGAAGCTGGACTTTGCGACAATCGAACCGGCTGAACTTGTTTTTTCCAAACTTGCTAGCAGCTCTTTCGCATCCGCCGTTCTTGTTGCCGGTGACACACTGTTCTTTCCGTCAGCTGCTCCTTTTCTCACCTTGGCTAGTGCTTCCTCAACAGACTTCAGCCTTTCTACCAATGCCCTCTTTTTTTCTTGATCTGTCGTCAACGCAGTCTCCAGCTCTGTGATTCTGAACAGCAGTTCACTCTGGGCAGCTATCGTTTTCTCCATTTATTCCTCGACCTCACATTGCCTACACTTCGCGTCAGCCTCCTCTCCATTTGCACTTGGGTCTATTTTCAAACTCACTACGCATCCTGAACACTTTACAGCCTTTTTAACCATGTCATTATGACACCAAATGTCCTTATGACCTGTCTCCCTCGATAATTACAAAACACGATCCCTGCCCTACGAAAACGTGAAAATCTAAGCACCACTACAAAAATTTGCGTGTTCAATGTACGCGCATTCAACCCACACGGGTGGCAAAAAACACAAAGAAACAAACATGCACACAAGCAAAAACTAGTAAGTACATGGTGACTGACCCCCGGAAAAGCCATACAATGTAATAAATGCTACAAAGATTTTAACTGCTGCCCTATCATTATAAAGGCAAGCTGAAACATGCAAAATCACTTATCTGCGCAGTCGATCGGGAGCAGTAAAAAACTCGTCCATCCACCGTACCAGTCTGAAAGGATGGATGAATGGATATGTCTGTACCCTTTAGATCGGGCGGTGGCTAGCGCCACCAAACCGTCATACTTAATGAACAAAACACTGGATTTATTTTTTTCCCTTAAATATAGAGGTTGAGGATTCGTACTTCACACGGAAGGGTTTAATTATCACTCGTGCCTGCACTTTAGCCACCAATCAGATAACCTCCTTCTAGTTAAGTCTAGCCGCTAAAAATCTATTTTGCCCTCACTGTCCCTAAACCACGGTGCTTTGAAAAACTCTGCGCCATCATCCTGAACTATAGAACGAAGCCCTTTACAGAACATTATCAAATGTTCCGCAGTTTCTTCTTCCTCTCCACACGCACTGCATACCGTGTCTACCCCTTCGTATTTGGCCCGATATGTCTTGGTTCGCAATACTCCCGTCCTGGCCTCAAACAGTAGAGAACTACCCCGAGTATTATCATAGATTCTTTCCTTGGCAATTTCCTGCTTAAAAGTGTGATAGATCTGTAGTGCGGGCTTCTCAATCTTGCCGATTCTCCACATATCGGTCTCAGCTTCCTTCAGCATCTTCCTAACCAATAATTCTTTTTCGTTTGGCCTCTGCTGTTTTCCGAGTATTTACCAGTCAATTTTCTGGTTCGCTTCCGCCATTTCGTACCGACATTCTTCATGTACAAGTAGCTGAATATTTTTCTATCCCAACGCTCCTCCTCCATTTCTCTCAATCGCTTTTCAAATTTTATCTTGCTGCTAGCTTCCCTGCCCTCACATGATGCCCATCCAATATCACCTTTACTCCCTGATTTGGTGTATTCCCGTGATCTCCTAAGGCAAGCCTGCCTATTGCACATTGCTTAATTTCTATACTTGCTTGAACTTCTGATATCATGCAAAAGACCGCATGCCAAACGTCAGACCAGGAACATGACCCCTTTCCATATTCCACTCACAACACCATTTCTACTGTAATTCCACAGTGCCCTGTTTTTCATTACCGCTACATTCCTGTTACGTTTAGTTAACACGTATATTTCGTGTCCCTTAGGTGCTCGGCCCCATCGCTTATCCATACGCCCAGATATTTGTATTTATCTGTTATCTCTAGCGTGACCTCCTGTATTCTAAGCTCGCTACCTTATTTGTCATAAAAAATCACGACTGCTGGTTTTTCCTTACTGAATCTGAAATCTAAACTATCTCCCTTATTATTGCAGATGTCCACCTATCTCTGCGATCTCTGCAACGCTTAGAGCAGTGGCGTGGGACCTAGTGAGCAATTTTTGAATCACCATAGAGCTGACGCCTTGACCAGAGGCACTTCATCTAGTTAAAATTGCTGAAATCGTCGTGGAAGTAGAAGCGTCCCTGCCGGACAAGGCGTGAGCATAAGAAGCGTGCCAAGCAAGCTCATAAAAGTTATGCTGGCTACTGAACTTTCTGAGGCCTCATGTCATCTTTATGAAATATATGTTCCTGTTTAAAGGCCGACTTGTGCGTATTGTGTCCCCTGCTTATGTAACTTGGCACTGTTTATTTCCTTAGAAAGTTATGCTGGTCTCTACTCCCGGCTTCTCCCTTCACGACAATCACTGCTGAAAATGTCTACAGCTATATATTAGAGGCGTAGGCCCTCCATCGAGAGCAGCCGGCATATTTCACGAGAGCTCATTTAAGTAGTGAACTCTCGGAACGTCACATGCAGTGCCAAACGAGTTTATGAGGAAAAACACAAAGTCCATTTGATAATTTTCTTTATGTATGCTAGAAATAAGAAAACTTCGAAGGCTTCTGCCTTTGCGTTACGCATTATTATTTGATACCAGAGAATAACAAATTGAACTAACATATATGCCACGTTACTTGTCAGATTCAAGATTCATTGTAATTTTGACTTGTGTATTGTGATATAAATGTAAATGAACTAAAGTGCACGAAAGGTGAACTTGCGTTCAGCGTGAAGCGAGTCTGCAACCACACCTTTTATCCGGCTTTCATCTTTATTCAAAGCCTTGTAGTGTACAGGACCATTCGTAGCCATGACGTCGAGTGTGGAACAGCCTTCTCCGGCTGCACTTCAAATTTTTCATGAAATAATCGTTTTATCATTATTCGTTTCACTAGTAATGAATCGTTTCACCATTATGCTCCTTATTATGGTAACTAAAACATTTTGTATATAAGCGCCTGCTCGCATGTGATGAAATCGCCCGTAGATAAATTCAGCAATCAATTTCTCCTGTTTAATTCTAGAACGGCAACAGTGGTCTCACAGAAAAAGGGCGTATTACAGGCGGGCATGTCGCAGACACCAACCTTCCCTACCAATCGAAAAACAAATCAGCTGCACAACCACTGGATTGTGATACACGTTCCAGATGAATGCACTACTGCCACTGGAGGGCACATGGATCCTTAACACCAAAACGCAGTGAGCGAAGTTGTATAGAGGAATTAGTAGTAATTCAATGTACACACTCTTTATTGGTTTGATAAAGGAACAGTTTCCGTGTTTAAGGAATTGTACCTCCCCACAGAATTTCAGCTGTCTTTATAATGGCCCAATTTACCGAAAGGACAGTACAAAATCACAATACAGGAAACCTCTACTAACTCTTCCCTTTCTTGTCACGCATCAGTTGTTTAACTGTATAGGTGTTCCCGTTCTTCAATGTTTTGAGGAAGAAACTGCAACCAGGAATCGACGTGCGGATTCATGGCAATGTAATGAAGAAATTATTAGGACGGTGTCTTCCCCGGAAATCACAATTTGCAGAAACATTACGACTCCCCAAAGTGATGAAAATATGGGAAAGAACTGGATGCACAATCTTTTGTCATATACATGCACAGTCCGTGAAAACTTCACCATATTAGAATGATGCAAGACTCAAGACATGAGCATCTTGTCGTCACTGCGAGATCTTGGTGTCATGAAGCAATATTTACTGAGAAGCTTCGGCGTTTTATGCGCAATGTAATACTGAAGCTTCCAGTAATAGAATGATATAAATTGTCGCCCAAAGCTCAAACGTCAATTACAATTTGTTACTTCAAGTGTAGTACTCACAGATTTAAACGTGAAAACGTAGGACTAAATATTGCACATACTCTTGTTTCCAGCTTCTTCAATAAGTGTAATTTCGACGTTATTTACCTCAATTCTTCAATAACAGCAATGATATGTTGAGAAATTGCTTTTAGCAGTCATTATGCTAACTATTTCAGCATTCCTCTCAATACATGAGCAAAGTGCATTGAATACTTGGTAGGAAAATGCGTTGCCACTACCTACCAGTTTAAGAGCACGGTGGGTGCGCCACGTAATATATTCGAACACAGGTACGCCTTTTGAACCAGCGAATCTCAAAAAATGCAACGTTTGAATATAATATTCTGGCTTTGGGTGGCGCGGCAGCTCTTTTGTGTTATTTTGGGGAACTTTGGGAATTTTGGGAAAAATTAGTCTAACGACACGGCGAGTTTAGGGAAGCAAGCAAATTAACTAAATATTTCGTTCGAAATTACCCCCTTGTGTCATATGCAGCGACGTGCGAAAGGAGGCAGCTGACCAGGAGTGATTGCAAAATTTATTATTAGCCCTTGCTTTTTCCAATCAGAAATAAGTGGGGTGGACTGAGCAAGCAAGCAAATATGAACGACCTGTGAAACAAAGCCGGTAACATATTGACAAGCACTTCGCATGTGCCTGACAGGAATCGTCAACGACGTTCTGCTTCCTTGAAATCACACCGCTGAATAGCAGCTGGCAAACTGCCGTATTGATTGGCCCCCGAGAACGAAACCTGTTTGTGTTGTACGTTGCCGATTATAAGGTATTAAAATACCGCGACCAATTACACAGTCAGCCGTCAGCAAGACATGGTGGTCTTAAAAAATAATTTATACTAGGTATGCAACGCATATAGCAACGTTAAATGCAATGTACAATGACAACAAGAAAACGTGACCGCTTTAGCAAAAAGCTAATTTAAGATGTTTCTCGATTTCTAAGGATCCATTCGAAGCAAAATCGGGTAGCAATTTATCCCAGGCCTTAGATATAACGCACTTACCAGGCTGTTTCAATTCTATGTGAACAAAAATATTGTAAGTTTCTCGAAATGTCCTCAAACAAATTTTCTTCGAATTTTCGAAACTTTTTGCTTTTTGATGAAAGAAACAACTTCGCATGGATAAACAACGTCATATCTTCGTTAAAGTTAACTTCGGCCCGGAAAGAACAATGTGGGAATAAAAATAACTTTGCTTGTAGATCTGGGGTGACATCCTCGTGCTAACCAAGTGTTGTGGTTGAGTGACATGTTGTGTAGTCATGTTAGCCTCATTTTTTGTAGATAGAAGCGGCCGTCATTCGCTTAATTTGACTACAGAGCAATGCCACTGCGCCACAAAACTAGCTTTGAATGCAGAGAATGTGCCCCGCCGCGGTGGTCTGGTGGCTAAGTTACTTGTCTGTTGGCCCGCAGGTCGTGGGAACAAATCGTGGCTGCGGCGGCTGCATTTTCAATGGAGGCGGAAATTTTGTAGGCCCGTGTGCTCACATTTGGGTGCACGCTAAAGAACCCCAGGTGGTCAAAATTTCTGGAAGCCTTCACTACAGCGTCTCTCATAATCATATGGGGGTTTTGGGACGTCAAACCCCAAATATCAATCAATCAACGCAGGCAATGTACGCATTTACTAAAATATTTCACAATGCCAGCTGTGAGGGAATGGCGTTGACAAGCCGAATAAAACTGAAATGCAATGCCATACATTTTATTAACCACACTAGCTGTTACTCAATTATTTCTATGTGCGTCAGCTTACAAGTCACACACCAGTGTGTACTCGGCAGATAAGAACCTTATGATCAAGCCCCAGCGTCGTTAAAGCAACGCTTTGTTTCGTGTACAAAGCAGTGCCTTGAAAAGTGTGTGAAAACTGCCTTCCTAAAGAAACAATAAACAAGGCGGATTGCTACGTTTTTTCTTCCGACGTTTGGTCGATTGGCCATTGGAAGAAATCACAGCATATCCACGGAGTGAATGATGATGGGTGGAGTGAAGTTTCCAAGGGTTTTGTCGGTAAATAGTGAGTCATCCGCTGACCGTGTCCGTCCACCTTTCTGTCTGTCCATATGTATGTATGTATGTATGTATGTATGTATGTATGTATGTATGTATGTATGTATGTATGTATGTATGTATGTATGTATGTATGTATGTATGTATGTATGTATGTATGTATGTATGTATGTATGTCCAACCGTCCGTTCGTCAGTCGGTCAAAATGTCCGTCTATTTGTATGACTGTCCGTCTGCATATCTAGTGAACACTTCAAGCACCGCCATCTCGCATCTTTTCATCTTATATTCATCTTATACAAGTACCGCCATTCGGAGGACATTCCAGGACTAAAACTAGAGGTTGCTACTACATACACGAAATGCAGGACCCACGCCTTAAAGAGATTTGCGCCTGGAAAATTGTGTTGCTGGAGCTTTCATTTTGTAGTGCATTGCTCCCAAGATACTTTTATCGGCAGTGACATTGGAGCGTGTCCATCAAGGATCAGCACTAGAGCAAGATGGAGTTCATATAAAGTAGTTTACAGTGTCACCTAAAGAAAGTTTTAGTAAGCTTTTTGGAAGAACAGCCCGAATACTTATCGAGTGTGTTTTGCCCTTCCAATCTAAAAAAGAGTGCTTCCCAAGAGAGCTAACATGCGAGAACGTTTCGATCACAATTCGCGCGCAATTGAGATGTCTTTTATTTATTTTAAAAGAAATTGAGTAGGCCCCACAGAAAAGGCACCTTCAAACTGATAAAGGGTGTCATTCTCAAGAGGTTTGCCGATCCTCATGTTATTTTTTTTCGTTGGGACACAGAGCTCAGTGCGGTCTGCGTACTATTTTAAGTAACACAATTCAGTGACTAAGATAATGCTTAGAATGAAGCAGCCTCTTTATTTGCCTCAATCAATACTAGTTTTTTTTAATTGAACTGTGAAAGTTAACCAACCAAATTCTATGTAACACGTCAAGAAGACGCTTTTACCTCTAATTTGCTTTTTACTTCCTCTTTTGATTTGTAGAGTATGTTCTAACTGAAATATTTATCCTCGTTTAAGAAAACACTATCCTGAGAATTCAAATTGCTCTCTTTGTAACTGTATGCCACACATACTAACAACAAAATATGGAAAAATTTGTTGATGTGACAAAGCAAAATACTTGTTTATTATGTGCCCTAGTTTTTTTATTTACCTTTTTAATTATACTACATAGTATCGTATACTGATAATCTTATAGTGAGTGCCACATTTCTCATGTATGTAAAGTAATCATGATCTTTTATATTGTAGGTGTCATAATATTGCTAGCATTAGGGTCGTAAAATTGTACATACATAACAACTCTCTTTGTTTGGTAAGTGAGCATAAAATTCATTTTGATTTTTTGTTTTTGACAAAATTAGTGTGCTATGTTTTTAGAATGTGCATTTTTGCGTGTCAGCTCATGCGTGATTCTAGGCGTGGTAGTGTCACAAGTCGTAAATTACCAGCATATCGTAGTGAACTGCAGGAACTATAAGTGCTTATACATCTATCTATCTATCTATCTATCTATCTATCTATCTATCTATCTATCTATCTATCTATCTATCTATCTATCTATCTATCTATCTATCTATCTATCTATCTATCTATCTATCTATCTATCTATCTATCTATCTAGAAGCCTACGTCTGGGCGCACTCAGGATCACCTTTTAAAGATCTGAGTCATGGGACAAAGCGAAGTTTGTATAGGAGGGTAAGAGGGTTCGTCAAATGTGTCTTGCTGGTCACGACAGGAATAACGAGAAAATCCTACCACGCACATCGCGGAATCCTTTAATCCACTCACTTCTGATCATCACCATCAGCATCATCATCAGCCAGACTACGTCCACTGCAGGACAAAAGCCTCTCCCATGTTCCGCCAGTTAACCCGGTCTTGTGCTTGCTGCTGCCAATTTATACCCGCCAACTTTTTAATCTCATCTGCCCACCTAACCTTCTGTCTCCCCCAAACCCGCTTGCCTTCTCTGGGAATCCAGTTAGTTACCCTTAGTGGCCAGCGGTTATCCTGTGTACGCGCTACATGCCCGGCCCATGTTCATTTCCTCACTTCTGATACATACTCTTTTATCACGGCCGCAGTAAGCGGGTATGTGCTACATGTGATTGGCAGTTATTATCTAGCCAGCAACGCGGAGAACAGACACCTGTAGTTTCATGCGGGAACATTAAAATATTGGTGGCGTATGTGTGTGCTTCGCGGCAAATGTCGAAATACGATAGTATTCTGCCAGTTATCTTTTTCGCGCATAGTGTCGCACTTTCAGAACAGCGTGAAAACACTGCTGCCTTTAGAATTATGTATCTACGTATTTACTGGTAAAGGATTACATCACTGAATACTGACCTATTAATGTTTCACCTCCGGTATGCGTACTATTTCATTTTTGACGGACAATGTTCACCAGTATAAACGCAACCACCAGTTCAAGATGGCTTGGCATTCAGCAAGCGCTTAGTAAGCGGCAGACAGGCATAAAATTTTGCGTTCAATTATCCCAAGAAGAGTATCGTCTTCAAAACTTTCGCATAACCAACGTTGAATCAGTTACAGCAAAAAAAAGAAGAAATTCACACCGTCTTCATGAAGCAAACGCTGATGAGTGGCGTGAAGGTCCAACGCTTCTCGGTAAAACCATGAAACATTTTCGCCACGCGTTATATTGTAGCGAAGCGGCCTCCATCACCAACCTCCGCGGTCATAAGAACCCTGCAGGGAGTCTCGGGTTGGGGCCGAACCACGAGCTCCCATTTCATCCTTCCTTTACGAGCATTGCAAGCAACGTTCTGCTCTCCTCTCTGTTTCTCCTTCGTCTCTTTTACCTTCTCCACTTCTGGTGCACTCCATGCACTTGCTCTACTTTCCACTTTCTGGTTGACACAATAAAGTCTATGCTGTTTCTGAAAAGATGTATCCATGTCGTATAAACTGGCTCTTCGAAGTAGTGAGCCGTAGTCCTTCGCGGCACTGCCGAAGTATCAAAGCGCCGTGCAGAGCAACAAGGAGCGCCTAGACACGGTAGTTACTGGCACTTTCGCAGTTCGGTAGCACTATTGGCCTTCTAACTGGGGTTGACGACATGCCATTGGCAAATTTTTATTGCGATAATATTTATATGGACACTCTCGGTTAGATTGTACCACCATCGACGTCGACAACCGCAATCGTTTACGTATATATATATATATATATATATATATATATATATATATATATATATATATATATATATATATATATATATATATATATATATATATATATATGTGTGTGTGTGTGTGTGTGTGTGTGTGTGTGTGAACGATTGCGGTTGTCGAGAGCATCGAACGCGTTATTCGAAGGTCGTAGGATTATTTCCTGCTCACGGCTCGTTATTTTTCATCCACTTTTCTTTCTTCTTATTTACATTCAATTGGTTCTAATACTTCCCCTGTACATTCCTTGGCATTACTGTCTGTTAGATCTCATTATTATTTTGTTAAAACACGGAAAACGAGCCCTAAGTTGTAAACTTCTTTCCCTTATATATATATATATATATATATATATATATATATATATATATATATATATATATATATATATATATATATATATACACAAATATATATATACATATATATATTATATATATATATATATATATATATATATATATATATATATATATATATATATATATATATATATATATATATATATATATATATATATATATATATATATATATATATATATAGATATATGAGATATAACAGACAGTAATGCCAAGGAATGTACAGGGGAAGTTATAAGAACCAATGGAATGTAAATAAGAAGAAAGAAAAGTGGATGAAAAAATTACCAGCTGTGACAGCTGGTAATTTTTTCATCCACTGTTTTTCATCCAAAACACGGAAATACGAGCCCTTAGGTACACACTTCTCTCCCTTATATATATATATATATATATATATATATATATATATATATATATATATATATATATATATATATATATATATATATGAATCAAACGTGGGAGTGTAAGTCAGCGCCACTACCACCTATGCAGGCGATTGGGGAGCACATTTTTTTCAATCTGTTCGGCGCTACGTAGCACGTGAAGTTATTGCGAGCTGCCAGATAATCAGTGATCCCTCTAAACTCACTAAATCCACCAAGTCTGCCGGAACGAGACTCTCGTTAATGAATGAAGGAAAGAAATGTATACTTAAGCTTTTCGACCCTGACGTTTTTAAAAAAAGACATGAAGCAATTTTGCCGTCAAATGAGACATTGAAGTCAGAAACTGAAAAAGATATCCGAAATATCCTGAATACACCTGCGCAAGCATAGGCAGTAAGTTGTTTGTCGTCTTTTTTGGAACTCCTTTTTTTCTATAGTCGCCAGAACATGGCAGCCGATGGCTCGTCGAAGGGCACGTCCTTCAGATCACCAGGTTCTTCAGGTCTGGAACGGTAGTAGAGGCTGTTGAAAGTGCGGCTTCAAGGCCGGAGTGTGCTGGAACGTGGCCGCGAAGCTCAGAGGCAGCGGTGCAGCGCTGGTCGCTTGTCCGTTGGTCCGGGGTCACCTTATGTTGAGGAAGGAGAGGCGAGACGGCGTCGCTTGAAACCGTCTCGTAGTCTCAGCCTTTATTCGGGACGCAAGGGTAGACGGGGTTCCAGCTGCCACGTCAAGCCAGGCGAGGAGCTCAGCCGTTCTGAAATTTCTGGTGGCTCGCGCCTCACGAGTCACGTGGCTCGCTTCTTTTTCGGTGCTGCCAGCTGGCCAAGTCTAGCGTGGCGTTACAATATCTACCGCTTACCATAATGTGCATCTCGGAGAAACTATTGTGTTATCAACATTACCAAGGAGATGGTGCAATGAGCGCGCGTCACCAGATCATCTCAATGCGCGCTCGCGCCTTGATTTCCCACGCGTAATTAGGCCCGCGGAAGTGGGGTGAAGTAGAGGCTCATGCATGCGCGCACTTATCTCGCGGGGGGGAGGGGGGGGGATTGTACATGTTGGGCTTTCCCTGGAAAGATTCTGTTGTAGTTACCAGGCGCACAAAGTTTACTGCACTCACTGCACAGTCTCCGTTTGCAAAATGGGCGCTGTTTTCAGACACAGTGAAGTCACAATTGAGACAATTAGTCGTGTTCATCTGTACCTGTGAGCACGTTTCGTGGGTCATTTGTGCGTGAGCAACGCGGGGCACGTTTCCGATTGGTTGCTTCGCATACATTGCTCTGCCTTTGAGGCTAAGCTGTGACACTTTTACTTACATTACAGTCACTTGATTTCATGAAGATGAAATCTATTATCATTCACACATTTATTTATTATTTATTTTATTTACTTATTTATTGAGTAAAATTATCTTATTGATAATCAAAGCATTGCACTGATACGGAATGGATTTTGAAACATTATAACATACAGAATTCTTAGTAATCTCAGTTCGTGAGCCCTACGGGCCACTTCGGGGTGACGACAGTTGTTGGCCAAGTTTTTTGCTTACATAACAGTCGTTTCCCTCCGAGAAATGAAGTAAACCCCTATTCACAATTTGCTCGCTTTCAATTTTTTATTTATTTATTTATTTATTCTGTAGATTTACCTTATTGATCAATAAAGGGGTTGATCAGGAGAAAATTCAGACGTAGGTGGCTGGATAGATAGATAGATAGATAGATAGATAGATAGAGAGATAGATAGATAGATAGATAGATAGATAGATAGATAGATAGATAGATAGATAGATAGGTGTCAAAATCGCTTGCAGTCCGCACAAAAATGCTTCGCATTGAATAATATGTCACATTCTTCAATGATTCAAGTGTGCGATGTTATTTCCATGGAACGTAACTCCATCCCAGTGTTATTTCGAAGTGTTATTGCATTCGCACAAATCGAAATATTTTTAGTAGATCCTTGGAAATGAGTTTACTACACAACTTGCTTATAATCTTCTTCTCTTTCTCTCAATAAAAGTTCTTGCGCACACGGATCAACGAAGTAAGGCTGCAGAGTGTGAAAGAAAATGTCCTCACTGTTACAGCAATAAATTATATCCACAAGGATTTCGGTAAGTGGTTGCAACTGCACCTCATGCCGGCTAGCACGCATTGATCGACAGTAACGATGTTTACGCCCTCACGTGTTTGACACTTCTGCAACGCTTACACTAGTGGCATTTGTTTTGTTTCTGATGTTGTCTTAGTTGGTTGCGCTTACCGGGAGCTCCCGCAAGTTGTAGCAGAGAAGTAAGTGCTATCGAAAGAATTCTGTCTCTCTTTTTTTACGGATAGCGAATACAAAACTAAACAAAGGACTGAACTTATGTCTGAGCGTTTGATTTGAATAAAATACAATGCAACTTTGATCCTTCGGCTCACAAAAAAGAGTCGGAAAGAGAAAGACCCTCTAAGGCAAATGCATATGCACAAAAAAGATTCGTGGTGCAGAAACTCTACATATAGCCACGAGTGTACCACCTTTATGGCAGAACTGACGTCATTGCCAGAAAGGAGAAAATGGCTTTGAGGTGGCATGGAAATGTGAATCTGTTTTTTCGCACAGAGTGCAAGTGTTTGCAAACGGTTCGACATATGAATTTTCCCCGGCTTTGCAGAAGCAGTCAGGCGACTCCGCCAAAATCGATTCCTGTCTGATGGCTCTGAGAGAGCACCAAAAACGAGGTCACTGTTTTTTCTTCCACGAGGCCCTGGTACGACGCACTGGAGGTGAAAACTGTGCTAAACTCTGTGCAAAACCCCCTGCATTATATGGTAATCCCCTTGCAATATATCAACTGATTTTGCTATGTTTGTAAGCATTAGCTTATCAAACTGTAACTTATTTTGCAGCTTCTCATAGTTTATGCATCACCTCAATAAAACAATGTAGTTACAAACAGCTTTAAATTTCACTGGTATAATCTTAAGCTATGAGAAGACGCCTTTACATCCCTGCGGGTGATTCCGAAGCACGGAGTGTGTGTGTCGAAATAAACATTTCTCTTCATCTCAAAACATTGAACGATCCTCCCTGGAATCAAACGAATGCCAATGACCGTCGAAACGCCAGCAGTGAGGAAGTGTGCAGTATTGCGTGTGATGTTGGACGCTATTTTATTAAAACGAAATCACGAATCATCGTGCTGAGCTACTCTAGTAGCGAAATGGCGGCGACAAAAGTGGCACGAAAACCTACAAAACTTCCATCACAGATGATGTCATGTCTTCGCCCCATCGCACGACGTCGTTATGACATAGCAGGTGATAGAATCTTGAGACATCATCATGATGTCTTACTGATGCGCGAGCTGACATCTCCTCACGACCTCAAATAAGGCATCATTAAAGAGTGTCATCGCTTGGTGAACTTTGGGCCAATCCTGTAGGCCATGCAATATCATTCTAGTTGCAGAAAACTTCGAAGGAAAGAGAGAGAGGAAAGCAACAAAGAAATTGGAGGTGAATGCCAAACTAATCCGAAGCGTGTGTCTTATGCTCTTATGTTAGTTATTTTATGACCTAATGCGTTATCAAGCGTGCGACAAGCCTTTTATAACTAGCGGAACCGAGTAAAAAGGATCGAACTTATACATTCTGAATAATAATACTTAATAAAGTCATTTATAATGAAGGAGCTCCCTAACATAAACTTTCTGTACGGGGCACAATACCAAACACACACACTCCCAAACAAACACACACACACACACACAATACGCCTTTATTTGTCTTTTTTTAACCGACCAATGCATCATGACGTGCCTTTTTGATGTAAAGGAAACTTACGATGTTCCGTTTTCGGCCATGGACGCAGCACGCTGAAAAGACGAGTGTTTGTAGCGCACTCAGTAATTCAGCTCGGCGCATACGAGAAATTGACGTCGCCAAAGCAAACTTTGTTTTGGTATGCTTTCAAAGTTCTCTAAAATACTTTGGCTATTAGGCTAAAAATATATGGCAAAATGAGCACTCTATGCATTTCTGTTAAAATCAAGTCTTGATTTTTCATTTACTTTCATTTTTTTCTTTTGTATCCTTCGTTAGCTTCGCATCATATCATCGCTAAGGCTTCTCTGGCGCCGCTATACCTACTGTTATTAGACCATCTTCAAATGAGCATATGACAGCCACGTTATCCATAAGTGCACACACACACAGAGAGCTGCGCTAGCTTTTCCGGTAGGGGATGTCTCCCCAATATAAGTGGCTGTCTTTTACTTGTCGAGTGCGCTACCCGTGACGCGTGAATTTTATAGTTTATAGAATGCAAGAAACGGTAACACGATGTTGTGAAAACAATTTCTGTTTATAGATGAGCTAGCGACTGGATAGCGAGATTGTCGAGCCAGTCAACATCGTAACTGTCGCAGACTTTTGGTACCTCGCTATTAGGTTGTGTACCACAAAAACTTAATTTTTTCTTTAGCTTTTGAAGTTTAGATTGTTTCTCACCATTATTTCTCATGACGTCTTATATTTCGAACACTATTTGAACGTTTTATTGCGTTTTCTTCCTCCTTTAGACATGTATCAGCAGCACGAGTGCGTCCATTCTATAAAAAGCTATATGGATTTTTCCATGTAACGTTAAATTGTCAGTAATGCTCTTGATTGTACCTTGCCTCTGACCCATCTATTTAGATGTTCCTTAATTCGATCAAGAATCACCTGCTGGCATACATCCAAGCTGCACTCATGATATTCTTCTTAGGTTGTTCCCACTTTCCAATATGTGTTGTGAACAGCATGGAATGATAGGTTGCATGTGCTATTGCTGTAGATATGAAAATTATATTTTTTGCATTTCAATCCTACTGATACCATTCTTAAGACAACGTTTATGAGAGTGCATCGTGTTCTAAATCTTGACATCATTTGCTGTATTAACATTTTTGGGATGGGCTAGATTCAGTACTTACCGACATTTAGTGACTAGGGAGCTTGAGACGAGTTAACTTGACTTGAAACATCCAAATCGAGCGTTTAAATTAGTATAACCTTATAGCAAAACTTGCCCTGGATGTTGTTGCGCCAAAGTAAGACATTCACAGAAAAAACAACTCTAGAATTCACTTCATAACATACCACGGTCAATAACTGCGCAATTTTATGAACGTGGCCACCTTGGCATACACCACCACGTTCACATGCATATACGTACAAGTAGCTCTAAACCTTGGCTTACGAGGTGACTTATTCACCTGCCTAACGAAACGTGAGCTGTATCGTGGTGCTTTATTGCTTGATGCCATGAATAGCTCAGTGCATTGACACAGTGCAACGTATGAGTATCAACAACGTAGGATTGGTTCGTTGGTTGGTTCCTCAACAACTTGCGCAACCCACCTAGAGGGATAGGCCTTGAATGGGACGGTGCCTTGCATTTTAAATTAATTCACTTCTTACAAGAAAGGGTTGAATTCATTAGGTAATATAGGTAATGATATAAAGATGTTAGATTTCTAAGCAAACAAAAATATCTTGAAAAGTATATCATGATGAAACACATAAAAATGAAAGAATGTCTATACAAAAATCAAGTGAATTTATCCATGTTTACCATTCCAATTTTTTAATTCTCGTAAGAAATTTGTAACAGCGGTAAAAACGCTCATGTGGCTGAAACCAAACGCGATTGCGCCAAATTAAAGAATCACCGGAAGTGTAAAGTTCAAGTCCAACTTTCGTAGGGGTTCTTCCAGTAGTTTTTCACTTTGAGTTTTGAAAATTTTTGGCATGACAAAAAAGAAGTGCTCCAAAGATTCACTCATAACAGTGAAGGCACAAAGGCGACTGTGCCAGACCTGACCTGTGTGAAAAAAGTTCAATGAAGGGACTCGACAATGCAGTCCTGTAATCACTATTTCTTCCATTCCTAATGAACATCACTTGTTCATCCAAGGGAGTTTTAGCTGTGGATAGTCTGCTGAAAACAAAGGAGATCTTTTGAAGTTATTGGCCGTTGCGCAATTTTTAAAGCGTGCTGCTGTGATATATTCCAAAGTAGGCAAAATACGTAAAACAGGACAATCAAGGGAAGATACAGCTAGTGCATCCCCATGCTCATTCAGAGCTAAGCATCTATGGCCTGGTACCCAAACTATTTGGACGAGTTGCACATGTCTAGATAGGAGCGAGTAAAAGGTTTCTAAGGTACGCGAAAAAGTTTGTGAGCTTAAGGTAGTACAGACAGAGAGACAGTCTGTTAGAACAATCACCGCTGATAGATCTTGGCGTACTTTACGCAATGCTAGGATTATTGCCAGTAGCTCAGCTTGGTAAATTGGGGTAAAGTCGATAGTCGAATTGAGAAAGCCCAATCTAGAGAGGATGATACGATTCCTACGCCAGCCTTCTTTTCATGAACGGAAGGGCCAGACGCTATCACAATGGATGTTTCTAGATTGGCCAAATGATCTTCCAAAAGGCCGTTTATATACTGATATGGTATTTTTTTGCATCCTTGGGATATGTAAAATCAAATTCAAATCTAATTGCACCTACATTGTTGAGTAAAAGTATTTTTTAGAGGTTAACTGTTATGGGGTTCAAAAGCCTCTGTGTAAATATCACCTTTGGGCACCATAGCGTAGGGTGGTTGCAAACAACATTTCCAATGCTTCTTTGCTCTCTGCTGCAGTGCAACGCACCTTGTGTTATGGACAATTGTTGTGGTAAATATCAAATTCCTGAAATTTATTCAGGTGATTGGCTTACGTGATTAGAAATAAATAGGTCGTTGAGACTTCGAGAACCTTTGTAAGAATGTAATACTAAAAATTCTGCGGAATATAGTCATTACCGAATAATAATTGGTTCTGTACTTTGTTATAAGGAAAAAAACATCATTGTTTATTAAAACTATGTATTTTCTTCTTGAACCTAGTGCAAGAGCACTTTTAATGGAGAGATGTATTCCACAATTATTCAAGTACAATGGCTTTTTTGGTAGTTTTTTATTTATTTTGGCAGGTCTGCCTTTTACAATTCATACGAATGTGCTACGATGTGGAAAACATTGAAAGCACAATTGGTGATTGCTTATTGAAATTAGCAATTGAAGTAATCCAATAAACAGCAGACCCGTTACTTTGGTTAATCACAAGTGCAAGCTCAGCGATAAAACCGACTGTATTAATGAGATAACATTTCTCGAAGAGAATACTTTTTTTTACAAAACAGCCAAGATTTTCAAGAAATATTTCTTGCGTGAAGCCTCATTTAGTCTTTCTACTAACAATAATTTGATGTTTTGGACATCCGCTATGCTTTCCTTTAGCCCCAGCGATGCTTCGCTACAACTTGTCACTGAATCCTTCTCCTAACTTTGGGCACGCTTAGTGGGGACGAGTTTTTTCACCAGCTTCGGCCGTAATGTTTTGATGAAGGTGATGTACGAGAAGACTAACATACATTCGGATACATGGTAAAAAAATTGTACGGTGAAATTTACTTCGAAGTGGTCCCCTAAGGTACGCCCAACAATTAGTCTCAACGTTCTCATCAATGTACTATCTGGAGCAATATAAGCTTCAACGCGCGAGTGCTTCGCAAACAGCCTAAAAACGAGATAGCCTGATACGTGGATAGGGCTGTCAGAACCGGAAGGTGAAGAAGAGCGCAGTTCCCCCGTCTGTTGGCACGCCCCCTTCGCTAGCGTTGCGGGCAAACGGCAGATTATTGCGTGTATTCTGCCACTTGCGATAATACCATGTAGAATAATGCGCCAAAAACACAGTGAAAGACGGATATCAAAATGCACAAGCCAAAACCAACTACCTATAATACAGGCATGACATTATGGCTGCCTACTTGACAGCCAGTATCCCCGCACCTACATAGCCTATTGGGTCACTGGGTGTGACTGTGCGCGTTATATGAGTTCATATCACCACTGGTAGCCATTATAGCACTATGAGTTGCCGTTTTGCAGCAACAATAGCGATGCGGGAGTGTCAACAGATACCAAAAGCGTGCCACCCTTTCCACTATGCTTCTGAGAACGGCTGCTGCAAATCAGTCGATGTAGCTTGCGAGGCCATTCAGCATATGCTCGCGTGTTCGAACTCATATTGCTCAATAGAGTATGTTTTATACGTTATACATTGCGTATGCATTTTAAACATAAATGGCACTGAAATAATCATGCCCAAAAGAATTTAAGGCCACTTCCGCACACACTCTTCTGTAAATGTAGATTACCAAGCTTAACACGTCGGTAAGTTGACATTTATTCACAGCTGGTTCTAAAACTGCCTTTATTTTTACCTTATGGGAACACCCACTACAGCAAGCACTCAGCATTTATCATCACCATTACTCCTAAGTAACAAAAAATACCATCTATCAGTGTGTATGGTGTTTGATACTGCTTCGCTGACGAGCCACGGTCGCGGGGAAAGCCATCAATACTTTTTTTATCGGGCATGACGTGCATGGCCGTAATATTGCTATTACGTGAAGTTAATTATTGACTAATTGTAATAAAAGCGAGAACTTTTCTCTTAACGAGCACTTGCCAGCCTGTGGGCTAACTTGTCCGCGTCCTGCCACTTCTTAGTCCTTTCTCTGTTTTCTTTGTCTCTGTACACTGATATTGCAGATGGTGAGCATTTGCTGCTTACCCACGGAAAGAACTTTTCGGGCAGTTCGCCAGGCGTGGTTGCCTGTGTTCAAAGCTTCATCTGTGCCCCCGAGGCGCCGGCTCACGTTACAGATAAGGCACGAGCCGCCTCAGTCCAAAATCCCTGGAGAGGCGCTTCCCCCATATGAGTTAGGAAGCATGCTAGAGAAAAAACTCAAGACAGAATCGCAACATTGCATGACTCATTGTAGAAGATATTTTTCGGGTTGCGATAGCCAGCAACACAAATTTGTTATAGTAGAGCATTGGGTATTTTAAGTAAACGTACGGGCCAATCTCAGAGTGTATGCGACAGCAAAGTGGTGAGCAGCTGCGCGATCACCAAATTGTAAAGGGCTTCAATAGATCAGAAACAGAAAACCTTACTCAAGTTCATCAAAATCGGGTGTTATTTAGGTATAGCATTCAAACAGAAACAAGTCTTTGTGTGACAAGTGCTGATAGATATATATGTGTGGCGTAACGTCCCAAAACCACCTTATGACTATGAGAGACGCCGCAGTGAAGGGCCCCGAAAATTTGACCACCTAAGGTTTTTTGACGTGCATCCAAATCTAAGCACACGGGCCTGCAGCATTTTAGTCTCCATCTAAAATGCGGCCGCCACAGCCAGGATTTGATCCGTCACCTGCGGGCCAGCACCTGAGTACCTAAGCCACTAGACCACTACGGCGGGGCTGACAGGAACCGAGACAGATTGAAATCGTTTCATGAAAATCAATGGCAGATTTCTATCTCTAAAACATACATACATACATACACACCTTCAACACGCAAGTATATCAGGTATATGGACTCTAACAATTCTCAAATTTCTTTGAAGTGCTATAATGTTAAAACACCGCACCAAATACCAAGCATTGTAAGTGCATAGAACCCGGCTTTCGCACTTTTCAAAACCTTCCACTTTCCGGCTCCTCTTCTGAGATGCAGTCTGCCCATTTCTCGACATTGGCATAAAGTAATTCTACGATTCAACCTCGCACGTCGACAGAGACGTCGTTAACAACCGGCTTTCCACTTCATACATGAAGACCGAATTTCGCGGAGTGCTGAAAATCCACCAGGGGCTTAATTTTCTTCATAAACCCCTCAAGCGTTAAGAGAGCAGCGTTTGTTTGCACAAACACTTCGCGAAGTTTGGCCCTCTGCGCATTTTCTTCTCAAAACAGCGCCCCTGGCACTGATGCAGACACATCTTGTACGCCGTAGTAGGAAGTATTTGGGTGACTTGTCCACTATTAAATCACAACAACGTGCAGCAGCTACACTTTATATAAAAGAATGCTCTTTCGGCATTTTCTGATAATTTTATTCGCTTTATAAACATGCGTAACCATGTCTATCTTAAAGCTACAGACATTATTAATAAGGTATCTCTGAAAGGTGGCTATCAAACTGCTGAGCATTTTTGATGAAAGCGAGAGGTGGATTTTTAACGTCTAGCTTTGGATTTGCTCTAAAATACTTTGTAGCAAGTTCGCATGCTGGGGCATTTTAAAAAGTTGCGTACTTGTTGATCAGTGAGAAATGTTATGTAAGGCGGACACTAAGATAAACATGGCCCCAGTCCAAATAGGTTCTATAATAACGCCAAGAACTTTTTTTACACAAATCTTTCATGACTGAGTGCACCACGGCTCAACTGACGTATTTTCGTCACGAAAACGGCGTTGTAAAATATGCACTAACAGATGATGTGCTAGTGAATATTTTGCAACGTCAATTTAGTGACGGAAATACGTCAGTAGAGCCACGGTGGACCAAGGGATGAAATATTTGTGTAAAAAAAGATGGCTAGGTAACCTCCTCTCTAGTAAAGTCCCTAAATTATTCTGTGTTCTTCCTAAAAAAGAAAAATCTAGGGATTTCACTATCAGCCAGCTAAGCGTAATAACGTTCTAGTACACTGTAAAAAATAAGTTCTAGCAGATGACAAGCATGTTTTTATACAGATTCATCAAAGCTTAAGACAAATATAGAAGAAAGGAACAAAAAATACCCTCTTGGAGTCGAATCTACGACCCCGACTATCCGAACACGTGAATAAAGATGACTTGGCTTAAAAGCGCACGTTGCTAAATACACTCACGGTGAACACTTTCAGGCACACTTTTTTATAGCTGGTATTCAGAACTCGTGGGCTTCAGCATCTTTTTGTCATCACTAGCAAGATGGCTCTCCGGACTCTAAAAGCATATTGATGCAGTTTATTTTTGGCTTTGTTCTAGCTTTTAGTGGCTGAGCCACCTAAAAGGAAAAAGCAGTGTGTTTAACAAATAACACAAAGGTTTTTTTACACAAATAAAGTGTCACAAATTTCCAGAATTCGAAGCAGCTAATTGAAAGTTCACTGGACGCGCCAAAACCATTATGATGACATACAAAACGAAAGCCCAAGACTTTATTATATGGAAGATAGCCCTTAAGTGGCTCAGCGGCAGAGTGGGATCAGAACGGTTGTGAGTCACGCCTGTGTCGTTCAGGCTCGGCTACTATTACAAAACCAAACGCAGTGGACCTGGCTTTCGGATGCGACCTGGCTGGTGTAGATGAGAGAATTGTGTCTGCTGGGCGACCAGTTGAGAACGAGGGGAACCCTGGCAAGGCACTCGACGTTGAACTCGGGCTTTTGCCCGTCTGCTGCTGCTTGCCTGTAGGACCTGAAGACCGCAAGCCCTGGCCAGGAGTTCACGACACGATGGCTACGGTCCTCCAGAGCGGGAATCCGTCGACAGGAGGCCCAGGCTGGTTGAAGACTGCTTGGCTTGGCTAGGAAATTCAACGTAGCTTCTTCAGTGAATGGTCTGATGACATCCTAGCGCTCGCCACGTCGTCTTCGAATTCCCCTACTCTTCTGCAGCTTGGAATTTTCCTAACACTCTAGCCCACTTGTCTAATCCTTAGTGGTGATTCTGCACATTTGTGTTGCCCACCCATTGCCGATGTACGAATGGATCATTCGTACATCGGCTATTTTGAAACGTGCAGTCGGCGTCGGGCAAGGAGCATGGGCACGGATCGGGTGTTATAAAAGGAGCGTAGAGTGTGCGCTGCTGACTTTCTCCCTCTGGCCTTCACTGGCCCTCTCGTTTCTCATGTAAAAGTGAGTCTGTTCGCCTACTTTTCCAAGTTCCGTAAATAATAAATAAATTGTCTCTCCATTGTGTGAGCAAGAGGCCTGAAAAACTTTCTCCATCCCAGGCACCTGGGTGTACGTCTGTGCCCCGCTTCTCGGTCTCATCAGGGGAGAGAGAATAAAACATTTATTGGTAATAAATAATTGGTTATAATGTTGGACCTATTAGTCAGGAAGGCCATTGGCTTTTTCCACCGTCTTGGTTCGGTCGACCAGGGCCTTTTGCTGCACTGAGTCAGAGCTGAACAGGGTCGTCTCTCACTCGACTATTGCAAGATTATAATCGTCCGATATAGTGAGATTATTTTGGCACTCGCAGACCATATGAAATAATGTAGCCGTCTTGGGGCAGAATTTACGCTGGGGATTGTACATCGAATGGTCCATTTTGAACAATACATAAGGATTTGGAACTGATGATTGCGATCGTCTCTACGAGACCTGCGATGGCTTATCTAAATCAAGGGTCTCATCAGGAGTCATACTTTGCGACATGTGAAGACCTAGGCGCATTTTGTGGGTATATTGATTTTCAAGAACTGTAGGAACGACTCAAGGGTGGGCAAAACCGAATATTCTTTTTTCAATTCTGGAAACGTTTTTGTGTATTATAAGTTTTTAAGGACAGTTAATGGTTCGGTCTGCACAATTTGCGTGTTGAACTGAGAACCTAGTGTGCGTAAACTGTGTTTTTCACAACTCTAGATGTACCTCATGCTATTGGCAATAGATAACGCCAAGCGCAAGACGGCACATTATAAATTATCAACATACACTTATGCTGATGAAGCAGCAGACATTTGCTGAGACATCCCTTAGCTTTTTTATCCACTATCGTTGGTTTCAGAGGTCAATAAAGATGGTTATTATTGTGCTACTAAGTGTGAACTCAGCATGTGAGTTCAAGGACTAACTGAGTTGTGAATTTGGCGGAAAAGTGCACCAGCATTTTCGCGTAACTTAATACAAATCTCTAAACTGTTTGAGTATGTGTTTTACGGCAAACCACGCCGGACGCTGTTCAGAACTTATGAAACACACGTACAAATAAGTTTTTTTTATGCGAACCTAGTCACCAGGATATTTGTTTAATAACAAGGCCTTTTGCACTGCAGGTATTACTGTAGTGTTTAATATAGTTTTCTGATAATGCCTAGATTCTATAATAAACAAGACAATATTTTCATCTCGTGCTTTCTCAAGCTTTTCCCGCAGGTAAATCTGTAAGGCTCAGAATAAATATCAAGTGCATTTCCGTCTAATCTATTTACGAAGATTTACAAAATTTTGCGGGGTGTTAGTGGTGATGATTGTTCAATGGCGGCTTCTAAACGGCTGCTCTAAATGTCATTAAGAGACTGTATAGAGCTTCGCCCCCTACCAACCATTAAATTTCTTTTGCTTTTCAGTAACCAGCTTTTAGAAAAGGCCGTGGCCGTCTTTAGCATTCATGACTAGCAACATCTACCGGTGAGGCCTGATCTCAATGTTCTGCAACAGGCATTCCACGACAAGAATGCCTCTGTGCAACTAAATTAGAAAATTACAGGTAACCGAAACAGTGTTTGGAATTTCGTAGGTGTTTCGACTGCACAATCAAAATATTCGCACCGGACATTAAGCGATTCACCGGCTATTAACAAAGCTTCGGGAATTTGTACGTTTATATTGCATCTAGTATACTTCTGTGGGCCTTCAACTCATCCAACACGCCGCAGTTTCTGGCTACGGCAGCGTATACGACAAAATGAGGTCCGTGGTGTGTGCACGGGAATGCATACCGTCGACGACCAAAGACAAAGTGCTAAGAATGGATGTGACATGCTGCACATAGGTGTCGCCGCCCTGCGAGCTATTAAAATTTATATATTTTACACATAACGCAGGCCTTTCTGACCCCTTAAGGAGTGTGGACTAGAAAACATATACAGGAAAACCGAAAAGAAAATGCATACATTGTCAGCAACTCAAAATTCAAATTGGACACATTGTATTAAGTTCATGAATAATTCAATAAATTCTTTTCGAATGGTTCAATCGCAATGAGTGCTTGGACGGGTCTCATAGGTATTGATAATGTGATACATCTTCCACAAACTTTTTTTCATGAATACTGAGTGCTGAACAAAGTGAATTGCGGTAAGGCAGTTTCAATCTCGAACGGAAATGCACATTGCTCTTGCAACCATTTTACGTTTCATCTCGCATTGACCCCAACATAGGTTCATGTGCTATTCAGCCATACCACCATGTACTTACACTCCTACGTGCCCAAGAGTTCACCTGAATTGAACCACGTTTCTGCCTCCATCGCCAGCGAACTGGATCATGCGTCATTCAAGACTGCTTATCTGACTTTTAACACCACTCCTCTCTGTAATGCTGCAATTGGCATTGAGAATAGTTATATACATAAATCATTAAATAAATAAATAATCGAATAAATATTTGTGTGGAAGAGACTATGGTATAAATGGGAAAAAATTTTAGTCACGAGAGAATTCTGCGTTGCGAAAGAGTTCCAAAGTTTACCCTTGTGGGCAAGCTTGTAAAGATAGACTGCTTCAAGAAATATGAATGTACAAAAATTTTGTATTCGCACTATTTTACTAATGAGGTGCTTTTGATGTCAACTCCGTATGAGATCGTCGTAATGTAAGGATGGTCTAATTGGGGTTTTTATGCATTCAGTTTGAGGAGCGATGGTGCAGTGTGAAATTTTCTCCTAAAAAAAAAGATGCCTCGCAGAATGCCTCGCAGAATGCTGGGCTTTGATTCTTGCTGGGACCCTGATATTTAGCCTTTACACTTGTCGGGTCAACGCTTCTGATGTCCGTTTTTTTCGCGCAGTGAAAGAACCCATGTCTGGTATTGCCATTCCTGAGTAGATATGAACTGCCGATCGCATGGGGCACATCGTATGAGCACCTGTGGCACATACGCGTCCTCGGATATGTGCCACAAGTCTGTCGGTAAGGCTTTGACGACGGAGGTGAGAACACTGTGACATTTTTCATACCAGGACCAGTGAATGATATTCGTCAAATTGACATAGCCTCGTATTAAAATTTTTCTTACTGGAACTTATGGGAATGATCGCGAGAGCACGCAGACGTAGGCAGCTGGGTAGATAAATAGATAGATAGATAGATAGATAGATAGATAGATAGATAGATAGATAGATAGATAGATAGATAGATAGACAGATAGATAGATAGATAGATAGATAGATAGATAGATAGATAGATAGATAGATAGATAGATAGATAGATAGATAGATAGATAGATAGATAGATAGATAGATAGATAGATAGATAGATAGATAGATAGATAGATAGATAGATAGCAACGCTCAGAGTGCTGGTGGTTTTCTAAAGAATTCGTCGTACCTAAGAAGGTTCAACGCAAAAATGCCAGATTGGAGTCTGGAGTGTCCTCGTCTTTCTTGATATTTCTGTGGCTGTTCGAAATCTCTATACGCATGGCAAAGCCTCTCTGCATCTTGATGCTTTTTTATGAATAGCCTTGGGCACTATCCGACAGTTTTCTCTCGCAGTTTGACGTTCACTTGGCTGCCTCTCACGATGAGAACTCACAGAAACGTTCCACTGTGATGAATGGAGCCGCAAAAAAACAGAAACGAAAAAATTCTCTACGCACACAATTTTTTTTTTGTTGTTCAGAAGCTACACCAAGGATAAAAGTGTCATCGCTCGTGAAATGCGGTTGCACGCATGCTCGCTCTGCAGAATGTTTTTTTTTGTAGCAGGTCCTAGAAAAAAAGGAATAAAACTTTGTTTTAAAAACACGGCATCTTTTCAGCTGTCTAAATATGTCTTCAGGCTTGAAATAAAGGCGAAATAAATGGCAATTTAGAAGACCGACTTATTGTAGAATGAAAGTTTCTTCCGAGTTCGTTTATTTGTTTGAAACTTGTGAAACTGAGCAATAACAGTATCTTTGGTACGCTTCACCTATTGCTGCAATTGGACCAATTGCAGTGCCCAAAATGAATACTCGCTCTATATGGAGGTGTTGCAAGATGTTCAAGAAATACATGTCAAAAGATTTTTGCCAATGATAGGAATAAAGATTAACGTAAGATACTTCTTCAAACTCTGCGTTCTACAGATGATATCATAGTTTTAGGTAATTGTCGTGACACAACGCGAAAATTATCTTGTCACTTAAACAGTGAGAATACCAGATTAGGGCCTAATTGAATGTAACTGTAATTGATAGTGCTCAAGATATGGGCAAAATTACAAGTCAGGCGTAGCGAGCAGCCCCTAGTATCTGAGTTTTTATATATCTAGAGCAAATTAATATTACAGTAAAATGATAAAAAAAGGTATTTGATTAGATACTAACACGTTAATAATTAACCTCGAGTTGCCAATTTAACCCTATTCCTTTATTATACGAGCTCTAGTGCTAGGAGCGCAAATCTATTGATCATCAAATAACGATAACGTCGAAAAGTAAGGAGGCACGCAAAGTGCAATGAAACCAAAAAAATAGCTGCTATGTTTCAAAACAGAAAGAGAGCGAAATAAAACAAACACTGTTATCTTTTGAAAATCTGTTGGCTATAAATAGTCCCTCACTACATCAGACGAGAGAGTGGCTTCTCCTTTTCTTACAAGCGATATCATCTGCTCGCCGCTTACTTCATGTAAGAACGTGTACAGTGTCAGCACTGAGTGCTCGAGCTTATCACGATGTTGCACTTCTCGGCTACACGCTGTTGCCATCCATTGCTCTTTAGGAAACGCACAAAAGTAAGTGAAATCAGTTAGTCGTACTCGATAATCACTCGAGACAAACAACGCAATGTGTGCGGCTTCATGGCAAATTAGTGTAAGAGAAAAATGACATCTGATATTCTACGCAAATCGACCAGTGGAGAGTGTCAACCATAAGGACGTCACATGAATCACACTTCTTCAAAGATGAAAGGTGCGATTTTGATAAAAAATGCCTAAAAAGGATAACTTGTTTTTTCCCATTTTGAAATTTGATTAGGGGTCCTCGAACAGAAATTTGACGTAATCAATCAATCTATGCGCAGGGCAGATAATTGATGGTAGGTGTAAACGATGAAAATGATACCAATGAAGGCAAAACGTAGAGATTGGCTGAAGCCGCCAGACAAGCGGGTTGTTGTACGCAGGTAAGCAATACGTAGAAGTAAAATTTATTCACCTTACATTAGGCACGTGTGCATAATCTGAAGGCTCTCGCTTAATGACCTGACTGGTTCCATTGGTCCTTTCTCGCGGGTTACCTTAATTTTGTTGATTTCATAGTTCCCCAATTCGAATTGAACACAAATTAGGTTATGAAGTTTGCAGGTGTAACGTGGCAGCAGAAAGTGCAGTACTGGTTTTATTGGCTGAAGATAAAACAGTCCTTTGTCTTGCAGTGGGTATAATCAGGCTGATGAATATGACAATGATAGAGAAATTTTATTTCAAATCTATGCAGAACGCTTTTATTTTCTGTTGGCTGAACTATACTAACTGAAATGAGGGTTAACGCACACTGTTTCGTATCGTCTTCGCTAAGACATAAGTCACGTTGGGAACAAAGCATTAGGTACACGTCTTGGTGACAGAGCCATATCTGCGAGATCTCAGTTATGTATTCGAGATGCTTTTCATTCATTTTACGCCCCACTTCAATTGCTAATCTCGACAATAAGGGACAGATACACGGTAAAAAAAAAGAGAGGAGCAAAAGGAAGGACAAGGAAGCAGGCCAGGGCCTGGAAAACGTTTTGCACATAATAAACGTGAAAAAAGCGGTACAATAGAGTTCCACCAACGCAGAATAACAGCTGAGTTTGTTAATTGCTAACACGTCCCCTGTATACCGCCCTGAGCCATTTTATGCGCTGTACACATTTTTTGTTGCCTTAAAGCAACAATTTTTCGCTGGCGGCACCTCATCGCGTGAGATTTGTACGGTTGATTTCAACCAATAATTATGTCCTTCTGCTTTATCGTGTAACGGTATGTCATTGACTTAAGCTAACAAAACGAGCTCGTCCATTGAACTGCTTAACCGGAAACCCAACTTCAATGTATTGACGCTTTGCATATTTGCTGTTCACGTGAGCAATTTCAGTTGAAACATACTTAAGCTGTTCAATATAGTGATTGTAAAAAAATAGTAATCCCTTACTTCTCTCAGCTAGTCTCCTTGAAGTGAATTGCCCCTAAAAGCAGACATGCATATATGCCTAAATCTTGGGTGACATGCCCATTCATGGCATGAGCACTGTACAGATCCGTGATGTAATTGTACAACGACTAGGCGAGAGCAAAGTACGTCTGCAGCTTTAGTACGTTACAAAGAACTGCCAGCTGATGACTCAACCAGGGCGGGCAGGAGGAAGCAACAAGGCGGTAGAATTTTTATCATTGTTTTCTGCTCGCAAAGCGTAAGGAAGCAATGCAATACGAAAGATTTTAAACAAGACGATGAACTACGTTGAATGTACCAATCACTGACATTGTTACAGTAAATCCATTCTCTTTTGTTGCTACTCTAAAAGCCACCGTTGGTGGCGATTGCAGCGGCTTCATGGGCAGCATGAATAGAAAAAAATCATCATGAAGAAATACGGACCAGCAGACTCTCTGAACACGCAATTTCTCGGTGCAGAGCTATCTATACCTGTGTAGGGCGGCCCTTCAACAGCACTGGATGTTTTCACTGCTACGACTTAGACACATTCACTATAATGTAATGCAGGCATGCAAAAGACTTGAACGTCAAGGGGTTTTTTTCAACTGAGTTACTGTGAGGGTAATTAAAAGAGTGTAGAAGAAATTTCAAAATGGGACAGAAAGGTAAGCCATTCATTGTGATATTGAGGGGTGCTTTGAATTGAAGCTTTCCAGATTTTTCAGTACAGCAGCATAACACATTCATTGTTATGTGTTGAAGTAAAATTAGAGAATATGAAAGTAAATGTTTGTTTGTGCTTAGCATGAAGAATAAATTCCCGATGCCCAAAGCTTCACAAACGCGGTATGCTTCACACGACTTCAGTGACTTAGGTATTTGAATAAATTTCGCTGAAACTATAAAGTTTGAGTGAAGTAAACATAGCATTCAGTGATCAGGCGGGTGACGATGCTCTAGTAGCGGGCATGTGTGGAATGCCATCTAATATTCTTCGCTTCCGCAGTGACTGGAGAGCGCGACGCTGGTGCGTAAAATGAAAGCGGGGTAGATGGAGGCTTCTTGCATTTGCAAGATAATTCTAACATGAGGTGCTCCTGTTGTGTGCATTTTTTTGGTTTTTAGGTTCATGTGAAGCGATTCCGCATAAAGGCCTTCACCCATCCTACGCGTCTACTGGAAAAACATGCCAATATAAAAAGCAGAGTTAGCTCAATTGCTACATTTACTTGGTTCTGCAAACTTTTGCTTTCAATGTCACACGAAAATTGGAGGACGCTAGCCCTTCACCTTCAAGAGTACATCGCGATAGTGTAATCTCCTGAACTTCTAGCCTATCAGTAGACGAATCAACAGGGCCATGAATAAAACAATGACTATATGCGCAACACTGACCATTTGAAATCGTCATTGAATGCCAATTGCAACCAAAGCTGACTTGGGCCCACTATGCTATAACTATTCATTTTCCGCAGCAGCAAAACGCATATTATGTTTCAATAGGGCTACACGCGCACATACACGGCTGATTACTTGTTTCATAGTTTTCTTGTAGTGAAGATAACGTATGTGCCAGCCCTTTGTATTTGGCGCAAATTTGAAACACCCACTCTTCACTCAATTGATATCTTTTCATGTCTGGCGTGCGTGGACGCTTCTTCCACGTTATATATGGTGTGTTAATCAGACTATTTTTACTAAATGACTCTTATATAGCGTTGTTTTACAAATTATTAATAAGAAATATATTAGGATAATAAAGAAAAGTATCGCAACTGTGGTAGATTACCTACCTTCTTGCCACTAAAACGTCTTGAGCTCGATTCTCACTTGTACCCGAGAATTTTCATTATTTCTCCCATTTTAAGCTATCTTAATTTTCGAATCATGTACAGGATGATTATACCTTGCTCAAAACGAATACGTTCACGACAAAGCCAGAATTTTTGCAAAACTAGGTCTTTAAAGCTTTCATGGTACTAAATCTTGTAAGCATAACTTTATTACGTTCTTCCGATTTACCTGACTGCAGACTGTTGAGCACAGTGGTTGCGGTGCAGGCTAAAAAGGTATAAAACTGAAACTGTGCCAAACAACGCATGTGTGAGTTCAGTATAGGACACAGCGTCTACAACAAGAAAAACGTCACTTGAGTTGTCAGCATTTTTTTTTGCATACATCTTTCGCACAATGAGTACAGTCTATTCTCATTTATTGCTATCTTCTTCTGCACAATTTAAAATATTTTGAGTAAGCCTTTCATGATTTGTTTTGCCTTTTGGTGCACTAAATATTTCAATAGCAGGCACCCTTATAAAGCAAGTAACAAAAGTGCACAAGCCAACAATGAAGTACTGCGAAGTTTTGCCTAAACTAGTCAAAAAATAATTAGCGCTTCCGCAACTTGTTTTCACATAGGAATTTAGGGCTGAGGCCTCATGCTATCAGTGTGGGCATCAAATAGATAAAAAGTTCAACAATGAATGCATACATTCAGAGCTATGTTTAACAAGGAGTCCATTAAGCTATATATTGGTGCTCAATATTTTGTCAACGAGTAACGTTTAATGAAAACTCGGTTATTGCGTTTAAATATTGAGCGCGATATTCAGTAAATGAAGTATTGCACAACACAGCCAAAGCCAAAGGGAATATACTTGGGAATATACTGACTGCAGACCATTGAGCACAGTGCTTGCGGTGCAGGAATATACTTGGGTAGTCTGCTATGTGTTCACACAATTTCAACTCATATACATACAATGGCTCTATAGAGATGGAGAGACCACCGAACCTATTGGCCCCGATCTACAGCTATCATGATGTGGAACAATGATTCTTGGTGGCCTGAACAATGGTTTTAAATGATCCATGATGTAATGTCCGGAGTCTGTGAAACATTCGTAGCCCGTCCTGCTAAAGTGACCTTTTCTGATTTTTGGTACGTGTAGCCATAAAACGGTGCTACAAAGTGGCGGAGGTGTCTTGTGTTCTCCCTTTTTCACAAGTTTCCTGTAAAGCTATTCCAGCAGTTTTTTTCAGATACCGGCCCAACAGTTTTTTCAGACTTGCATACATACAAAGAAAGAATAGCTAGAAACTGGCTGCAGACTATAGAACCTGTTGACAAGCTGTTAAATAGAATTGTCTGAGCAAGTTAATTTGACTCTCTAATTCCTCCATTATTAAGCTTTGCAAAGGCTTGTTCAACTGAATGTCTTCATGGTTGACACGTGTGCGACTCATTTTCGCACGGTGTTTCAAGCTCAAGCCTTGTCTTACCTCAGCGGGCCTATTAATGGGCAAGAGTGCAAAGCCAGAAATACAAGCCTTTTGTTTCACGCTGCATGTTGTGTTTAATGTATGACCCCTCTCCCTACATTTTTCCATCACTGCAAAGGGTCTCTAGTCACTTTTGCTAGTCAACAAGGTGTCCGTCGAACACGACTGGTTTATAGCCGCTGCTCTAGGGGGCCAGCACACACTAAATCCGAGCAATACGTTGATCCTTATAAGATATACTGCATCTTTACTATTTTCGTTGGTCCCGCTCGTACACCTATTTAACGAATTCTGGTTTGTGTCAATATTGACCTTTTATAGTGTACATAATTTTTATTGTGTATGTGTACTTTTCTGACGAGTAAACAGCAGTTATTGTCGCTGTTATCTTCACTTTAGGCGTGCGCATGAAGGGGCAGTCTCTCCCCCTAACAATCTTCCCCGGGCCCCTTTTTCAGAAGGCACTGTCTTGTCATAGATTAATGTGCAAGGTTATGGCAATGCAGGTTTTTGACGACAATGCTAGCCGAGAACCAGTGACCTCACATTAAAAGGGCAGTTTACTTTCCTCACATACGCCTGCAAGGACGCGGGACAAATTGCCGACCGTTGTGGGAAGCACATCACCGACTCGTTTTCATTTGTACATCTACTGCGAATATTCTTTTCTTCCGAGCTTGACATGCCAATGTATCTGCTTGATCAGCACGCGAAGACGCTGTAGAAGAATCTATTCTATTCTCAAGGGCTGATGCTGCAATGAAACTGCGAGAAATTGCCACTGAAAAAGTAAAATTCCTGTGGAACACAGAATGCTTAAAGGCTGGTGAACACCGACGACTAGCAGCTGTCGCGTGACCATTCGCGACTGGCGGCCAAAACGCGACTGAATTTCACAACGGCAGAGGATGCATGCGAGTGACTGGAGTCGCGAAACCGGAGAGTCAGGTCCGGATCTCTTTGTCAGCGAGAAATCTGGAGACCGGCCCCGATCAGCTGATTGCCGCCAGCTCAGTGAAAGGAGCAAACCTAGTGCGCCGCATTTATTGTTTTCGTCCGCTCTCACACAGTGTTGCCAACAGCGTCAAGGAGTTCGATTCAAGCGAAGAACAAGAGATTGTCATGGTGCTGGTATGCTGTGCCTTGGGGTCAGTGCTGGAAGCACAGATGCTCCGAAGAAAAAAAAATAGCGCTGCATCTGCATGTTTCTGCAAACTTCGTCGAAAGACGAAATTCCTGCGTGTGTGGAGAGTGAACAAGACATTTATTTGATGTTCTGCGCAAGAAAATCGGTGAGTGGTATTCTGGAGGCACTGCATTACAGTGCCTTGAGCGTGCAGCGGAGGCGAACGCGCGCATCAAGGCACGTCACACGTGAGACATTAGCGCTATCTCGCAGTTTTCTTCGAAAACAAAGCGCGTGGCACTGAGACGGGTGTGCGCACGCATCTCAGAGGTGGTAAGGTTAAGTACGCAAGGCGCCGTGTAGGTGTCATCACCGTCTCGTCTTAGCAAAGCATTCGAAACACTCCCCGTTCCGCGCAAGCGTTGCATGGTCAGCGCAGCATGGTCCGTAAAATTACTTATGTATATCGTTTAAAGTAAAAAACGCACAGGAAAAATATGTGTTGTTAAGGTGCCCCAGACACGCGCAATAATTGTTTTTTTAATTGAAAATTGCACAAGCATGAACGCTCAACCTTGAGCGAAATTGATGGGCACTGCGGATGGGGTCAGCCGTTTAAGGCGTGAAGCACAAACGTCTTTGCCAAAATTCGTTGTGAAGGCATGAAGCACAAACGCGTTCCAAACGCTCTGCATGGAAGCTGGTGACAAGTCAAGTTCAAGAAAAAAACGATTCTGAAAAGGAGGAAAGATAGTGCCCAATTTATTTTCTCTTAGCTTTGACGGTGTTTAGCTTTGAGGCGACGTAAATTTGGCAATTTGCTTGAGCTGCTGCGCCCCGCCATATTCAAGCCAAGTATTCCGTGGAGGCTATGGTGCCACAGACCCAGAAGAGTGCACTAATTTGTATCTGGCGGCAAAAGGTCAACGCGTTGAAAAAACGAAAATTGGTAGATCCCAAGTGCCATGGTAATCGATGATATGCGAAGCACGAATAAGAAAGTAAATATGTCACTTTCAAATCAGCACAACGTTACAAGGTGAAGGTAGATGATGCTATACATGACGTCTGTGCAATGATTGTCTAGTTTGGATGAGTCGTTTACTTTCGTCACCAATCCACATCACGTGATACCGAATTTAGCACATGTGGAGCTACCGAAACAGCCGCGAGCATGCTGTCAGCGTGGTATGTTGTAATTTCTTGCATGACACGCGTGTCAGGATTATAATGTTTGCACGAGCCATATAATTCGTTATCAATTGACGTCACGTAACACCAAATTCGGTAGATGTGGAGCTAGCAAAATGCCGTGAGCGCATCAAAAGGGCCCAGGTAGGTAGGTAGGTAATCAACTTTATTGATTCACGAAGGAGTCATGTGAGGGAGGGCGTGGTAGGGGAAGTGGATTAAGGATGACGACAAGCCCTCGGGCCACTCTAGGTGGCCGGACACTGCTATGCTTCGGCGACCCTTCTGGCCCAGCTCCCTGTCCGGAGCTGCAAACCCGGTTGCGAGCTGCGCAGAGCAGCCTCCCATCGCTCCTGGTGTTTTGACTTTTGCCACGGAGGTTTGGGTTTGTTTGGACAATTCAGAAATATTTGCTGGAAGTCGGCTCTCGTGCGAGTACATAAGTTGCAATGAGGCGAGAGTTGCCCATGTGTAAAAAGCGAGAGAAGAAAAGGAGTCGTCACTGTGGCCGTTTGAAGTCTGCGCCCCAAGCCTGGTCACTTCAGGAGAGAGATTTATGTGGCGGGGGATACGTTAGGCGGAAATTTCGGTAAAATAGCGTGATATCGTGATAGCTGAGGACTCGATCCCTGGCATTTCGAAGCGAAGGCAGGTCGCTGTGAGCCCGGTTGGCGAGTGCTCGGGCTTGGGTGTGACTGGCCGTGTTGCCTGGGTGTCCACCACGGGCAGGGACCCAGAAGGGGGGTGATGAGGCGATCAGGCTGAAGAGATGACTCAGGAATTTTAGCAGCCGGGGAATGAATTCGGAAAGTGGCGAAATTACGAATTGCAGTTTTTAATCGGAGAAAATATACTCAGCGGAGGAGTGAACATTGGCTAAAGCAATTGCCGCCTCCTCTGCTTCCAGGGATTCTGTTGACTTTGGAAGGGACGCACTAGCGACCAGTTTTTGAAATCCATCTACGACGGCTACCGCGAAAGCTCAATGATCTACATAATCAGCCGCGTCTACATAGACTGCGGGAGAATTAGGAGGGAAGCGCTTCTGAAGGGACTTGGCTCGAGCTTCCCGTCGCGCCCGATTATGTTCTGGGTGAGTATTTTTGGGGAGTGGCGGGATTAATAGGTTGCTACTAACGGTGACGGAAACTGCGTGCGTGGTCTTGGTCTGACCAGGAACGTTGAATCCAAGTCCGCGCAGGAGTACCTGTCCTGTTTCTGTGAGGAATAGTCTTTGATATTGGCTGAAAAGATGCGTCTCTACAAGCTCTCCCAGAGTGTTGTGCACCCCAAGTTGAAGTAGTTTATCCGTGGCTGTTGATTTAGGGAGATGGAGCGCAGTTTTATAGGCATTACGAATGAGTCTGTTAAATTGCTCGATCTCCGTAGAGAGAGAGAGAGAAAATTTTAATGCGGAAAGGCAGGGAGGTTAACCAGAAAACATATCCGGTTTGCTACCCTGCACTGGGGAAAGGGTAAGGGGAAAGGGAGGAAGAGAAGCACAAACACACATACACACACTCGCACACAGTAGTGTCACAATCGTTCTACGAGGCGGGTCGCTCGCAGAAACTTCATCAGCGCCTTCGTTGCTTTCTGGCGTAAAGCTCGATCTTTCCGACATTCCAAGATTGACTGCTCAGAAAATGGCTGGTCGTCGAGGCGAGCAAACACTGCTGAGAGGGACTGTCGCTGAGAGCTGTACTGGGGGCACTGACATAAAATATGTTCAATTGTTTCGTCATTGTCGCAATGGTCGCATGTAGCGCTGTCTCTCATTCCGATGCGGCAGGCAAAAGCGTTCGTGAAAGACACCCCAAGCCACATACGGCAGAGAAGGGTCGTCTCGGATCGGGGTAGGCCAGATGGAATAGTAAGTCGTAGGCATGGGTCCAGGCGGTGAAGACGGGTGTGGAGAAAACCGGGCGTATTCCGCATAGACCTTGCGACATCCTGCGCAAGCGTATTAATCTTTGCTGCTGCGTCGCTTCTTGATAGTGGAATGGGTTCCATCACTCCATTTTCGTGAGCATTCTTAGCTGCATTGTCGGCATGCTCGTTACCGATGATGCCGCAATGGCCTGGTAACCACTGAAAAGATATGTCATGTCCTTCGTCTATTAGGTGATGGTACAGTTGTCGTATTTCGAGCGCCAATTGATCTTGAGGTCCACGACGTAGAGTATTGTGTAGACATTGGAGAGCTGGTTTCGAATCAGTAAAAATGCTCCATTTTTGTGGTGTCTCTTGGTCAATCCTGCGGAGTGCGCTGCGGAGTGCCGCGAGCTCCACGGCTGTCGATGTCGTCTTGTGTGACGTTCTGAACTGGATGGTTTCGGCTCTTGCTGGGAAGATCACAGCTCCTGCAGATCCTCCAACAGTTGTCGAGCCATCCGTGTAAAGTTTGACATGATCTTTGTATTCTTCCTGTAGCATAAGTAGAATCATCTGCTTTAAAGCTGGCGCCGAGAGCTCCGCCTTCTTGCGAATCCCCGGCACTGTCAAGCGCAGTTTTGGTCGGTCCAAGCACCAAGGAGGTGTTAGTATCCGTTCCGGAGGTGTGTAGACTGTTGGAAGGCACTCACGGAAAGTCAATACTCTCTTACAGAAGGAGGCACTCGGTCGATCTTCTGGAAGCGAAGCTAGGTGGTGGGCAGGGGCGCGAGCAAGGTGTCTAATATGAGCTCTAAGCACCTCCAAAGTAATGTGCACTGTGGCCGGATAATCTTTGGCGATTGCGATGGTTTCCGCAGTTGATGTACAGCGTGGTAATCCAAGACAAACTCTGAGTGCCTGGCCCTGGGCGTTTTCTATTGTGCGTATACTGCTTTTGCAAGCGTTCGTCAGAACCGGCAAGCTATACCGCAGGTACCCCAGAAACAGCGTTTTGTACAAATGCGACATCGCGTGCACTGATGTGCCCCACGTTTTGCCTCCGAGGAACTTGAAAAGTTGTGCGATGGCCGTTAGGCGCTTCTTTAGAGTGGCCACATGGGGACTCCAGCAGAGATTTCGATCGATCGTGACCCCCAAAAACCTGTGGGTCCTGGCGTAGCAGACACTGTGTCCATTGATGGCGATGGGATATGACGTCATTGCCTTCCGCGTGAACGCGACCAGCGCCGATTTCTCAGGAGAAATCTCGAGGCCTTGTTCTCTAAGGTACGCCGATATTGAATTCGCTGCTTTCTGGAGTCTCGCACGTACCTGAGGACGTGTTACACCTGATGTCCAGGCACAAATATCATCTGCATAGAGAGATATCTGCACGGAATCTGGTATGCGTTCAACGAGACCGATCAGAACCAGGTTGAACAGTGTGGGGCTCAATACACCACCTTGAGGAACACCACGGTGTGTATAATGTTCAGAAGTCGGCCCATCATCAGTTTGCATAAACAATGATCTCATATGTAGGTAGCATTGGATCCAGCGGTACACTCGCCCACCCAAACCAACTCATCCCAAACCAACCTCGATCTCCGTAAGTGTGAGATAAAGGTAGGGTATAGAATATGTAATTCTGCATAGGCAAGAGGCCTGTGTGAGGCGGCGAGTGTCTGCTTCCCTCATGCCACGATGACGATTGGATATGCGCTTAATGAGGGAAGCTGTATTTTGAACTGAGGTGCGGAATAACTTTATGGTGTCAGCGTTCGAACCATTGTCGGAAATCTTAGGGCCTAAAATATTGATTTTATTGACCCTGCGAATAGGGGTGTCATCAAACATGACTTGAATGCGACATGTATATTGCTTTTTAAAATCAATTGCTAGAAGTTCTGATTTAGCCGCCAAGCAGCTGAGCCCAATATTGTTGGCGTGTTTAACAACAATGTCAGCGGCCAACTGAAGCTTCGATTCGATTTCGCCATGGTTGCCAGTATTCACCCAGATAGTGATGTCATCCGCGTACAAGGAGTGATTGATGGAAGAAAGTTTGACAAGTTCCCGAGCTAGCGGTATGAGAGTAACGTTAAAAAGGAACGGGGACAAAACCGATACCTCGGGCGTTCTCTTGCTACCTAGCGTGAAGGAATTGGTTTTGAAAGTGCTCAACTGTAGGCATACGGACCTATTGCTGAGAAAGGCAGAGACATACCTGTGCGTGCGAGAGCCTATGTTTAGTTCACTAAGAGATTGTAAAATCGAGGAGGGAGAAACATTATCAAAAACCTTGGTCAGGTCCAATGCAAGGATGGCTCTGGTGATGTGTGGAAAAGTAGGATTTAGCACGTCCTCCTTAAGCTGCAGCATGACATCCTGAGTGGAGAGTCCCGCTCGGAAGCCGTACATGGTGGAGGGAAACAGTTTTCTTGTTCCATGTAGCGATTAAGGCGATTGAGAATGACATGCTCCATCAGTTTTCCTGTACAGGAGGTAAGAGAGATCAGTCTCAAATTATTAGGGTCTAACGGCTTATTATGTTTGGGTATGAAAGTCACCTTAGCTGAGGTCCATTCCTGGGTCAGCGTGCCCTGCTCCCATTGTTGATTCATGTAATCGGTAAGAGCTGCCACTGACTTGGAGTCTAAATTTCGGAGTGTTTTGTTAGTAATTCCATCTAGCCCTGGAGCAGAAGTGGTGCGAAGTTTGCTTAGGGCAGCCCAAACTTCCGCCTCTGCAATTGGTGCATCCAAGTCTGCATTGGGAGCTCCATTGTAGGTAGGTAACGATTCTCGCCTTGGGCCAGGGAAATACGTAGTTTTAAGAGCAGTTGCAACGTCTTGCCCTTGTTTTTCTACTTCGAACAAGAGTTCCGTAATTCGCGTATTACTTTAACATCGCGAGGAGTATGGATCTAACATATGGCGAAACAGGAACCAAAAGTTCTTCATATGTAGAGTACCGTCGAGTCGGTTACATATCTGGTTCCATTGCTGCGATGAAAGTTCGGCCGCGTGTTCAGTTACAAGCTGGAGTGTTTGTGACATTTTGCGTTTTAGTTTATGATTATATTTTTGCTTGAGCCATCGTTTCTCCAAGCTCTGATAGGCCTCCCATAGGTGGAGTAGCCTGATTTCTGCTGGATCACGGATATGTGCCGCTGGGGCTACTTTTTCGCTAAGAGCTACATCCTGTTTAGGCTGAGACGCCCAGTCTTTGTAGTCTTGAATTTTTTTCGGGTTTCGGTCTCGGATTTTGCGAAATTTGTCCCAGTTAACAATACGTTTTAAATAAAACTGTGTGTGAAAATTAGCATGGGGCAGTGTAATTGTTAGGATGTAATGATCACTGCCGAGGTTGACTCCACTGTGTGTCCAGTTAGCTTGTCGCACATTTTTAGTGAAAGTAAGGTCAGGGGTGGTATCTCTGCTCACACTGTTGCCTATTCGTGTTGGTAGCATGCAGTCAGTAACTAGAGTGCACCTGTTTCGCTGAATGTATTGAAGAAGGCTGGTGCCCTTCCGAGTGTTTCTCCTGTAACCCCAATCTACGTGCGGGGCATTAAAGTCACCCGTTGCAACTATGGCAGCAGAGTTTGCTATTTGGATGGTCCTATCGACTGCTTCAAAAACAGCAGTGAGACCATCTCTAGGATAAGAATAAATATTCAAAATAAAATATGTGCCTTGTCCTGTACGACGTGGGAGAAGTTCAAGAAGAAGGCAGTCACTGTAAAGATTGGAAAGATCCTGCGCTATAAACGAGATATTCCTCTCTATATAAGTGGTAGCCCATGGGGAGCTAGGATGCGAACGTACAGCCTGATAGCTGAGGAGTTTGCAAGCTTTTAAAGGCTCCTGCACGGAGATGACATTAGGGGCCCGTGTAGACCGCTGTATATAAAGTGAGAGGTTGTCTCTCTTGTTTCTTAATCCACGGCAGTTCTATTGGCTTATGCAGAGTGCAGAGGGTGAAGATGAGGCAAGGGTGCAGGAGGGGGTTATGGCTGCGAAGGCGCTGAAGAGGGTTGAGATTGTGGGAGAGATTCGAGCCGAGCAACTAACACGACTAGAACACTCTCTATCTTATTGAAGCGTTCAGCGATTTGCGTAAAGCCTAAATTAACCTTTCTTTTGAGTTCCCGGTCTTCTTTCTGAATTTTTGACTGGTGCTTTTAAACTCATCCTCCGATGACTCGGGTTGCTCTGTCCTTTTCTTTTTTGCTGGCTGTGAAGTGTAATCTTTGATATCGGTCCCTGACTCGGCTGCGATATCAGGCTCTACGACAGAGGGGGAGATGGATAGGGATAGAGAAGACGTGGGTGGGGCAGCTGTAAGTGTACTTAAACGTTCCAGCACCAAATCCAACTGCTGCTTTAACTCTTGATTCTCTCGCATTAGACGTTCGATAGTCTACTGAGTTTTCGAATTTTCTTTAGCGTCAGAGAGCATACAACAAGAGCAGGAGGCTTGCTTTTCCCAGCTCACCTTTTCGGGTTTGGTGCTAAAGGCGCGGCTTTGTGATGCACTTCATCCAGGGCTTTTGCCTTTGCTGCCACGGTTTCGTCCAGGACTCCTGCTTCTGCTCCTACGGTTTCCTCTAGGACTCTTGCTTCTGCTGCTACAATTTCTATCGTCGATGCCTGAAAAAAACTCTTTTTCGAGCTGGAACTCGGGCTGCTCCTGTTGGTGCTCTTGTTGCGACCTTTGTCGTGGCCGAGAGAGACAGCGGAAGCCACGCTGAAAGCTTTGCTTGCATGCCCTGTCACCCGTCTTGTGAGCGTCCTCACAGATGACGCACTGCGGGGTGCAGGGATAGTCTTCTGGGTGTTTCTGTCCGCATCTTGAACAAGTGAGGCGATTTGGCAAAAGACCTACATCTCGTCGGTGGCCGACTTGTCTGCAGTTTAGGCATGCTTCCACCTTCGGTCGAAAGGTGAAAACGGCGTAGAGGATGCCAAACATTTTGACTGACGGAGGAGCTCCTCAGCCATGAAGTGAATTAGCACTGAGCGTGAGGTACAACCCATGTCCCTTCCTTGGACTACTGGTAGAAGGGGATTCACCCGACGTAATTCTTGAAGCAAGTCCTGAGGTGATTCACCATTCCAAGCGCGGTAGATGATCCCTGCCCGTGCCCCGTACGGGAGCTCTATGTACGCGTGAAGTCCCAGTTTTTCACCACGTAGCGTGAGTTCTCGTATTTTTCATAGTTGGCAACTCGGTCGGCGCAAGAAAAGGACACGGGGAAAATATTCTTGGCCAGATTGGTGCACACATTATCTTCGCCGGCAACCACAGAGGGCAGTCCGCCGTTGGCCACTACAGCCGCTCGTAACTCTCCATCGTTGTATTGGGCCAGATCTACGCCCGCACTCGGACGAAAGACAATCTTGAAGTCATCGACTGGCAACCGTGGAAGTCGTTTCAAGCGACGACGCGCCACAGCTGTGTTGTCGAGCTTGGAGGAAATGCTGGGCGGTGATTCCGTTTTGCGTGCGGCGTTTTGGCAGCTGACGTCACTTTACTTGACTGCATTCCTTCAGTTTCTTTTGACTGTTGTCGAGGTGAGCGTTGTCGGGCATTCAAAACTACACTCCATTCTTCTGGGTTGAATTCTGTGGCAGGTAAGTCCGTGCCACTCACCATGTATGCCATTGCGTTGCCGAAAAACTTGTGCACGCGCGTCGAAGCGCGAACCCGACGCCGGTGCCGGTGGCGTTAGGGCTAACGAGGCGGCGTTCCCCCGCTCAGCAAGAGTTGATGTTTGCAAAGCTCCTCAAGAACAAAGAGGTTTGAGGCACTCACCAGCAGCGTCGGCAACTTGCTGAAGTTCAAGAGAGACCACTGTTGGCACCAAAAAAGCAGTCTTGGTTCAACAACAACTTCGTAGAATACGCAGCCCATGCGAGGCACACCAGCCTTGCCTGGCCCCCTAGCGGACTCTCCCAAAGGGCCGCGTATACTCCTATATAGCGTTGACGCGCGCGCACGTTGGCACAGCGACGCTACGTTAGCAAAACGCGAGCACTCTATAGACTGACGCCAGGCGCGACAAGCGCGACCAGCGTCAGTCGGCGCGGCCCGACGGCAAATGGCACAAAATTCGTGCCGATACGTTACTCAGATAACGCTGCATCTCCGTCTTTTTGTGACGGAGGTGCGCCGGACGCGCTGAAACGAGCATGCGTCAAAGGAACGCAGCACGGCGCGTGCCGGCGAGTACAGGGCAGGACCGGTGCCTGGCGTGGCAACGCCGGCGTGACGTGACAAAATGAACGCTGGCGAGCACGCGCACCGCGTCACGTCAAAACGTATTGGCGCCTTGACTATGGCATGTAGTTATGTTCTCACATGACACGCATCTCATGATTATCATTTTCGCATTTGTTGTACACCTTCGTCATCTATTGACGTCACGTAACACCAAATGTGGCATATGTGAAGCTAGCTAGATGGCCGCAAGCGCATCATGAGTGTGACATGTAGTCATGCTGTTACATGACAGGCATGTCGTGATTATCATATTTGGATGCGTCATTTACCTATGTCGATCATTTGCATCACGTAATACTGAGTTAGGTAAATATGAAGCTTGCAAGACGGCCGCAAGTTCATCATGAGCGTAGCATGTAGTAATGTTGTTACATGGCACGCAGCTCATGTTGATGATGTTTACACCAGTAAGATACCTTCGTCATCGATTCACGTCCCGTAAAACCAAATTTGGTATTAGTGAAGCTAGCGAAACGGCCGCGAACGCATCATGGGCGTGGGTTGTAGCCAAGTTGTTACATGACACGCATGTCATGATTTTCATGTTAGGGTGTGTCGCTTGTGTTGGCTTTGCAATCATGTCATGCCATACCAGTATTGCAACATGCCACGTGAATGAAGCCACCCCGAGAGCTACAGGACTACGAAATATAAATCATGACATTCATGAAATACATTTCATGATATATAAGTCACGACTAGTCAAGTATGCTATTGATACACTAATGTTATGCCATACCAAGTTTGGTATCTGTACCACTATTGAAGCGGCCAGGGGAGCTAAAAGTCGTAGGTGGCTAGATAGATAGATAGATAAGTAAATAAATAGATAGATAGATAGATAGATAGATAGATAGATAGATAGATAGATAGATAGACAGACAGACAGACAGATAGATAGATAGATAGATAGATAGATAGACAGACAGACAGACAGACAGACAGACAGATAGATAGATAGATAGATAGATAGATAGATAGATAGATAGATAGATAGATAGTTAGATAGATAGATAGATAGATAGATAGATAGATAGATAGATAGATAGATAGATAGATAGATAGATAGATAGATAGATAGATAGATAGATAGATAGATAGATAGATAGATAGATAGATAGATAGATAGATAGATAGATACGCTCAAAGTTGCCGAAGTTCGCTAAGAGATGCTTCGCATTTAAAAACTGAGCATTGCTGATTCGTTGCAGCACCTTTGCGACTGCAGTCACGCGACTGAAAAATCAGTCAGGAAGCGACTAGCCAAAACAGTCGCTTTGCGACCGTTTGCGACCGTTCGCGACTGTTTGGGACCAGTCGCAAATGGTCGTGCAACCGCTGCTAGTCACCGATGTGCACCAGCCTTAAGACACACGCGTTTGCATAGGCGGGACCTGTCTTGTCTACTTTGGCTCCCGTCGGGACTCTTTCGACTTAAGAGAACTGTACTTTCCTGACTGCGGCTTGGTGTCATTTTCACCAAAGTTATTACCTTACGAATTGACGTGAAAGACAGTTCTGCTTGCGATTATTGTGGCAGGACAATAGAGCCCGTTGTTAGTCACTACTCTTGCTACAGTGTGCAAAGATGGCAGCTAGCTCCTGCGTTTGCTCGGCTTGTACAGACCCTTGTCAGAACAATCAGTGCTCGAAAGTTGACATAATCTGTCTTCGCATAGAAAATCAGTGAAGGCCTTATTGAACTTTTCGCGTAGTAGTGGTATATTGAATAGGCTATAGCACCTCTATTCTTTTTTTTTTGGCTTTTCGCTTTCTTTCTCATCTTTCTTCCCCAATCCCCATTTTGCCAAGCGCAAAGTAGCAAACTGGATGCCCCAATTTTCGGTTTACCTCCCAGTCTTTCTTTCATTTTATTCTCTCTCTCTCTTGACCCTTGTTCGAGAGAGAGAAGGGGGGTGCTGTATGTGTTACCTCTTATGAGTGTTACGGTATGAAATTCATGCGTCCGCGTTTTTTTTAAATGCGAAGCATTTCTGAGCAAACTGCAGTGACTTTGAGCGTATCTATCTATCTATCTATCTATCTATCTATCAATCTATCTATCTATCTATCTATTTATCTATCTATCTATCTATATATCTATCTATCTATCTATCTGTCTATCTATCTATCTATTTATCTATCTATCTATCTATCTATCTATCTATCTATCTATCTATCTATCTTTCTAGCCCCCGACCTCTTTTAGCTCTCCTGGCCGTTTCGTCGATTGTATCAATGCCAAATTTGGTATGACATAACGTGAGTGTACGACAAGCATAATTGACTAGCCATAACATGACTATCATGATATTTATGCCATAAATGTCCTAATTTACATTTCATAGTCATGCTCCTCTTGCAGTGGTTTCGTTCACATAACATGTTGCAAAATTGGCATGGTATGACATCACTGCATGGCGAACACAAGTGACAGACCCTGATGTGGAAATCATGGCATGCATCACATATAAGTTATGACTCATGAGTCATGACAACGCTCCAAGATCATGGTACACTCACAGTCGTTTCGCTAGCTTCGCATATACTGAATTTGGTGTTACGGGACGTAAAGGGATGACGGAGGTATATGACTGGTGCAAACATGATATTCATGAGATGCGTGTCATGTTGGAGCATGACAACATGCGGCACTCACGATGCGCTCGCGGTCATTTCGCCAGCTTCACATTTACCAAATTTGGTATTATGTGACGCGATTAGATGATATATGCAAATGACACGTCCAAACATGATAATAATGACATGCGTACCATGTAACAACTTGCCTAAATGCCACCCGCATGATGCGCTCGCGGCTGTTTCGCATTCTTCAAATATGCCAAATTTGATAATACGTCAATAAATATATGGCGAAGGTATGTGACTGGTGGAAACATAATAATCATGACATGCGTGTCGTGTAAATACATGACTACTTGCCGCACGCAAGGCGACAAAACAGTTCGGCGTGACCTGGAGCGCGTGTGCGCCGGCATTCGTTTCTTCACGTCACACCGGCAATGCTACGTCCAGGCGCCGATCTGCCTGACATATACTCCCAAGAGCATGTCGCGCTGCGTTGCTTTGACGGACGCTTGTTTGAGCACGCCCGGCGTCCTTCCGTCTCGAAGCTAAGCAGACGCTGTGCTGTCCAGGTAACGTTGACGCGAGACGCAGCATGTCGCATTTAGCGCCGGTTGCCGCCAGGCACCGCCGAGAGACGCTTGTCGCGCCTAGCGTCAAATAAAGTGCTCGCGTTTTGCTATAGCAAAGCGTCGCTGCGCCCAGCGCGCACGCGCGTCCGCGTTACGTGCGCTTGCCGCCATTTCTCTAGCTTCACATGTACCAAGTTTGGTATTACGGGACGTAACTGGACAATGAATGTATGTGGCATGCCCAAACATGGTAATCGTGATATTCATGTCATATAAAACATGACTACATGCTACACTGACTGCCTGCTCGTGGCCGTTTCGCTAGCTGCACATATACCGAATTGGCATCAGGTGACATGAATAGATTACGAAGGTAATAGGCAAGTCCAGACGTTATTGCCACGTCCAGCCACGATAATCATGACATGAAAAAAATGTACGGCATAATTTACCTCTGCCTTAATGCTGTGTGCATTTTATTGTGACATATTGATTGTCTTGTTTCAGAAGAACATATGGTAAGCAAACTTCACCATATCAAATACCTTATCTAATCCACGAAAATAGCTATGTCCATGAACTTTTGCAAGAACATAACACTAAAAGAAGTGTGAAGAAAAAAGTTAAGATTTACTTCCTTTCTTAAAAGGAGCCTTATTTGTAGTATTTATTATAAATAGTTCTTTTGTGTCATTCGCTTTAGCATATTAGATGAAAATTGCTCAATTTCTTCCTTATCAAATGTATTTCTCTATGGTACTTTGTAATTCTGTCAGAAATTTCTCCTTGTTGCATTTTTATACATATAATTTTTTATATGGGTACTACAAAATGGGGATGACTGTAATGTGTTGTTTTAAAAATTATGTGTCGACATCAGTTATACTCGTTGAATTTGAATTTTGTGTCCCCACATTCAAAAGCAGAATAAAATTTGTATCCTTTGTTCCACTTCACCTGAGCAAATGTAAGAGTGAAGAGACCTTAGTCAGGCAGAGGTAATCTGCCTTTAGTCTCTTCAACCTAGGCAATCGTTATTTTGTCTGAAAAAACAGTGAATGAATGAATGAATAAATGAATGAATATCGACCTTCCTCATATGTGCTTCGCATATCAGTGATTCCCACTGCATGTGTGATCTGCCAATTTTTTATAATTTGAAACTCACGCATGCATGTTATGTGTGCCGTATACGTCTTCTGTGCTCATATATTGCGTATCCGGCTCATCGATTACGAGGTAGTTCTTTTGTTCACGTGCAAGATCATGCATGGGCTCTAAAAATGCTTTCTGAAGACTTTTGTCATGACCAACTCGGAAAAGGAACCCCTAGCTACTTTTATGGCGCACACTTTTCAACAAATGATAATTATCAGCACAGTGGCGCGCCAGCTGCCCAAGCATCCGAAAAAGTTTGAAATATTTACGCCACAAGTACATAGATGTTTGCGAATTATAGCGCAATATAGAGAAACCGATATCCTAGTAAGTATCCAGTGTTAGATAAAAATATTTACATGGAATTTCAGTATCGCTAGCAGTCATGTACATAATTCTATCCTATTTTCCATCACGTGTTGCATTTTCGAACAACCCAAAAAAATATTGGCGATTTCCTGCAGCACTTGAGGGCTATGAACAACATGATAACCTTATCCAGAGGTTGAATTCTGAAACATATACAGTTTTTTTTTTAATTTCTGCTGGGGCATCGCCAGCTGCTATACTGTGGTACTGTCACTGCACTTCAACAAATCTGGTTTTATTTGCTTTATATCATAGGGTCATTTACTAACAAATGTCAGTGCACGTTGAAGAAGAGGAAATTATGGAAATTTTCGGAGGCCTCCACTACACATCCTTCATTATCATAGTGTGGTCTTGGGACGTAAAACCCGACACGCTCTTCGTACGAAATTTTGTTTCGATGAGTGTTGGCGTGTGCACTGGCCACCCGTGTGCCTCTTTCATTCCGAAACGCTGAGAGATCCAATTCGCAAGAACTATGCCGTTCGATTCATGAAGTCTCGGTCGCTGACTATTCAGTGTCAATCACAAGTGCTGAACAGTCTATAGCTATTTGTTTCCAACAATTTGCACTTTGCATTACGCAAAAATAAATCTTTCAGCACCTGCTTCAGCTACACGCAGTATAACTGAAGAACAACAAGCCTAGAAAACTTCAAGTCGTTACTACAGTATTGTTGACAAAGCATCGAACAATTACCTTGTGTAATAACGGTACACGTTAATAAGTGTGTTCTATTAGACTCAGAGTCATTCTTCTTTCATTACCGAATAGGGCTCCATCGTATGACCATTTTGTAAGAGTTATTTAACACATAAAAAAGGTAGGCCAGATGCCCATATGTCTGTGTAGTCTCCGTGTTTTAGACGAGAACCTGATGTTTCAAGGAGGGATACGAAGACAGGAAGGCCATGTTCTAAATCTGGGAGATTACTCAGAGCCTCTTACATAGCTCCGCTGGCATGTGCTAAGCGCAGAATAGTAGTGGCAACGACAACTGTGAACATGGAATTCAAATAGATTACAGCAGCCCGGAGCGTATATTGACAATTTTCATTCGACGACAGCGGTGTTACGCTGGCACTCTTCTCTACAAACTGCCTAGATTAAGCTCGGAAAAAGCATCATTAGCTCAATAAATTTAAGAAAACAGCCCCAATATAATTTTTTCATTCGCTTTGTGTTCAGTAAATATTACAAAAGTATGGGCCTTTATTCAACATTATCATTACGTGATATCATATTTCTAGTCCCCGCCCTATCAACGGCTGTCTGTTTAACAATTTTTCACTCTGTTCAAGACAGGATTCACTAAGTGTGATGCGTACACGCTTTTTAAACCATATGTGCCTAAGTTGGACATTCTTCTCGTGCTGATCTGTTTGGCTATACCGCGTTGGCTTCCGGTGACAAAAAAGACTACAGTTGACTGTAATTCTGCTACTAATAATGATGAATGGTGACTCATTTGTTTGTAAGGCTATATCTGACTGTAATAATGCTTTCACAATTTGACTTAGGATGGCGTGAGACGGACTTTGTTTCGCGAGGCTCTTTTGTGACTGCGCTGCAAATTTGTTAGTGGGGCAATAAGTGGTAATATACTTTACGTGTACCAGATGCTGTGCTATTATGTGACATAAGCACCTAGCTGGATTCGTTTGTGATGTATTGACTGATGATCATCATGAATGTTTTTTTAAGAATAGACAGGCAGCTTTTAGGCGCATACTCACTGCAGATTGCATCTGACTTTACACCAGACTCAACATAAACAAGCGCCATGCACCATCTGTGTGGCTGCATATGGAAATTTAGCCCAATATGACACCTCTACATTGTCGTATTCTAGGTTAGTTTATTCAGCACGCTTCACTACCCCCGAAAGCTCAGTCATAGACAGCGTAACGTACCCGAAAAACGTGAAGGTTGTTTTATAGGCTGTGAAAATGTCGGCCTATATTGAGCTAGGTATGGTACACTCTAAGCCGCAAAGGAGCAAAATATAAGTGAGTGATGCACTTAGTGCCTGTAAGACAATTTTATTCTTCCGTGCAGAGATCAACTGCAAGACCATGGTCACCTGCGCAAACGCAGGGAACTGCTGCATCACAGAGAGTGACGTTTTCTCCCATAGAACATTCCGGAGCAATGGTGAACGCGAAGGAATGAAGAGTACCTTCGTCAGCTAGTAGTCTGCTTAAGAAATCCGCTATAAAAAGTTACTAATATTGTATACGGCTATGCCAACTACAGCAACAACGGCAGGAGAAAAGTAATCTCGTTTAAATAGCATAACGTCGAGCAAATATTTCAAAGTATCTAACCCCCTTTTGGTCCCTCCCCCCTAATTAATGTACTCGCACCTATGATTTGTCAATGCGCAGCGTCTCTTTGTGTATGCGGCAAACAACCCTCGGTGGGAATTAGGTGTGTTGAAGATGTGTTTTCGTGTTAATTGTGGTGCGTTGAATTGTCTTTCGCGCTATGGTAAACGCGATCCGCTACTAGAATGAAGGGCTGGGTAACGCACCGGCACAAAATGCAGCATGTCACATTTAGCACCGGTTACCGTAAGGCCCCGCCGACGGACGCTGGTTGCGCCTGGCATCAGACTATAGAGTGCTCGCGTTTTGATAGCGTAGCGTCGCTGTGCCTAGCATGGGCACACGTCAACGCTACAGTGGAGTACAATGAGCTCTTCATTATGCACTCGCGGTCGTTTTTCTAGCTCCACATATACCAAATTTGGTGTTACGTGACGTCAATGAATGATGAAATATATGACTGGTGCAAACATGATAATCATGCAATGCGTCTCATGTAAGAAGATGACCACGTACCAAGCTCATAGCATGCTCGCGGCCGTTTCGTTAGCTCCACGTATACTAAATTTGGTATTACATCATATGAATAGATGACGAAGGTTAACGACACATTCAAACATGCTAATCATGACACGGAACTTGTGTAAGGCATTATTTACCTCCACCTCGTAACGTTGTGCTGATTTTAACGTGACATATCAATATTTCTCATTCGTGCTTCGCATATGTTCGATTCCCACTGTGTACATGGGATCTGCCAATTTTTTTTTTAATAGAATGTAGCCCTATTGCACCAGACAAGGTTAATTTGTCGGCTTGCGTAATATCAGTGCTCACTGATTAAAACGTGACATCACATTATTAGTGTAACTAGGTATACGAGTATGTGCAGTCCCTCAAGATAACCACGTGATGTTGCGACATCCGTATCAATAATGTTGGCTGTGATGTGCGCATTCCAGTTGAATTTACACTTATATCACTCGAGCTGTAGATGGTGGAAACAAAGTTACGGGCTACTCCTAAGTTCTCCTGTTTCGATCCGTGAGCACTGCAGCCTGCTTTGAAGAACCAAACTAGTGAAAAAATTTCACTGTGTGTTCTTATCAAAACACGCGGAAATAAAAAAGAAGGTAAATGTAGGCCAAAAAGACAAATTAAAACGCGGCTTGAAACTTCATGTCACCTTACGAGATGAAGGTTTCCAACTGTTTTTTATTTGTAATTGTGGAAGTTGTAATTTATGCTTAGTAATTCCTCGAGCATTCAAACCAGAAAAATTGAAAAACAAGTATATTTACATCAATAATTTTACAGAAAGTACAATCGCACGAGATTCATAACTTGTAGGTCAGAATTCTCGAATAAGTAAAGCCGTGTCTGAAAGAACTAAAAAAAGTGTTGTATTCCCTAAACAAAACAGCCCACTCACGTACCACGATTACTACTGTTATTTACTCACAAAGCATGCAATGTGCATTCTTTTCTGAGTAATCATAATATTCGCGAACATTGTGCGAATTATTGAAAAGTAAGAACTTACCTTCACATCTAGCTGAGACTTGTCTTTCACGGAGCCCGTTAATCCCAACAGCCTAATCACACCTTATGGCCACTACGTCCATTCATTCTGCTTTTGTGAAAAGTTGTGAAGGAAAGCTTGCCCGCAAGAGTGTTAATTATTTTTTTCGCAAGAAAAACTTACGATGGTCAATTCAGTGACCTACACACCTGCAGACACACACACACACAATAACACTTTTACGTCTGTCCAAAATTGCACCACGTACAGCGAAGTCAATTCTTGAGAGTAGCATTATAATCTTGTGTAAACTGCAGCAGTAGTCGAACACGAAATAAGAGCAAGAGGAATAAAAAGTAACGAACGCGATCCGCACCACACGCATAACTCTGATTAGCGAAGAAGCAACAAAGGCGTGGATACACTGCAGGCTTGACAGTTCAGCCTACATTGCCCTTAAGATCAATTTTTTACACGCTTCTCACAGAAACTTAATTTTCCTAAGGTTATTGGTGAATCAAGTTTCAGTTGTCAACAGGTAATTATGCAATAATACTACTATACGGCTAAATACCCACGCAAACTATTTTCTTCGTCTTTACTCAAAATAGGCCATGGTGCTTTCTTGTCTGCAGTGCGTACCTACTGCTGTATGCAAAAAAAAAAACTTCCTCGAATTTTTCTCCCCTCCGGTGGTCACCTATTCACACTATTTACACTGCGCACGCTTTGCGAACTTGCAAACGGTCGCAGCGTAGTAAGGCAGGTTTTTGAGAAAAAAAAACACACCGTAAACAACAAAGACATAGAACCCTAAATGTAATTGAAAAAAATGCTGCGTGGGTCTCTGCTGCAAGCATTTATTAACAACGACCGATTTCTAAATTCACAAAGCCGTCTGAACCGGCAGATATAAAGATTAGCAAGGTCCACGTATTACCTGCTAATCCTACGGTGTGGATGTAAACAACCATGCTTGTATCTCCTGAACACAAACACAAAAGTCGTTAATAATAAAATAACGAGCAAATTGGGACATGCTCTAACACATGCTTAACAATCGTTTTGCCATCTATGCAAGCGACATCTTCCGCATGCGCGCTGATTCTATTGAGGGAACCATTACCAGTCCAGATTATGGTTATGACTTGTGTTGCACGCCAGTGCGTCGTAAGAGATACCTATTGCACAAGGGTATTTAGTGAATGGCAGTGACTACTGGCTCACTTTTTGAACTTTAAATTCTATTGGAAATAGCATGCCCTCTATTACTTGGCGATTTGTTTAGTTGCAGTGTGCATGGACAGCTATGCTGAGCTCGAGCCGAGCCTTGGCCAGCTGATTGTGGTATTGACACCCGACCCGACCCAGCATACAGAAATATGTCAAATCTTGTGTGATATGGCTCAACAGTATGAATATAGCGGCGACGCAATAATTTTTCCTGATAATGTAGCGGGATAGTCAATATACCACAATAAAACATAGGCAATCGACACATTTCACCCACTGGACACGCATAATACAAGCTATTGTTAAACATAAGTGTCCAATGTTTTGGGCTTCAGTGGAGGGGGAACGATGATTTGGGTTACAGTGAAGTGCACCCATATCCCGCCAAACTGAGATTCCGTTTACTGCTTCAACTGGTAGCCGTAATTGCCAAGATTTTCTTTGCAAGCATGCCAGTTTGACATTTTTAAACTTCTTGTTCTTTTGAAAGGTTAGTAAAGGAAAAGAGAATCATTTGCTGGTTAGTTAATCACAAAGTTCGTCTTGTGTGCTCATCTCTACAACCTATAAATAATTCCAACAAACCTCCTACCTTTACGGTCTGATTCGGGCACTGCATGTGACCTAAGCGCCACCCTATAAAAAACAAAATTGCCCGAGCTTAGCCAGGGCCCGAAGGGGGAAGATGGGGACATGACCAAGCCCGCGTTCGCCTTTTCGAATTAGCCGGATCATATGAATACCTCAATCAGTTAGTTCGCATTTTCGCTGTGCATTTAAAAACCTATATATATATATATTTGTAGTGCAATTGCTCCGAAGAACTAATACATTAACAAGACGTAACCACAACAGTCGCGTGTACTTCGACCTTTTATTCTCACTTCTACTCCTCTTCTCATGGCTCTCACACATTACCTTTTTCTGTTGTCACTTGACACCACTTGTGTGCCTTCCTTCCTGCGATGAGTGCAGACCGCTTCACTCATTCTGACTTCTTTGATTACAGCTCCTGGTATAATACTTGAATGCCTTCCCAATAGCGGCAAATCTTCTTGACCAGAGGCTTTAGTGTATCATGTATATTGTCACGGGGTTGTGACGTGGCCGAAGACAAGAGACTTCGTGTTGGGATTTACCTGTTTATTTCGGCGAACCTGTGCCCGGTAAACGGAAAGTCCAATTACAGCAGTAGTCTTGCACAGATAGCAGTCTCGGACTGATAGCGGCGAACGGAGCGTCGGCCTTCGATCAACAACTGACAAGCGGCGAAGCGCGTCGGCATTTATACTCTTGTGGTCGAATGTTCTAGCGTTATCGCTGGCGGTGGCGTAGGTTCCAGAACAATCTGTACCGTTCGCGCAGTGGGCGTGATCTTATGGAAATGATCTACTACAGTCCGGAACCTTCTCGAAAACTGCAGGCGCGGTTTGCGCTGAGAATCGTGTGGTGTTTTGGGACGATAACAAAAACTTGGGAAATGGAACGTGGCATTGCCCCGCTCTGAAAAAAGGCATCGTCCCGATGATTTAACTAAAGATGAAGGTACAATAATGATACAAGAAAGTACAATGAATAAATTACGATACAACAATAATACAAAAAACACTGTTTTAGTTTGTTAACGCGCATGAAACGGCTTGAGGCGCGCGACATGTACGACTTCAGGGCGCGATCGGCGTCGTTGAGAGTTCGTGATGCCGTCGGGGACAACCTCGTAATCAAGTGGGCCGAGACGTCGAACCACCCTGTACGGTCCGAAGTACCGTCGCAGAAGCTTTTCACTTAGTCCACGTCGGCGTATCGGCGTCCACACCCAAACACGTTCACCGGGCTGGTAATCCACGAAGCGTCGTCGAAGGTTGTAACGGTGGCTGTCGGTCGTCTGTTGATTCTTGATACGGAGACGCGCAAGTTGTCGGGCTTCTTCGGCGCGTTGAAGGTACTCGCTCACATCGAGGTTTTCTTCGTCGGTGACGTTGGGTAACATGGCATCGAGCGTCGTTGCCGGGCTCCTTCCGTAGACCAATTTGTATGGAGATATCTGCATCGTATCCTGCACCGCCGTGTTGTATGCGAAGGTCACATACGGAAGAATGGCGTCCCATGTCTTGTGTTCGACATCGACGTACATTGACAGCATGTCGGTGATCGTCTTGTTAAGCCGCTCGGTGAGGCCGTTGGTCTGTGGGTGGTACGCTGTCGTCCGGCGGTGGTTTGTTTGACTGTATGCCAAGATCGCTTGAGTTAAGTCGGCAGTGAATGCCGTTCCTCTGTCGGTGATAAGGACCTCCGGGGCGCCGTGATGTAGGACGATATTTTCGACGAAGAACTTAGCTACCTCGGATGCACTGCCTTTTGGCAGGGCTTTTGTCTCGGCGTAGCGGGTGAGGTAGTTGGTAGCTACCACGATCCACTTCTTTCCGAAAGCCGACGTCGGGAACGGCCCCAGTAGGTCCATACCAATCTGCTGGAAAGGTCGGCAAGGTGGATCAATTGGCTGCAGAAGTCCCGCTGGCCTTGTCAGCGGTGTCTTGCGTCGCTGACAGCCCCGGCATGTCCTCACATAACGAGTGACGTCGGTGGTAAGACGTGGCCAGTAGTACCTTTCTTGTATCCTCACGAGCGTGCGAGAAACACCGAGGTGCCTTGCCGTCGGATCGTCGTGCAGGGCCTGCAGGAGTTCTGGTCGCAAAGCTGAAGGCACCACAAGGAGGTACTTAGCTCGAAGCAGTGAAAAGTTTTTCTTTTGTAGAAGACCGTTTCGTAGAAAGAACGACGCAAGTGCGCGCTTGAATACCTTCGGGACTTCGGCGGTCCTGCCTTCGAGGTATGCTATTAGGGCCTTACGTTCCGGGTCGGCCCGCTGTCGTTCAGCAAAGTCGGCGGTAGTTATCGTTCCCAAGAAGTACTCGTCATCCGGGTCGTCGGGGAGCGGTTAGTCGACAGGCGCACGAGAGAGACAGTCGGCGTCGGAGTGTTTTTTGCCGGACTTGTAAATGACAGTAATGTCATACTCTTGAAGTCGCAGGCTCCATCGTGCGAGGCGACCTGAAGGGTCCTTCAAGGTGGCTAGCCAACACAAGGCGTGGTTGTCGTTCACAACATTGAAGGGCCGGCCGTAGAGGTAGGGGCGAAATTTCGACGTAGCCCAGATGATGGCGAGGCACTCCTTTTCTGTTGTGGAATCATTTGCTTCTGCTTCAGATAGCGATCGGCTGGCATAACTAATAACCCTATCAAGTCCGTCAGCCCTCTGCACAAGAACGGCGCCAAGACCTACGCTGCTTGCGTCAGTATGTATTTTTGTCTCGGCGAATTTGACGAAATGGGCAAGTAACGAAGGCGTCTGTAGGCGATGTTTAAGCTCCTGGAAAGCGTGTTCCTGTGGCGTTTCCCACTTGAACTCCACGTCGGCCTTGGTAAGGTTAGTGAGAGGATCGGCGATGCGGGCGAAGTTTTTCACGAACCGCCTATAATAGGCGCACAGGCCCAGAAATCGGCACACGGGCTTCTTGTCAGTGGGCGGTGGGAAGTCGGCGATGGCGGCTGTTTTCAGTGGATCGGGACAAACTCCAGACTTGCTGATAACGTGTTCCAGAAACAAGAGCTCCTCATACGCAAATCTGCACTTTTCTGGCTTCAGTGTGAGTCCGGACGTCTTGATGGCTTGAAGTACAGCTTCAAGGCGCCGAAAACGCTAGTCGAAACTCGAGGAAAACATGACGACGTCGTCCAAGTGCATAAGGCAAGTCTGCCACTTCAATCCTGCCAGTACTGTATCTATAACGCGTTGAAAAGTTGCAGGCGCTGAGCGAAGGCCGAAGGGTATCACCTTAAACTCGAAGAGGCCGTCCGGTGTTATAAACGCCGTCTTCTCTCGGTCTCTTTCGTCGACTTCGATTAGCCAATAGCCAGTCTTGAGGTCTATTGACGAAAAGTACTTGGCGTTATGGAGCCGATCAAGTGCGTTGTCTATTCGTGGGAGAGGATACACGTCCTTTCTTGTGATTTTGTTCAGGCGGCGATAATCGACGCAGAAACGTAGGGTCCCATCCTTTTTCTTCAATAACACCACGGGGGATGCCCATAAACTCTTGGACGGCTGGATAATGTCATCCCGCAGCGTTTCATCAACTTATCTCTTCATGGCCTCATGTTCTCACGTCGAAACCCTGTACGGACTCTGACGGAGTGGTCTGGCATTTTCTTCGGTTATGATGCGATGTTTCGTGATTGGGGTCTGCCGAATTTTCGATGACGACGAAAAGCAATTTTCGTACTGCAGGAGCAGAGCCTTGAGCTGTTCTTGCTTATCGTTCGGAAGTCTGGGATTGACGTCGAAAGCTATGGGAGGGGCTTGGGTTTTCCGACCAGGTTCCGCAGAATCGGCGAGGGCGAAAGCACTGGTGGCTTCGAAAATTTCTTCGATGTATGCGACCATTGTTCCTTTGTTCACAAGTTTGTACTCATTGCTGAAATTCGTGAGCATAACCGTTGGTTTGCCTCTCCGCAGCTCCGCAATTCCTCTTGCGACGCAAATATTTCCGGTGACCAACAGATGCTGACTGCCTTCAACGACGCCTTCCAAGTCAGGTGATTTAGGAGCACCCACTGAAATAATGACGCTTGAGCGAGGCGGAATGGTGACTTTATCTTCCAGCACATTCTAGGCATGGTGTCCTGACGGCGTGCGCGGTGGTAGTGCTTCTTCTGTGGATAACGTTATCGACTTTGTTTTTAGGTTGATGACAGCACCATGGAGGCATAAGAAGTCCATGCCAAGGATGACATCTCTCGAGCAACGCTGTAGGACTACGAAGTCTGTAGGATAAATACGGCCGTTAATGGTGACTCTCGCTGTGCAGATTCCTGCAGGCGTTACAAGGTGACCTCCGGCTGTGCGGATTTCACGGCCTTTCCAAGCTGTCCTAACTTTCTTTAACTTCGCGGCGAACGACCCACTGATGACAGAATAGTCGGCTCCAGTATCGACGAGAGTGGTCACACTGTGGCGTCGATAAGAACGTCGATGTCGCTAGTTCGCCGTCTCGCATTACTGTTAGGGCGTGGCGTCGGGTCACGGCTGCGTCGGCTTGTTCCGCTGCTTCCATGTTGCGTCGTCAGGCCACCTCCGGTAAGTGAGCTTTCGCCGTCAGGGCTTTGCCTGGTTGGCATTGTGTTCGGAAAGCTCCGTCGCGGCGTCGTCGTCGTCGGAGGATCTTCGGTAGCTCGGCGCACAGCAACCGCACCTCCACCGGTTGCTGCCCTTAGTTTCCCGGATACGGGCTAGGAGACCAGCCCCGCGTTGGGCTGGAGTACTGCCGGGGGGCGGTGACATGCGGCGGCTGGGCGACGGCGAAGGGGAAGGACTTCGGGGTGTCCATTGAGTTCCTGTCAGGTAGTCGGCGATACCACGTGGCCGTTCCCCTGGCTGCGGACGTGGTGCATCGACGGCGAAGCCACGCAGTCCCATCTGTCAGTACTGGCAACTGCGGTAAGTGTGCCCGGCCTCGCCGCAGTGGTAGCACAGTGGGCGGTAATCAGGGGTGCGCCAAACGTTGGTTTTCCTCGGCGCACTGCGCCGTCCCGCTGGTGAACGATAGGTCTTCGGTGGGGGTGGTGGTGGCGGTGGTGCACATGTCTGGTGACGGAAGTGCGACGGGGCGGCGTTTTGGCGTGGACGGGGAGGAGCGTTGTGGCGCACTGCAGCGGCGTAGCTCATAGTTTCTCGCTCGGGCAGCGGTGTTTGGGGAATTCGAAGTGATTGCCGAACTTCTTCCCGCACAATGTCGGCGATCGAATCCACTTGAGGGTGCGCCGAAGGCAACAGTTTGCGCAGCTCTTCTCGCACGATCGCTCGGATCGTTTCACGCAGGTTTTCGGAGTCACTGGTTTGAGCAGCAGCGCATTTTGGAGTCAGGCGACGATTATATTGTCTGGTGCGCATGTCAAGGGTTTTTTCAATGGTGGTCGCCTCGGATACAAATTCTTGGACGGTGTTCGGTGGATTCCTCATTAGTCCTGCGAAGAGCTCCTGTTTGATCCCTCGCATGAGGAAACTAACTTTCTTCTCCTCAGGTATGTCTGGGTCAGCGTGACGAAATAGGCGGGTCATGTCCTCTGTGAAAATTCCAACCTTCTCATTTGGTAGCTGAACCCGGGTCTCTAGTAGAGCAGCGGCCCTCTCTTTGCGAGCGCCGCTCGCGAACATTTGCAGAAATGCGCCGCAGAAGACATCCTACGTTCGGAGCGTGGACTCACGATTCTCTAGCCAGGTCCTTGCGGTGTCTTCCAGGTAGAAGTACACATGACGGAGCTTTCCTTCGTTGTCCCAGTGGTTGAGGGTGGCCACACGGTCGTATGTTTCTAGCCAGGTTTCTGGGTCTTCAAACGATGACCCATGAAACGTTGGTGGTTCCCTGGGTTGATGAATGACGATCGCGGGCTGGGACGCTCCGGTTGTCATTGTCGCTGCAGTAGAGATGATGGCCTTGGCCTTCCACGCCTTCTCTTGTAGAAGCCCGTACTCCGGTGGGAGACCTTGCTGTCGGCGGCTTGTTCGCTGCTCTTGGTTGGCGTCGGTGTCGTCTCCGCGACGTGGGCTGGGTTCACGGCTTGACGGGGGCGTCCGGTACATGAACGAAGCCGCACCTCCACCAGATCTCACGGGGTCGTGACGTGGCCGAAGACAGGAGACTTCGTGTTGGGATATAACTGTGTATTTGGGCGAACCTGTGCCCGGTAAACGGAAAGTCCAATTACAGCAGTAGTCTTGCACAGATAGCAGTCTCAGACTGATAGCGGTGAACGGAGCGTCGGCCTTCGATCAACAACTGACAAGCGGCGAAGCGCGTCGGCATTTATACTCTTGCTGTCGAATGTTCTAGCGTTATCGCTGGCGGTGGCGTAGGTTTCAGAACAATCTGTACCATTCGCACAGTGGGCGTGATCTTATCGAAATGTTCTACTACAGTCCGGAACCTTCTCGAAAACTGCAGGCGCGGTTTGCGCTGAGAATCGTGTGGTGTTTTGGGACGATAACAAAAACTTGGGAAATGAAACGTGGCAATATATTCTTCAATATTTCGTGTTAAGATCTTCTCTTACCAACTTGGAAGGGTCTATGATGTCGTCATGAGGTTGTCACGCGGGCGAACGGAGCTGATTGCAGGTCTAACAAAAAACTGCTGTTTAGACCGAACTTGCGACCACGTAAAAGGAAAGCTACATCACAACAAGACGCTGGCCCTTATAGCTACGAGCAGAGCGTGACCAATCGATAAATGACAAGCGGCGAAGCGTGTCGGCATTTATACACTTGCCATCGAACATAAAAGCGTTATTGCTAGCAGCATTGCAGGTTCTAGAACAATATGAAAGGTCCACGAAGCGCGTGTCATCGTCCCGAACAATCTAATACGGCCTCGAAGCACACCGTAGGCGCGGTTGCCGCTGAAGGTAGTGTAACGGGGTGATAACAAAACGTGAGGAGAGGAACGTGGTATTGCCCTCCTCTGAATAAGGCATCATCCTGATGCTTTCACAGAAGAGGAAAGTACAAAAATAACGATAGAAAGTAAAAGCAACAAAGTACAATACAGCAATACCAACAACAACAAAATACACTGTTTCAGTTCAAAAACACGCATGAAACTGCTAGAGTTGAGCAACATGGATGATTTCAGGTCGCGATTGGTGTCGTTAAGATTCTGTGATGCCATCAGGGACAACCTCATAGTCGAGTGGGCTGAGACGTCAAATTACCTTGTGTGGTCCAAAATACCGTCGGATAAATATGTATCGGCGTCAATGCCCAAACACGTTCCCCGGGCTGGTATTGCACGAAGCGTCATAGAAGATTGTAACAGCGGCGATCCGTCGTCTGTTGGTTTTTGATGCGGAGGCGGGCGCGTTGTCGCGCCTCTTCAGCGTGCTAAACGTACTCGTTCACATCGAGGTTTTCTTCGGCGGTGACGTAGGGTAACATGGCGTCGAGCGTCATTTCCGGAGTCTTTTCATAGACCAGTTTGTACGGCGTCATCTGCGTCATTTCTTGGACGGCCGTCATGTACGGCAAGGTCACGTACGCAAGAATTTCCTCTCTTGTCTTGTGCTTGACGTCGATGTACATGGCCAGTATATCGGAGATGATCTTATTAAAAGCTCAGTGAAGCCATTGGTCTGTGGATGATAGGCAGTGGTGTGGCGGTGACTTCTCTGGCTGTGCCTCAAGATCACCTGAGTTAGGTCCGCCTTAAAGGCCGTACCTCTCTTAGTAGTGAGGAAATGCGGAGCACAGTGACGCAGAACGCTGTACTCGACAAAGAACTTGACTACCTCGGTGGCACTGCCTTTGGGCAGGGCCCTTGTCTCGGCGTAGCACGTGAAGTAGTAGGTAGCTACGATGATCCATTTGTTCCCGGAATTCGACGCAGAGAACGGCCCGAGTAAGTTCATGCCGATTTGCTGGAACGGCTAGTGTGGTGGCTCAATGCACTGGAGAGGTTCGGCTGGCCTAGACGGTGGTGTATTTCTTCGTTGACAGTCTCGGCATGTCTTCACATAACGAGTGAAGTTGGCGGAAGTACGTGGTAGTTGTAGTTTTCCTGTATTCTTGCGAGCGTATGGGAAACACCGAGGTTTCCAGTCATCGGGTCATCATGTAAAGCATCCAAAAATTTGTGGACGTAACGCTGAAGGTTCAACGAAGAGGAAGTTGGCCTTAAGTGGCGAGAACTTTTGCTTCAGAAAAACGCCGTTTTGCAAAAACAAGGACACAAATCATCGTTTTAATATTTTTGGAGCAATAGTAGCCTTGCCTTCGGGGTGTTTCTGAAGACTCCTGAGTTCCGGATCAGCTGGTTGTCACTCGGCAAAGTCGTCAGCACCTATGGTTCCCAAGAAGCAGTCATGGTCTGCGTCGTCCTTTGCTGGTGGTTCAAGGGGGCACGAGACAGGCAGTCGGCATTGGAGTGCTGTCTTCTAGACTTGTAAACGACGCAAATATCAAATACTTGCAGTTTCGGGCTCCACCTTGCGAGACGACCAGAAGGGTCTTTTAGGGTTGCCAGCAAACATAAGGCGTGGTGGTCACTCACAACTTTAAAGGGCCTGCCGTAAATGCTGATTTCGGTTAGAGGTTTAACGTTTCAAAACCACCATATGATCATGAGAGATGCCGTAGTGGAGGACTGTGGAAATTACAATCACTTGGGGTTCTTTAACGTGCGCCCAAATTTGAGCACACGGGCTTACAGTGCCATAAATGTAGGGAAGAAACTTTTATGTAGTCCAGATTATTGCAATAAACCCATTTCCTGTTGTAGAATAGTTGGCCACTGGCTTTGCTAGCGGCCGGCTACCATAACTGATGACCCTTTCATGTACACCAGTAATTGCTTATTATCAAACTCAAAGTGATTGTGGCTCAGTACCCTTCAGTATTCTAGCAAGCAGAACACCGAAGACTCTCGTTTAAAAAAGATTGTTGGATGATACCTTCACTATTTCGCACCACGGAAAGGAAAGTCAGCTGTCATTCGTGGATGACTATTTCGACCCGCTTATCAATCTCGTTACACACACCTACTCTAAGTCAACTATGAATTTTCTCGATGTTACTGTTCAAATTATTTGAAACGAATCTGCACGAATCTATACAAAAAACCAACGCATTGCCATCAGCACCTTCACCTAACAGTAGCCATTCACATCACTCCAAGACAGCCATCCCATATTCGCAAGCACACCGATACTACCGAATTTGTTCGGACGTGTCTGACTTCGAAGATCATGCCAAAGATTTTAAAGTGACCCTTGTGGCGAAAGAGTACCCCCGAGAGAATCATCGGTGATGGTTTAATCCGGGCACGTAGTATATAGAAACAAAGTTTTGACGGGCTCGAAGCCACGTCATTCATAAACCAATCTAGCCTTGTCATCACAGACTCGTCAACACTACCGCACCTCAACAATATCCTTGCAAATTATTTTAACTTAATACAGAATAATACCCGTCTGTTCTAGATTTTCTCGAAGCGAGCGTGAGTTATCTACCACTGCGGAAAGAACATGAAAGACTTCCTAGTTAGAGATAAGAAGACGGAGTCTGAAAGCAGTGATTGTGGTTGCAAGCCATGTGGGAAACAACACTGCCAAGTCTGAAAACACACGACCCCAACCTCTTTTGCCCGAGGTTTTGTCCTCAGAATTCACATTCAAAATAAAGGGCTCGCTGAATTGTGAGAGCCAGAACATGGTATATAGGCTGCACTGCGATGTGTGTGGGCAGCAGCATATTGGTCAAATGTGGTACGACGTTCAGACTACGTTTCAATGACCACAGAGCCCACGCACGCACTCTGCCGATTCTCCCTTTTTCCAAGCATCTGAACTTGCCCGAGCACTCATTCGAGAAAATAAGAGCGACCCTCCTCCAGTCGGGCTTCCGCAGGACTCGTGAACGGGAACAGCGGGATTCATACTTCATCCACAAATTTCAACACCAACACACGGCATCAGTGAAAGGATTGTCAATCTGTCGTTCCTTAGGTCGTGCAGAGGTGAGATGGCACAGGAATCGAGTGTGGACTTATTTTAATTTTTTCTCTTTAATAATATCATTATTATTATTATTATTATTATTATTATTATTATTATTATTATTATTATTATTATTATTCCTCGATAAGTGCAAGAAAAGTGCAAAACGACTATCGTGGTAGTAGACCAATGAAACATTCTTCCATGTTGTGGTCGTAGATGTATTTTGTTACATTATTATTAATTTATTTATTATTATTGCTTTTATTATTATTAAGAATATTATTTTATTTTGTGTTACTTTGTGTCTGTTTAGATTTCCCCGAGTTTCCAGATTTGTGCACATATCTCTCGCAAAATATCACCTATTACATTGTGTTTTTTTTATTTGTTCCATTTTCACAATTCACGTTTCTTCATATATTTTTACCATTCCTTTTAGCTTATGTTAGTTTTATTATCTGTAAGCGAGAAAGCCCAACCAGGGCCAGCCGGTTTTAATCACAGGCGCTTCAGGGAGCGGCACAAAAGGGCTGAATACACGCATGCAGTCATATTGACATGTGTCTTCTGACCTTAAAATATTTAGGCCTTACTTTTCAAGCGGCCTTGTGTGCTTTCACCATATTTGCCCCTAAATCTCCCCCCCCCCCTTTAAAACGTGTCAGTATGGTTTTAGCGAAAACAAAACACCTCTTTCTTCTTTCTTTTTTCCTAGCGGACCACAGAAGGGGCCAGAAGGGGTGCTCTCTCTGCCGGACTCTCTCGTTTCACTCCAAGTGATTGGCTGCCACCCAAGATCACCAACAATGTCCCTCTGCGACTTTCAGAGACGCGTCGCGAAAGCCTCCCACTCCCCCTCTTTTTTTTCCTTCCTTCCCGTTTTCTTTTTAACATTTTTTTACCTTTTTGAATTTTTAGTCTGTTCATTTGCATTCTGCTGCTCCAATTTTTTATATTTCGTCCTAACATACGGCCCATGCCCCACTATGAATGGGGCCTTTTGCATTCTTTTCTCTTTCTTCTCTCTTTGGCTTACTCCAGCGAATGAGACGAAGAGAACTGTTCGGCACAGCATATGTTAACACTGTAAAACACCACCAATTTGTCGCTCTCTCTCGTTTCCATCTTGCACCATCATGTCGATGCGGCATGTTCGCATAGCATCGCGCTTGTTTGCAAACGCGGGGACCGGTCCACCGGTCGAAACCGTTAGAAATAAAATTGAGACAACCACCTAAGTTGTGTCTCTACACTCTCTATTTCTCTCTCTGTTATATATATATATATATATATATATATATATATATATATATATATATATATATATATATATATATATATATATATATATATATATATATATATGGTAATGAAATTAAGAAACAACAATTTATTCAAGCTGCATAACATGCGCCTTCATCAAACATAGGAGCCCTTTCCTTAACTGAGGCCAAGAGAAACTTGATGCCTGACGTTTTATTTTCGTTTCTTGCTTTCTTTTGTTCATGGTTTCTTGCTTTCTGTTCTCTCACATTGCAAAATGCTTCGTCTTAAAAGCGACCTCGACGAACAACCATATTGTCATATCCACAACAAACTGGTCAGCTACTAGTCCAGGATAGATATGTTGCCACTTATTCGAAAACAGCGCATACGCGGATACATCGGACTACCGCACATTCTAAGGCTTCATCCGAATCAGTCACCCTCATAGGCTCCAGGTTTCGCGCAAGTTATACTGCCGCTAAGTGCATGTCCTAAAAGCGTCACCAACTATTGAAACAATGCCCCTCGCACGAAAGAATTCACGTTATGACTGAATTCTATCGCTTTAATACTATGCGAAGATTCTGAACAATGCTGCAATGTACGTAACCCAACAAACCTTATTTAGTGAACCTTTACTAGCGGGTAAGTTCACGTGGTAGTGGTCACAATCTTTGACGTTTTTTTGGCTTCTTAACGCATAGATTGACCAATACCCAATCCAGCCATACAAACTTCTATATCTCGCTCCATTAGCAGAGGGGAGACATTGCCTAACAGTGGGGAGACATGGCAGCCAAAGATTGTCACCATAGAAGGACACCAGATGAAATAAAAAAGGGAGTCGTCGTTCCGCGTTATGCGTTATCTGAACAGCAGTGCTCTGTCCTACCGACCAGAAAACGTGGCAGGCATCAGGCTGCTGTTGAGGTCCTGGTTCATAGCAGTTGGAAACTTCATTATGTTTTCTTTTTGTTTTCTAGCTTTTCCTCGGTGATGCACTTTTTAGCGTCTGGGGCACACCCCCCTCCACACATTGCGTCGAGCTTCCTGTGTTATCTGTGTAGAAACGCCGGTGTCGTGCTTCCGCTGTCACGCTTTGTTTCTCACGCTCGTTCATCAACGTTGACACGGCTGTGTGGCCACGCCCTGTTTGAGATATATAGCTAAGATAGCACGTGCCTACATGGAAACAAGGAACATTTGAAACTGTAGGCAGAGAGTCAATGCACTCATATATACATGCGATGAGACACGTTGGACGAACCTGTAAAATTGATGTTTATTACTTCCAATGTTTTAGCAGGAGGGCCTGCCTTCGTCAGGTGGTGTTCCCTGATGAAGGCAGGCAGAAACGTCGAAAGTACTAAACGTTTTCGCACGTTCGTTTTTCGTTTCTCAACGCATACAAAGTACTGGATCGACAGAAGCACCTTTCGTTCTTTATATATATATATATATATATATATATATATATATATATGCGCGAAGAACAAAACTCAAACTGCAGAAAAAAGTCTGCAGACAGTTTGCTTGATAACCCTATCCAATCAGAAATTCAGAAGCCTGTACTTCCCGAAATGCCCATGGAGGTACACTAACGCAGTGCCACATTCCTCTCTAGGTACTATTGTATGAAACTCTATGTCTCTCACCGATCACTAGCGGCAGCAGCACTCTACAATGCTGGTCAAAGTCATAAAGTCCTCTGCTATTTTTCATAACTCCATCCACGCAAAATTCTTTACCTCATCAAGCCACTTAACTTATGTCCCACCCTGGCAGCGGTTAGCCTCTCTGAAAAGGGTCTGTTTCTCCTAATGAGCACTGGTTAGTGACAATTTGTTCTTATTGCATGCTCTTCCTCAGCTTTTTCTATCTGCTTGATTAAGACTGAGACATCCTGTGCGCACGTTTATCCTAATACCCGCATGTCTGCTGCAGAGATCAAAGATGCGCGGTCTTTAAGGCAGTAACAGCACGAGCGAATGGCTTATTACCAAGCTATTCACAGACACTGGCGACAGAGGCAGCCTGATAACTCTCTGGCGGCAAACCACGTATGACTGCAAACGTGCGAATTTGGCTTATGCGCACTGCTGTATAGGACGCACACATAAGGAGTATCGTTGTAGCATTTTTTCGGCGAAAGCCTTCAGTGTGTGATGCTCACAGTGCGAGGCACGGCGTCACTGTAACCAGCCAACGATGCAAGAAGAAAGACGCGCACGTCACGCTTCATTTTGACCACCCTTTTCATTGGGCATAGGCGTTTGCCGAACACTTTTCGAAATTTACTAAGCGTCCGAATTCTTCTTCCTGTCATTCATTGAAGGCTTTCAAATATGGCTGAGCTCTCTTCCTCTTAGCTTCTTTTATATCATTTATTATTATTTTCATTTTCAACACTTTTATTTTCAAGGAAATATCAACGCCAAATATGTGAGTTTTAGTTGTCTTCTAATTCAACTATGCTGTCTTTCAGTGGAAGAAAAACTTTATATTCAAACGCTAAAATGATAACGAAAAACAAAAATTAGAAAGAAATAGGAAAACTCGCTTTTTACCACTTTTATTTGGGGTGTGTCCTACAACAAGATATGCTTGAGTAAGTTTATGCTTTTCTCCACCTACCTGAACAAAAAGAACTAGTTAAAGAATGAACACAGCCTACGGTGATACAAATTAATCTGGTTTGGCACGGTCACGTTGGTTGTTTAGGTTGTAAATATTGATGCACTCCTATAGTCAGACTCACTTTGATTCAAACAGATGCAAGTCTCCCCATTCATGATTCGAAAGTTTGTATTTTTATGTTCACCTTACATTCTAGAATTCCTTCACTTCGATTACATGGGCTCTAGAAGAGAAAAATATTTCGGCGTGCTTCATGTTTCAGTAAAATTTAAAATAGTTTAGGTTTCTGCATATGGTCCTCTGAAAAAAAAAACACTACGTTACATTCATTCGCACTTCAGAAACCTGTGGCTTATACTGGTCGTACTAAGAATGCTCCAAAGTGCATTTTTATTTATGAACTTATTTGCAGCGATTCATCGTTGTTCAGTTGCCAACAATTCGTTACATTTATAATATAGATATGTGTTGCTTACGTCTCCAATGAAAGACAGACACTGTGTTTGAAGAACAAAAGATAAAATATGGGATACCTTGCTTTCTTCCAGAATTTCATTATGTTGCCTATAAAACATGGTTTATGCTCGAGTAGTGAAAATCAAAATTGAATGCGTTACGTTCATTCCCCTGTCTTGACACTGCGTTGTGTACCGGTTTTCCTAATCCGCTACGCATACGAGTGCAGTGTCCTGATTTCTACATATAAGTAAGAAAGACCACGATATTCAATATCCCATTAGCAGCTCTCGCCGCACCAGACAGCTCTTCATGTTACTCAGTGCATGCCAGATTGTTTTTCGAAAATGATGCGGAGGTGCAGAAAATTACGCCCTTCCGAGGTGCACAGCTGGTGGCAACCCTTCTTTTTTTGATCGAGTGGTTGATGTAATGAGGTGAGTCGGTGCATACCGAGTATGCTTTCGCGCACGAGGAAGGCGCAGAGTGTGGAGTGCTGAGTTTTTTTTTTAACGACAATCCTTGAAGTACCGCTTTCGCAACTCTTGTGTTACGCTCAGCTACGCCGAGGAATGCTGTTTTAGATGCGGAGCATCTTATACTCGCGCCTTGTAGTGCGCCGTCCGCGCCGTCCGCGCCGTCCGCGCCGTCCGCACCGCTTCTCGAACATTCGACAGCTGACGCGCGCGCATGCGCCGTCGCGCCGTCGCCCACTCTTCCACCATCTGTGCATCCCTTCCTCCTCTACACACCGCGCGCGCTTCACTCCTCCACCATCTGTGCACCCTTCCTCCTCTACACACCGCGTTCGACATCTACAATTCTCCTGATTCTCCAGTGGACGCGCATGTGGCGTCGCGCTTCGAGAACATTCAACAGCTGACAGTGCATGCGCCGTCGTGCTGTATATATACTCAAGGTCGGCGCTCGCTCGCTCAGTTGCCGCTCGTCGGTTGGTTTGTACGGCGCGTCGACGTCCAAGGTCGCGGTGAAATGAATTCCAACGAATCCACAAACACAATGATCGACGTCCCTTCGACCAGCGCCGCCCTTTCGCATACGTGTGTACGTGCTCACTCATTTAACACCCCCTCCAACAACCACGTTAACCAATTTAGCCATCGACCCAAGTAAGTCGCACTTTAACACCCCGTTAACCAATTATATGGTCCGCATCCTCCTCAGTGTTCCCCCGAGGGAAGCTGCGGGCAATTTTTTTTCTTTAAATAATACGTGAAGATAGCGTAGAAAAGCGTTGCGAAAATGCGGGTCGCACTCTTCCGGAGAAAACAACGAATGCAGGGTGGCAACAGCAGCGACACCTAGATGCAAATATGTTAAAAGAAAGGCTTTTTGTGTTTCCACATTAGGCTGCGCACAACGCGTATAACGAAGGGAAAGTTTGGTGACTTTGCGATTTATTCCGTTGCGAGTTGGAGGCTGAAAAAAACGCTAGATAGAAAACAGTTACACGGGAGGGCCCAATAGGAGAAATATAAAACGTGATGAGGTCAAGAAATCGCGACTTCATGCTTCGCACATATTCTTGTTCTAATACTACCAAGTGGTAAACGACGTACTACAAGAACAGGCAAACACAGCAAACGAAATATACAGGCAACTCAAAAAGCTTGCTTTTTTTCTTGTGGTGGCACCGTGAGACTGACGGGGGCTATCCAGGAATAGGATGCAGAGCTCACGTAAAAAAAAAGCTAACTTTGCGTACACCATAAGCACTCTTTTTGCTACACTAAACTCAAATTTATATTGTAACATCACAAATTTTGCAGTTGTTTGCACATGTTAATCAGACCACCTTTATTGGCATTGCCAAATATCCTTGGTCTACTATATCAAGCACAGGCGTCCAAAGAAACAGCAAAGCACATCCACTTTGCGGCATTTATGGAAAAAAAACTAGAAACAGTTTTGCCTTGCTACTGGCAACAGCTGACTGGATGTGTTAGGAAGCACAACACGCTGCCCCATTCATAGGTTAACATTTCGGTGCATGTAAACCTGTTTTCTGAAACATGTATGCCTGTATTATGCATGGATCTGTTTTCTTGTAGTGTAAAAAACTAGCACAGAAACAATGGTAAGGAAAATCTCCTGCGGAAATATAAGCTACGCTCCCACTCTTAGCGAAGTGTTCATACAATCTTAAAACAGCGTTGTGTTGAACGAAAAGCAACGCCAAGAATATCTACCGGCCTCCGGGCTCTTACCAATGGAGACGTCTGTGCAAGAGAGGCAGAAGCCTATGTAGGTTTGTAGAACATAAGTAAACTGATACCCACCAACATGGTCACTGAGGATCGCATGCCGCTCGCTCCCAATACAACCGTCTTCCGAAAATCTTTACTCATATAAAGCACTGAATTACACGCTATGCTCCCCGCAACACTATAGTGAGAAATCTTTACTTGCTGCAGTAAGATTCAAAAGCATATTGTTGAACTTTACTTGTTCACTTGCTGGCACCATGACAGTCGCCGTTATCTGGAGAGAAGCTGTTAAAAACCAGATGGTAGAGGATGCAACTCTTGATGCTAGATGCGGCATATGATTGTTCTCACACCTTCGGCCTAATGAATTAAACGCAGCGCAGTATTTTTCAACAGTGACGCTCCTTTCACAATCAACAGTGATCGATTGATCGATATGTAGGGTTTAGCGTCCTAAAACCACCATACATTTATGAGAGACGCCCTAATAGAGGGCCGCCGAAATTCCGATCATCCAACTGACAATAAACCATAACACCATTCCAATTACGGAACACGGCGGCTTTTTTCAATGGGGGCACGAAAGCTTCAACCTCCACGTGATTAGATTTAGGGGCACAGGAAAAATTCCGGCATTCGATATGTCCGAGGTCGTCCACCATAGCGTCTCTCATAAGCACAAGGTGAATTTGGTATGTTAAACTCCACCAACAATAAATAGAATAACTGATGTTTCACGAAATGTGGGTCTTTTTTATAAGCAGTTCCGAGACCAGGCGTCGCTCAGAGCTAATTGTCCCGCATGATGCTTAGGTTTTATTTTCGGTAATACCCTGACATTTATTCTTTGCATTCTCGGGGTTTTAATGCTATTTTAATACAAATGCATTTCTTAGCCAGACTATGTCAGGCATCCGGTGTTGTCCGCGGCGTCCATGGTAGTGTCCGTGCGCAGGCAGGTCTTATCTCGCCGCTCTCACTCCCTCTTCTATAGCAACAGCTGCGGGCACGCCCTTACTTCCTCCCCCTAGCAACCCGGGCTTGTGGTATGAAAGAGGGCCGGAGAGGGTAGTTGTCGTGCGTCCGGCTGTTTGCTCTCTCTCCTCCATGCGCCCCACTTTCACGTCTGCTTTCGTGTCTGCACTTTCACCACACTCTCGACCGTTCGCTAACAGAGCGCCTCAGGATGAACGGAGAAACTTTTATTAAAAAATAAAAAAGGAAACCCTGCAGGGTTACCGGCCCGAGTTCAGTCGACCCCGACGGAGAGGCGCAGCCTTTGCACTGCTTTCCGGGCCCACTCGATTGTCCACAGTTGGCCATGCAGATCTGAGCAAGTCAGGCAACTTAGCCAACGCTCGTCGAGAAGGTCCAGTTTTATATTGTCCTCTCGGTATATTACTGTGACCTGTGCGCATTGCCATAGAATATGTGCCGTATCTGCGTGCTCGTGCTTACAGAGGGTACAAGTTGCTTGTGGTTATTGTCTGGAATTTACTCTGTTCAGGTGTACTTGATTTAAAAGTTGGTTTGCAATCTTCGCCATTCTGATTCTTGAGATCTGTCTGGCTGTTTGTGTGGTGGCGCCTGTTCTTCTCGCTTATAGTGTGTCAATATGTCATGTTACGTGACCAGCCTGCTGTCTTTATCGTCTTGCATCGCATAATAATTATTGGCATCACCTCCATTGTCCCCATCACCACCAGTGGAGTTGTCCCCTCTCCTGTGGTGGGTGCGGGGGGCCGGGCCATCGTTGCCCGAGCTGTGGTGGGTTAGTTCTCGAACGCTTTGGTGGGCTTTCTCGTTGATCGTTGACGTATTGAGGGTAATCATGTCTTTGATGTTCAATGGCCCCATGTATACCGGAATGCACTTGAGATATTTGGGTACAATTTAGCCATTCGGGAAGTTTTGTGCTCTGTGGTTCAGGATCTTGGCTGCTTCGGTGGAGGCCCGGCCCTTTGTGAATTTCCTAATGGCCATCTTGGAGTCACTAATGATTATTCTGTCGTGTTTTCTTTCATTGACTACGGCCAGTGCAATGGCCATTTCTTCCGGTGCCTCCGATAATCTGGTCCTTACGGAGTCCGCGGTCACGGGGTTCCCTTTTGTTTCTAGCAACGCCAATGCGAAGAGGATTCGTGCACAAACCTGTTACTTATGTCATTATTTCGAGAATACCACACGGCGTCTACAAAAAGCACACACTCCCGTGCGCCGTGGTTTTTAAGGATCAATTTCCTTCAGGATTTACGTCTCTCAATGGTGTGTATAAGGTGCATACTTTTTGAGTGGTTTTCCGTGAGTATAGCGGACACCTTACGTCCGGGTGAATCTGCGTCTTGGAACCTATCATTTCGTAGTAATTAATAACGATATTTCCATTATTTTTCTACTCGACAAGGTTCCACACAACCGTTCGAGTAGCGCTATTCTCTGTGCTTCAGCGATCTCGTCCATCGTGGTATGTACTCCGAGTTGTAGCAGCCTTTCGTTTTTTGTGTATTGTGGTATACCCAGCGCATCTCTGTACGCTTAATTAATCAGCGGGTCAACTTTGCCTTTCTCGGCTTTGTTCCAGTGGACGAACGCCACTACGTACGCAACATGGCTGATGGCGACATGGACGAGTCATACAACCTTTCTTTTTTAATGCCCCTTCGTTTACTGGACAATCTTTGTATCAGCCTGACAGCCGTCATTAAATTCTTTTTCAGGCACGTTACGGTTTCCTCATTGGTACCCCGGGTTTGATACAGAGACCCAGGACTCTGATCTTCTTAACCAAGGTTGTCTGCGTGCCATTTCTAGTGGTTATGCTGATTCCTCTTTTGCACAATTCTGCTACGATTGTGCAATGTATGCCTAGTCTCTTCTTGGGTTGTTATAGTAGCAGTTCTGATTTGCCTGGTGAGCATTCCAATCCAGTGCATCTAGATGACTATCAATTGCACCTACCGCCTTTTAAAGTCTAATCTCTATCAGGCCTTCACTGGTGTCTTGCGTGGTCCGAATCGTAATATCGCCTGAAAATTGTGCGATGAATGCATTTTATTATCTCCAATTTTTCTGCTAATCCAATCATGACGAGGTTAAAGACCATCGGTGACACGATGGATGCTTGCGATGTGCCAGCGCTGCCCATGTCCACTTGGATGCTCTCTTCCTCGTCCAGCACTTCTCATCGTCAGCCAGGAGCTCATCGCGGCAGCGGAGACAGACGAGCACTAAATATGCGTGCTTACGGGAGGCCGACGGCATTGGTGGCCAATTTCCAGGTGGTCGCAACGCACAGGCGCACTGCAGATGCCCGATTTCACCTTCGCGAATCATTTCGTACATGCTTTATACAACACGACTGAGCCCGTTTCCGGCAAGCGTTATCCGTATCGCACGCGCGACAAGTAGAATACAATAAAGAATGATAACCTACTTGGGAAAAAGTACGGCACTTATTTCTGCCCTGAGTCGGATTGAGGTATATATCCGATAGGCCTGCTGCCTTCATCGCCGCCTTGTTGGCCTTCCCAACTGTTTCTGTCGTGTGTTGGTCGTGACCATCTTGAAGCCAGAAAAACACAGCGCTGCGTGGTGACGTGTTGAGACTTGCTCCAGACTTTATGAGTGCAACGAAACGTAAAAGCAGCAGCCCACGCTCATCCAAGCGTACACAGAAGCACTACGTTGTAATTCCTAGATCGTCAAATCCAGGTGGCTGTGGTCTAGCACTCCGAGCGCGACGCAACGTGAACCGTCGCCAGCAAAATACGAGGAAAGACTGAGCCAGGAGAGAAGGACATAAAGTGACCTTGGCAACGCTTTTCGCACTGCCTGCAATCTCCAGGCGTTTCATTCCTTTGGAGCGTGTTTGGAGACTAAGTGGTTTGCACGCGGCACGCTTCCCTCTGTCGTTGCTCCTCAATGGTCTATCCGTTCATTGCGCGCGGCTATTAGGCCCGGTTACTCCTTTTTCAGAAAATTCTGCTTTAGAGTGTAGTTAAGTCCAGCTAGGTGTCCCCCTGAGGACCTACACCGATTCAATGAGGTCGGCGAGGTTGTTTTCCTTTCTTCGACGAGTTCCCATATCCCCACTGGGTGTGTAGAGCGTTAAAATCACCTCCAACGACAAGTCGGTTGTTGCCCGCGCTGCTCATCGTTTCGTTAAGTAGTTCTTCAATATATTGTTTTAGGCTCTTTTTAGATGGGCTGCGGTATACGTTTAGGACAAAAGTGCTGCTCTTTTTGTTGCGTGGCACGACTTCTTTGAGGTTGTGGTTCAAGTGCGTAACTTGTTTCGTAATCTGGGGGATAGCAACTAGCCCTTTTTTCATTATTGTGGTCATGACAATGTCTCTCCCTTTTCTATGAGTGCGTTGTTTGAGGGTGGAGTACGCGGCAATTTTGACGGGGTTGAATATCTCTTGCAAAGTGGTGATTTTGATAAGTTGTGCCATCGATGCTTTTTTATTAGAGAAGCCGCGGCACTTCCATTTTCAAATGACGAGTCTTCTCATTTCGGTGCCCGCCATCTCCAAGAAATCCTCTTTTCTAGCTCTTAGAGCCGCATGTCGTGTTTTAGGGCCAGCGCCTTACCCTCTGCCGCACTGTTGCTAAGTCGCACGACCAGCCTCTGGAACATTCTGTTCGTTTTACTCTATAGTTTGTTTATTATGTCTTCGATTACGTCTGTTTTTTGTGCTAGGACGGGGCCTCTTGACCTCTTTTTCTGAGTCGTTTTTCTCTTTGGTCTTAGTCAGCGGAATTTTTTGCTTTGCGCCCGTTTGCTGTGCTTCACTGCTACCATTTCTACATCCTCATCCAACCCTTCCCCTGTGGTTTCTGTCACTTGCGTGGAGACGGCCGCTACGGTGGTCGGCGGAGGCAACGTCTGTGTCTGCTTTTTCATAAGTGCATTTTCATCAGGTTTTCGCTGTAGTTCATGAATTTTTGAGTTTACTCACTGTTTTGCTTTTTTGCTTTTTCTGGCTCCTGCTTGAGTAGCTTGTTTTCCGTTCTGTGTTCCTCTACGCGTTTTACTATGTCTTTGTAATTGTACTTTACGTTACTACTATAGCTCGGCCTTGCCGAGCTGCCAATGGCCACTATATCTGGCCAGCCCACCTTGTCTGGCGCCTTTTGTTCTCCGTTCTGCTTCACCATCGAGTCGGGCGTCCTTCTCCTGGAGGTAGATCTCGGCCCGCGCCTGGCCATGAGTCTGCTTCTGGACATTGACCTCAAGTGACGTAGTCTCGAGGTTCTCAGCCAGAACTTGGATCTGGATCGGGACCTTGATATGAGTGCACGGGATGGTTGTGTGTTGCTGTTTCCCTAGGTGTCCTGGTCTGGTGAGCCGGCTTGCCACTGATTTTATTCCTAGTTTCTTCTCGCGGCCCACCTTTGTTGCTTTACCAAGTATGGTGTCCTAAAGTTAGCCCTGCAAGTTCGATATACTGTGGGATGTGCGTCTCCGCAGAGCTTGCACATGGGTGTGTATTCATGATCTTTCGTAGACTTTTTGGCACCACACGCTGGGCACAACTTTGCCGCTCTGGGGCACACATCCGGCCTGTGCCCGAGCCTTCCACAATCTTTACAAAAGGCTACTTGCTTCCGGTAGAGGGAAACTTTCATTATGAAGCTGTTGAAGTAAGGCCACATGAGGACGCTGTTCCCTTCGTACAGTAGCATTACTGTGGTCGTGCTCCCCGTTCTCTTGGCGAATGCCAGTGAAGGCTTCCTCGCGTTCACCAGTGTATGAACGAGCTGATCATGTGTGTACTTTAAGGAAGGGTTGCGGACTATACTCTTGTCGATGTGTTCTGGTGCAGAGATGTACGCGTTGGTCCCGTACTTCTTTCCGTTGATTTTATATCCTTGATTTTGATTAATGTTGTGGGCGTCTTCTCATCTGGCGGGCTGATCACCAGGATATCTTGTGTACGGTTGTGTCAGATTGTGAATATTTCGTTGTTTTTCAACCCGGCTTCTTGGCAATCTCTTTTTGGCAATCTGCGCGTGTGTCTAATGCTCAGCCCGTCTCTTGGTCTCAAGATTATCATCATGTCATCTGCAGGTAGCCTTGGCATCCTGCTTGCTTATAAAACCTTGCTCACTATGCTCTTCCCATCTCTGCACGTCGGCATTCTTGAGCGGGTGGCTTTCTATCCTATCTTTTCACCAGGGCTCACGTGGTCCTTCCTTATGTTCGCTGTCGTCCTCTCCGGAATCATTCCTCGGAGTTTCCCCCACTTCTGCTTCATTTATGTCATTTTCGGAGGTGCGTCCAATCCTTGGCATACAACTCAGCACCGTTAACCTTTCTGAGACCAGCGTCGGCCTTGTCAGTGTAGCTTAGCAGGGCACACTTGTAGCTCAGGTGGTTTTTCACAACGAAAAATTGGCAGATTCCACGTGCAGTGGCAATCGATGATATGTGAAGGAGGAATGAGAAATGTTGCTATGTCACTTTGAAAATAGCACAATGTTACGAGGTGAACGTAAATGATGCTCTACATGACTTCGATGTCATGATTATCATGTTTGGATGTGTCGTTTGCCTTCGTCATCTGTTCACGTCACGTGATACCAAATTTAGTATATGGAGAGCTAGTGAAACGGCCGCGATCACATATGAGAGTGGTATGTTGTCATGTTTGTACATAACACGTGTGTCAAGATTACCAAGTTTAGAACCAGTCATATATTTCGTCATTCATTGATGTCATGTAACACCAAATTTGGTATATGTGGAGCTAGCAAAACGGCCACGAGCGTATCATGAAGGGCCCCAAATACTCCAAAGTAGCGTTGAGGCGCGCACTCGCTGGGCACAGTGCCACTACGTTACCTGAACGCGAGTGCTCTATAGTCTAATGCCAGGCGCAACCAGTGTCCATCGGCACGGCCCAACGGCAACCGGCGCGAAATGCGACATGCTGCGTTTCGTGCCAATGCGTTACCCAGACAACACTCCGTCTCCCTCTTTTCGAGACGGAGGGACGCAGAACGCGCTGAAACACGCATGCGTGAAAGCAGCGCAGCGCGGCGCGCACGTGCGAGTACATGGCAAGCCTGGCGCCTGGAGTGGCAATGCCGACGTGACGCGACGAAACGAAACAAACGCCGGTGAGCACGCGCACCGCGTCACGCCGAAATGTATTGGCGCCTTGACGGTGGTATGTATTCACGTTCTCACAAGACACACATCTCATGAGTATCATGATTACACCATTCACGTACCTTCAACATTCTTTGAATTCACGTAATACAAAATTTGGCATATGTGAAGCTAGTGAAACGGCCCCGAGCGCATCATGAGTGCGGCATGTAGTCATGTTATTACGTGACACACATGTCATAATTATCATGTTTGGATGTCGTCTCCTCGCGTCTCATAATACCGAATTCAGTAGAAGTAAAGCTGTAGCAAAATGGCCGTGAGCGCATCATGAGGGTAGCATGTAGTCATGTTGTTAGATGACAGGCATCTCATGTTTATTCTGTTCGCGCCAGTGTACCTTCTTCATCCATTCCCGTAGCGTAATAGCAATTTTGGTATATTTTGATAGATAGATAGATAGATAAATAGATAGATAGATAGATAGATAGATAGATAGATAGATAGATAGATAGATAGATAGATAGATAGATAGATAGATAGATAGATAGATAGATAGATAGATACGCTCGAAGTCGGTGAAGTTCGCTAAGAAATGCTTCGCATTTAAAAGCTTCCAACAAGGTCTCACCCATGTTCCCGGTATCGAAGCGTTCAGATAGACCCGCTATATCCGGTGGTGGTAGATTGTGGGGTATTTGATAGAATTGCGTTAAACATTGATAAAAGGCTGAGCCAGCGGCGTCTCTAACATCCGTAAATGCGTGCTCAAGACGCCGCTGTGAGACACCAGCTCCAAGCCGAGAACGCTGTTTGTTTTTCAATGCGAAGCATTTCTTATTGAACTTCGGAGACTTTGAGCGTATCTATCTATCTATCTATCTATCTATCTATCTATCTATCTATCTATCTATCTATCTATCTATCTATCTATCTATCTATCTATCTATCTATCTATTTATTTATCTATCTATCTATCTACCTATCTATCTATCTATCTATCTATCTATCTCTCTATCTATCTGTCTATCTATCTATCTATCTATCTATCTATCTATCTATCTATCTATCTATCTATCTATCTATCTATCTATCTAGTTGCCTACGACTGTAAGCTCTCCTGGACGTTTTGATAGTTATATCGATGCCAAGCTTCGTATGGTATAACGTGACTGTATGATGAACATATTTGACAAGTCGTAACTTGAAAATCATGATTTGGATGTCATAACTGTCATAATTTACAATTTATGATGCTGCAGCTCTTGCGGTGGTTTCGTCCACATGGCAGGTTGCAAAACTGGTATGGTATGACAAGATTGAATGGCGAACACAATCGATAGACCCTTACATGAAAATCATGATATGCGTGTCATGTAACAGCATGACAACATGCCAAGTTTATGATGCACTCGCAGGCGTTTGGCTAGCTATACACATACCAAATTTGGTATTACGGTACGTAAATGGACGACAAAGGTATGTGACAGGTGCAAACATGATAATCATGAGATGCGTGTCATGTAACGACATGAATACGTGCAACGCTCATGATGCGTTGGCGGTTGTTTCGCTAGCTTCACTTATAACAAATTTGGAATTACGGGACATGAGTGGATGATGAAGGTGTGATACTGGTGCAAGCATGCTAGACTTGAGATGCGTGTTACGTAAGAAATTGAGTGCCTGCTACGCTCATGATGCACTCGCAGTCGTTTCGCTAGCTTTACACGTGCCATACTGAGTATCACGCGTCGCGAACGGACGACATAGGTAAATGGCGCATACAAACATGATAATCACGACATGCGTGTCATATAACAACATGACTACATGCCACGCTCATGATTCGCCCGTGGCCATTTCGCTAGCTTTACATATGCCAAATTTGGTATTACGTGACGTCAATGAATGACGAACTAATTTGACTGGTCTAAACACGATAATCATGAATTGGGCGTCATGTGAGAACATGACTACATGCCACAGTCAAGGCGCCCATACATTTCGACGTGACGTGGTGTGCGTGTTTACCGGCGTTCTTTCGACGCCGCGCACCAGTCTTGCCATATATTCGAAGGAGCGCGCTGCACTACGTTGCTTTGACGCATGCGCGTTTGAGCGCGTCCGGCATCCCTCCTTCACGAAAAGAGGGAGACACAGTGTTATCTTAGTAAAGCGCGAGACAGACGTGCGATTTTTCGTGCGATGTGGCGTGCGGTGCGACGATGCGGCAGCCGCAGTTGTGACGTATCGTACGGTTTCGTGACGTATCATCGCATCGCACCGCCGCGAAGTCAGTGCGGCGAGCATCAAACCAGTCAGATATTTTCGTCGCCGCATCACACCTCCGCATGGCAGCAGCCAATCGCAGCACGAGCATTGGAGTGGCGTCATGATGCTGGTGGCGCCATCTCCCTGTCGCCGCTCCCATCACCCATGGTCCAGGGCTGCAGGCCAGTTCAAGCGAGTCGATGGAGTGGTGCGAGCGTGGATTTGCTGACATCGCCTATTGCGGCGGCGTGACAAACATCCAGTACATTTCCCTGGTGACGTGATATTGTTCCGGATTGAATAAAGAGATGTTTAAAGTGTGCCATTTCTGCACGAGGACGCCCGTTTTAAAAGAGTTAGCGAGATCAGAGATCGTGGGCAGCGATGCAAGGTCAATTCGCAGGTAAGCACGGCTACGGGCGTCTCTAGGCTGGCTCTCTTCGCTTCCACCTTTGCTCTTCACATCGATGGCACCGATAAAGTATTAGCGTATGCTGACGCATTACAAACGATTACAAAGCTTAATAGTGTTGTCAAAAACAAGTGCTCGATGACCAGCTCGCGTGTGAACGGCGTAGGCGATGGCCGGCGCCTGCATTGCTAGGCCTACCTGTCGGTGTTGTGAATAATCAGCTGTTGCCGTTGTCTCGACGTGTTTGTCGTTCACGAATGCTATTTATTAATTTTTTTTCGTGGATTGACGAGTGGCTGTGCAATGTTGTTTGTTTTGCGCCTCATTACGAGCATACCAAGTCGTTCGACCCTGCATGCCGAGGCGCCGCATGGGGGCGGAGCCTGCCGCTGATAGCTCCTCTACCCTCGTGGGTCCCGAGACGTCGCATTCGGCACGCCGCATCGCAAAAATAATTGCACGTCTGTCTCGCGCCTAACATATCGATGCAAATCGCGTCATGTCACATTTCGCACCGGTTGCCGTCGGGCTGCACCGACGGACGCTGGTCGCGCGGGTCGCGCCTGGCGTCAGAATATATAGAGTACTCGCGTTATGCTAGCGTAGCGTCGCTGGGCCCAGCGGGCGCGCGCGTCAACGCTACATTGGAGTATATTGGGCTGTTCATGATGCACTCGCGACCGTTTTGCTAGCTCCACATTTAAAAATTTGGTGTAACGTGACGTCAAGGGATGACGGAATATATGACTAGTGCAAACATAACAATCCTGACACACGTGTGATGTACGGCATCATTTACCTCCACCTCGTAACGTTGTGCTGATTTTAAAGTGACATTCAAGATTTCTCATTTATGTTTTGCGGATCATCGATTCTCACTGTACGGGCGATCTGCCAATTTTTTTTTCTCATTGGTTGACTAAGAACACCACATGCACCATTGAAAACCTAGCAGAAACTGTTGTAGGCATAGCGTCTTTTGCCTACAAAGACAGCCCCACCGCATTTTTGTGACGCAAGTCCGGTGGAATGTGTCTATATTCAATCACGTGGGCGCAGGTTTATTCATCGAGAGTACTGTTAACATGAAACTTGTGTAGTTGTCTTGGTAATAACAGCTGGTGAACTGTATCTGCCCCTCGGTATATTCCAATTTTCGGTGGTGGTTGGGAAGAGAGGTTCTGCATTGTAGAAAGAATTTAGCGATGTTCTCATTATCAGCAAGTCCTTCGTTTCAGGCAGCTGTTTGTATGTGGGTAATCAAAGAGCAAACGTTAGTTGGAAAGCAAGTAAGCGCATTTTTTGAGTATGAGACATGCAAATACTCAAGCCAAAAGGTCCGTCGTTGTGTTCACTAGTTCTTTTAGGCAAACCTTGCACTATTTTGTCATAGCTCAGCGGGGAAGTACTCGCCTCGATATCAGAAAACGGTTCGTTCGAAGGCCGTTCGCAGAAGACTCCTTTTTGCGGAGTTTAAAGTTTTTTCTTGATTTAATTTAAAAAATTTTAGTACATCAACTTCTGCACCCCTTTAGAATTGCCACCCTTAAACCCTTCAGCCCCAATGACGGTGACAAAAGGCCTATTTTGGAATCAGTGTGCATGTCCCAAATACCAAATACAGCTTATAAAAAGGTGTGGTGGAGACTCATGCTTGTGCGTCAGCTGACTGTCGCAAAAATTGCTCGTGAACGCGGTGTGCCCCCAAAAGGGGCCAAGTATAAGAGCCGGAAGTTGTGAAGTTGCTTTGCCTAACCATTCAGGTTTGTTTTACTTATTAAATGCAAATCAATTAGCTAGGCAGTCGCTAATTGCGTTTTTTGGGGCAGAAAGTCATGAACTCAATAACATTATTTATGTGTGGCAGGCAAGTGCGATGGTTCCGGCGTTGTAAAACAGTTGTTTGCTTAGTCCTGGCTATCTAGTATGCATCTCAAGCCAGCCTTCAACAGCTTAGATAGTATGCTACTGTCTATAGCCAGATAAATTGATGTTGGGATTCACATTTTCAAGTGGCTTACTTAATACTTATATTGAACTTGTTCCTTAGTACCACATAGATGGCACGCAGGTAGTCGGTGACGAGGTTTTCAGAAAGTTTTCCAACAGCCTAAATTGTCGTGTAAACACTTCACAAACTCACCAATGAGTATATGGATGCAATAAAACAGGGGATAAGAAAGGCTAACAAGAAGACGCCACAGCAGCGCCTTATTCTGTCCTGCTTCATTGTGTTACCAAGTTATCAGGAATATGCGAGGCCAAAAGGCACACTTTGCAACATTGATTCAGGAACCTGGGTCACTTTTACGGACCGCATTTTCAATTTTTATATTGAACCTGAAACTACAAATGAAGATGCATCTTCAAGCTCTACATTAATCACAGCAGTTCAGCGCACCGAATTCGTAAGGCTGATATGTTGTGCAGAACCGGAAGCAGCGTAGACGTTTTGACATGTGAGAAAACCATCTCGCGTTTCTTATAACATCGCCAAAATTTGTGCTCGCCACTTCGCTGTCTCTTCAAATTAGTAGTAATGGGGCTACAATATTTGCCGAGATACACGCATCACGTAATCATTTGCTAACCACACAAGCAACGGTATATGCGAAGCAGCTTTATTTACATTTGGTGGGATCTATTTAAGGTCTGCAGGTAGTGATATATAAATACCACACAGTCGCGGAGTGTTACGTCTGGCGTACACTGCAACACAAATTTACAAATGGGCGCAGTAGCAAAAGCAGAAACGTCTTCGTAACTTTCTTGCGAAGATTGGAAGCCGTAACATCGAACGCGCAGCGAGAGAGGAAGCTGTGCTTTTCTCGGTGCAGGCATAAGTGGCCATAAACCTACTGAAAGCTCTCCTTGCAACCAGGAGCATCCACCACCTCATAAACTTGGTACTGGACAACCTGTCTTAAGAGTTCTAGTCAGTGGCGAAGCACTGCAGGTCATTGTATTCTCGAAGATATATTGTTATTTCAGGTAGTTCGTACGCGTTTTCGCGTATCCCGGACCGCGACTTGGTGCTTTTATTCGAGGCTGAGTCAGGTCGCCCACTCCGGGCCTAATTACCGGCAAGCCTGCTTCTCGATGTTTGGTGAACTGTTTAATGGCAGTCTGCACGTACATGGGTGTTGTTTTTTAATCTTATGTTCGGTTCTATGAAAAGAGGCAGAACCAGCTAAAACTTTTTCAGCCATCTTCGCTCCACGAAAGTAGGTATTAGGTTTTTATTTTCTGGAAGCGTTTAAGGCTAAGTTACTATAAATCTGTGTGTATCTCTGGCTCGAAGGTTTGTTCAAATTCATTATTTTGCTGATAGCATACAATGACTAAATTGCACCGAATCACGCAATGCAGGCTGCAGTTGATTAGAAATTTCAGTAAGATCTGCGATTAGCCTCGGACAGATGCTTGGAGGGTGTACTATCACAGACTTGTGATATGGTCTGCAGAGCAAGTGCATGCGTTGGAAGAATATGTTGTAGCGAGCATGCGGCAGTGAAAAAAAAGTTGTGACTGCTTTGGTTGATTGCCCTATCATTTAAGCGTGAAGAGCAATGTATCTTGTCGCGTGGATTTCCGCCTTGAGTTCTGCGGTGCTCGTTTCAGGTACCAAGTCATTGATCACGCCTCTGCAGCGGTCATGCTGAGATAGTATGTTGGCGTTCACATTGTAGAAATTGCCTCCACGCTCCCCTTCTAATGTGAAAGAGCTTTTTTGCGTCTTCCTTGGTGGTAGTGCAGCTGACGATGAAGCTTTCTGTTCTCTTCACTAGTTCACGCGCCTCATCTTTTAAGTCTAGCTGTGACAATTGACAGACTCTTCCGACGGCATGCATCTCGGCGATGTTATTCCATTCCGTGAGTTGCAGACGTGATAGCGTCCAGTAGACGATCTTATAGTCGTCAAAAAACAAGGGTGGCACTTGGAAAGATGGGTTTGCGCTGTTTCTACGACGCAGATCGCTTGAACATCTGCTCGGGGTTGATTGTGGGCCTATGAATTAGTTAATCAGTATGCTTGCATGGGCGGTAGCCTTTTAAAAATGATTGTTTTTCTCGGGGTACTTCAACGCAAAACTATTTGTCTGTCTATTTGTATGTCTTTGCATATGTCAACCGAAAAGATACCCGAAATGACCAAAACTCAACCCGATCCACAGCGCCAACCAATATTGCTCAAAACACAGTGTTTATACTTGTACGATTGTGAATAGAAAAAAACAATATTGCCCGTATCTGGGGCACAATAACAACACGTCTGTATTGATTGACATGTGGGGATTAACGTTCCGAAACTATCATAAGATTCTGAGAGACGCCGTAGTTAAGGGCTCCGGAAATTTCGGCCCTGCCACGGTGGTCTAGTGGCTAAGGTACTCGGCTGCTGACCCGCAGGTAGCGGGATTGAATCCCGGCGGCGACGGCTGCATTTCCGATGGAGGCGGAATAGTTGTAGGCCCGTGTGCTCAGATTTGGGCGCTCGTTAAAGAACCCTAGGTGGTCGCAATTTGTAAAATAACCGCTGTTGAAGCCCCATGACTTGGTCACATGTGTCATAGTGCACTAGACATGCACATCCATTTCATGTTATGACCAGTTGGTAATGGTACTTAAGCCATGTTCACATGTCCTGGGAATTTATGTTGACACCAAACTAATAAAGTGACTGTTAGAGCTCCAAAGCTAAGTGATTCATGTCATCGCCTACAAGACGTGCTCGACAACCTTCTTTGTGTTTTTATGTGTGACCTGTTTGCTAAGTTACTGCGGTTCGGCTTGGAAATTATTGCCGCTGTCGTGCGCCCACACGCCTTATTTATCGAATGGTCGTCGTAGTGACAAGCTTCAGGCTGGCGATTTGTTGAAGAGTCTTCGTCACTGCACGTCGACTATTCCAAAACACATTGCCGTAATTAGCGGTGAGCTCACTTCGATGCCACGCGCTTGAAGGGCAGCGCTATGGGATAGCTTGGGTGCACTTCGTCTAGCTTTCTTCAACTGTGCTTGGGAACTCTGCGCAAGCTTGTGGCCAGTACCGTCGGCTACCATATCGCTCACTAGCAAGCAGCTCACCACCATTCATAGCAGTGAACCCCCGTTCCCTCGTCCTTCTGCTCGAGGTTCACTGGCAGCACCAGTGGCTGATGGGCTTGCTCGAGCTGTAGGACGCCGCTCGATGAATACTCTCTGACTTGTCTGCGGCATGAGGGTTTCCGGCCCCCCGGTGTGATGGCTGTGGCTCCTGCACCAGAGCTGTTGCGCTTTGTCACTTCAATTCCGTGTTTTATAACGAATGACACCATTGTGAATTCATCTGCATGCCATATTTAAGACATGCGTTGCTATTTATTTTTCCTTTCACAAATTTGCTATGTCGGTGCACCATCAAGCTTTCTGTCAGGTGTGACATTTTTTAATATTTTGGTGGTTTGTAGGATGCAGCCGTTGCCTATGACGTGCAGAATGTGGTGTGCGCTGACGCGTGCAGTGCCACTCGTCTATACCTGGTTCGAGACAGCTTGATGATGAAGACTGCACGAGCTGTCAAAACACAGTTTGACCTTGGTTGGCGGTCATACAGGGAATTCAAAGAAAGAAAGCAGGGAACCTTTATGTATGAAGGAAAAACGGCGTTTCACTGTCTCAATATTGTCTTTCGTTGTCGCGTTGCTTTTGAAAGCAGTGATACACACTTTGCTAAATATTTGCGTGTTTATTTTTACGCCATTTGCTGCTACCCGCGCTAAAAAAGCCTTCAAAAAAAGTATTCAGCTTTGCGTGAAGTAACTGTAGTAAACCGTCTCTAGAGATTAACGGGTCATTTCAACAAAGAACAAAAAGTTCATCTGAATAAAATATTTGAGTGTACCGACTGTTTGTTCGGTGAGGTGTGGCTGCGGACACATACGACTGCCCGCTAATGTGCGGGCTAAAGTTAGTCCATTAAGCTTTTGTTGTATTCTTCATCACTGCACGTGAGCGAGGACACTTCTTCTAGGCCTGCACATTAGCAGAAGAAACAAAGCTTTTGAAACAGGCTAATTGTGACGGCAGAGAGCACACGTTACGGGAAAGCTGTTATCCTTGAAGTGGCGTGACAGTGTAGTTTAAACGTTCCTTACCAATGAGAAAAGTACACAAATTTCACGATGTATGTGATGTTAATAACTCTCCCGCTGTTCCTTTTTTTATGACCGCAAGGAGTTCATCATTACCTTAGGTGCACCGGGGTTCCCAGAACCATCCAAGGCTGAGAAATACTAGTCCAGGAAAGGTAAAGTGAATATCCAGGTGTAGAAGGTGGCTGAATATTGGATAAAGAAGGCTGATTACGGTGGCAGTGACTAAAAGTACCTTGTTTGTATCGGACAGTGAAATTGGTGATTGCCCCCTTAGAGCTTCTATGTTTTGCTATTTCCATTTTTTCGCCAAATGTGTAATACTGAACCCAGGCCCTTACGCAGGCACATCAATTTGCATCGCAATGTTACTTAATGAATGTTTCTAATCACGCAAAAGAAACAGGCAATTCTTATTACCCGCTTATAAAAGCACCTATCAAAGCTTATCAGCTTTTCCATTTCAAATTTCACTAAATACTGCCACTCCTTGGCTTCCTAAAAAGAATGGTAATTGCATTGCGAAAACAAGAAACGGCGTACTTGAAACAACAAGTGAAGCAAAGGTCCTAATTAGCGGAAGCATAATGGAGGATTCAGACGCAGCGGGTGAATAGAATTGCTACTAAAATTGGCATCCGGTTGGGGGTTGGGCTGCTCTGTCGTTCACAAAGGAAGGCAATCTTGCGCTTGATGACGCAACTGATTTTCAGCTTACTCGCACATGCGTCAGCTTGGCAATGACAGCAACGCGTCGCCTGCGAGTACTTTGTTGCACTTTTCCCTCCGCGTTAGCAGCTAACGGCGCTGAACACTGAGATAAAGAGTTTATCTGTAGATGTGCTACCTTTTCTCTTTTCCAGGTAGGTGCTGTAGCAATTAGCGGCAACACGACATCGCCCGCAGACGCCACCTGCATAACGTTCCCTTATTTCTTGTGGCGGAAATAGTCCACAAATTGCAGAAACCTTGACTGTATCTAAACCTTATGCGATGTTATTTTTTGTCTAACTGTTAGCAGGCTTTACTTTCTATCATTTATTCTGTATCTAGTTGCAATTCCTTACTGGCTTACTCAGCATCACATGTTGACGACTTTAGTAAACTAGCACCGCATCACTGTTACGTTTGCTCTTAATCGTTTTAATTCTCTTGAAGCCCGCCTTTGCTAGCGTGGCACGAGCACATATGGTCACTAAATAGATGACAACACATTTCACAAGACACAGCCTCAGTTCACACAAAACCTTGGCCTATCAGTAGATATATAATGCAAATGTAAAGATATTGTACTATACCTTGAGAGCAAGTCTGTGTCGGTAAAGAAAAACACTATCAGTATTCATTGCGCGCTTTAATTTGACCTCTAAATAAATGTACAGCAGTGCCTTTAATAGTGCACTACTTATGTTACATCAGCCCTTGTAGCTTGTGTCACGGGGAGTTTTCAAATTTCAAAAGCAATTATTGGTATTGAGAAATGTAACACCTGTCACACCTATTTTAATTTTTGAAAATTCTACGAGATATATTGCACAAAAATATGAGGAGAATTATCCCACCTCTTTGTTTTTGTTTCACATTGATACCTCGCACTTCACTAGTGCCGGAGGAAAAGTAAACGTCTTTTTCTTTTTGCCATGCTTCATGTCTTTTGAAATCTAATACATGTTTGAAGCCGTGCAGTTTCCCTGCGTGTAATGGTTTGCTCTCCCCTACAGCTGAACAGTTGAAGCGAGTATTCATGCGTCAACGAAACACTTTTCATGTCAACTTGTTTGCACATTGTTTGCACTAACAAGCACTGAAAACCAATTGTTGCTTCGATAGTTCTCATGTTTGATTTTGTATTTTTGACAGTACTCTCAAGCGTATATAAATATCGCTTATGGTTTCGTATGCAATCAGTGCTTCTATGGTGCTTCAACTATTGATAGTATAGAGAGTACCAACGACAGTTTTGCATGGCTGCCAATTCCACGTAAAAGTGAGATTTTGGTGCTCGTAATGTGGAGCTCGTCTGGCTTCACTTTATAGGTGTGACCTTCGCACCTCCCATTTTGAGGCGCACGATATTGGTATTTTAGAAAAGTTTACTCAAGTATTTCCTTTCCCTGCAGACCAATCTTCTCAGCGCAGAGGCTGCTACCATTTAGTGCCATACATGGCGCCAGAGCTAGGCAGCTCCGGGATACAGATGTGTCGCTATAGTACTTTTAATGATACTGTATCTCCGCATGCTTATTGAGAGACAGTTCAAATATATATGCGTATCTCAGTAGTGAAAAAAAAATTGGCAGATCCCACGTACAGTATGAATCGATGATATGCGAAAAACACATCAAGAAGGTGATATGTTACCTTAAATTCACCTCAACGTCACCAAGTTGAGGTAAATTATGCCGTACACGACTTCCATATCATGATTAATATGTTTGTATGTGTCGTTTACCTTAGTCATCTATTCCCGTCACGAGATGCCAAATTTAGTATATGTGAAGTTAGCGCAACGGCCGTGAGCATGCTATGAACGTCGTATGTTGTCAAGTTCTTTCATGACACGCGTCTAATGATTATCATGTTTGCATCAGTCATATACCTTCGCCATCCGTTTACATCACGTAACACCAAAATTGGTTTATGTGGAGCTAGCAGAATGGCCGCGAGTGCATCATGAATGGCCCATTATACTCCGACGTGACGTTGACGCGCGCGCACGCTGGGCACAGTGACGCTATCCGTTAACAAAACTTGAGCGAAAGAGAGAGAGAGAGGGAGACACCACTTTATTTATTTCATCCTAAAGGAAAGGGGCTGCGAGAAGGCAAGCGATCTTACACGCTGTAGGCCTCCTCTACCACCTCATTTCACTTCAGAATAGCCTCCTGAAAGTCGAGGTTGTAGCTGCACATGGCAGCCTGCCACAGAACTCTATAGTCTCACACCAGGCTCGACCGGTGCGACCAGCGTCCATCCGCACGGCCAGATGGCAACCGGCGTGAAAGGCGACATGCTGCATTCGCACCGATGCGTTAACCAGACAGCACCGCGTCTGCCTTTTATTCGTGACGGAGGGACGCTAGACGCGCTGTAATGCGCATGCGTCAAAACAATGCAGTGCTGCGCGGCGTGCGCCTGCAAGTATATGGCAGGACCGGCGCCTGGTATGGCAACGCCGACGTGACGCGACGAAATAAATGCCGGCGAGCACGCGCACCGCGTCATGTCGAAATGTATTGGCACGCCTTGACTGTGGCATGCAGTCATGTTCTGACATAACACGCATCTCGTGGTTTTTATGTTTGCACCAGTCACATACCTTCGTCATCCATTGCCGTCACGTATTACCAAATTCGGCATATGTGAAGCTAGCGAAACGGCCTCGAGCGCATCAAGAGCGTGGCATGACACGCGTCTCATAATTTTCTTGTTAGGCTATGTCGCTTGTGTTTACCATGCAATCATACGATACCACACCAGTTTTGAAACATGTCATGTGAACGAAACTACCGCAAGAGCAGCAAGACCGTGAAATATAAGTCATGATACTAATAACATAAATATCATGATTTTCATGTTACGACTAGTCAAATATGCTCGTCATACAGTCATGGTATACCATACCAAATATGGTATTGATACCATTATCGAAATGGCCAGGAGAGTCAAAAGCCGTAGGCGGCTATATAAATAAATAGATAGATAGATAGATAGATAGATAGATAGATAGATAGATAGATAGATAGATAGATAGATAGATAGATAGATAGATAGATAGATAGATAGATAGATAGATAGATAGATAGATAGATACGCTCAAAGTCGCCGAACTTTGCTGAGAAATGCTTCGCGTTTAATACTTTACTGCTTTTTGGTTGATTTGCGATAACAGGCAAGGCAGGGACATATCCTTAACTTCTTGTCGTATATGAGCTGAGGCGTGTGTAAAAAAAATGACCGCAGTTTCCCGAGTGAAAACACTGGTTAGCATGCGGAAGATATATGTTGAACTGCGATAAATGTGGTTTGTGATTTGCGACATGCCTGTGTACGACATGCGCCTGCAATGGGTCGTTCAAGTCGCTGATTTCGGGTAGAGCTTCGATTTCCTCTTTGTCGTAAGTTGCGTCGTCATCGTCGTCGAAACGTTTGAGTCGGCTCCAGTCTATGCGTACGTTGAGGTGTCTGTACAGCCGGGTGTTTTCCAAGTGTTTGAGCCAAGCGTGGATGTTGCTGCGCTTGATCAACCCTCGCTTGTAGGTGGCCTTGCTCAACAGTTTCCGCTTGACGTGGACGTCAATGACAGCGTCGTCTGGAACTTTGCGAGGCAGACACCTAACGACGGCTTGAACTTCAATGGGGACTTTCACTACCTGGCCCTTGATTCCGTACTGTCCGTTGCCGTGAGTTAAGCGTCGTATACTAATAAACGGGAGTCGAGGAGTGATAAGCTGTTCCTCGACAGCGTTCAACTCGGGTAGATGTTCCGGTCGGGGCGGGTAGCGGTAGCCGTAACTCGCGCTGAGCAATGGAATTCTACCGGAAATTAACGACTGCTTGCGCGTGGCACACGCGACGTAGTAGGGCAAATTCGTTGGCGTCGCTTCCAAACGCATCGCAAAGAACCGACAACGCTTTGGAACGATGCGGTTCATTCTGAACGTTGCCGATCCGCGTCAAGTTGTTGTCGAACCAAGGTCGATCACACACCTTGCAGCTGTGGCCGAAGCTCCGGTCGAGGAAGTCGCGCCTAAAGCGAGCGTGGGGCGTGGCGTACTGCTTGGCTCGCCACGTCGCTATCGCGGCGCGCTCGCGGGCGGCATCAAGATCGCCCTCGCGGCATCGATGCTTGCACGCGGCTAGCGTCGTGATATCGATACTGGCGGTCAATGACCAATTTTCACCTTGATGACATGCAATTTATTACCTGTGTGTGTGTGTCCCTTGTGCTCTGCCAATACCCCCTGACCTTTCGTTTTAGAAAAGGTTTCAAGTCGAGTGCAGGAATTGGTATCGATGTACTGGACGTGGTTTCTTTGGCGGATCCAGCTGTCCACCGGAACGTTGCTTGTATTTCGCGGTGTCCTGGCACCCAGCAGACTGCAACGTGCTGCTTGCATGGATGAGTATACTGTGCATAAGAGCAAACAAAGCGAGACAAGGACAGGGTTTTTGCGCTTTTTAGAAGCTTTCAGAGCTTTTACTATGCTTAGATATTATGTGTTACTGCCTTCTGCCATTTTATTTGTTTAATGTGTTTAACGGCCACAAGCATCGCACAAGCTTCGCCGGTGAAAATGCCTGTATCAGAGTGCGGAACGCCGGCTTCTGAAAAAGATGGGCCGACGGGTGCAAACGAGACAGAATTGCTGGTCTTTGAAGCATCCGTAAAGGACTCAGGACATGTGTATTTCTGTTGTAGTTCTGGGAAGTATGTCTGAATACGTGAAATTGGTGCGTGCTTTGTAACCTTCAAGAAAGACACGTCGCAGTCTATCCCCTACCACTGCCACGCTGGCAGGCATACTGCGGGAGCCATCAAATGGTGTTCCAGTGGCACACCGATTTTCTTCGCTAGGCCCCTTACACGGAGTGAGTAGGGCTGTCTCATAGAAGGCCATTTCTCAAACAGAGCAAGACTTGAGATGCCATTAATTGTGGAATGTGAAGGATGTTCTTTGTCTGCGTTCACTTTAAGATAATTTTTAAAAGACATGTAACATACCTCTAGGCGGAACGAGCATTCGTTCAATTACACGTAAGGTCTTTCCACGGGTCTAGTGCGAAAAGCACCCGTGGAGAGATGGATGCGTGAATGACGAACAGGGTCAAACATTTTTTTTATTCACAATACCTTACAGGATCCTTATCGGAGCATTGTGTAAGGGGAGCGATACATGGTAAAACATGACCTGTGATAAATATAGAAAAAGATGAAATTAAAACGGTAAAATCTGGAAAGTGCCTTGTGATATAAACGACTGCCAGAAAAACAAAAGTAACACCCCAGTAGAAAAACCTAACAAAGGAAGAGTGTGCACAAAACACGAACTTAATTAGCATGAACAGTCAGTGATTGTAAAATAAAGAAAATTTTGGCAGCGTTTACAATACTACAATGCAACATAATACAACGTTAAACGATTTGAAACACAAGATAACACATATAGAGAGAATGAATAAGCAATAACTACGTAAGCATGAAATCTTTGAGTAGGCGGTAGTGAAAGGCTTTGCAATTTGTGATCGAAGTGATATCACCAGGGAGATCATTCTATAGCTGGATGGCGTGTGGCAGCGCAGAACTATTAAACGCCTTCGTGTTGCCGAAGATGCGCTCGAAACTGCCTAGATTATGGAGCCATGCACCTAGACTTGCGCAGTGGGATTTTCAAAGAGAGAGAATGACGCCTGGTGTTTTGAACATGTCCATGAAGCAGGCATAAAAAAGAAACACAGCGGCGAACCTGAAGAGGGGGCAGCGAAAGTTGGAGTTTTATTTCAGTGATACTGGATTTTTGTTCGTAATTTCCGGTAATAAAACGAGCGGCACGGTTTCGAACAAGCTCTAAGTTAGTAATTAAGTAGCCTTGATAAGCGGACCAAATAGATGACGCTAATTCTTACTGCGGGCGAATGAAGGCAAGGTACGCTAACGTGCGAATGTTAGGTGGCGATTTACGGAGGTTACGACAAGTGTATTCAAGCGTTTGTGATGCTTTAGCACAGAGAGCGGTAATGTGGGGGCGCCATGAAAGATTGTGAGTCAAGTTTATTCCTAGATACTTGAATGGCTGAACACGAGTTGTTAATGACGTAGAAACTGGGTGTCGCTGACTGAGGAGCTATAGACCCTTTTCATAAATACGCCACATGACGGTGAGCTTTTCGTCAGTTTCGCTTCGCGAAGGAGCGTGGGATAGCTGGCGCCATCATGAGAGCATGGAAAGCGAGCCGTCAAATGCGCGAGTTCTCTGATGTTTGTGTTGGCGGCTAGTTCTACGTATCATCTGCTGCGATCACGCCGCTTTCTAGCTTGAACGAGCTCCTAGTACTCTTCGATAAGCTTTTTGAGCTGCTTCCTCTGCAGAACGATCAATATTTTGTACCATTCAATTAGTTGGACGAGCAGTTTGGCTTGTGATGACTGGCAATGCATGGATGCGCCCTGCAAGAGACTCTCATCAGCGTGCCCTCAGGATGTAATCCACATCCAGCAGGAACGCAAGAAGCGTCTGTGTGCGCTGCAAGAAACGCACATCAGCGTCGCTGAGACACACAGCCTGCGTCGTCTGCTGCGGTGCCCTCACAATGTCGGAAGACTGTAGTTTGCGTCCGCGGAGCTAGGACCGCTTTTTTTCGAAAAGGGTCTATTACCCCATAGCCTAGAGGAGTAGGTATGAGGCTTGTATACATCAGACACTTTTTGTCACCTTTTCATATAGTGCTTGGAAACACCTTTAGAGCATTTATCGCTTTTATCCACTAGTTTTTTAACATTTCTTAGCGAACTTTGGTGACTTGCAGCGTGTCTATCTATCTATCTATCTATCTATCTATCTATCTATCTATCTATCTATCTATCTATCTATCTATCTATCTATCTATCTATCTATCCGCATACAATGGTATTGTGTCCCCGGATGCATTGAGAAACCTTCATTTTTTGTGTGAGCTCTCCCGCAGTGTGTTTGTGGAGCTCAAGGAAGAATCAGCGAAACACACAAGGGTTCACTTCATTAGCTGAACGCACCCAATGAGATGCACGTTGGCGGGTGAATGCGAACTGACCAATGACACACACACACACACACACACACACGCGCGCGCGCGCGCGCGCGCGTGCGCGAACGTGTATGTGTTTTATTCTAGTACACTAAATATACAGAGTAGATTTCTTTACACGCCTGTATTTGATGCCCTAAGTATGTCTATAGAGACGATAGCCTTTCTTGGAATACTTAAACGCAGAAACTTCGTTCTGTCTGTCGGTCTGTCTGTCTAACAATTCAGCCATCTGGCGAAAGCTTAACCCAGTACGCAACGCCCGCCAATCTTGATCTAGTGTCTAATTTCATACTTGTGAACACTGTCACTCAAAAAACAAATGTTACGTATTTTTGAGGCGAACATCAATATGCATTAATACGCATAGTAGTTCGTTTTTTTTTATTTTGGAAAGGCAGACATAAGCAATTTTAAGGACGGAAGTGTCTATTCCAGACGTGTTCTTTTGATGGATAAGCGGTCCAGATTAGATCTTTCCTGAGGAAACATCGCAGAGGAAAAACATTGTGGTAAATGTTTAAAAAGAAATTATAGGACTTTGATCCAGCATTCTTGGTTACGCTAAACAGCTTTTCCACAAAAACCGTTGTCTCCACAATGCGGCCCGGATACCTTTCCCTATCAGCCTGGCCTACTTAGAAGCCTTTGTCTTATATATTGGTTAATAAGCATTTACGTGAGATGCAAACATGTGAGAGGCTCCAAGCATTTTTCCCGAGACACCTCATCTGAACACTGGATATTAAAATATAACCGTGAACAAAAACTCTATATTTCGTGACGCTAGTACTGCTGTATCTCAGGAAACCTATTGTCAAGTCCCCTCCAGAATTTATCCGTCTACTACATGTGAGCAAAAAGTTCATACAAATGGCTCTAGCTTAAAGTCTGTATGAGCTCCCTCCCCCTGTCCCTCGCCATCTTGATAGATATAAGTTTCGGGGCTGTGGCCTGCCACCAGAAGTGAGGTATATATCCGTGCTCTATAGTAAAACAAAAAGAAACGTTCAGTTACATTAAAAGGCTGATATGATACCATGCCTTTGTCAAAGACCACAGTCAGGCTGCAACACTCTTTTTACGTTGTAGTACAAGCGTGGTCGAGTACGGTATTTTCGCAGCGAATCGACAACTAATACCATCGACTGCTACACAAAAATCTCGCAAAAATATAAAAAAGAATAAAATAACAACGCTTTTGTTTTGCTGCGATGACAACAGAGGGAAGACTTATCAACGGATGCCTGAAGATATCCGGGTGGCTTTTGAGTCTTTTCGTCACAGGGTCCCATCATTCCTTACAGTAGATGAAGCCGCTAAAGAAAACTGGTTTCTTTTTTTAGACTTCGCTTGTCGTTTTCCGGAACTTCGAAGAAAGGCACTGTGCTTTTACGTAGATGCAGTGGGTGCCCCTGTGGCTTTGTCTTGCGGCCTTTTATGAAAGCTTTGTTGCCCTTGCAGAATCGATAAATGTCAGACTCCCCAAAAGATGTCTGTGCTATGTGGAGAGAACAACAACTCGTTCAATTTGTGTTACTGTTTTATTGGTAGCTGTAGTCATTATTTGCTGGAGCGCTGGATTGAAGAAGGAATAAGCTAACCCACCTTCGTGTTTATGGTACATTCGTTGTGAGCGTGTTGATGTAGATGCTCTACAGCAGTTTTTTACGTTGGCCGCAGTATAGACATGAATATAAAGAATGAAAACCACTATGCTTGGGAAGAAAGAGCAATATATTTGTCGATTTGATATGTGGAATTGAACGTCGCAATACTTTATAAGAGACGCCATAGTGGAGGGCTCCGGAAGTTTCGACCACTCGAGGTTCTTTAATGTGCACCCAAATCTGAGCACACGGGCTTAAAGCATTTTTGCCGTCATTGAAAATGCAGCCGCTGGAGCCAGAATTCAATCCCATAACCTGCGGGACGAGCAATATATTTGCACTGTTAGAATATTCTCAATATAAAACCTATCTGTGCTTGTAGTGACGGATTCTTCTTACATGATAGACTTACTCGATACGTCGGTACTGTAGAGTTCTTCACGGTCTTGATATCAAATATATACACTCTACGGTAGCTCGTCTTTCACTGTGAAGCAATTGTGGCAACCAACGCGGAACACAAGAAGTACGTCGAACAATTAAGGTGCATAGAACGCATGCGACACAACTGTTGATTTTGTCACCGTGCAACTATTGTTACGAGCAATATGCGTGCTTACTGCAAAACTGACCTGCGGTAAGAAATTGGTGAATTGAACTAGCTGACTTTTGTTCACTTTTGAAGTACAAGGGCGCACAAAAAAAACAGCGAGTAAGAGAGCAAGCACATGGACACTTCAGACACGCGCGTATAAGTTTACAACAAATGCTGACCAGAGTATCCCGTTTGCAACCCTTACTTTTGCACTCTTTTCAGCAGCAGTGTGTTAGCAATAACGAAAGGTCACTAGCACAAGTGTACATCACTTGCCGATATTTCTCATCGAATTATTTATTGCAACTTGAAAAACATCTCGACCAAAAACCTGCGGGTGTGGACCTACATGTGAAAGAATACAAATGTTTAGAGAAATAATGATAATCATTGCGAATCATACAAAATTATCCTTGTGTGAAAATGTGTTGTTCACAACACACTTTGAATTTAAATAGAACGAGAACTATACCTGCAAACTTCAAATGTAACTGGTGCATATTAATTAGTAAAAACTTACAGTAAAAACACCACCACTTATAAGACAACGCTTTTCAGTACATAAACAAATATACAAAAACTTCTGACTGTATTACAAGAACATGGCGCCAGTTAACGAGGATTTGGAAGAATGCAGTACAGTTGGAAATGTGTACAAAACCTTAGCAATGCTATACCAACAACACAGAAGTGTCACGCTGACCTCAATACCCTACGCGACCTAGTTCAAGGGGCACGACTTGTAGAGTTGCTTGATTACTTGGAATAGGAAGCCACCCTCATTGGGCTCACAGTGAGCTCACTCGTAATGAAAGTTTACTCTCTATTTCTCTATCGCTATGCAGCACATTTTACGCACGAAACACCTATACTCTGTTTCACAAACTTTGGTTCAGAACTACCAAAGCTACAGGGTGTAAGAAAGCTACAATCTTGCGCAGCGAAACGTAGTCGCACATACAAGCGCCTTAAAATCGACCAGGTTAGCTAAAATTGGCCTTCCTTTGATGTGTTTTACGCCACATGGATGCATGATATGTTTATTCTTCTTCGCATTAACTGCTTACGCACTTATAATATTTGTGTCGCTGACCGCCGATAACTGTGTTTCCAATAGACATGACAGCACCCATGTACAAGGGACTGTCCGCTTCGATCTGGACTTGCTCTTGCTACACGCTCACTGCAGTGAAAAACTCAAGAAATGCTGTAATCAGCCGTCACTTTGTTTCAGCTCTCTCAGAGACTGAAGCATCAGGTAAGTTTTGCTGATATTAGTGAGATATGCTGCTTGCTTAGCTGCATCTGCTAAGCCTAACGCGCCGCGACAGTTTCCGACTGCATGGTCAGACCAAGAACGTTTCCGCTCCAAATTTCGGGCATCCATCCTCGCACAGCATGCCATAGGTGTCGGACTCTCCATCGGTGAAAACAAAAAAAACAGAAAAAAAGGGGCGAAGGAACGCGTGAACGGAGAAACAGTTATACGAGAGCCACGAACAGCGTCAGAGGGAAAAAGCCACGAAGTGACGCTGTCCACTAGTATGAGATTCTACCGATCTTTTGCAGAGCAACAAATTCCCGCTTTTTAGGTTCCTGGTGCAGTTCTCTGTTTAATAGCTTTACTGTATTTTTATGTTGTTGAACTAGCCATAATAACTACAGTTCGTTGAACAGACGCAGTGAATACGGTGAGCAGACGACAGGGTGCGAATGAATACAAGTAAAGGGGCGAAGCACCCTTCCGGCTGAGGGGTCTGTATAGCCGCCACAACGTTAACGGGAACTTCTGAAAGAGAGCATAAGCGCCGACGTTTGTCCGCCTGGTGTCCGTCACAGTAAGGTACAGGACCGCGTTATAAGTTAAATATTTGTTAACAAGGATAAAATAAAGGCCCCAATAGCACTGAGACACTGACATTTCAGCACTGTTCAATCCATGTATATGACTAAACAAAACGATAACTTGAACAAAATTTTGGGTAACCTGCAAGCTTCGCCTTTATGAGTTGAACGCGATAGTGATGTCTTGTCCCAAGTCTCTACTTCAACCAGTTAGCACATAACACTTAATTTATGATGCAACTCGATAGTTAAAATTGGAGAATACTGTGATCCAATCGGTGAATTTGAAATGCACTTGTGTTAGTAAAGCTTTCACATATTACTGCATTCAGCGTAATAGGTTCACGCTTCAAAACATACGCAATTACACGCGTGAAATCGTTTTCAACTTCTGTGCACCCAGCACCTGATTCTGAGAAAATATGCGCAGTGGCGTTTGTGCCCTTGGTACAAGTGGCTGGCTTTAAACCACAAAGCCTTTATGATAATCACATGTTTTGACGCTCGATGCCAATGTATGCTCGTACCATGCAACGCTACTACAATAACTCACGTTTGTTGTGAAGCCTTTACAGAAGACAAGTTTGTTTGTAGAGCACGAATTATTTTCACTGCATTGCAAGCAGAGGATATATTTTTCAGTATATGTTTAAGCAGACAGGTGCCGGTGTAGCAGAACATATCCTTGCTCCTCAAGCAGTAATGGTCCGATCTTTCTTGAGACCCGAAAATTCTTATTATTTTTTTTAATTAGTAGTTTAGTACGTGGGGTTTAACGCCCCAAAACCACATTATGATTATGAGAGACGCCGTAGTGGAGGGCTCCGGATATTTCGACCACCTGGGGTTCTTTAACGTGCTCCCAAATCTGAGCACACGGGCTTATAACATTTCCGCCTCCATCGGAATTGCAGTCGTTGAAGCCGGGATTCGATCCTGCGACCTGTGGGTCAGCAGCCGAGTACCTTAGCCACAAGACCACCACGGTGAGCATTCTCTTTATTCGCACTTTTCCCGATTTTCGGGTCCCGCACAGCATGCTGATTTTTTGTTCATGACCCCACACCGACGCCGAAATTTCTGTAGAAGAAGCTCTATAACCGGTAAATGAAACGCTCCTTTGGGTTAGTTGGTACAGCCTTGACATATCTTGCAGAAAATTGCGCTGCTATGCGATGCAACTTTTTCCAACATATGTCAAGCTCTTTAGTGCTATCGCGTTGAAACAACGAGGACTCAACATCATAAAGCACCGATATAAGGCATGCATCTATAAATCATAATAAAAATTGCTTAACAAGAAAATAATATTAGTGAGAATTCGATGGAACAATATAAAACACCTCCCATTGCAAAACCTTTATACAAGTCGGTGATTTCAACCTATACTTAACAGACCTTTGGACAGAACTTTTCCTCGACTCTCACTGTTGCTAGTCAAAGTATACAGAAAACCACTGCTATAGTCGAAGCTTCTGTGCGCATGGGAAAGGAAACAAAATGTTTTCTTATTTAGGATTGCGACAAATCAATATAAAGCATCTACGAGCCCAAACAATTTATAAAGTCGGGGACTTTAACGTAGACATTCTGAACTTCAGACCTAGCTTTGTATTTGACTCCTTGTGTCATATGATGTATCTTTAGGACACTGCATGTGTATTATATGGTGTGACGCTCGGGCAACGTTTAGTAGGTTACCATGACGATACCCAAACCTTGATTTGATATATTGATATGTGGCGTTTAACGTGCCAATAACCCTATATGCTTATGAGAGACGCCGTAGTTGACAACTCCGGAAATTTTGACCACCTGGGGTTTTTTACGTGCACCGAAATCTGAGCACATTGGCCTACAGCATTGTCGCCTCCAACGAAATTGCAGCCGCCGTAGACGGGATTTTATCCGGTGACACGTGGGTCCGCCGCCGAGTACCTAAGTCTCCTCCAGACCACCGCGGCGGGGCCATACATAAACCTTAACCCACTCCTGATAATTGGCTTCGTAAAGGTACGTAATGTTTTAGACACCACATGTTTAGGAATAACTCTAGGTAAGTATATAGTCTATAAATCTGTCACGTAGTGTAATTAGCTCAGGCTTCAAATTACATCAAATTGTGTGGAGTCGCAGAAGGTCACTAGTCGTTTTACGAGGCATTCGAAACTCTTGGCTTAAAGAGGCCCTAACGCTGTTTGGAGATGCTCACAAAATGCTGCCAAAAAGTAGTGGAAGCACCTGAGAACATGCAAGCCAATTCATATAACGCCGCTTAGGGCAATAAATGTAACAAGTATTCTCAAAATCAACTACAAATTGCTGCTGCTTCACTCTACGCATTATGCCATACCGCGAAATTTTCTACCTTATACTCACGTCTATGGTGGTTTGCTGATTTGAACATCGCGGTCTCTGGAGCTACCGGTGCGACCGTGAATCACCGCGTGTCAGCTTGCGACATTCTGAATGTAAGCGATTTGTTGGTGGACAAACACAAACAGAAAGTACTCTTGGTTATGACACGCGCTAACGATGAAATGAATTTTCTCGCTATGTTTCTGTCTTCTTCCATGCTAAGCTGTCAGTTCACTTCCTAGCACAAAATGTTAACAAAAAGGCTCTGGAAGAGTGCGAGAAATTCCCTAATATCACTCGTACATGACTGATTATCAAGGTTTTTGCACTGTTATTCATGAAGTCACATGCTAACAGGAAATATATTTTATTATAACTCACAATTGTTCTGTGGAGCTCTTTGTTTCATCAAAATGCCCTTATCGAAGGGTGTTATATAGTTGTAAGAACGCAAAGCACCCTTAAGGTTGGAAACTGGTTAACGTTGTACAGCAAAATTTTTTTACTTTCCATACAACCAGCAGCTCTTATATAGTCAGCGTTGCACAATTCGGCCAAAAGTAAAAGAATAGGTCACTTTGAAAAGTTTCTTCGATTGTTGATCGTTTTATGATGGTATTTTAAGTGCGTTAAAGACGATATGATACAAGAAGGGAAACGAGATAGGTCGCATGAATGGAACAGTACGAACAAGATGAAACAGTTATATTTTGCACGTTTCATTAACAAAAAACACATAACTACAGAGTTGGGCGAGTCTGACAACCACTTTGTCATTTTTATTTGTTCGCAGGGCTGACTTGCAGAGAGTACCCACGCTGGGAAAATATAGCTGTGAACGAGCGCTTTGATTTGTAGAGCTTGCGGTTTGCAAAATTGTAGAAATTACCTTTTTCCGACAAACCATCGAAGTGGTTGGTGTCATAATGACCCAAAAAATATCATTCTCAAATGTAGATATGCTCCGAAAAGCTGCCAGCCGCTAATTGAAAGCATTTAAAAAAGTTTTGCATAAACAATGTCATAAAATAAAAAGATAATGCAGAGGAGGTTCAATCATGTCGTAAAAGGTTAGAACCATAACACACAAAAGAGTAATCCCGTGAGGTCACTTTGAATGAGGGATATAGAGCTGAGAACTGCTACGTTCCGTAACTCCTATAGTGTCCTAGTTTTTACTCGGACATGCGGAGAGAAGGAAATATGGTTCACACGGCATGATAATGAGCAAAGCGATAATGAATGCGTGTAACGAAAGCCCTAAAATAAGTACGCCTAGCAGCGCACTCTTTTCAAATGCGTATCTGATGACAAAACACATTAAGAGTGTTCTCGCTTTCGCATCTTTCAAGTTCAAAACAGTAGAGTTACAACTATTAAACAGCGTAAATGCAGCGTCACACTTAGCTTCAATCTGCTTATCACGAGTTTAGTAAACACGTTCATGAACACATTTTATAGTTATTTTCTTTATGATTTTATTTAAATTCCTTCCGGGGGATCCAGCGACGAGCTTCTACATGGCCATGATTCACATTTTAGTAATCTTATTAGCAGAAAGAAGCGAAAATCTCGTGAAAAGACGCTGATGTTCTCTGTGAATGAAAACAAAGAATCAACACCGCACATGTACTTTTTTGCTGAAGCCTCTTAAGTCTAATTGAACGCCAGGCTACACTCTTTCCTGTCTCTTTTCTCTTTTTCCTTCATGTTTGAGTAGCTCGCCGAACTTCCAAGTACTACCATCAATTACGTACAATTTTGCCCAAGTGTTTAAAATAAATTTTGTATATATTTCTCTCTAACAGCTTTATCAGTATAGCTTATACCTTATTGCTTATACATTATTGTCTAATGTTCCGTATAGATCTCTCATCTTCTGTCCTTCTATCCCCATTATACGGTTTTTTGCTTTCATCATGATTTTTCGACTTCCATAATGAAGCACTTCGCACTTTATTATGGAAGACAGTGAGCAGTATCTTTCGGTTTTCCTGCCACTAAAAGTTCCCCCTGATGCACTGTCTATGTAGACATTACTAAAACCGGGCTCACTGAATTTCTGTTCCACCTTTTTAGGTGTCGCAATGGTCTGATGGGGCCCCATCCAATCAAAATTATGATGGAAAAAATAGTATAACTGGCGGAATATGCACGACAATCGTGCATAACAAAGCCGGCCTATTCGCCCTCGCCCTATGTGCAATCTCAAACATGTATATCAGTTCGTAATTAAATCTTCGCGGGTTGCGTCACCAATAAGCTCAAGTGCGTCGTCATGAGTCAAGATCCAGAGCATCGTGGGCCAGAAACAGTGCATCTAAGACGCCTGACTGCCAAAAAAATTGAATGCTGTAAACAACTCAGTGGTACATCACCTGATGGTAAAGCTACGCGAACGATCACTGGGCTGCCTTGCCTGGATATTGTTCAGAAAAAGAGAACATGCAGAGGCAAAACTTGACATGCTTAAAAAACTTGTACCACAAACTCCTTGTGGTGGTGCAAATAAAATTGTCCACATTTTCAAGCAATGCTATGTTACTGAACGCATAGGATGCGCAGTACCTATTCTTGTTGTTGCCCCACCGTGGTGGTCTAGTGGCTAAGGTACTCGGCTGCTGACTCGCAGGTCGCGGGTTCAAATCCCGGCTGCGGCGGCTGCATTTCCGATGGAGGCGGAAATGTTGTAGGCCCGTGTGCTCAGATTTCGGTGCACGTTAAAGAACCCCAGGTGGTCGAAATTTCCGGAGCCCTCCACTACGGCGTCTCTCATAATCATATGGTGGTTTTGGGACGTTAAACCCCACATATCAATCAATCAATCGAACCTATTCTTGTTGTTACATGAAGTACTCTGAATAGGCACCGACTACAAATTACAAATTGAATAATTGTTGTCATCGTCAGATTCCTTGCAGGCCGCCGCGCTGTTCTCCTGTCTTAATTGCACTGACGGTGCAGAAGGGGCACTTGTAGGGCGAAGACAAAATCAGCTATAATATGAATAACGCAATGCAGTAATGCACTAAATTCCCACATGCACGACAGAAAAGCACTTACGAAGCTCATAAACCATAATCTTGTATCACTGAATTCGTTAATACACGAGACGGGCACAACATATTTAAGCATTTTGTTGCAGCCTGGACTGCCTTATGCTCTATATTCGCACTGACTCCGTAACGAGCGTCACTCGTTTTCCTGATAGACTCTATTTAAAGTGCGTCCCTCACAACAATGCTTTTTATTCACTCCGCTTCAAAACTGGTCCCTTTTCGACCTACTGTCTAGTGTAAAACTTAGTGCCCATTATGTGCGTGCATGTCTTTCGCACCGAATAAAGCAAGCCTTTGCGACGCAATTGTTTACCAGAAGGCAGCGTGCTGTACAAATTGACATTATTGTGTCGTGAACGTGTAGCTTTAAAATTTTCCCTAGTGCTCGTCCTCTATTGTGAGATCCGAGGAAGAGTGTAGAAGCTGCACCCAGCGATTCCCGTTACAACGATCACGCTTTAGCTTCCGCGTAGAAGCATCAAAAAAAAGATAAGAAGATTATAGTGATGTGCATCTTGAAGAACGACATGGCAGAAGTTCGCTTTGGTACGAGTAGCCGCCACTGGCAATAACATCGCTGGAAGTGCGTCTGTTTTTGGTTAAGTTGTTGTCAGTTATATTTTAAGGAATATTTAAGAAACATCCCAAAGAGCGCACCAATTCAGGCTGCACAGAAACTATAGATATTCTTTTTTGAAGTCTGGTCTGAACTTTTCTATAATTGCATGCTTTGGCATCACTTGTCTCTGCCGCACATCATCAAATGTACCAAACCCGAAGCATAATCACCAACTGGTGTGACGAAGAAGTGGCCCCAATTGCTGAGAGCACACAAAAGCAACTATATTTATCAAATAAAAAGGCGCGTGAACTAAGCAAAGCCATTTCGAAGAATGATACACGTCGCATGTCTTGGTTGTTTGTCTTTTACGCTTACAATCCATGTTTTCACAGTCAAACACAGCGAAGTGGTAGCCTGTCGACTTGTCATCGTAGTAAAAAATTGTTTTTAACAGCTAAATCACTTTGCCTCGTCGAATAACAAATAGAGATTGACATATTTCACACCACGCTATCAAAAAAAAACAAAAAACGGGAATCCACATACACACGAGGGGCAGTAGCCGGACGGCTGTTACGCGGTGGAGAGAGTGAAAGGAAAAAAATGCAGCGGTTCGAGGTTACGCTTCTCCTCTTCGCGAAAACCATCTGTCGCTAGCTACCATGTTGTTATAATCTTGAATCAGGCAAGTTCAACCACGAGAAACTTTGGATTGAGGGAGAGAGAGATTCTTTATTTGAAAAAGAGAGATTCTTGCCTGCGTCTATACATCTGTGTCATGCTACTCTGTATAAGGATGGACACAACATATAAGGCGCAGTGCCCGGATCTTCAAACCAGCGTCGTGTCTGATTGTGTTTAGTCGATTACCTGTTTTAAACTGGCCTTGCAGATGGCTCTAATCATAGAATGTCTCACAGAAGAAGGAAATAAGTTCCCTGATGTCTTAATTGTAAATTGGTTCATCTGGCGTACTTGATCACCACTATTTTTTTCACGTTTTTTTTCTTCACTTTCTATTTCCCTTTTACGATATGCTTGAAATCAGGACTTGAGCTTCGACCAGCTTCGTCCTGCGATAGTCTGGCGCAACATAACAGAAGCTGCGTATTTTAAACAGCGACTCTGTTTTTAGTCATGGATTCTTAGTTTGTAACCATCGTAGATTGTAGTGGGATAAACCCACTGAAAGTTGGTAACTCCCGCATGCACATATCTACCACTCCTCCCACCACTCCCACTAATAAATATTTCTGCAACTCACCACTACGTCTATTCCCTCTTCTGCCACTCCTTATTCGTCCATGTCATGCCACTACATTTGTCCCCACAGCACTCCATCACCATCACTGTTTCATCACTGGGGTTACCAAATGCGCCGGCTGAAGTTTTTGAAATCAATTGATGATAACCTCTCACCGACCTACCGACTTGTCAATAAGAATGCCGGTTTCTGTAACCAATATTTTTCCTTTTTCGGTATGCGCTTGGATCAAGGCTAAAACAAATGTTTCGCACATGGGCTAACCTATAAAGAGCATTCAAAAGCATGCATCAGCAAATTTTCGAAAATAGGCGACCCGAATGATTCACCTACCCCTTTCATGAAACATTTTCTATGGTGAAAGATAGTTTACACTGACCAGAGCTTTCTATTTTCGCACTAATTGAAGAAATTATTATTTAGGCTTTTCACTACTGAAGATGCGTTTTGGTCAATAGAAAGGATTGGTATCTTTCTTGTGAAGAGACCACTGTGGTTTTCAATTGAAAAGAGAAAATGTCGGAATTTTATGTTGGTGGAATTGAAACGCCAAAAGTTGAAGTGCCTGTGATGCGGGTTCTTGTTGCTGATTTGTTTTTCTCCCGGGCTGAGCCTCAGAGAGTTTTGTTAATAAGGACAAAGCCGTTCGGTTTCCAAGAAACACACAAAAAGTTTAATTGAAAAGTAAAAAGGCAAAGATTCCTCACAAAACAAAACACCTAATAAACAGTTGACTGGACATGACGAAACACATCTGTAAACACCCAACAAGAACGTTCAAAGTCAGTAACTAAACCTAACGTTCGAAAGGGGCTGAGTGATGGGAGTAGCGCAAGAGTATCGGTGCAGTCTCACCCACAAGTTGGTTTTCGGCGGTGATGAGAAACCGGAACGCCGTGACTCCTGCGTCAATGCGTGGGCTGGACGAGGACGAGGGAACGCTGGCTGCTGGCGACACGTCGAAAAGCCCTACCAAATCGTGATGGTTTCGGCTTGAGGAGCGTGGACACGTCGGAGACGGGAGAACGCAGGCTGGTGGCGACGCGTCCGGGAACTAGGGTCGACCTAGTCAAGCAGCTGGGCGCACAGCTCGGGCCCGGAGCCCGACGGCTGTAGCTCGCCTGCCGGAACCGAAGTCCGCAGGCTCTGGAAAGGAGTTCAGGACCGGATGGCCACGGTCCTTTGGAGCGGGAACCCGACAGCAGGAGGCCCCGGCCGGTGGAAGTCCTGTAGGCTCGGGTCCGGAACCCAACGGCCCATCTTCAGCGCCCGGTCCGGTGACGACCTTCCGCTTGCACTGCCTGCCTCGAATTCCCCTTGCTCTGGTCTCCCCAGGCTCCTGCTTCAGCTCTGGCCCACTTGTCTCGTTCTCATTGGAGATACTACTGTTTCGTGGTGTCAAGCCATTGGGCCTTGAAATCTCCGTGTTCGCTGCCCATTGGATGTTTTACCTTTTGTTTACTTCACGTCCTGCCACGCATCCTCGTGCTTGACGCTCTTTAACGTCGTCATTCTTGTTTAAGCAGCACCGCACGTGCACTCTGGTATTTCTCCTTTTGTTTTTTTTTTTTTCCGTGACGCGCACTTTTCGAAGGCGCGCACTTTGAACGCGCACCACACATCACATACGCCCCCCTTTTATTCAAGTTTTTTTTTTTAGAAAAAAAAAAACTGCCGATGAGTGCGCGTTCTGCACTACGTCACAATTAAACCACATATTTGCACCACGCAGTTCAACACATCACCGGGCTACAGTTCGCTACATCGTCCAAATGTCCACACTTAAACTTTAGATTCACCCAATTGCATTTAAAAGTTCTGAAACCCGGAATAAACCTTTTTACTACAAAATCGACTATGGACAAAGCTACTTGTGTCCGCATCTAAAAGTCGAAGTCCAGAAAGAGCTACCGGTTTTCTAACCCTACACTCAGGTTATCGCGTCCCAAACCAGACGCACTGCCCTTCTCGCGCGTTTCGAAAGTAACTGTGGCAAACATGCTTTTATGCACTTTCGCTGAAACGCGTGTCTGCGCCCCCGCCGGCCACATGAACGCTTACCGGTCACAGAGGAACAGGGCGCGGTCTCGAGCCGTCGGCGTCGACACGAAACGCACTGAGACACGAATGTCCAAATGCCACCATCTCTCACCCAAATGCTTTCTTTTAATTCACCATCTAATGAACACAAGCTCGGGGTGCCCTCAGCAAGCCCAAACGCTCCGACAAGCGTGTGAGGTTCCTGGATTCTTGAGAAGGGATGCCGTTGTGCTCGGTCATTATACAGCTCATCTTGAGTGGACTTAATTATAGGTTCAAAACCAATCACGTTCTCAGGTTCAAGACCCTGTCTGGCATTCTCCATACCTACTATCGAGCCCACCTCCGATTCGATACTGTTTATTTTGAAGAGTGCTTCAGCACTCCCATCGTGTTTTCTCGGACAAATAGCAGTTACGCTATCCTGTGAACTAGAATCCCCTCTCTCTCTGAGTGAGATATATGTATGGTCTAGGACCATTGACGTGGTGCCTGCTGCTACCTCTGTCGGTACAAAACAATCAGTGGCCACTATATCAGAGCCTTCATGGCATTCGCTGCCATCTTCCCAATGACGTTCTAGCGCTCCTTCCATGGAGCTATTGAGAGGTAGCCCTACCCCTTCCCGAAATGTGCTCGGCCTCTGAGACGTTCTGATACACACCTCATTCTGAATGGAGCTTCTTCGTTCCCTGCTATCGAAGCTTTGCTCCACAACATTTTCCACAGCTTCTAGGTCGCCCATATCCAGGCGCTCTTCTTCATAGGTGCTTGGCCTCTCAGAGGTCCCCAAGCAGCTAACGGAAGTAATATGTTCCCAGCCAGAGAAGCTTTCCGTCGCTTCAACAAACTCCTCATGACTCCTGCCTTCTTGGCTGTCCACCTCTCTGCCTTCCTCTATCTGAGCTTCTCGCTCCGAAGTAAGGCTGTCGCGAGGCTCGAGGCCAACCTTGCAGGAATCGACTTCCCTCCAGCAAACGCTGCTATCGGAGCAAACATTCACCGCTTGCTCGACCTTCTGCATCGCCAGCTGCCCCCTTTTCGCCATCGCAAGCTCGAGTCGCCGCTCGAAGTCCACCCTCTCTAATTGGAGCTGCTGCTTCAGTATGCGTGTCTGACGCTCTAGCAACACTTTATTTTCACGCGTTACGCGCTCTAGCTCCTCCTTCTTAGCTCTAAGCACCAATTCAAGCTTTTCCTTCGCCGCCTTTCGTTCTGCAGCCCGTTGCTCACGCTCCCTCTCCATCCGCTCCTCGTACCATACTCTAAACTCCGCTCCCGTCAGTCCCATTTTATCCGCCAACTCAATTAACTCCCACGTGTTCGTCATCGTGTTAACCGCGTCAAAAAAATCTACTGGAAAAACAAACGACTTTGTCCTGTCGCAGCGGACGCCAATTTGTGATGCAGGGTTCTTGTTGCTGATTTGTTTTTCTCCCGGGCTGAGCCTCAGAGAGTTTTGTTAATAAGGACAAAGCCGTTCGGTTTCCAAGAAACACACAAAAAGTTTAATTGAAAAGTAAAAAGGCAAAGATTCCTCACAAAACAAAACACTTAATAAACAGTTGACTGGACATGACGAAACACATCTGTAAACACCCAACAAGAACGTTCAAAGTCAGTAACTAAACCTAACGTTCGAAAGGGGCTGAGTGATGGGAGTAGCGCAAGAGTATCGGTGCAGTCTCACCCACAAGTTGGTTTTCGGCGGTGATGAGAAACCGGAACGCCGTGACTCCTGCGTCAATGCGTGGGCTGGACGAGGACGAGGGAACGCTGGCTGCTGGCGACACGTCGAAAAGCCCTACCAAATCGTGATGGTTTCGGCTTGAGGAGCGTGGACACGTCGGAGACGGGAGAACGCAGGCTGGTGGCGACGCGTCCGGGAACTAGGGTCGACCTAGTCAAGCAGCTGGGCGCACAGCTCGGGCCCGGAGCCCGACGGCTGTAGCTCGCCTGCCGGAACCGAAGTCCGCAGGCTCTGGAAAGGAGTTCAGGACCGGATGGCCACGGTCCTTTGGAGCGGGAACCCGACAGCAGGAGGCCCCGGCCGGTGGAAGTCCTGTAGGCTCGGGTCCGGAACCCAACGGCCCATCTTCAGCGCCCGGTCCGGTGACGACCTTCCGCTTGCACTGCCTGCCTCGAATTCCCCTTGCTCTGGTCTCCCCAGGCTCCTGCTTCAGCTCTGGCCCACTTGTCTCGTTCTCATTGGAGATACTACTGTTTCGTGGTGTCAAGCCATTGGGCCTTGAAATCTCCGTGTTCGCTGCCCATTGGATGTTTTACCTTTTGTTTACTTCACGTCCTGCCACGCATCCTCGTGCTTGACGCTCTTTAACGTCGTCATTCTTGTTTAAGCAGCACCGCACGTGCACTCTGGTATTTCTCCTTTTGTTTTTTTTTTTTCCGTGACGCGCACTTTTCGAAGGCGCGCACTTTGAACGCGCACCACACATCACAGTGCCATACTCAAACATTGATTCACGCGCGAAAGACACTTTGATGTTACCTCTTCCTCTTCCTCTCTCTCTCTCTCTCTCTCTTTATATATATATATATATATATATATATTTATATATATATATATATATATATATATATATATTCATGTTGCGTTCGTGGCTGTTTCACTAACTTAACATGCACTAAATTTGGTATTACCAGACGTGACTGCATAACGAGCATGATTTACAGTAAATTGAAAAAAACGACATGTCTTTTATAGACATGCTTACTTACATACTGCGCTAGTGGGGCGCTTGCGGCTGGTTCTCTAGCTTGATATGGCGCAAACCACCTATGGTGCGACGTGTCTTTATTGGAACATAAAAGACAGACGGTAATATAAAAATCTTGGTTTCCATGTTACCTACATTATGATATACGTGCCGTTGTCATGATGCGCTCATGCTTGGCTTGCTTGTTTGATATTCACCAAAGTTGGTATTGCGTGACGTGGCTGTATGATGATGAACCAAGTTTCAAAATGTCTTTCACACAATGCCGAATTTTTCGATAGTGGCATGTCTTTCCAGTGCGAATTTCATTTTCAGGCAGCTCGTTGGGCTTAATGCTTTGGGGCTTTAAACAACGACAACGTCCATCCCTCGAGCTCACAAAATACGGGGTATTCTGCCCCAGAGTGTATATATATATATATATATATATACACTCTGGGGCAGAATACGAAAAAATAAAGGTAAAGGAGTGATAAATAAAGGTACGATAAAAAATAGAAAGAATAAAACGCACAAAATACGACACTTTACTTAATAACTTGACGTAGAGAGAAGCTGCCATGAGAGGTTCGTGGCAAAGGAAGCAAAGAGAGGAGATCCATGTGCTCGGAACGACGAGATGCGTTGACGGACGATGGAAGTGCCATGGCGTTTTTCAGAAGTCCACCAGCAGAACTGCTGGGTGCCCGAGCCATGGGAACAACGCCCTGTGAATATGGGGCACGACCAGTAGTCTAGCTTGGTCCAGCGACGTCATCCTTGTGAGGATGCGCAAGATGGCTTGCAGATTGGCGCCCTAGACTGCACATCAAAAGGCCTACTGGTACAACCGCTGTGAAGAACTATCGCTTTGGGAACCGGTCACAGCAGGAACACAATGGTACAGCTGACGACCACGCACCGGCGGCAGGACAGACTTCACGCACGCGATGAGCCTTAACCACGTGCCACCGGAGTCGCCACCGCGTCACGGAAGTTCAAACGCCTGTACTGTAAATAAGACTTTCTCGATTGTTATTCGCTGTATTTTGTTTTGCATGTCTTGTCCTACCCGAGTTTTTAATTTTTGGGTATTTTACTTATAAAGATCTTCGTGCTCCGCTTTTTTCCTGCACTGTGCTTTACTACCTGACAGGTGAACAGACATACGTTTCGCCCCACTCATCATCATTCACACCGTAGCTATGCTGTGATATTTTTATATGCGAAGCATTTCTTAACGAACTTCGGCGGCTTTGAGCGTATCTATCTATCTATCTATCTATCTATCTATCTATCTATCTATCTATCTATCTATCTATCTATCTAGCCGTCTACGACTTCTAGCTCTCCTGGCCGTTCGATAGTGGTATCAATACCAAACTTTGTATGGCACAACATCACTCTATGAAAAACATATTTGACTAGTCGTGACATGAAATTCATGACATGTATATCATGAATGTCATGATTTACAATTCATGGTCCTGAAGCTCCTGCGGTGGTTTCGATCACATGTCATGTTAGAAAACTGGTATGGTATGACATGATTGCATGGCAAACACAAGCAACAGACCCTAAAAGATAATCATGGCATGCCTGTCATGTAAAAACACGAATACATGCCACAATCATGATGCGCTCTCTGCCGTTTTGCTGGCGTCACATATACCGAATAGGGTATTATGGTACGTAAATGGATGACCAACGTATGATACTGGTGCAAACATTATAAACATGACAAGCGTGTCATGTAACAACATGGCTAAATGCTACGATCATGGTGCGCTCGCGGCCGTTTCGCTAGCTTCACATGTACGAAACTCGGTATTACGCGATGTGAACGGATTTTATAGGTAAATAATTTATCCAAACATGTTAATCACGACACGCTTGTCATGTAACAACACGACTACATGCCATACTGAGGATGTGCTCACGGCCGTTTCACTAGCTTCACAAATCCCAAATTTGTCATTACAGGACGTCAATGGATGGCAAAGGTATGTGAATGGTGCAAACACGATAATCATGAGATGCTGTCATGTGAGAACTTGTAGACATGCCACAGTCAAGGCGCCAATACTGTTCGACATGACGCAGGACGTGTGCTCACCGGTGTTCATTTTCTTGTGCGACGCCGGCGTTGCCAAACCAGGCACCAGTCCTGCCATATACTCGCAGGTACGTGCCACGCTGCGTTGCTTTTACGACTGCGCGTTTCAGCGCGTCAGGCGTCCTTCCGTCACGAAAAGAGGGAACGCAGTGCTGTTTGGGTAACGCATCGGAGCAATTTCGCGCCGGTTGCCGTCGGGTCGCACCGACGGACGCTGGTCGCGCCGGTCCCGGCTGGCGTCAGGCCATAGAGTGCTCCCGTTTTGCTAACGTAGCGTCGCTCTGCCAAGCGTGTGCACGCTTCAGCGTTATATTGAGTATATTCGGCCCTCATGATGCGCTCTCGGCCCCTTTGCTAGCTCCACATATACAAAATATGGTGTTACGTGACGTCAATGAATGATGAAATATGAGTAGTGCCAGCATGATAATCCTGACACACGTGTCATGTAAGAACATGACAACATACCACGCTAATAGCGTGCTTGCGGCCGTTTCGCTAGCTCCACATATACTAAACAAGGCATCACGTGACGTGAATGGATGATGAAGGTAAACAACAGATCCAAACACGATAATTATGGCACGGAAGTCATGTACGGCATTATTTACTTCCGCCTCGTAACATTGTCCTAATTTTAAAGGGACATATGAACCTTTCCTATTTGTGCTTCGCATATCATCGATTCCCACTGTACGTGGGATCTACGAATTTTTTGAACTCGATCTTTTTACTGTTAACTGGCAGATCAACAAAATAGTTGACCTCCTCTATCTTTTTTTAATTTTTACGAAACATAATGAAACCTATTTTGGTAGTTCTGTGTTGCTTCTAGAAAAGAAGTAAACCAGCAGAAAAATGTTTTCACTGTTCTTTCTTATCTTACAAGTTACTAGATAGATGGAAGAACTTTATTTCGTCAGAAAGCAACAGAGGATGATTCCGTGTTACATGGCCATCAACCCAAGTATGTCGGCGACTTATGTGGCCCCCTCCACGACCCTTAACTGGACGACTGGGTCTGAGCTGGTCAACACGGCCTCCCAGTGCTCAAGAGAGGGATCACGCATAATATCCACCGGTGGCGGCACTATGTTACATTCCCAAAGTATGTGATCATATGTTGCCACAGCCTGACACCATTTGAATTGCTGCTTAATCTCCCCGGGTACATTTTGTTCAAACCGTAAGGGTTGGGAAAAGATCGCGTCTGCAGTTTTCTCCAGACGCATTCCTGCGCCTTAGTCAACCGCTTGTGTGGGGGTGGATAAAACCTCCGCTCTTGTTTATAATGATTCGTTATGTCATGAAAGGACACCAGGCCATCTCTCGCGGCTCACCTACCCGGCTGACGAAACCTCGAGCATTCATGTGAGCCGCCTCGTTCCCAGGGTTCCCAGAGTGTGCTGGTACCCAGACAATTTCTATTTCTCTAATTTCTCGTCCCTTGGCCCCATGCAGAAATCGTGTGACGGTCGCCGATATTCTGCCCCTCGCCAGATTTTGGATGGCTGTCTTTGAATCACTGGAAATCAAATCTGACTGCGAATTAGTTATAGCTAGCGCTATTGCCGCTTCCTCTGCAGTTTCCGAGGAGCGGGTTTTGACCAATCCAGAGGCGACCAAGCGCCCCCGCCTGTCCACCACCACAATCACAAAAGCGCCTTTGTCCTTATATTCCCCAACATCTGTGTAGACTGCCGCTTTGTCTTCGCCGTACTCAACGTGTAAAGCTCTGGCTCTTGCCTGGCTGAGCTGCGTATGGCGAATTGGATGCATACTTTTGGGCAAAGGTTTTATGTACAGGGCCTTATGAAACTCTCGCCGCACCTGAATTTTAATGTCCCCAGTGGGAGCCTCGGCTCCAATGCCAATCCTTTCCAATATGATCCTGCCCGCTTTGGTTGTCGAAAGCCAGGCGTGCTGCATCACCAGATGCGCCTCCCATAATTCATCCAGGGTGTTGTGTACCCCTAGTTTTAACAGCCTTTCTGTAGGCGCGTTGTTAGGCAACCCAAGCGCTGCCTTGTAAGCTTGCCGCATCATAGCCTCGACCTTACCTTTTTCCGTGGCATCCAACTTCATATAAGGTGTCGCGTAAGTAATCCTGCTGAGCACAAACGTCTGTACCAGCTTACAGAGTTCTTTTTCTTTAACCCCACTCTTACGATTAGCGATTCTTCTGATTAGCCTGACAGTAGCATTGACCGTGGTCTCAAGTTTTTCTAGGGCCACCCTATTTTTCCTGTTAGTTTGCAGGTATAGGCCAAGAATTCTAATCGTTTGAGCTTCAGCTACCGGCCTACCCTCTACCTTTACCTCTAACGGCGGTGGCGGAATATAGTGTCTTGCATGTAGCCCTCTGGGTTTGTCCCGAACCACAAAGAGATCGGACTTGGGCTGAGAGCATGAAAGTCCCGCCTCCGCTGCCAACTCTTCGACAATATTAACTGCCTGTTGTAGTGTTTCTTCCAGATGCGCGTCACTACCCCTGGTTACCGATAGAGTAATATCATCTGCATAAAATGTGTGTTTGAGTCCCGGTATCTCCTCCAGCCTCGGCCGTATTTTAATTAAGGCGATGTTAAACAGGAACGGTGACAAAACTGAACTCTGCGGCGTCCCTTTGCCTCCCAACTCCAATGAGTCCGATTTGATATCTCCTATTGAAATTTCTGCGGTTCGGCCCTTCAAGAATGATCTGATGTAGCGAAATGTCCTGGCCCCTGGGCCAATTTCCGATAGGTTATTCAACATTGCCTCATGCGAAACATTGTCGAAAGCTTTATTCAGGTCAAGCCCCAATACAGCTTTGGTGCCCTGTGCCATGCCCGGGATCGACTACCTCATGTTTTAACTGTATCATGACATCCTCTGTGGAGAAATTGGCCCTGAAACCTATCATAGTTGGGGGAAAGATGGCCTTGTCCTCTGCATAATTCTGAAGCTTGTTCAGAACCACGTGCTCCATCAATTTGCCCACGCATGATGTCAGCCATATGAGGCGCAGGTTTTCCAAGCAGAGTTTCTTGCCTGGCTTCAGAATAAATATAATCCTAGCATGCTTCCATTGTGCTGGGATCTCCCCGGTCACCCACTACTCATTTATTAAGTCAGTGATCGCCCCGACCGATTGATCGATTTTTCTCAGCATTTTATTACTAACTCCATCCGGACCTGCGGCAGACGTAGTACGTAGCTGCCCCATGGCAAACTCCACCTCCGCAATTGTGAACTCTTCATCTAGGTCTGAGTTTTCCACCCCCGAGTAGTGTGGTAAGCAGCCGTCTACTCCATCAGTTATGTACCGATTCCGGAGTTCCTGTATATACTATCCGATTGTGCCTTCATATTGATGCATTAACCGAGTCATTTGTCCCCGTTGCGCCGATTTTGTTGCTGCCGGATCCAAAAGATGCCTTAACAGCTGCCATGTCTTTATGCATTAAAACTGTCCATTCATGCAATCACAAATCTGGCCCCACTGCTTGGCTTGCAACTCAATTGTATAATTTTCGATTTTACGTTCTAATTTGGCAGTCCTTCTGCGAAGGACGCCATTATGTTTTTGCTTCTTCCACCTTCTCAAGAGACTCGCGTGCGCTTCCCACATGTGTAATAGTCCCGAGTCAGTGGTAAACTCCTCCTGCTCGACTGGCAATTCTACCGTGTTATTATTTACATCCTCCTTGAGCGCCTGTACCCATGCATCCAGCTCATTAATTTTCCCGTTCACAGTGTCTGCTCTGTTTTTCCTAAATCTGTCCCAATCTGTAATTCTGTGCCCCCTCACTTTGTCTTTATGCTTCGCAGCGCTAAACCTCGTGGAAAGGATATAGTGATCACTTCCTAGGGCTTGTCCCGTGTTAATCCACTTTGCATTACTGATGCCTCTAAAAAACGTAAGGTCTGGGGAGGTATCCATGCTTATGCTGTTCCCTATCCCGTATGATCTTGTGGATTGTTTAACAGCGTCCATCGCAGATCCCGGGCAACTTGCCAAAGCCGATTGCTCTATGGGCTGGCTCGAATATGATGATGAGGATGATGATGATGATGATGATGATGACCCCTTATGGATGGCGCTCACCCACAGAGGGGGATGGGCCAAGAACCGGGCAGCAGGATAGTTAAATGAAAATGAAAATGAAGCCAATCTGAAAAAGTAGTTCAAAAATAATACTACCAAAAAAAACAAAAATGTTTGCTGAGCAAGCGGTCAAAGCATCTCTTGTTTTTGAGAGACATAACTACGAATTATAAGCTAAAATTCTGAAAAGGTTGGGGTTCACTAGCACGGTAATCTTTTAGTTGCATTGATGTAATCAAACACAATCCCTGTCGCAGTAACCAAATGAAGTTCCGCCAAGTGATAAAATTACTGGTAGATTTACCTGTATTCCTGGCTTTTCTAATGGGGCTACTAAAAATCTTTTTCTCTGATAAGAATAATGATGGCACAATAAAAAGAAATGTTCAATTGTTTCAATTTCGTTGCACCAAATGCATAGCGGTGACGCCTTGAGTCGAGCTTCGTTAAGGTAATAATTTAGTTGTGGAACTGCACAGAGCAATCTAGTATAAGTGACCTCTAACTGGCGAGATACACACCACTGTTTATTCCAGCAATAGATCAAATGCTCGAAATCTTTGAATTTATCCAAATTACATTTTCCCCACTGCAGGCAAGCGTTTCGGAACCTTAGCGCTGTCACGTAAGCCGTATCTGGCAAAACTGGAATGGTGGGCTCACCCAGGGATACTGCTGCTAAAGAGTCCGCCATTTCGTTCAAATATAATCCGTGGTGGCCCGGTACCCATAGCAAATGCAGTTTTTTTACGTTTTTCGGTACTAAATGCCGAAACGTATTCATCAGCTCTACATTTACTGCCGCAGAAAGTGCATACAAACTGATAACAAATCTGTAATGATAACTGCTAATGATTCGCTTGAGGGCAATTCACGTAGGGCAAGAACAATGGCCAATAATTCTGCAATGAACACCGGGGTATAATCTGGGAGTCGAATTGAAAAGGTCCAGTCCAAAGAAAGAGAGAAGATGCCAACCCCAGCCTTTTCTTTTGACACAGATGCATCAGTCGCAATGATATTGCTTATTTCTAGGTGAGCTAGATAATCTGCTAACTGGTCATTTAAATACCTATGTGCCAATTGTTTCGCGTGTTGAGGAAATATATCATCAAATTGTATGCTAAGCATTGACTTTAGGTTGTGTATTGGACCAATATGTTTAATTTTTAAATTCAATTGCTGTAGTAGCGCTTGTGCAAATACTATTTGCGGGGTGTGTAGTCGCGACCAATGGGTTTCGAAAAATAAAGCCGGTTCTTGAATGAAAGCGTAAAATGAGAGTCTTTGGTGTGAACTGTATATCTTTAAGAATGCTTGCACAGTAAGAATTTTAACCCCACTCCGGGTGAGGCGCATTGAAATCTTCTACTAGTATAAGCGCAGCGCGAGCTGCTAACCATTGAGTTTGAATCAGGAGTTGTGGCAAGCCAATCCTTTATCTTTTGGGGAATTATACACATTAAGTAAAAACAGACTCTTCTCATACTTTCGTTTTGGCAAAATGTCTAGCAGGACATAGTCTTCCCTGCTGCTATCTACGGAATGCTGAATGGCAGTGATGTTGCGATGGACTAGCACGGCTGTGAAGACGCGTGACACGCCCTTTGATTCAATATCTGGCGCTGTAAATGCCTTAAATTCAGGTAATTTTACAGAACCACTAGCCTCCTGTAAGGCTATTATGTCTGGTTTACTGTCCACATTTTGTACGTGCAACTGCGGGTTACCCCGTGTTTGACGAAAGCCCCTGCAGTTCCACTGCCAAACCTCAATTTGCTGGCGAGGCGCCATGATAAGGCACCAGGTTGACAAATGGCACTTGGCCACCCACGGGAGGCAGTCTTGCCTCCAATAGAGTATGAAGCTGCTGAAACATGCCCATGACCTGAGTTTGGGAATCCCTAAATTCAGTGGAGAGCATGCCGAGACGCTCCTCTATTGTGTCTAATCTGGCTTCGATCTTTTCGACTCGAGCCTCCAACCTATCCTGTCTTTTCCCTTGTTTGCCTACTTTATCCGCAAGTGTTGTTACATCCGACTTAAGACTAATGACCTTAAGAACAAGCTGTGGCATGTCTACTGGTGACGTTTCGGCTAATCGTTTTGCGTTAGCTACCTCATCCCCCGGCAGTGGTCTCTTCACTGTCCCCCGATTCTCCACTTGCATAGCTGCACTCTGCTGTACGCGAGCAGACGCCTCTTGCGTCGCTTTCTTCAGGCCTTGCACTGCTGGTGCCTGTGTCCCCTGCCAATGGTTGTTTCTAAGTGCGCGTTCCATCTCTGCAATTCTGTTTTCCATTCTTTTAATCAAGTCTCCCTGTCGCTGAACCAGCGCTGCTAATTCCCTCTCTCGAGCGGTTTCGTTCTGGGAGGCCGTGCTTGACAAGCTCTCCTTTTTGTTGGTGTCGCGTGTGCAGCTGTTGGTACTGGATGCTCGTCCACCATCTTGGCCGCCCCCGTGCCCTGGCAATGGCGGGAGCGAACTCGACCGGTCCCTGCTTTTGCTTGTGCCTTCTTTACCCCTCGGTGACCGCTCCGTGGCCCTTGAGGACCGCTTATCGTTGCCAGCTTTTCTCTCTCTTTGGATGCTCTGCTGCTGGCCTGTCGGTGGCTTGCGAGCCAGGTGAAACTTGCAGTTCCGAATCCCTGTGTGATGCGCACAATGGCACACGATGCAGCCCGGCGTGCACGTAGGTGGCTCTCCTTCTGGCGGGGCAGGATGGTCCTTCCCGCAACGGTGACATAGGTTGCTCTTCGGACGATAGCAAACGTCCGCTCGATGTCCAACTCGTCTGCAGTTGTAGCAGGTCTTGACTAAATTTCTGTACGGGATCACAGCGTACAGACAGTTCCAGTAAGTAATCTGCCGGGGTATGCGTTTTCCCCCGAACATAATCTGAATCGCCTTTGACTTTCCCAGAGGTCTCGCGTCCAGATTGTCTATGCCTTCATTCTTCTTCAGGAATCCCGCCCGAACTTCTTCCACTGGGCATCCACCATAAGCATTGTAAATCACTCCCCGCACGGAGTTCTCCAACGGAGCCACGAACGCCGAAACCGGCAGGTCACCATCACCCAGCTTGAGCGTCTTCACAGTCGCATATGCCCCACTGCGATTTATGCACGGTGTGCTCACCGTCAACGTGTTATATGTGCCATTAACCCGCGCAATGTCTTCTTCCGCGGCAATCGCCATCGATAGACGCGCTGCTGCTCTCAGTGCACATCCGAGTTCTCTCGCTGTCACAACACTCAAGTCCCAGTTCTGATGCCTGTACACAATCTTGAAATCCGTGGCTGGCAACTTCAGAAACGGTCCGCGTTTTTTCCATACCGGCGCTTTCCTACGCTTGACTTGCTGCGCTCCGTGCGTCTTGCGCCCGTCGCTGCCGGCCTGCGTCTCGCAAGGCTTACTATTGGCGTTGTCGCCATGCAGAGTCTTCTTAAATCGGTCCTGTGCCTTCAGCACTGGAGCCCGCTCTCTCGCTTCAAAATCTTCGGGTGTTATAGTCTCCCCTTCGAGGTAGTATTCCATCTTCAACCCAACAAGGCCCACGGTCACCGGGCGCAAGTCAGACGGAGTCCGGCGACGCGGCCCAGGCTTGGCCTAGGAGATAGGCCTAGCCTTGCCACCGCGGGGTTGATAGGAAAATCTCGGAAACTCCAAAACGGGGACAAACTTGCGTAAACGAGTGGTGTCCGTAGGTACAGGGCAACCTCCTGCAGACGAGCCCACTGAAAGCAAGTCCAGAAAAAAGCGCGACCGCCGATAGTCGGTCACCGGGCCGGAGCTCATGCGAGACACGTCCGCACAGCGTCTCACTCCAGCCACGTCTCCTCTTACAAGTTAAGAGTTTACGCTCTTATGCGGTCATGCTCGCACTCTATGTAACGCAATTCCATAGCACATGTTGAGCTCTTCTTAAGCGCTGTTTGCACAAATGTCCTGGTTTCTGCTGTTGCGGAAAAGCTTTTGAAGTAATTCGAAGTTAACTAGAGCGATTTCAGCCTCAAGATTCGCCAGTTCCTGCGAACTATCTTGCAGTCCCTTATCTGTACAACGTTTCGGATAGGCTGCAGAAAATTGGGAAACGAGCAGGTATCACTGTTTTATCTTCCGCACCAAAAAGCTATCAAAGCTTTGCAGGTTAGTGAGTCATCCAGCTGCAAATCCAGTAAAATGCTTTGTGAAACACAGAATGCACTTCGTACCTTGTGTTATTGGTGTCATATATCTTATTCTTCTGCCCTGCGGTACGATATACATAGAGCACACCGGAAGGTGCTTGAATGACTGTTTGAGAGACAATGCGGTCCAAGGACAACTTGGAATTCACTGCCTTGAGTGCGGCTGTGTGCCCCCTCTTTGAGCCCTGCGAGGTAATAGGCAAGCACCACTCGCTGGCCTCACGGGAGATAATTGAAGCATATCACATAAGCAAGTTTGAAGGTATAAGTGTAAGTTCCCCATCAGTGCGCTATTGTAGAAAGAGATTGCGTATCTTGGTAATTTTGAGGCCATGTATTTGCTCAATCAACAAGAGACAAGAGTTTTGCTGACACTGTTTCGCAGTGGTTGTAAACTGCACCCTTCTACCCATGCACATCCTCTTCTTTTTTTCGCCTATATATGTACACCACTCCGACATTAAGTAATTGTTGAAAGTCAGCGCTCTTTTCCGTCCTAATTTTTTTTGGTTCTGTGGTTACACAATAATTACTTTAGTGTTGCGCTGTTCTTATATTCAGTTATGAAGTAAATAGTTTTATTTAATTCAAAGGAACGTGGTGCAACTTCGCTTTTTATATATGAAATTGTTCTGTATAATGAGGCGTACATTGTGCGTATTGTCACTGCAGCTTCGAATATTTGGGGGCATGTCCTTTTAGTGCGCCATGATGTTTTAGTTTGTGATTACATAATGATTAAAATAAAGACACTATATTTCGCATATAGAATCTTGTTATGGAGAGATTCACTGGCTAAAATCTGTTTATTGAAAAGTTCACAAGGCCAGTGAACGGTTTACGACGCAGTTGGGACAAGGTGTTATGAGTGAAGTGCGCGAATGAAGTTTTTTTTCGAATTTGGCGCGGCAAGATGGGCTACTGACAATGTGTTACCTTCACCGGTGCGGCGAAGACTGGTCATTTAAACTGAAGAAAAACACAAGAAAATCGCAGAAAGATCCAGAGCGACTGCATGGAAGAAAGAAGAAGAAGAAGAGTCGCGCTGGTTGTTGGAAGAAGGTTTAATCATTTGGCGCCTCTACTTCGGGCTACAGTCACAGGAATGTTTACTACGCCATAGAGGAATTTATCAGTCAGACTAAAAGAATATCGAGTTAAATTCTTCATCTTTTTAAGCATTTAAATATTAGTATTCAGTAATTATTAGTCATGTTACCTATCCCTAGCTTATACGAATAGTAATGCGATGAAACACAAGCAAGAAATCACCTAACACTTGGCCCATCCCCTGCATTGGGTGAGAGCCATGAGAAGAGGAGAACAAAAAGAAGAAGGCGGCTAGGGTGTGACGTGTGAACTCATAGCGTGCGGATACCAAGCGTCAAGGCATCCACCTAGCAGACGACGACAACCATGAGCTCCTGGTGACCATTCAACCATCGAGGCACTTTGCGAGTTCCTGGCACGTCCTGGTTCTGATATTCGAACAGAAGACAGCGCCGCAAATGAAGATGTCTACCGGGAGCGAGAGCGAACCGTCGGGCTAAGGGCCCGAACTTGGGCGCTCCCACCACGGTGGCTTCATTACTGGGCTGTTGATGGGCGCGAAACGCTGGTGAGCCATATCTATGTCTTTGCGTGGCCGGACTCCAACACGAGAACGGTAATGGCCGTACTCGGACACCGTTTGGAGTCGTAGAAGGTTACCCTCTTTAACGAGAGCTGCGTCGGTATTCTGTATGACCGTGCAAGAACTTTAACGAGTGAACTCGGTAGATAATTCAGACTCTTGGAGGTTCCCCCCTTTAATGAGAACTGTATTTACGGTCTGCCTGGCCGGTGAAAGTTAGTTTATCTTTTATGCATTTTAGCATTTCCTTTTCGTGTTCTTCTTGTGTGTGTGCAAATATATATATTTTTCAACTGTATATAAACGGTCACCTCCTCCTCTTGTCGGAGGATAACACTATACTGCTAGCCTTACTGGCTTTTTTACCGAACCTGTCACACAAGGACATTGCTTGCAACATGTGCTACACATGTGAAAATAAACATAACGTGTATAGTCTGGGTAGAAACACGAAAGTACAATGTAAAAAAACAAACTGCATACATAAGAACTACTATACGACATGCTGGTGCCATAAAAATTACAGACAATGGCTACAGGCACAGGAAAGTAAAATAAAATAAAGTATGAAGGAAGAACTCAGCACTATTAGAGGCATAACCGGGAAAATGACCAAAATATCAGAGAACTCACACTAAAATGCTGTTGTTTTTTTCTTTTTGCGCAACTAAATTTTTTCTCAGAATGTATATATGAAGTCCGCAACGAAGTTGAAGAAATATCAGGTTTCTTATCATAAGTTCTATATTATGCAATTACTTTGATAAGCTATCAATGTAAACACTGGCAGTAAAGAAATATTCCAAAATTGCAAGTTGCACGTGAGGAACGACGGCTTATAGCTTCAAAAAAAGGGAAAAATCACAGTTTTTCAACCAGCAGTTTTTTACTTGATTATTTATCACGAATTGTAAGAAGATTGCATCGCAGTGTCCGATCTTTCTCAATACTGCGAGATTTTGAACAAGTTCAAGATCAGTGCTTCTGGTTTTTCACGTGTCATGTTTTGCTGATAGACAAAGAATACATTACTGCACCTTTCGCAGTTGTTACAGCAAACTACTGTCATACATAAAAAAAATGTAGTGCAACCTATTACGTGACATCACTGCATAGCTTGCATAACTTACGGAACTTCAGAATTATCGATAGGCAATCAGAGATTCGTGATCAGTCAACACGAGAGACGAATAAACGTGCAACGCATCTTCAGGAAATCCCTTCTTGCCGCGACAATTGTCAAAGACCTCAATATGTCATTTACAAGAATAAAGAAAAACATCACTGCAACCCACAGGAACCCATAATCGTACTTGAATTGCGTGCACCTTGACGGTTCTGGCGCACCATAAGTGAATGATATGCTACTGTATTTTCAGAAGCGCTACGCACGTTTACGGTAACATGAACACCATAGAGTAAAATAACCGACGATTTTTCAGGATTCCCTAGATGAGACTTAGCATTATGACTCGTCAGAAGTTACACGTATCTTATGCGCCAAGGTATCATAACTACGAAATTGTAACACATCATTTTCTGTTTTCTTTTGTTCTCATATCATTCCGTTCTGAACTTCACTGCAAAAAATACTAATACCTGTAGGAGAGCAAGAGGAGGAAGAAGCAAATTATATAATTGCATGGGGTCACGCAAACACACGAAGGGAATTATTTGAAGGAAGAACAGGGAAGGAACCAATGACGCGATTCATGTGCGCCAGTTCATCACACGCCTAGAAGTGTTCATTTATTGTGGTAGAATTTAAGAGCAGTGTAAATGCCTGCGTCGTTTATCTGGTCTGCGACGCGTATAGCCATGACCTGAAGCAATTAAAAACTATTCGCCTTCACGAAAAAGTAGTTACGTTGCTTTTTAGCTGCCCCGAAGAAAACTGGTACGATGAAGGCCGCAACGGTAGCACATCGATGAAGGTGAAGTGCTATTGTCTTTAATACTGTGCGGTGTCGGTGCGCACGAAAAAATACCAGCTGGTCCAAACTTCCGGAGCCCTGTACTACGGTGTGCCTCATAATCGATTCGCGGTATTCGCACATAAACACCGCATATTTTTTATTATTAGCAGTTGAACATTTCAAAAAGCGAGATACGCTACCACTATTTATTTTTTTTGGCTACAGAGAAAGAAATTTAAGCATGGAGGGTTTTAATAGTTAAAACGCCCAAAATAGTAACAACATGACCCACTAAATGAGCAGGTCTCTTTAGGTGCAGAGAAGAGCGCCCTATTATGCGCTATTGTTCTACCCTATTTTTTTCACTTGTTTCACTCGGCTTTCTATTTATCTGGTGATCTTCGCAGCAGATACCCCGTCTGAGGGTCGTTAGAGGGAAGCGCATCCGGTGCGCTTGTTAACATCGAGGCCGGGAAAACACGAGCTTGTAGCCTGTACCCGTCGTCCGAGCCAACATCGTTGCTAGCTCTTCGCCGTGTGAATAGTTCCTGCTTTACATATATTGTTCTTCGAAAATGCGCTCTTTGTGAGGCTGTTTCATTATAACGCAGCAGCTACGCCTACAATGCAGTCGCCCTTTCACGGAACAAGTTGGGCATGCTGATCCGGCAGTAATTTTAAAATATTTAACCATAGAGAGAAGAATAATATCGGTTTTCCTTTTGTATCTACTGCGATCCAAAACAGCCAAAATATATCAGAGATTAACAACTTCTACACCTGCGTGATAACTTAGGACCCAGCCACGCGCGACATTTTTCGCTGCCTCCACTGTAATGCTTTGTGAGATCTACATGAGCATATTCATAGGTATTGAAAAACTGACGACGCGCGTTGGTAGTTTGGTAGTTATGCTGCTAGTGTACGGATAAGGTCGAGGAATTGTAAATGCGGCCGTGGCGGCTACATTTTCGATTGAGGTGGAAATGCATACCCATGTGCTTACTTCGATGCACGTTAAAGAACACCATGTCGCAAAAATGTCAGGAGTCGTCCACCATGGATTCTTTCATAATCCCGGCATGTTTTTGGAACGTTAAATCGCAATTATATTAATAATACAAAACAAAACTACTTTATTATGTTATAATATATATAACATATATAACAATATGTTATATTAATATTATTATTATTATTATTATTATTATTATTATTATTATTATTATTATTATTATTATTATTATTATTATTATTATTATTATTATTATTATTATTATTATTATTATTATTATTATTGACTCGCGCTTTGCCTGTTCCCAATACCTGCATGGCTCCTCTGTCCGCCAACCTTCTCCAGGTGCCCTCAAGCACTTTGAACCTCACTACAGCCACATAGTCTGGTCTCCTGGCCACGCGGGTATCCCCGGTGACAAAGCGGCTCTTGCCGCTGCCTGTGTTTCTCCCGGGTCGTTACCTCTTTTGACCCCACGTCTCTCTTAAGTACCTCAGCTCCTACGCCGTACCGAGAAAACCTCGAGTACTATGAAACCTCTCGCCGTCTTTATCCAAAATCTGCAAGAAGTTCCTCTAAAGCGAACAAACAACTTCTGAGCCGCTTTCAGACAAACACTTTCTTGGGTCCTACAGGCACCCTCGATTTTGTGCCGGGTATATACGGCTGCTGTGTGCATTGTAGGGTGCTGGCCGACACCTGCCACATGATGGCAGTATGCCTTGCCATCTCTTTTTCTCCTACCCACACTAGAGGCCTGGAAGGAGTTCCTCTTCGGCTGCTCCACCCGGGACGCTCAGCGCTTTTTGGTGTCTTGCACCGAAGCAGCGATGACCTCCAGAGAACTTCTGGAATAAGGAGACGACCAAAGTGCATTTGTACTGGAACTCTCACTGATTTTCAGAATGAATGTTTTTCCACTACAACATCACGGTAAATGAACATACAGGTGTTGATATTCTTCCTTCAATGCTCTGAAAACCACAATCCCAGTGCGTCCAGATAATGTTAATAAAGTTGAATGAATATAGCATTAGGGACTTGCTCTCGCCTTACTTCGTAGTAATTTGACAAACGACTACCAGTGCACACACACCCATCGTTCGAAATCAGCTTTGTGTGAAATATAACTGTGGTGTTCCTGAGGCTTCCGCCTATGAATGACTTAATAAACGCGAAACATTTTTTGCATACTGCAAGCACGTTTGGGTGTCTGTCTATCTATCTATCTATTTATCTATCTATCTATCTATCTATCTATCTATCTATCTATCTATCTATCTATCTATCTATCTATCTATCTATATTTCTATCTATCTATCTATCTATCTATCTATTTATCTATCTATCTATCTATCTATCTATCTATCTATATCTATCTATCTATCTGTGGCTGGCTGACTGGCTATCTATCTATCTATCTATCTTTTTATCTATCTATCTATCTATCTATCTATCTATCTATCTATCTATCGCTGGCTGGCTGGCTGGCTACGTCTGGGTGATCTCAACATAGCCCCCTTAACTTGGGTTACACTATAAGTAGTGCGGGAGAGTTAGATGGTTTGTCAAATACGACTCGCGGGTCATAACAGAAATATTGTCACAACCTTATGGCATACGTCACCAAAAACTTTTCAAAATAAAGTTAGGGGACCCTAAAGCTATTAGGAGTTAATGTGGTAGCGACACCCTGTTCTTAGTTGGTATTTCAAACGCTTAGTGCTTAAAACCGTTTAGAATTCACTATGCACCCGCTACGTGGCTTAAGGCAATATGTGCAGTAGCGTGTGTGCCTTTTGTAGCGGGGTACTGGCTTTCAACTACGGAGCCAATCTGAGACTCGCATACTCTGACGCCCGTTGGCAATGAACGCATATGCCAAGAAAATAAATTGCAACATTTCATGTTGCACAATGAAGCATGTATAGAGGACGCGTGTGTTCGTGAACCATGAAAGAAACTTGCACTGCATTTCCAGGCAGAAGTTCTCTTCACTGTTTTCACAAGCAGAGGCGTGGTCGTGTGATAGAACATCCGCTGGCCACGCAAACGACCCGACTTCAATCCCCTCTTGGACCCAACAACCCTGGCTCAGTCCACATTGTGCTCCGGAATTTTTTATGGCTTGTTTTTTTATTTGCAACGCTCTCGATGCATGTCATAATTTTCATGTTATGACTAGTCACTTATGCTTGCCATGCAGTTATACCTTATCCTATTATCCCATAATCCAAACACCCAAGAGAGCTAAGGTAGTTGGTGCATAGATAGATAGATAGATAGATAGATAGATAGATAGATAGATAGATCAATAGATAGATAGATAGATAGATAGAATAGATAGATAGATAGATAGATAGATAGATAGATAGATAGATAGATAGATAGATAGATAGATAGATAGATAGATAGATAGATAGATAGATAGATAGATAGATAGATAGATAGATAGATAGATAGATAGATAGATAGATAGATAGATAGATCTCGCAGCAGTTCGCTGAAAAATTCTTGGCAATAATGTTGGTTGAAACTATTAAACTCAAGAATAGCAAAACGCCTGCAATGCAGATACTATGTTTGTATGCGTAAAAGAATGTGAAGTTTACAAATTATCTGAAGAAGGAATGTACTTATAAATTTTAGCTTTCCGCTGACATTTTTGCAGTCCACGCCATACTTCATCCTTGCAACACGGTTAAAATTAAGAGGCACGCTACACAATTTAGGGATGTACATGTTTCTGTTTCTATTGAATCCATACGAATCTCACAAGTGCGCAAATGAAAAAAAAAGATACTACTAAATTAAATGAAATGTCCATGACGCACCTGAATACCCATGCGCATGCTTGCAGTCATTCTTTCAATACTTCTTTTTGAAACGATGGGGCATACATTTGTTATGGCATAATGACTAGTGCCGCTATACGTTGCATTATGTCTGACGCTGCAGTATTAGACACGCCTTTACGTCATGCCTTCTGAAGAGAAACGCCACCGCGCCGGTGTTTCGACACAACGGCGCGCTGCCTATTGCGCGTATACGTTATCTTAGAACGTCAATGCACATTTAGATAAGCGCAGTGAATTAACAAGGATCAATGCATCTCACTGTCGTCGTGTTATACGGCAGTGAACCAAGAAGAAGTATAAGCAGCGAAGCCATCGAAGCATTTCACATCGTACAATTCTACATGCAAGCGCATCGCAGAAATGATGTTAGAGACTTCAATCAGGCTTTGCGAAAGCTGCTAAAGTCCAATAGTCAGTGACGCTCGTATACTCGTTTGAGAGCACTCAGCGAAACACTACCGAAGAAGGCTCCCCGCATGGGCAAAGCCTACTTTTTAGAGCACTCAAAGCCGCTATATCTCCGCAAAAGCGCCTTTTGTTTCATGAAGGCATGTTAAAGAACGCAGTGCGGGTGGATAAGTTATTCACACCCAAATAAACTTACATTATTTCACAGAAGTCGCGTCAACGTCATGCTGCACTAAACGTTCAAGGTGAACTAACCTACCTAACCTGATTTCGAAACACTGTTGCGAAAACCTCCCCAATGTGTTCGAGTGCTTTTATGAATGAACTAAGATGATACCAATTGTACTAGTATTTGATGTTATACTCCTATTTTCTGGCCAACAACAGGTGCTTTCAGCTACAAAACTTGTGCTCCAATTCTTGTACGTGGCTGATTGCGTAGGCCTGCCGGCCAGATTTCATTCTTCAGAAATGTACCAGGAGGCTCAGCCATACCAACGTGTATTTCGAAAGAAAGGCAAGGGAAGGCTCAATTACATGTAATCAATCAAAATAAGATAATGATTCAAACAACATAACATAGATACACAAATACTGGAAAAGATTCGCAGTTTACGTTATGTCCTACGCTTAAAATCACTGAAGGTTGAGCGTTTAAACCAGAGCTGGTTGAGTTTTAGAACGTAAGACAACTAATACCAGTGAAATAAAAGGAACTCAGTTAAAGTTGCTTCAGAGTATAGAAACAACGAATAAGTGGAGCGAGTTGGACGAGTTGGCGAACTGCGGTGAACAACTGATAGCGTTGGAATTTGTATGCAGCATACTCGCCCAGCAATAATAGCGGACGACCACATCTTTGAGCAACGTCGCTTTGTGAATGAAACTGGTGAGACACATTAGCCTATTATTTAGAAGAATACATCAAATGGAAACTTGAGTTGTATTCGCGGAAATACAGAAACATACAGTAAACAATATCAGTAATAGACAAACCGGAATTGTAGAGGCGTGTTCGTACCATAGTTTATGTTATAACACCAGTTTCCGGAAAGGGCTCTCAACCAAGGCACAGACAATTCAAGATCTAACAGGCGCATCAGATAGCCATAGTCGAATAGACTATGACTATGTTATTTGTATTAAAAAACAATATTCGATTCCGTTTTGCATCAGAAGTGGCCTAACAAGTGGAAGCAAATCCTAAAAAGTGAGTCGTAAATAGCATGGATAAGGGCACACATTTTCCACAGCTACCTGTTCTCTGCGGAATTGACATCGTAGATCCGAATCGAACCTTAAATATACAGGCAGACTGCAGAACGAAGGCCTGTTGGTGAAGCAGTCAGAATGAGGCACAGCTGTTTGTGTCCGTTTTTTTTTCTTTCATGCTGTTTTCTGCACTGCACAGTTCAACATTGTATTAATCACCATTGGGACAGAAACAAAGGCATGTATGTGTACATTAGGTTTCCTACGTGTACTTTATCAGGGACCAAGAGAGTGAACAATTTGTTTTTTGCGTTGTCACCAATAATCACCCTTGCAATATCAATTCAGCTGACATAAATCTTTCTTTATTCTAGAAAAACACTAATCTATAATAAATGGTCGTCCCTACATTGAGAAACGCGGAGAAGTGTCAAACGTCTCGCGTGCTGAACCTACATATGCCACTAGAAAGCTGAGAGAAACCGCACATAAAACCTGTTCAAAAGCAAGAAGCAGCTGCCCTGAGTGAAAGAGAAAGCACTCCGCGTTCTCGGATTTGCATGGCTTCCTTAGTAAGCTAATTACTTCGGTCACAGAGGCGCTGTGTAATTGATGGGCCTTCAAGTGCGAGTGGCTAGCAGAAATCGATGCTGCGTGCAGAATTTCTTTTTTTTTTGGCGGTGGGGGGCACTGATTTATTTTTGTTTCTTGCTTATAAAAATCATATTGTTTATATACCTGAACCTACCATGTAGATAGACGATATGAATCTTTTCTTTACATCAGGCAACTTAGTATTACTTGAAGTAATCCTGAATAACAATCTAAGCAACTTTTCAAATTGGTTAAAGCCAAAAAAACTACACTTGAATGTGAAAAAAAAACAATCTATAAGCTATTTTGGCCTTTCAACAAACCTATCAGTAACATAACTGTAAAATTGGAAGGGAATTGCATCACACATGTTCGGTATAATGTAAATGCAAGGTGAAAAGCGGTAGCAGCGTCAGGACAGAAGCAACAATAGCTGGCCAGGTTTGCGAGCAGTGTCGCAGCAGCAAATAGGCAGTCCTTTATCGCGCCTCGCGCCAACGTGTCAATGTCGCTGCAGTAGTGGGCGTTCCTCTTTACTACAATTCGTCTCCCGTCAAAAAAAGAGCCATCCTGGCAACTCACGGAGAACAGAGTACGAGCGGGTTGTAATATGGTTTCAACCAGTGTGCGTGATTGGTTTCATGACCCCGGAAACACTGGTCTGTGAATGGCGCAACGGGTTCGACGCTGTAGGTATCAGTTGAAGTCTCCGAGACAATGCGGTGTGTTCCCTGGTATTTTGAAACAAGCTTCGAGTGAAGGCCTGTAGGTACACCTGGAATTCAAAGCCACACAAAGGTGTCCGGAAGAAAGTTAGTATGCGAATGGTGATCGTCACGCCGAGAATTTCGTCTCTATTTACCAATGGTTGTGAACGATTGGGCGACATTACGGCATTCCTCGGCGCGGCGGGCGTCTTCACAGATGGGCGTAGAATCTGAGTAATCTGAGTGGTAGGGCAGCATGGTATCGAATATGCTGGAAGAGTCTCGACAATATGAGAGGAAAATGGCGAAAAGCCCGTAGTCGCCTGTGGAGTAGTGTTGTTAGCGTACGTTACAAAAGGCAGAATGAGGTCCCGTTTGTAGTGGTCTGAGGCAACATACTTAAATATTATGTCGCCATGGGTGCTGTTAAATCTTTTCGTAAAGTCATTCGTTTAATAATGGTAGTCGGGTAGTCTGGTGAATGAAACGGAATTCGGCTAGGAGTGCGTTGAAGACTTCGGACAGAAACACTGTCTTCTGTCGCTGAGAATTTCAGGTGGTTTGCCGTGACGGAGAATAAAGTTCCGCAAGATGATACGTTGCGTGCTGTGGCAGCAGGTAAAGAAGCTGTTTCGGCGCATCGTGTCAAGTAGTTGACAGCTACAACTATCTTACGGGTTCCAGAAGCCGGGATTAGAAGAATCTCATACAAAGAAATTCTAACTCGGTCGAAAGGCCTGGCTTGGCAAGAGATTGGCTGGATCGAGCCAGAGGCGTGATGAGGGAGAACTTTGCATCGTTGGCACTGTGGGCATGACTTAGTGCACTTGCGCACAAAAATGTACATGCCCCGCTAATAAAAGCGGGAGGAAAGCCGAGCATATGCTTTGAAGACGCTCGCACGAGCACACTGAGCGTCAGCATGAAAACCTGGACATACTGCAGCACGAAGACGGCAAGGTGTGACCAGTAACCAGATTCCACCATCAGACATGTAACTCCTGCGATAAAGGAGGCCATCTAGGATCTCAAAAAGAGCCGCTTTACGGCGCAATGTTCAAGAGTATTGAGAAGTCAACAGGTCCAAAAGGAATCACAGGAGAGTGCTGATTCAGTCATACTTGCATTGCTCAGACGCCATGCCGCAGTTTGCTTGAAACGCCACCGTTTCGTCCACAGCAGATTGACAAGCAGATCATTCCGACGACTTAGGTGAACGCTATAGGGCGTCGCCATCAGTGTGACGTCAGCCAGACGTGTAGACAACACGCACGTCGAACAATTGCAATCGCAAAGCCCAGTGAGCTAAACGGCCGGAGGGGTCCTTCAACGTGGATAACAAAGTGCATAGTGATCGGTGACTACGTCGAAGGAGTGGCCATATTGGTACGGTCTAGTTTTACATAGAGCCCAAATAATTGCCAGACACCCCTTCTCTGCCAAAAATAATTCTTCTCTGCGTTGGTTAGGGAACGCCTTTCGTATGGAACTACGTACTCCTGGAACCTCGATTTGCTCGGCGCGGGCACGGTGCATGCCGAGTCCAACACCGCTGACATCAGTGTGTACTTCAGTTGGAGCAGTCGGGTCAAAGTGACGCAAGATTGGCGGTGTGGTTAACAGGTGGGGCAACTTTTCAAAGGCATTGTCACAGGCGGGTGACAGAGCGTGACTTTTCGGGTAACTACTTAGAAGTTCAGTGAAAGAGGCGGTGATGACGGAACAAATTCATAGAAAGCAGTAGAAATACGAGTAGATGCCAAGGAAGCTGCGTAGATTCTTCAGAGATGTAGGTTTGGGGAACTCTGCAACTGCCCAAAGCTTGGCGGTGTCAGGAAAAATATCATCTCTAGTGACAACATGGCGGAGGATGGTAAGCTGACTTGCGCGAAACGGCATTTCTTCAGGTTGAGCTGAAGGCAGGTGACCATTACACACTGTAGTACTTCAGGTGAAAATCAGGTGAAAATGTGACCACGTGATTTAAATAGCACAGGAATGTTTTCCACTTCAAGCCACGCTAATTATTGTCCATCATCCGCTCTAATGTTGCGGGTGCATTGCAACGACTAAAAGGAATGGCACGGAACTCTAGTGATACGTGATACCTCACTGCACTGACTAGTGATACGTCACTGCAGGAATTTCCGGGCTTTCTCCAGCGTGCCAAACGTGCGTGGGCGGTCACTGCTCCTCGAGCATACTCAGTCACGCGAAACGGCTCAACCTCAGCCAGTGCAGCTTACGCTACAAAAAAATTTGCTGTGGTCGATTCTTGAGGCAGTAAACTTCTTTAATGAAGCCATTTGAATGCTACTTGGAAATGTATAGGAGGGCCTTTTTGATGGGGAAACTAGGACTGCCCTATCACACGCAAAAAGTTATCCTCTGCGGCCTGGCAATGAACACGGAATGATTAGAAATCCCCGTCACACGCTCCAGTCGCCGAGTGGTTATGATGCACGACTTAGGATCCGCAGGTAACGGAAATGAATTCGCGGCCGTGGTGGCCGTATTTTAGATAGAAGGGAGAATGGTCGAGGTCCATGTAGTTAGTTTCAGGTGCATGGTAAATAACGCCAGGTTCTCAATATTTTGGGGCACTCTACACTCGGGATCAAAAAGAGCTTGGGATGTTAAGCCACAATAATAATAATAATAATAATAATAATAATAATAATAATAATAATAATGATAATAGAGAACTGGCGGCAAAAAATCGAGGATTACTATGAAGTTGTGGGGAAATGCTACAAGCACTGTGATAAGGACGACAAATTCATGACCGGCCACGCCAAGTTGAGCTTTACATATACCGATCACAGAGACTGTTGAGCGACATTCGACTTGCACGACGCTGGTCAAGGGCGCCTGAGCACCGTCTCCATGCAACGACAAAAATTGTTAATTCACAGTTTCTTTTAATCAGGGTCCATTTCTCTTGCTGAGTTTAATGGTTAAAAATGCATATAGTCGAAGAGCATAAAATGGAAGTGATCCCATACGGGAGCACTATGAATAATTCCACCATCTGGATTCTCTCTCCTGCCACAAATACCACACTGCAAGTCACTAGCATTTTGCCTCCATCAGAATGCGGCCACCGGTGCGGCGACACAAACTATACACATCATAAGCGGAGAACCTTGGGCAATATAAGCCATCATTTAGTCAAAGTCGGTTAAACATAGTCTTATTCAGTGGAGTTCGTTCATCTGAACTTGATAATGAGGATAACTTAGTCATAGTTAACAGGAGGGGCAGTAACCTAAGGCATGTTCTCACGTACAATACAAGATAAACACGCGTCCTACAACAGAACAATGTGAACCGCCCTCCAATTTTCCACAACACCTGGAATATGACGCGAAGGCGTGAAGTTTGACACTCCGAAAACATCTCATGCGTCTTAGCTGCAAAGGCGCAGTGAGATCGTGAAACGCTTTACCCTCTCGTTCACCAGCAAAGCGAAATGCCTGAGCCCTTCAAGTAGATGCTTCGGCGTGCGTGATAAGGACCGACATGGCCGGGAAAATTTCGCTGACCACCCAGGAATCACACAAAGGGCGATGCTATAAAAGAGGGAAAGTGGGGAGACGGAGGCTGTAGAGGTTGTGGATTTCACGCGCCACACGCGAAGGGCCTTAGTAGGATTCCTGAAGCACCTCATTCTAGCTGAGCGCGTTTCACGCAGGACATACAGCTGCTAGCCAATTTATCCTCCCGACTTCCCCGTTCATACCCTTTTTTCTCCTTCTCTTTCTCTTTCCATGCGTATGAGTCAAGTTGGAGGCCTGCTTTAGTATATCCCCTTTCAAAACGGGTTTCGTTGACCTCTCACGTATATTTCTGTCGTCTACTCTATGCACCTATTTGGGGCTTCTCGTGGACACTTATGTCAGTGAACAACTGAACTCGCGCTATTTCATGCAATATAGTTCATTGTACAAAGCGTTGCGCAGCACCCTCCACTTGCCAAAATGCAGCGTCACAGCCGTGTGAAGATGCAGCGTAGTTTGCTTAGTCGAGGAACTTTATTGCTCTTATTGATTTAATGTTATATGAACTTGCACTTTTCAAGTATAACGAGACGTTACAGGCAATGCTAACCACAGGCGGCCTTATAAAAACAAGCAAAAAAAAGTAATATAAATATCTCGTGTTTTATGCCCCACAGCGAAGATATCTGTATGAGAGGCACTGTAGTGGAAGACTCCAGAAATTTTGATCGTTCGGTTTCTCTAACGTGCAGTTGCATCACATACTACCCGGGCTACAACCAATTCACCTCCATCAAAATGTGAACGCCCCAGCTGGGACCAAACCCGTATCCTTCGGTTCAAGTGACATACGAGAACTGCAGTAGTCAAGTATTGTATGTATATTCGCACATACTAAAGGTAGCACGGATTTATATTTGTGAGTATACGAACAAGAAACTTTACCTTTCAGCGTGACGCACTGCTAAGCGCATGATCATCAAACGATGGGACAACTTTTCTACCATCCCCATCACCCCTTTTCCTGAGGAAGCTGGCCCGTATTGCCGCCAAATTGTGCGCAGTAAATGCGAGCAGTATTGTAACGTCTTGGCGTGAAAGTGCTCATTGCGCAGAACTCCCCTGTCGGCGTTTGTGTCATTGGTTGGGAGCGAAAAAAGCATCATCTTGACCGGGACCGAAAATCCAGAAAGGCGTAAACAAAATAATTTTAAAAACCCTAGTGAAAATCGAAAGCACTCTGTCTGTGTAACAAGAAGGGACCTACCACACAGCCTCGTTAATGCTTGAAACTCTTACAAAAAAAGTTGATTTTTGACTGTTACCTGCTCGAAGGTGGCTCCTTTCTGCAGGTGGTATTGGGTAAGAGAAGCGTTGAAGAGCGCTAGAGGTCAATACATGTGAATTACGTAACATGTGTTTTATAGGCCCGCGCATTACAAAGAACTCAGACACGTTTATTGACCGTTAGCTGCAAAAGCACCAGCGAAGTAAAGAATTGTGTAAGTTGGCGTATTGCCTAACGTACGCGTAGGGGGCCCTTTGCTGATTCGCGAAATAATTGTGTCGTAGTGGATAGTGCGCAACTGTATTGTAATAGGCATTCTAGAATAGTTCAAAAAAACTATTAGCATGCGCAAAGCCAATTCTTTACGAATTGGTTCAGGCATGTACCATGAACTGAACTGAGTCTAGTAATTGAGACGTGACGCGCGCGAGACCTGATTGCTCTGCCGCGTTCTGCTATTCAAGGCTAAGCTCAAGTGTCTTTCATAATTTAGATGTGAAGCTGCTTATGGTCGGGTCTCGTTCCTTGTCCCTCGTGGTAGCCATGCTAATACTCGGAGCACCCACTAGATGGTTCTGCGATAGAGCGAGCTCCAATTTGGCGCTTTCTCTGGCATGAGTGGAAACCGCTGGCGGCTCCAGCAGAGCAGTGTGTGCAAGTCCTGTCTTGAGAGCTCGCGAAGCTTAAGCGAGTCTCCAGCACCGCCAAGCCGACTCTTGTGGTCCGTGAAGTCAATGAATCTACAGATCCTGTTGTTCGAAATATAATGGTGTAGGAAACACAACCCCGAACATTTACGGTGATGAATAAACGGCACCTTTCTACAAAATTTTCACTTAACCCATTGCTGCTTCGCATACTACTCAGGGTTCCCCTTACGGGAAGATGTGTGCTATTTTTTTCATTGCCCATTTTTTTTAAAATTGTCGAATATTATCGCCATTTAAGTATACTTTGAATTTTATTGTGTTTTCCTTCTCAAAACAAGAGTGCGTCCATCAGGTAGTCCGTGTATAACTGATACTTGGGACGCTCTTTAGCAGCAAAGCTGTTTTTCAGCCAGGCCCGCAGGTTTGTGCTGTGAGTCATACGCGAAACCAATCATCATCATAAATGATTGTGTGTCACTGAAAGTGGGTAAATCTCACTGCACATCATTGGTCTACTAAAAATGAAAAAGACAGCAATCTGTGCTACAAGTGGTTCAAAAGCGAGGGCTGCGAGCCGAAGACCCCACCTATGTACATCAAGAGAATATCAGAAATGAGAAAAGCAACGGTGGCTGGAATACTCCGAAGCAATCGACGGCATACGCCAACGAAAATGTACTCGTTGATCTACATGGCGCGAAAGCTCGCTTTCAGCACGAGGTCCTGTCTATGAAGTTTGGACACCCCTGTCGCGTCTAAGACATTTTGGCGACCCTTCAGAACCTCTATGCGCTAAGAGTCAAGGTAATAACAATGTAACATCATTCTAATGCCTGGCAATCATCTAGAAATATTCTAGAAACAGCATGCATCACCTAGCTAATGCCTAGAAACAACCTATAGGTAGGCAGATCTGCCTTCTAAATCACCCAGCTTTGCTGCTTCATCTATCGCGCGTCTTAATGTAAGTGCCAGATTTTTGTACCACATGAGTGGTCTAGATTAGGTTTGTGCGAATATTCGAATGCTTCGAATATTTGAACGAATAGTTGAGTATTCGAATTCGCTTCGATTCGAATTTAAAAAATTGATATTTTCGAGGTATTCGCAATGAACGAATAAATGTATAATTTGCAGGTCACCGCGAGTAGAGGTGGTTTTTTTTGCATTGTAGAAGTGCTGCACAGTGAAAACATCTACCAAAGAAACATTTGTTTTGCCGTAAAGCCATCCTTCAAAATAAAGGGGCCTTGCAACAATAACTGAACATGGTGAGAAAATGCTGCTGATCGGTAGTTGAGGCTACCGATAAAACGTGAGGCAAATATTGTAGCGCAGTACACAGCATGTAATTCACAATAAAATTTCAAAGCTAAAAACTGCTTTCTTTCCTCAGGAAGTGACAATGCAAGCTCAAAAATCATTTGTCTGAGCCTAGAAGAAATATATGGCTCTGGTCACAGGCATTGGCTGATTTCAGCATGGTGTGCTTGTCGTTACCGGGGCCACCGCTTGTCCACGAGTACATGTGCTATCGCACTGAAAAGCCGCGTATTCGAAGAAAAAAAAAAGGTACTCAAGTTCATGTGGAGTATTTTCTTTCGCCGTGCCATTCCTCCCTGCTTAGCTTCCAGCTATTTCGTCAAGACAAGCAGAGAGAATTCGATTGCAGCGTGCGCCAATTTTGGAACTCTGCTCATACTGGACTCATTATGAAAACTTTGCTCCAGTAAATTTGTGAAGCAACAAGCATGTTAGTTTAATGGCTCCACGGCTACTTGAAAAAGTGTTGCAGGGCCCCTTTAAAGGAACATGTAACCCTGAAATCAATTCTTCATTTTATTAAGATTTTTATGACAGCCTATATATTCCTAGTATAATAAATTTGAAACCATTAGGTATCTCTCAGGTGATCACTCGCACCCTACCTAAACTACTACTCAAGGTTGTTTTGATATACATTGAACGAAAAATAAATGGCATTTGCATAGAGACCCTGTTTCAATTTAAAAGAAATATTGTGCATGTTAGTTTTGTCATAATAAATATTTCCTTTTTTATATGTCACACATCGCATTTGAATTCGATTTGAATTTATTCAATCGAAATCACTATTCGCTTCGAATTCACTTCAAACCAAAAATTCACTATTCGCGCAAGCCTAGTCTAGATATTGTGGCTTCCCTTTTTTTTTTTAAGAAAAGAAGGTTAGTTTTATTTGGCTTTGGCGTGAGACCATTTCATGTGGGTGAATTATTCTTTACTGGATAATATATATTTCAATCAATAAAGGAGAAAAATGAAGTTATCTATAAAACACCGTTTTCCCTTTTAGAAACACACAAACACATACTATTCTGGATGTACGTCTTTTGTTTTTATTTATATATTTATTCATTTATTTATTCATTTATAGAAATTGCAGACCCTACAAGGGTTCAAGCAGAAGGGACAGGAATGTACAGTGCAAAGAGGTAATAAAGAAAACGAAGAAAACAACAATTTTAGACAATTAACAGAATTTATTGACAAAGTAAAAAAATATATTGCAGAAATGCATAATTTGAAGCAAAAATTTCAGAATATCTGAAAGCACAACAATACTCTAAATCCAAATATTGTATTAGCAGGATGAAAAAAGATGCGCAACTAGAAAAGACATATTCAACAACTAATAGCAACAATAGCGTCAGTGCTGCATAAACTGGCTATGGATAATTTGTTCCAATCAGCTATGCTATAAGGAAAAAGAGTATTTAAAAGGTGAGTTTTTGAGAGATACGGCGTCAGAGATTCAGTATGACACTGTCTCGTTCATCGATCTGCAAGAGGCTTCAAGAAAGGGTTTGGACTAATTTAAAAATGGTAGCAAGCACAGGACCGGGTTAACTGGCGGAACACGGGAGAGGCCTTTGTCCTGCAGTGGACGTAGTCAGGCTGATGATGATGATGATGATGAAGAATGGTTATTTTTCAGCAAATAACTTAATCTATTTCTATAAATTTTGTTTCGTTATTTCAATGTCTGTTTGGTATTAGCTAGCATAGAATTGGTTGGGCAATTCTTCGAGAATATTTAGAAAAAAATGAAGCGGACTGCTTTACGGTGGACTTTTTCTAAGCGTAAATGTTGGATTTGATATAAGGGTCTCACACGATACATGCATACTATAATTTAGGATGGATGAAAGAATAATACGCTATGAGGGGAGTGATAGGAGAAACCTGTTTTAACTTACGTCTTAGGTAACATAGCTTCCAAACGCTGCTTGGAAATGTTACAAACATGTGCATTATAAGTGGAGTCACTTCCTCTTAAAAATAATAAAGTGTCGATTCGAAAATGATGAAGTGCCGATTTCGCACGTCACTGCGAGGCGGCACGATCTCAAAAGTTTTTGATATGCTTTCAACAAAGCGTCGACAATGTTTTTGTGCTATTGATTTATCCCGAGCCTTTAAAACATTTTGGAAGTGAAAAAATACATTGTTAAGATTTCGTAGCATGAACTCTCTTTGTTGAGCGTCTTCCATACAAAGAAAGCCTAGAGCTGGCTTTTATAGCGTCTAAAATTGGTGTGTCAGTGCCTCTTATGCAAGAAATCACTTCCTAGAGAAAAACACTTCTACACCACGCCTGTACACTCAGGTGTTACTAAAATATCAAAATGAACAAACCATTTCTTGGAAAAAATGCATGAACTTATAATCTTTCTTAAAGCCCTCCTTCTTAAACATATACTTCAACACTTAACCTTTACAGCAAACGAAAAACTCTGGCGAATAAATTCTTAATGGTTACGTGGAATATTTAGTATGTGAGTCAACAGGTCTTGAAATACTGTCACACCTGACTGTATAAACACACGTACAAACAATTAAACGTTACTGTAGACGTCTACGTGATCTTTAAGCTTTCTGCATGCGCTGAAACGGCTTAAAATTTATGGTCACAGTTGTATTGGTTCTCCTGATTTTCATCTGTTTATTGAGCCATAACGCCCTACACGCGTTCACGTGTCTGTGCATCTGATGCAACTTAATGGAATCCTGACACAAAAATTCTAACACAAACTGACAGGGACACTGCGAAGATAGCATCAATGCTATGTAATAGCATGTGTACAATATCAGCGATGACTACTACCCCCCTCCCCCCCCGAAAAAAAACATCTTTATGTTCAGTTGGGAAGTTGGTGAGACTGCCGAATTAGAAATTAAAGCAGAACGCAACGAGGTCATTATGTGGATACTGCTTATAAACAAAGCACATCCCAAGATATGAGCCTGTTACTGGAGACATGTGTAACATGAACAACTCTGTTAGCGGTCACAGATTATCCAGCCACAAGAGACATTGCAGAGACTTATTTGCTTACTAACTCTGTGCAACGCTTTGCTATTCTAATACTTAAGCTGTCAAAAAACTCTCATCTTTTTTCCGGCAAGATGAGTGACGTGACCGCGAAAAGAAAACGAAAATTATATATTAATGGAAACCCCACAATATTGTTATTACCGCCGCCACGATAGCCAAACCGTCGGCCAACCCGGCAGGTGCATAAACGACCGCCTGCGAGAACACCGAAACAATGTGCACAATGTGGTACAAGGGCATCTTGGCATTCATTGCCGAGATTGTGGGTGCACCCCCCTCTTTGATCAGTGCTCTATATTGGCAAGGCACAGGGAGCAACTTACCCGAGAAATTGTCGAAGCAGAAAAAATACACGTGCTAGGAGATAAATGCGTAAGCACTTCATCGGTTGCTTTATCCCAGGCTGAACGCGATTACCTGGCTGGGCTTTGAGGCATTAGAGGACCTGTCACACGTGCTGTTACTGGTGTGTAGATTGGGCTTGTTTTTTTCATTCATGCTCTGTAATCTTCCTTTTTAGACGCATAAATTCTTGCCACTCTGCGAAATAAAGTTAGTTGGAAGTCAGCGCTCTTTCTGTCTACCCTGTCCTTTTTTCCTTTGTTCGCGCGCTGAAACACCTTGCAAATATGATTCCAACACGGTTCCGGAAGTATCATGCAGCCCTCACACTATATAGCGCAGGGCTTCGAAATACATGGCCCGCGGCTGCCTTATTCCCATTTTTTAAGTACTTCCTTAAGGTACATAGGCATGACAGGTCTAAATCACTTTCTTCTGATGCATGCCATGCATACATCATATGTTGGTACATAAAGGAGAAGGAGAAGTCAATGTTTCCGAATCGGCGTCAAGATTTTAGTAATTTAGAAGATATATACAGATGTGGTGCTGCAATCTCGCCACCAAATACCCTTTGGAAGTGACCGATATACGGGATATCGCAGAGATCCTTCAAAGCGCAAAATTAGGTGACATGCCGTACAACATATGCCATGCCCCCATTCTTCCTACCCATTGTCCGGACTCTTGCGGTAGTGCGGAAGAGATATTTTTTTTTTTTGATGAGCTGCTGACACTTTGAAGTGCCTACTACAGCGTAGGCACTTCATAGCGCTTGCGTCCGTCGGTTCATCCTTGCTTCCGTTCATTCATGGGTCCGTCTGTGCAACCGTTCGTCCGTCCGTCTGCCCGTCTGTCTTTGCGTCCATCCATCCGTGCGTCTGTCCATTCGTTCGCTCGTGCGTTCGTCCATGCGTCCATATCTGCGTCCCTCATCCGTCTGCTCTTCCATCCGTCCGTCCAACCATCCATTTGTCAGTGCATTCATCCATCCTTGCGTCCATGCGTCCGTCCTTCAGCCGTCCGCGTGTGTATTTGTCTGTCCGTCAGTCCATCCGTGTGTCTGTCCATCTGTCTATAGTGAACACTCCAAGTGCCGTCCTCTCGCATCTTTTCATCACATATTCATCATATAGAAGTACCGTAACTCAGTGGACATTCCAAGGACTGAACGAACGGTGGCATGACCGTAATATAGGAGTGGCACGCGCGCACTCTCTTACGGCCTGCGCTTCCTGTATAGTTCCCACCTTTTACCACCGCTACATTATGGCTATGCGGCCTAACTCTCGCTAAACCTTCCTAAAATCAACAAGGTTACGCCCAGAGAGTTTAACGTGGCAACCTTTTCTGATCAGATAGTGCTCAAAATCTGTCCTTCCGGTATGAGATTTTCAGTAAGTATCAAAATCAAGGCAAACGCAAATTTTATTAGAGATTAAGTCACCGATACTCGCCTCTGCAGGTTATTTCATCAGAAGGAGTTATCTATTTATTATTTATTTAGGTTTAACGTGCGCGGGTTTCTTCCTCAATTCAAAAGAGAGCGCGCGTGCCTTACTGGTGGGGCCGTGGAGGTCGTTACCTATTTCTATTACGACTACTACTACTCTACTACTACTACTACTACTACTACTACTACTAGTACTACTACTACTACTACTACTACTACTACTACTACTACTACTACTACTACTACTACTACTACTACTACTACTACAGCTGCTACATAAATCGCGAACGCAGGACCCACGGCTTAAGGAGCTTCGCCCCTAAAAGACGAAAGCTCAGTCTCTACAGCAGTGGGGGCTCACATAGAAGGCTGTGCATGCCCATGACGCCTAACAGGACCTCTGTGAGCCGTGAAAAGGGAACAAAAACGAATGTCTCCGAAGGGATTCTGTGTAACAAAAGTCCTTGCAGTCTTTTAGTGGAAGGCTGGAATACTCAAAAACGTTTCTCCACTTTAAGATCTTGCATGATAAGTTGGAAACTTATTATATTAATTTATTCACTTTGAACTAAGAATAACATTTGAAGGGGGAAGATGAAAGGAGGAAGTGCAGGGAGGTTAGCCAGTAAAAATACCATCTGAAATACAAAAAAATTAGGGTTCCCTAATAAAAAGCGATAGTGATAAAAGCGATAGTGATAGTGATAAAAGCGATAGTGATAATCTGTTCCTAGTGCTTAAAGTCAAACACTGGTGCATGAAAGCTTTTAGATCATTGCTATGCTACGTGGCCTTTCAACAACAAGTGCCACAGCCTCTGTGCCGTTTGTAGTTGGTTAGCGGCTTTGAACCACGAAGTCATTGTGATAGTCACATGTTCTGACGAAAGCGATGGCAATGTGCGCTTGTACCACGCATTTTATTTGCAATACTTGATGTTATATTTTCAAACAGGTATACAGGAGACGATGCGTTTGCAAAGTGTGCTACTTGCACGGCATTGCCATGCAGAGAAAATTATTCTAACTGTATTCGCAAGTAGACGCATGGCCATTCCTAGCTACTGAGATTGGGGTAAATTGGGCCAAGTTCCCCTGGCCTATAGCATATATTGTGGGCAGCAAAGCCAGACCATTTCGCAACATGTCTTGAGGAACGACCCCCGGCAACTTTTTGGGCGTTCCGCTCGATTGTTATCGGACAGGGCCAAATACTGGAAAGGGCAGGCAAAAGATCTACAGTACAACATGGTAATATGGAAAGGTGCTGCCTTGTCGGTATTCGCAATAGGCACGCTTGCATTGTCTTTTTCATCAGCAAGCTATGGTAGGCTTTGCAGCTACTGCACTGCTTACAAGCGAACGTGCAGAAATTCCACAGAATATTCGCAACATACGTATGGGCGTCTGAATCGAAATGGTGCGGCCGTACCAACATTTTTCGGGGGGTAAAAGTTGGGGGGCTGGTTTTGGGCCACTTCTTTTTACGTCAGTTGGTTAATTGGTTTTTGTTTTTTTAGAGACGTGCCAGATCCGTTATTACGCACACTCATACGATTACGACTGGGAAGACTGCTCCCGGAACCAGTCGTGTCTACCGAAGATTCTGTGACAGGGATGAGGGGCTTTTTCAAAAAAAGATTTTTGCGCGGAAGATTTTTATGTGTACAATTTTCTCGAAAATATCCATCTGGTGTCAAACGTAAATCACTTCATTTTGCGTTAAGTGATATTATTTTCCCTATAATTTCGAGAACAAAACTCGAGACGACGCAACTAAAAGATATGTAATAAAACTACAGTCCTCCGCCAGACTGGGCATCGAAACTAGGTCTTTTGCGTGGCACGCTAACGTTCCATCACATAGCCACGCGTCTGTTTCTTTTAAATATTACCTGGATCATTCGTTGAAGAGTTACGATGCATCGATTCTGTTGTTGGCGAAACAACTATTCCGAGACTCCCAAGAAGCTACTTTTATAAATGAAGAAGAGAGGATTCTGTGCGAAAGGGATTCAAAACCGGCCATGTCGTTTGGCGAAGAAAGTAAATGCAGCGCTCAATCGTCTACGGTACATGGATCCGTGCCTTCATTTCGTGCGCCTATACTGAGTGCAGCGGAAGAACTGCGGAAGGCTCGTATTCCTACCACGTCTGATGTACAGTACACAACTGTTGAGGCATTGTCTTCATTGCGGCGGTCAATCCGATGTCCTGACTTGGATAGCAATCTGGTGGAGCGATTGGTCTCCGCGTACGGTATAACGTTTCCAAAAGACGAGAACCCAAAAGCAGAAAGGAGTCACACAGCCACCATGCGTGCGTTTCCCACCACGGCTATTCGATCCCCTTTAGGGGCTTGAATACCTGACGCACGCCATGTAATTCGCCAACGTCCATTCAAGAAAAGCAAAATATGCAGTAGGTGTGGCCTAGAAATTTACGCCATTTTCCGAGCATGGAGTATTCATTGAAGGTATCGTGCAAGCAGGGCATTCGGAGAATTGTTTTCTCCTAGAACGTTAGGGCCTCGCCAACACACTTGCAGTCGTGAGAACTTCTTGTTCCGACATCACTCACTGAAAATATTTTGCGGCACTGATGCCATACCTAGCGCAGGAAGCAAAATTTCAAGTCGGCAGCAAAAACAAAAAAAAACGTTCATTTCAGATCCAACATGATTAATAAAATTTAGATTCTTTAAGAACGCAGAAAAGTGAAAACTTCGTTGCGCGACTCAGAAGCGTGTCATCACTAAACGCACATTCAACTTGTCTTTTCCGATGCTGAAGAGACAGCCGTTCCAAGCGCGAAATGAGATGGCCTCGCTGATTAAAATACGATGTCTCATATTGATCCAACAGAGAACGTTTCCCTCATTATACGTTGATCTAAGTTTTTTCAATCAAAGAATTTTCAATGCCAGATGAAAACATTTAAATTGGTGTAATGTCTGCTCTTACGCTTTTTAAGGGGGAGCGGGACCTGGCTTCTCGTCCGTCTCTCATACCAAGTGGCTTGATCACTGTCCCAATAAAGCGATCAAGACAGGAACAAGGTTCAAAATGATATAAATAAAAATCGCTAATATGTAATCATGGTATTTGAAGTTAAAATCACAAAACAATTCTGGAAACATGTAAATGACTCCTGTGTGACGCAGCAGAGGATACCACCACCTACCTCACTGCGTAAACAAATGCACCTTTCCTTGCACCGGCCGTGCGTCGCACATAAACACGTCTGATGGCGGAAACAGCCTGACTGAGCTCGCTCAAGACGACGCGTATCTCAACTGCCGTAACGAGGAAATAACCGATAAGGCGAAGCAATATGTGCGCTGAAGCTTCGGTGAGGCTGAACGGGTCGTTTTTTTTAAATAAATGTATGTAAGGAGGTTGGTGCCAACGCATGGCGCCGGCTACCCCTCTTTTCTTGCACAAAAGTCATCGTCGCACATTTTGAAGCAAACACAAGGCTATCCATATGTACATAGCACGACACTTACACATTGAGTTCACGTTTCTCAACACAGAATGTCCACACTACACGGAAAGTAGTCCACACTGGATAGAACTGTGTCCGCACCACACTGAGTTTGTAAAAAATACAAGTAATCACGCCAATTTAAGTGTTCACACAAAAACGTGAAAGTTCAATAAAATGTCTAAGGTGATCTTGTCGCTTAAATACTGAAATGTTTTCAGAAAGGTTTTCCCAAAAATATTGTAGTGAAACAAGAAAATACTGTTTTGAAACATACCTTGGTTAACAGTGAAGTACATTTGTTTTTTTTTGTTTAGTGCTTTTGAGCCATTTCTGATTCCTGCAGAAAGTGAACGACTGCACGCGCT